>NC_081415.1:331196900-332396900 GCF_030272615.1 Cryptomeria japonica
ATCCGGTGTGAACCTTCAAGAACATGCCTTTACCTCTTCTTCCTTATCTCAAAGAACTATGATGCACACTATGCATAATAGGAGATAAGCTCCACTTACCAATTGACATACTCTTCTTACTGGTGATACACTTGTTGGCACTCATTAAAATTGAGTCAAAGTTTAGAGGCCCAATTCAAAATTTTGCTCTGTATGTCAGAAAAGTACTTGAATAAGTTAGTTTGAATGGCCTAGTTAGAGAGGGGGTAAATGGAGCCAGTTGATTTTCAAAGGGTAAGGCTCAAGATTCATGTCCCACAACTTTCATTTGGCCTATTCAGTGATGTGCAACTTTCAGAATTCAATCTGGATAAGTTTATGAGGTACCCAGTTTGAGGGGTGAGCTGGAAGTGCATTTTAGGCACAAATACAGATTTTATTGAGTAGCCTACTTTGAGCGATTACATCTTTTTCCCTGTTGATCGTCATGGATAAATTCAAAGTGGATTCAATTCTATGCATAAAAGTGAGTTAACCTGCAAAATTTCAAGTCTTGACAAATCCATTTGCTCAGTTTTCAAAGCCGAATCCGTTTGCAGTTTGTGTGTTTTGGCAAGTCCCTGTTTCGATAGCTAGTCGGAGCCCTATTTCGCATAAGTGTAAAAGTTGCCTTAGTAAGCATCATGTCAAAATGTTTATTCTAGGCTAATTTTGGTATAAATGATGAGCTACGTTCCAAATTTCAAGCCTCTACCAATCCGTTTGATCGGTTTTCAAAAGAGCTCATTTTGCCATCAAATTCAGTTATCTGTACTTTCAGTGATATATCAGTTAATGTAGCCATTTTTGTGAGCGCGCCGTTTGCATCTTGTTAGTCTGGTGATCGAACTGAGAATTCAAATATTTAATATGTACTTTAAGGTACCTATGTTCCAAATTTGAGGACCTACGGAGGTCGTTTGATATTTTGAGAAAGGCGTCATGTGTTGCCAGGACATTGACTTCATCAGGTCCGCAGTGTCGACAAAGCTAGTTGGGCATTTTCAAAAATTAATATCTTTTCACTCAGGACTCATCTTGAGAAACCATTTGGTAGAATTCATCCTTGTATATCAGAGTACACGCCTGTCAGATGGCGAGCTCCAAAAAGGTGTTTTCACAGGTTTGAAAATTACGTCTTCGCAATTAAATGCGAAAATTATGGCGTAATTACCTGAAGGTTGTAAAATGCGGATTAATGATCCAAAAGTGATGTCGATCATTTCTAGAGGTATGTTTGAGGTCCGTGAAGCATTCCAGGGGTCAATTGCATGAAAATGAAAAAATTTTTAGTCGGACCCACTTTGGGGCCCGACCTGGCTCATGCCTGTGCCGTATTAGTTTATTGGTGACTTTGTTCACTAAGAGATTTTTCAGAATATCTAAATATGGATTATAATCACAAGGCATGTCATAAGAGTTCAAGATGTTATTATGAACTTCAGCCAATTTCAAATTGGCGAGTTTTGAGCCAAATCCTCCTTCAGCGACAAAGAAGAGACATTAAAAATGCAAATGCACTTGGAAGCCGTGGTGTTGAGAAGACCATTTAAAAGTTTTAAACCAAATGCATTGGCATGTGGAAATTCATTAAACCTTTCAACCAAATGTAATTTGGGAGGTTGAAAGCCAAACTCCATAACCTTCCCAGCATTCTCCTTGTTGTGTGATGTCTGGGAGTGCATTTTAAAACTCTAGCCAATTCAATCAGCAGGTGTATCTCCAACATTTCCCCTTTGATGATGCAAATGGTAAAGGCATGTTTGCCAGGCATAAATCCAATTCCAAAAAAAATGCAAAGTCTCCTTGCACAAATGAGAAAGGGGCAATTTAGAAACAATTAGCAGCAAATAGCACTTGGCTGGAGGAGAGGCAAATGAAAAGAATAGAAATATTTTCAATACAAATGAAATTTGGCAACCAATCTTGTTTCCTCCTTGCTGTGCGTGGATGTATGGAACGTATTTAAAATTCAGCAAAAGCAATAGCAAGCCATAAACCCTCTTCACGTGGCAAATAATGGGTTGGAGTTCAATAAATAACAACCATTGCAAACATTTAATGTTCTCCATGTGCATGGCATGTGAAGACAACAGTTTGAAATAAAATTCAAAGCACAAATCAAACAAAGAGACCCCCCAGTGATGGTTTGTTCACAGCAAACACCAATGCAATTTCCATTGGAATATTTGCCCAGATTAATGTAGTCTTCCCTGTGCGTGGCTGGAGAAGGGGCTGCAGGTTTAAATATGTTTGAAGAGAATGCAAACAATAGCCAAGTGGTCTCACGTTTGGCCTTGGATTCATTTACTGTCATATCTGCCATTGTTAAACTTTCTATACTCATCCAAAATACTATCACGTTGCTCACCATTTTCACTCTATGTTTTATAATGCAGTGGGAATTGCAATCAAGATATTGAAGGAGCGTGGCTATGGTGTATTATGAACCAAGTTGGAGATTTGGCAGGTTTGAATGCCAATCTCATATTTCCCACGTTTTACCTCATTCTTCTCTGCTGGCAATGGTTCTTGGAAAGGGGCGTTGAGGTGTTCAACCTCAACCTTCTTGTGTGGAGGGTAAGATTATAAAAATATAGCAATAGAATGCCCCTGTGCGTGGCATGGAGAATTAACAGCAGTTCAAAAACCATAGCAAAT
Source organism: Cryptomeria japonica (assembly GCF_030272615.1). Taxonomy (NCBI): domain Eukaryota; kingdom Viridiplantae; phylum Streptophyta; class Pinopsida; order Cupressales; family Cupressaceae; genus Cryptomeria; species Cryptomeria japonica. The sequence continues at coordinate 331,199,580 of NC_081415.1, forward strand.
GCATTTAGCAGGTGTAAATCCAATGTCCGCGACCTTGCCAGCATATTCCCTCCCTCACGTGCTGTTTGAAGATCAACACTTTCGATTAAATCTGGAAAATCGCCATTAAAACCCAAAGAAAAGCTCCAAAGAGCAGCTACAGGCAAAAATGAATTATTCCACATCGCCTGGGTATTGGAATTTTTAAATGTTTATAAGGAATAGCCTACAATAGTAATATGTCTAAGCCATAAAGGCTTTTGACGGATGGTGCTTGATGGCAACCCAGGTGGCCCTACGCATGAGCACAGATCCCGAGGCAACAAAGGAGGTGATTGGGCGGCAACCAGGTGGACCCCACGTAGGCACGCTTCCCGAGGTAGATGAGCAAATTTTGCAGAGAAAGGCCTGCTTAACTAGTGAGGAGGTTCGAGATGCATCAACGGTGCACGCAATTTCGCGAAGGCAAGATGCACACCTGTTAGAGCCTACGAAATGGTGAAACAAAAATAGCGAAAATGCAGCAGGTAAACCAACGAGCATGTTATATCAAGATCGATGGCGTGCGTGATTTCGTAGGCCAAAGATGCACGAATGTTAGAGCCTGCAAAATGGCGAAAGGAAAAACACGAAATGGTGAAGTCCAAGTGGCGTACACGTGGCAGGTGCGGTCAGCGTCCAGTAGGCAGGCCCTGAGGTGGCATAGATGTGGCGATGACATGGCATTGAGGTGGTGTACACGTGGCGGCCAAGTGGCAGTGACAAAACGGATGAGCAAGCAAACATGTGGCGATGATGAGGTGTCATCCCAGGTGGCACCTAATGGACCCCATTAGCCAATCAGATCCTGCCACGTGGCAAAAGCGTCAGGACCAAATGGAGGCAAAAATCAAAATTAAAATGAGTAAATGATATAGTTTAAACTATATTAAATTTCAAAAAATTTAAATGATTGAGCACATTGGGGAATTAATTCGGCCAGGGTCTAAATTTTGGCCAAAATATAAAGTGCTATATGTTTTCGGAAAGCTCTCGAGGTGAGGAATCCGATTATGAGGTTAATTTTGACAAATGTTGGATATTTTGGAATTATTTTGGCCAGGAGTAAAAGTCAGTTAGAGAGAAGATATTTGATAATTTCAGTTGCAGATTTGATTTTCTTCCCTCCTCTTTTAATTCCCAATTCTTCTCAGTTGGAAGGGTTCCAGAATTCTGTGAGGAAGTGCTCCAGTTTTCATGGCTTCCATTTTCTGAAATTCTTGACCCAAACATGTAAAGTTCTATGGATCTATTCAGGGTATAGAGGCTACATTGCAGGATGACAGATTGTTTTCTAGTTGCAGGTCTTACTTGTGTCAGGCATGAGTAAATTTCCCATGATATTGTCTCTATGTATGCATTTAATTGTTATGAATTGAATCCTCAAGGAGGCTTATAATTTGTCATCTCAAGGAGATTTTATGATTGTTTGTAGGCATTCTTCAATGAAGAGTGTAAATTCTATAATCAGTCATAAACAATGGAATGTGTCCCAGATCTGATAATTTTATGAATGGATTGAGTAATGCATTAGTACAATGTATTAATGCATGGATATGTTGTAAGGAAAACCAATTTGCAGTTGTGATTAACATTTTGTAGTTCTATGTGTGTGACTATGTTGCCCAATGAACAAGGCACTGGTCTTTGACAGATTTGGGGATGGTTTCAGATCAACATTTTAAAAGACAAATCTATTTCCCTTTATGTGTAGGGGTGTGTTCTTTTCATTCCAAGCTCTGTTTTCATTTATGATTTATATAGATCTAGCCAATCTGTAATGTGTTTCTAGGTTTGGTGAGCTTGTGAAATGATCTATCTGCTTAGTGTTGATGCAGTTATGTGTTTGTAATTTTTGTATTCAAAGCATCAAAGGTATACCCGCCTAGGTTTTGCAGAGCCTGAAGAGTAGAAGGATTCATATCCTTGTCATGTTGTCCAAGCCCTGATGTGTTTCATAGACTGAAATTGGCCATTTCATAGAAGGATTGCAGGTATACTTGGGTTATCACTTTTGGTGAACGACAACACTATATCAGTAACTTGTCCATTTCATCCATACAAGTCAGACACTAACTTGTGTACCGGTGACCTCAATTATCATTCCTCTAAATGACATTCTTTTCCTTACCTTACCGGTGATCTACAATACAAGTTGACATCAATGGTTACATGTGAACAATACTCCCATATCGGTTGTCCCTCTATATTGGTTGACATCAATGACAACAATCTCCCCCTTTGGCATTGATCTCAAAACTTATAGTATTCAACATACTACAACTTTACTTCTCCCCCTTTGACAACAATGGAAAAGGGTCTATGACATCCGGTATGCTGCAACTTTCTTTCTCCGTCTTTTTACCGGGTGCATCTCCCTATTTGAAGATTATGGACAACGTCATCTCAATCATGAACACTTGAGATGGAAATCTCAGGTACCAAACAACCCTTAATAGCACACACTGGTCTCTCTCCTCCTTTTGCTCAAAAATAGTTGACAAAATGAATTTCTTCTCTTGTGCATGTGGTCCTACTGGTTTGCTAGACTTCTCTTACTTTCAACTGATGACCCATAGTTAGATGAGCAATATCCTTTCCTATTCAAATTATCTCCCAGGTAGATGGATTGTGATTTTGATAGACATATTGAACACTGACAACTCTAAAAACATGATCATACCGGTATTATCAATCATCTGCTCGATCTGCTTTCATATTCAATATATCTGATATCAATCTAAAAATATGGCCTTGAACTCCCCTTGAAACATAGACCTTTGATCTTCATGTATTCAGTCAGGTCCTAAACTGGGACTCGCATTTATACCTATGACATCTACCATCATGACCACAATGGCAACTTTAGGTCACATATCCAACCGATTGACCCATAAATATGTGTGCACATAAGTTCAGCTACCGGACCAACGCATGATATTCAGGTCCTTTCCAATACCACTTGAGAAATAAACACCTCATTCCATGCTATCGGGGTTAATGCAATGATTTCCAACCTCATTGTCTTATATAACCTGCAAGTATCTATTAGAATTCATACCGGTAACATCCTTCTCATAACGGTTTCCTGTACCGATCCAACATTACTACTAGAGCACCTACCTATAACTCCTAACATTTTGTGTCACTTGGCATCTGATTCCAATTGTTAACCTCCATCCATTGACACATGCAATAGTGATCCAACTCTGATCTGTAAGTGTGTGGACAAGAGAGCCTCTCCACACACTTATCCTCTCATTTACTTCCTTCATACTGATAGTAGCTTGTTCCTCCAAGTGTCCTTCACTTAGGGGGTGAATGATCTAGTCAATATGTTACTCCCCCTGAGGTCCTACATCTCCTTTTAGGCCTAAGGAGATGTCCCTTGTACATTGAATGCACATTGTCAATTCATGGACTTCTTCCTCCACCCCTGTTTGGTCTCATTCCTCTTCCCAACTTCATGATTGGGGAATCTCTTAACATACCGGTTTGCTCTTCCTTTTTTTATCATCTCATTGTGGCTGGTTATCGATTTCCTTGAATTCCTTGATTGTGCAAGAACATTTCTCCTCATGTTCCAAGCAGGTTTATGCTGCTCATATCCCTTGTAACTACTCCCACACTGAGCATGATTGTTCAACTGATTGCCATAGGAATGCATATTATTCTTTCTGCATTCATAACTTCTATGACCTAATCCATTACAGTTATAAAAAGCATTATTTGCATAACCGGGAGAGGGGGTATGCATGTCTCTACTCCTGGATACATTAGGCTCATATACATGATATTTGTGAGATCCTAGATTATTCCTTCTAGACCTCTTTCTACATTCTTTTACCCTATGGCCATAACCATTATATGCAAAGCAATAAATGATAAAGAATGGCATATGACTTACAAATTTATTCTGGCATGCATTGGGAGATCTTATCGGTTTAGCATCTCCATTTCTTCTTCTCCAAGGATAGATTCTAGGTTGTCCATTTCCTATAGCTCTTCCATCTTATCTCTTCTTCTCCCACACTTGCTTTGTCTTGTGGGTGGGAGCACTTCCTTGTCTTCTACTGGTAGGATGTCATCTTTGCTCTCTTCTCATGTTCTTGCTTCTGGTGAAGTTCTCTTCTCCCATTTTCCCTTTTCCATTGGAATTTGTATTGCTCCTTCTTCTTGTAGCATTGGTCTTCATTCTTGTCTACAGGTCTTCACTGGTTGTGGTCAGATCAACCTTCTTCCAAGGAGCATTTCTAACAATGAAGGTTTGTCTCTTCTTCTCTTCATTTGAGGAGACAAACAAAATGTCATTCTGGGGTACATTCTTGCTTGTGGAGCATTCACCTGCACCACTTCCTAATCCACTAGTATCCTTGGCATGCTTTTGCTTCTTCAACATCTTGTCCAAGGCATCACTGCTACCATCAAACCGGATTCTTACCTTGAGCTAATCCTAACATTTCTCAATGTCATTTTGGATAATCTCCATTTCTCCAAGCTGCTACTAATATTCTTTATCTTTTACCTCTAGCTCAGATGCTAGAGCTTTACACCGCCACTCCTTGGTGTCTTCTTCTTGAGTCTTCAACTCTGAGATACATTTCTCATATTATTTAAGGCATTTTGTCAACCAATTCTACTCTATAATGGCAACATTCTTGAATAGCTTGTATTCATTCCTTACACTTTTGAGTTCTTCAAGTACATTTACAAGCTCTCCTTCAAGATCAACTTCTACTTGATCTTCTTCTTCACCTTCAATATCAAATAGATCTTGTTGGCTAGATCTATTTGCCTTATCTCCTTCTTCTGCATCATCTTCATTATCACTGCCAAACACATCATACTGATGGGGTCTATCTGAATTAACTCCTATTGATGTTTGATTCTCAATATCTGTCTAATGGGCCATGAAGAGATGAGTCTCCTCATCAACATTGCTATTGCAACAATCTGATCTGTCATTGTCATCTATACATTTTTCTACTGCATTGTTCTTCTCACTCTCACAACCTGATCTAGTGGTGGAGGGTTCATTTCCATAAAGCTTCTTTAGTCTATCCCATAGACTCTTTGCCTATCTATGTTTATCCACCTGTGAGGAGACATCACCGGCTAGTCCACTGAAAATAGCCTTCATCGCTTCATCATTGCACAAGGATCTTCTTTCTTCTTCAGAACCGGTGGGAGAACTAACATTCCTAGGAAGACCATTAACAACCGACATCCAGACATCATAACCTAGGGTAGACAGATAGACTTCCATTCTATAACTCCACATGGTATATTTTGACCCATCAAATACAAGAGCTGGAATTGACTCACAATTAACCATTATGTCCTAGATAGGATCTACTGAAGTGAGAGAAATCTTGATAAATGGGGTACCTATGCTCTGATACCAATTGTTAGACACAATGTACCACTAAGAGGGGGGGTGAATCAGTGATTCTCAGTTTTTTCCCTTTAACTATCTTATTTATGTATACCAGTTATCATCCTATTACCTAGTGGGTTTAGTGGTAAGATAAATCAAGACAATGCAATGCAAGCATACACAAAGGTACTTCCCATTACACCAATATGTACGAGGAAAACCCAAGATGGGAAAAACCTCGATGAGCAATACTACTAGAGTCTATTGCTCCAATCTAGCCTCACAATAAAATTTGTTACAAAGTTTACAGCACCAACCCTGATTTAGGGCACCAACCCAAGGAGCACCAACCCCTAATTTAGGGCACTAACCCAATGAGCACCAACCCCTACAACAAGCTACAACTCAGTGATCACAATGATAGCATCAAATGCAAAAGTAGTTATACTATTACAAGTGAATCTTGTAACCATTACACATACTTCACTCTGCCAGTGAGACACCTTCTCTGCTACACCAATTCACCTCTCTCTTATGTTGCTTTACTAGTTTACACTCTACTAGTTACCTTGCTCTACATTTGCTTCTCCAGATCTCTCCTTCACTATTCTGCAGTTTAGCACCCTCTATTGTATTCCTGTTGGTACAAGCACCTACTAGTTATCTTCTCTAATACAATCTAGCTACATTATCAGTGGCTCAAATAATACTAGTTAAACCCTATCACCAATTTAACCTTCACTCACGCAGTCACAATTATCTTCTGTTATTTTCACTTTGACTGATCTAACTCTCTCATGCAATAGCTATATCCTCTTCCATCCGACAACACTTAATAATATATTTGGCTTGCATATTTATAGCCCAGTCTTCCTGCCAAAAGCCACATTCAAACCTGGCACCTTAGGGTTTTCTCCACTGATCACGAGGCACATCGAATCTAATCAAATCTAATCGAATCACAACTCAAAGATGTTTGCCTACACATATCCGCCATTTTTGTGCCTTCTAGAAGATGCTTTTTATGTTTGGTATTCTGTATTCAATTTGTTAGTTCATCCCTTGGTGAAATGCCATAAATGTCTTAGTTGTTTCCTTCAGCAACCTGACCTGCACAATCAATCCATCCTAGATCTTGAGCCGCAAACCTCTGTTGTGAATCCTCAAACTTTGCAAACAATATTAATTCTGGACCAAACACCAACTACCTCACCGACCACACTTCACCAACCTGTGCACGTTCCATCCGCCAATTCATGTGTGTTTACCACTTCATCTCCTCATGGAATCACTATCGGTATCCACCTCTTCTCCTTGAGTCAATTTGTGCTTAGTCACTGACCACACACTTAATCGGTATACACTTGCCAGTCCACTAAACCTATCAGCACAAATCACGTTGCCGGTTAACCTACTTGCCAATGATTTCTTAGTCTTGTTGGTGTAATACCTTTGCCTGGTCATTAAAACAAACTGGTTCACCGCATGTATCATAATCATCATCAATTGATGAGGGTCTTTTGCTTCTGCACTTCTTTGCATACCGGTCACCACTTAGACAACTCCATGTCATCATTCTCCAACATAATGTACTGAGGCAATGCCTTTTTCAATCTGCATTATGATAACTTTATGATTGCAACTGCAGACCTCATCTTCTTGTGACTAGGTCTCTCATCTATCAGTTTTCCAAGATAGAAAACTCATCAATTCAACTCTCCTTCTCTATCCTAGTAGAACACTCAACCGGTTAGTGCTCTTGCTAACCTACCTTATGCACATCTTCACCAGATGGGAAGTATTATGCATCTACACCTTGTCCATATTACAGGTGGACTTACATATCGGTAAACACTCTTGATGGCACCATTTCATCAATCTTCAATAGACTCCATCTTTAATCTGGCCATTTTCCTCTGTTTGCATTTGCTCGGCCTTGCCTTCTTCTCAATCACCTTGGACCATATCTCAACCGATTTGTCAAAGTGACAAACTCATCACTCTTTATTTGTACTAGCAACTCAACATGCCTTTTCTGTTGGTCTAGTGCATATTCTTGATCTCATGCACTTGAGGCATTCCTTTGATTCATTGATAGATCTGGTGTGAGCCTTCAAGCACCTTCCTTTACCTCTTCTTCCTTATCTCACAGAACTATGATGCACACTATGCATAATAAGAGATAAGCTCCACTTATCAGTTGACATACTCTCCTTACCAGTGATACACTGTATTGGTAACTTGTCCATTTCATCCACAGAAGTTAGACACTAACTTGTGTACCACTGACCTCAGTGATCATTCCTCTGAATGACATTCTCCTCCTTACCTTATTGGTGATCTATAACACAAGTTGACATCAATGGTTGCATGTCAACAATACTCCCATACCGTTTATCCTTCTATACCGGTTGACATCAATGACAATACAATACCAACAATCTCCCCCTTTGGCATTGATGTCAACACTTGTAGCATCTGAGATACTACAATTTTTTTTCTCCCACTTTCACAACAATGGCAAAGGCTCTATGACATCTGGTATGTTGCATCTTTCTTTCTCCCTCTTTTTATTAGGTGCATCTCCTCCTTTGAATATTATGCACAACATCATCTCAATCATCAACACTTGAGATGGAAAGCTCAGGTACCAAACAACCCTTAACATCACACACGAGTCTCTCTCCTCCTTTTGCTCAGAAATGGTTGAGGAAATGAATTTCTTCTCTTGTGCATGTGGTCCTACCGGTTTTCCACACTTCTCTTACTTTCAACTGATAACCCATAGTCAGATGAGAAATTTCTTTTCCTATTCAAATTCTGTCCTGGGTAGATGGATTGTGAGTTTGATAGACATATTGAATACTGACAATTCTAAAAAACATAATCATATCGGTATTATCAAGCATCTGCTTGATCTTCTTCCATATTCAGTATATCTGATATCAATCTAAAAATATGGTCCTAAACTCCCCCTGAAACACAGACCTCTAATCTTCATCTATTCAGTCAGGTCCTAAACTGGGACTCACATCTATACATGTGACATCTACTATCATGAAAACAATGGTAACTTCAAGTCACATGTCCAACCAGTTGGCCCATAAATATGTATGCACATAAGTCATTGAGGTCCTTACCAATACCACCTCAGACATAAACACCTCATTCCATGCTACCAGGGCTAATGCAATGATTTCCAACCTCATTGTGTTACATAACTTTTAAGTATCTATTATCATTCATACCGGTAACATCCTGCTTATACCGGTTTTCTGTACTGATCCAACATTACTACCAAAGCACCTACCTGTAAATCCTCACATTTTGTGTCACTTGGCATCTGATTCCAATTATTAACCTCCATCCATTGACACATGCAGTAGTGATCCAACTCTAATCTATAGGTGTGTAGACAAGACAACCTCTACACACAATTATCTTCTCATTTACTTCATACCGACAATAGCTTGTTCCTCCAAGTGTCCTTCAGTTAGAGTGTGAATGATCTAGTCAATATGTTACTCCCCCTGAGGTCCTACATCTCCTATTAGGCCTTAGGAGATATCATCTCTGCATTGAATGCAAATTGTCGGTTCATGGACTTCTTCCTCCGCACCTGATTGGTCTCGTTCCTCTTCCCATTTTCAGATTTGGGAGTGGGTCTTACCTTCTTCTGCTGATGGGTCCTTTCTTTTCCAGACTCTGCATCACAACCAGAAGTAGTTCTATATAAGCACATAGCATCCATCCCAACTTCATAATTAGGGAATCTCTTAACATACCAGTTTTCTCTTCCTTTTTTGATCATGTCATTGTGGTTGGTTACCGGTTTCCTTGAATTCCTTGATTGTGCAGGATCATTTCTCCTCTTGTTCCAAGTAGGTCTATGTTGCTCATATCCCCTTTAGCTTCTCTCACACTGAGCATGATTGTTCCACCGGTTTCCATAGGAATGTATATTATTCTTCCTGCATTCATAACTTCTATGACCTAATATATTGCAGTTATAACAAACATTATTTGCATAACCAGGATAGGGGATATGCATGTATCTACTCTTGGATACATTATCCTCATATGCATGATATTTGTGAGATCCTATATTATTCCTTCTATATCTCTTTCTACATTCTTCTTCCCTATGGCCATAACCATTACATTCAAAGCAATAACCGATAAACAATGGCATATGATTTACAAATTTATTCCACCATACATGGGGAGATCTTATTTGTTTACCATCTCCATTTCTTCTTCTCCAAGGATGGATTCTAGGTTGTCCATTTCTTGTAGTTCTTCCATCTGATCTCTTCTTCTCCCACACTTTCTTTGTCTTGTGGGTGGTAGCACTTCCTTGTCTTCTACCAGTAGGGTGTCTTCTTTGTTATCTTCTCATGTTCTTGCTTCTGGTGAAGTTGTCTTCTCCCATTTTCCCTTTTCCTTTGGGATCTGCATTGTTCCTTCTTCTTGTAGCATCAGTGTTCATTTTTGTCTACAGGTCTTCACTGATTGTGGTCAGGTTAACCTTCTTTAGGGGAGAATTTCTTAGAATGAATTTTTGTCTCCTATTCTCTCCATTTGAGGAGACAAATAAAATGTCATTGTGGGGGACATTCTTGCTTGTGGAGCATTCACTGGCACCACTTCCTAATCCATTGGTATCCTTGGCACGCTTTTTCTTCTTTAACATCTTATCCAAGGCATCGCTGCTACCATCAAACTAGATTCTTACCTTGAGCTCATCCTGACATTTCTCAAGGTCATTTCAGAGAATCTCCATTTCTCCAATCAACTGCTGATATTCTTTATCTTTTACCTCTAGCTCAGATCTTGGAGCTTTACACCGACACTCTTTGGTGTCATCTTTTTGAGTCTTCAACTCTGAGATACATTTCTCAGATTCTTCAAGGCATTTTTTCAACCGGTTCTACTCTACAATGAAAAAATTCTTAAATAGCTTGTTTGATTCTACATTAACTCCTATTGATGTTTGATTCTCAATATCTATCTCATGGTCCATGAAAATATGAGTCTCCTCATCACCATTTCTACTGTAACAATCCAATCTACCCCTGTCATTTGTACATGTGTTTGCTGCATTGTTCTTCTCACTCTCATAACTTGATCCAGTGGTAGAGGGTTCATTTCCATAAAGCTTCTTTAGTCTATCCCAGGGACTCTTTGTCGATATGTACTTATCCACCTATGTGGAGACATCACCAATTAGTCCAATGAAAATAGCCTTCATAGCTTCATCATTGCACAAGGATCTTCTTTCTTCTTCAGAACTAGAGGGAGAACTGACATTCCTAGGAAGACCATTAACAACCGCCATCCAGAGATCATAACCTAGGGTGGATAGATAGACTTCCATTCTATAACTGTACATGGTATATTTTGACCCATCAAATACAGGAGCTAAAATTGACTCACACTTAACCATTGTGTCCTAGACAGGATCTACCCAAGTGAGTGAAATCTTGATAAACATGCCACCTATGCTCAGATACCACTAAGAGGGGGGTGAATCAATTTTTCTTAGTATTTTCCCTTTAACTCTATTATGTGTGTATATCGGTTATCATCCTATTACCTAGTGGGTTTACTGGTAAGATAAATCAAGACAATGCAATGCAAGCATACACAAGGGCCCATCCCATGACACTAGTATGTATGAGGATAATCCAAGATGGGAAAAACCTCAATGAGCATTATTGTTGGAGTCTACTGCTCCAATCCAGTCTCACAATGAAATATGTTATAAAATTTAGGGCACCAAACCAAGGAGCTACAACCCCTGATTTAGAGAACCAAGCCAAGGAGCGCGAACCCCTAATTTAGGGCACCAAACCCTGCATTGAGCTACAACTCAGTGATCACAATGATAGCATCAAATACAAAAGTATTTATATTGTTACAAGTGAATCTTGTAACCATGGCACATACTTCACTCTGTCGGTGAGACACCTTCTCTTCTACATCAGTTCACCTCTTTGTTGTTGCTTTACTAGTTTACACTCTATTAGATACCTTGCTCTGTATCTGCTTCACAAGATCTCTCCTTTGCTATTCTGCACTTCAGCACCCTCTGTTGTCTTCCTGTCAGTACAAGCACCTACCGATTATCTTCTCTAATGCAATCTAGCTACTTTACCGATTGCTCAAACCATACCAGTTAAACCCTTTGTTAAAACCTATCACTAGTTTAACCTTCACTCACTCAGTCACTGTTATTTTCTGCTATTTTCACTCTGACTGATCTAACTCTCTCATGCAGCGGCTATATCCTCTTCCATCTGACAACACTTAACAATATCTTTGGCTTGCATATTTATAGCCCAGCCTTCCCGCCAAAAGCCACATTCAAACTTGGCGCCTTAGGGTTTTCTCCACTGATCATGAGGCACATAGAATCCAAGCAAATATGATCAGATCACAAATTAGAGATGTCTTCTTGCACATGTCCACCATTTTTTTGCCTTCCAGAAAACGCTTTCTATGTTTGGCATTTTGTATTCAATTAATCGATTCATCCCTTAGTCAAATGCCATAAATGGCTTAGCTATTTCCTTCACCAACTTGACCTACATGATCAATCTTTCCTTGATCTCAAGCCACAAATCTTTGTCATGAATCCTTGAGCTTCATAGTCAACATTAATGCTAGACCAATCACCAACTACCTCACCGACCACACTTCACCGACCTGTGAATGTTTTATCTTCTTATTCATGTATGTTTGCCACTTCATCTCCTCATGGCATCACTATCTTTATCCACCTCTTCTCATTGATTTGGTTCATGCTTAATCACTGACCACACACTAAACCGGTATACACCTACCGGTCTAGTAAACCTGTTGGCACAAATCACCTTGCGGGTTAACCTTCTTGCCAATGATTTCTTGGGCTTGTCAGTGTAGTACCTTTTCCTAGTCATCCAAACATACCGGTTCACTGCATGTATCATGTTCATCATCAGCTGATGAGGGCCTTTTGATTCTGCACTTCTTTTCATACCGGTCACCACCTAGATGACTCCATGTCATCATTCTCAAACATAATGCACAGAGGCAACACCTTTTGCAATCTGCAATATGATAACTCATGATTGCAACCGCAGACCTCATCTTCTCCTGACTGGGTCTCTCATATGTCGATTTTCCAAGATGGCAAACTCATGAATTCAACTCCTTATTTGTTCTAGTAGAACACTCAATCGGTCAGCACTCTTGCTAACCTACCTTATGCACATGTTCATCAAATGGGAAGTCTTTTGCATCTACACCTTGTCCATATTACCAGTGGACTTACATATTGGTAAACACTCTTGATGACACTATGTCATCAACCTTTAACAAACTCCATCTTTAGTCCAGCCTTTTTTCTCTATCTCCATCTACTTAGCCTTGCCTTCTTCCTGATTAGATCGGACCATATCTCAACTGGTTTGTCAAAGTGACAAACCCATCACTCTTCATCTATATCGGCAACTCAACAGGCCTTTTCTATCAGTCCAGTGCATATTCCTGATCTCATGCACTTGAGACATTCCTTTGATTCATCGGTAGATCCAATTTGAGCCTTCAAGCACCTGCTTTTACCTCTTCTTCCCTATCTAATATAATTATGATGCACACTATGCATAATAGGAGATAAGCTCCACTTACCAGTTGACATACTCTCCTTACCAGTGATACACTGTATCGGTAACTTGTCCATTTCATCCACACAAGTCAGACACTAACTTGTGTACCGGTGACCTCAATGATCATTCCTCTGAATGACATTCTCTTCCTTACCTTACCGGTGATCTACAACACAAGTTGACATCAATGGTTGCATGTCAACAATACTCCCATACCAATTGTCCTTCTATATCGGTTGACATCAATGACAACATAATGCCAACATAAGCATCCAAAACCGATTCTAGAGGTTTGATCATACCGGATCAGAATCATAGTCAAAACCAAAATGATCACCAAGGCTAACCAAGATAGATACAACCGTGATAGTCTCTAACCAGGATACAGTGTTGACATCAATGACAACACTTAACCAAATCCAGCATATTTTCAACAATTTCCCCCTTTGGCATTGATGGCAACATTAAATGTGAAAAACATCCAAGTGTTAAGAAATGCCAACAAACTTGAAAACCAAAATATCTAGCAATTTTTACATGAATACCTTCTCCCCCATTGACATCAATGACAAAGGATGGATACTAAACCAAGAATATTGAATGAAACAGTTGACTACTCCCCCTGAGTAGTAGCATCATCTTCATCAACTCCAATCAAAAAAGTATGTCTAATAAGCTTCACCGGATTGATGCATCTCTACATCACTAAGTCTCTTCCAGAGGGTTGGTAACCCCCAACTAATCTCTGAGATATTCAAAAGTGCCTTAGGCAATGGTTTCATTAGAATATCTGCAATATGTTTCTTCATAGGCACATAAACCAATCTGACTTCCTTTGCTTCAACCCTTTCCTTCAAAAAATTACACCTTATAGAAATGTGTTATGATTTGGAATGAAATACCAGATTCTTTGGCATATAAATAGAAGCACTATTATCATAGTGAATAACAATAGGCTCATCATAACTTACCCTTATATCCTTTAACATTTGTTTCATCCATAAAATTTGAGTATAGTTGGTAGCAGCTGCAACATATTCTGCTTCAGTTGTAGAAAATGAGGTGGATGATTGTCTCTTACTAAGCCATGAAACCAACTTCTTCCTAAGAAAGAATGCACCACCAGTAGTTCTCTTTTGGTCATCCACATCTCCTACCCAATCAAAATCTATATATGTGCATAATGTGAACTCATCATTCTTTGGATACCATAACCCAAAGTCTGTTGTGCCTACCAAATATCTAAATATCCTCTTGACAACAATATCATGAGTTTCTCTAGGATCTAACTGAAATCTAGAAGCAATACAAACATCATTCATTATATCAGGTCTTTTCTGAGTTAGATACAACAAACTACCAATCATTGATTTGAATATGCTTGGGTTCACCTTAGGTGATTCATCATCCTTTAACAATTTGCAACCGGTTATCATAGGAGTAGCAATAGGTTTAGAATTCTCAAGTCCAAATTTCTTAAGTAACTCCTTCACATACTTAGTTTGACAAATGAAAATACCTTTATCAGTTTGAGTAATTTGAAAACCTAAGAAAAAATTCATTTCACCAATCATAGACATTTCAAATTCATTCTTTGTATTATTAGCAAATTTCATGCATAGACTTTCTTCTCCTCCAAAAATGATATCATCCAAAAAGACTTCAATAATCAATATGTCATCATGCTCAATCTTGTAATATTTGTTACTATCAGCATTACCTTTATTGAAACCAAGATTTGAAAGATATTTATCCAATCTAGCATACCATGCTCGAGGGGCTTGTTTTAGTCCATATAAAGCTTTCTTCAATCTGCAAACCATTTCCTTGTCTTCTGATAAAGAAAATCCATTAGGTTGTTCAATATAAACTTCCTCTTCAAGATCTCCATTCAGAAAAGCACATTTAAAATCCATCTAATATACTTTGTAGTTCTTGTGTGCAACATAAGCAAGAAAAAGTCTTACCACTTCAATTCTAGCAATCAGGGCATACGTTTCCCCATAATCAATTCCTTCTTCTTGTGAATAGCCTTTGGAAACCAATCTATCCTTGTTCCTTACCACTTGACCTTACTCATTCAATTTGTTCCTAAGAACCCATTTAGTTCCAATAATGTTCTTGTCTTTAGGTCTAGGTACAAGTTCCCATGTCTTATTCTTCTCAATTTGATCTAATTCCTCTTCCATTTCTTTTAACCAATTTTCATCCTTACTTGCTTCAATGAAAGATTCTAGTTCAATTTGAGAAATTAAACATACCTTTTCAACAACTAACCTTCTCCTAGTCATCGCACCTTTCCTTTTATCACCAATAATTTTATCTTTTGAATGGTTTAGCTTTACATACCTGGGAGTCTTTGAATTTTCTTGATTTGCTGACTCATTATGTTGTTCCTCTGTCACTGTTGAATTTTTTTATGCTACCAGTCTCACTGGTTCACTATTCTGAACTAATTTTTGCATTACCAATTCTGATCTGATAAAACCATCTTCAAGTCCATAATCTTATGCTCTGATTTGATTACTGTCATGCTCATCCACCTTGACATTTATGCTTTCCAATATCCTATTCAATATTTTGTTATAACATCTATATGCCTTGCTCTTAGTATAATAACCCAAAAATATTCCTTCATTATTTCTAGGATCAAACTTTCCTAATGCATCATGTCTTCTAATGTAACATTTACTTCCAAATATTCTAAAATATCTGATAGTGGGAGTATGACCAAACCATAGCTCATAAGGAGTCTTGTCGGTATCGCCTTTATGTTGGGATCCAAGAACACTGAGAGGGAGGGGGGGGGGGGGTGAATCAGTGTTCTGTCGGGTATAATATTTTTAACCTTATTAACAAATCCACTTAATAACCAATATACATAAAAGAAAGTAACAACAAGTTATAGCAATGCAACCACAAGAATTAACACCATAACACAAAGATTTTTTACGTGGAAAAACCATGGTGGGATTAACGACCCACAATATCTATCCACTGGCCAAATGAATAAATATTACAAGAGAGGCCTACACCTACAGGAAGGCACATTGCTCATCATAAAGGAGCATCACTGACTACAGATATGAAAGACTGAATTACAAACAAAATATGAACTCTGAATGTGCATTTGACATGTTGGATGAGTTCCATTTTAAGCATTGTCTATACCGGTTTATACTATAACCTCCCTTATCGGTAACTTAGATTTATTTCTAATCCACTAGACAAACAACCAAGACCAACTATAGATCTTTACATTCACAATTTGTCGATCAAGGTCTTGCTCGCATAATATCACATAACCTTTCATATCTTTGTATATCCAAAATGACCTAACCGGACTAACTTTTATACCCATTTACATGTATAAACATAAATGCCTTATGTCGGCTTACAATCATATTCCAAAAGATAAGAGACATGTCGGCCCAAAAAAATATATAAACATAAAACTATATGGTCGTTGCCACTTCCATGTTTGACGAATCAATCTCCTATGTTGGATTTAGAATACCAGTTCCAAGTTTTCCGGTCACATGCCTGTCGATTCCCTAAATGCTGGTGATATGAATGTCGGTTACCTTGATTGTCGGATCTTCCATGAAGTGTGTTGCCATCAATGACAACACCTAGAACCCAGATGAGTGTCAATTACCAACAATCTCCCCCTTTGGCATTGATGGCAACACTCATGTGAAAAATTGATTGTTGAAGTGATGTACCGATTCCTGTCCAAAATCTAATCTCCCAAAGTTGGTCTCAGAAGGCTGCTCCCCCTGAGCTATACATTACTTCTTATGTACCTTAACATTTTTCACATCCAACCTCTCCCCCTTTGACAGCAATGCCAAAGGTCAGGGTAAAAAAATAAGAAATGAATGAAATTCTATACAAATCAAAATTGTGAATACTAGATCTAGATGTACTTGAAAATATCTGGATAAGAACCCTTCAAAAATTCCAAATAAGTGTCCCAGTCGGTCTTTAAAGTTCCCAATATTGATACAAACTTGTTCAAAATGTAAGCATGCAATTCTTCTTCTGTTAGGGTTGCGAGTGTGGGCATATTCATCTGTCCTATACATTCTCGTGTATGAAGTAACAAAGTATTAAGTCGAGGACTGACCAAACCTCTTAATTCTGTAGCCCGCTGGATTAACTTGTCCTTTTCCTTCTCCAAGGCTGAAATTTTTTACTCTAAAAGCAAAATTTGACCATCAATAGAGCTCGTCAAAGACTCAATACCATCAAAACTGACTACAAGTTGTTCCAACTTGTCCTCATCCGCCTTAATTTTATTATCCAGGTCTGTTGTTAGTTTGGTTGTGTTGGTGCAAGATCGGTATATACAACTACATTGGTGAAGTGCTTCATTAATCCTTGTAGTTTCTTTTGTTGGCCTAGCTTTGTCTGATGTGAACATATTATCACAGGTGACCTTCCTAGCTACATTATATCTTTCAATCAACTACCAGTTTGACACTTGTTGAAGAGTTTTATACTCTTGCCATGTGCTCAGTCAAACCTTTCAACTTACCAGAGGGACTTGCAAAATTAGAATTGCCTGCTCAATAACTTTCTTATCCTCCGATCCTTCCTTCTTCAATTTCAGAGCTACAGCAAAGACTAATTTAAAACTGCTCAACTGCTCAATATTCTTTTTCTCAAAATGACCAAAATCTTCTTGGTTGGATGAGTCAAGTGCCAACAATGAGGGACCAACAGTCAGCGAAGGTGTTGGTACTCTGACTTTAGTCTATTCAACTTGTCCTTTCTCCTCTTCCTTTTGTTCTACTTTATCATTTACCTTCTCCTCAACACTGGTGACTTCGCCACTTGGTGCAGTTATTTCTCCTGCCTCTACCTCATGAATTTCAATTGTATCAACATCAATTACCAGAGGAAAATTATCCTCAATATTATCTATGGGTTTATTGATCTCTACACCTTGCACAAGTGTTACTGTCGGAGGAATGTCTTCACTTATTTTTTGTTTGAGAACATGTGGATCTTCACCTAGTATACCTTTACCCTTAGCATCAATCAGGATGTTCGGAATGTCAGACTTAGGAGGTGTATCCAGTGATGTAAACAAACTCGGTTTATCAACAAATAATTTAACCCATGCCTCGTGAGTTTCCTTGACTATTTTATTCACTCTGCCCATCATAAGACTTACATGCTGGTGTCTACTCTAGAAAATTGTTTTATTAGCAAAATCTAGACACTGTTGCATCTCATCTCCAGTAATAGCACCACAAACAGTCAATAGTTCTTGAACATTTATATGTTTATCTTCCTTAATAACATATAACCTCCTAGCATCTAACTTATTATATAAATTTGTCAGTATTTGCCTCTCAATCTCAAGTAAATATTTCTTATATATACCTGTATAACAGAACTGCTTCTTCTATCTCCTTTTGTTCTTTATCATCCATATCGACATAATAATGTTGTATATTACTCAAAATACTATCATTTGTAATTTGATCAATTAATTCAGCAACAAAAAGAGGACCAATAACCTTAATACTTTTTCCAGATTCAAGAGTTGTATCTAGATCAGATTTCTTCTTTTTATCAGGGGTGGGAGCAGACTCTTTGACTGATTTTATTTTCACAGTAGCCTTCCTCTCCTTCAAAATTTTCTTCTGAGCTGTCAGAGGAGTGACTTTGGTTTTCTGCAACTTCCCTTCCTTGGGCTTCTTCCTCTGAATTCTCATATAGATCTTAGGAATCTTTGGGGGTTCTTCCTCTATCTCAAAACCAGATACAACAGGGGCAATGAAGGTCTCCAGTTTCTTCCTCTTCATTATACCCTTGCGGGTTCTACTTTTGGAGAAGCCTGTATAGTTGTCAGAGGAGATGTCTTTGCTAAACCAATGATTTTTTTAATTTTAGAGGACATTTTCTAGACAACCTGTCCAACCTTCTTTATTTGTCCTTCCCTTTTCTTCTTGTTGAAACCTATCTTCACTTTTGATTCCTTCTGCTTTGCAGTACCAAAATTTTTCTCCTTGTCATCAATCGGGGCATCAATAAGCATCTTGGCATAAAGGTCCAAGATCTATGCATCAACCTCATAGCCCATTTTAGTAACCCAGATTATTCTAGGCTACACTACCTCCATTAAAGTTTCATCCTTTTTGACCATGAAGCATATGTTGGTAGATTATTTATCAACTATATGCTTAGGAATCCCTTCCCTCTTCTTTATTTCTTTTAGGAATGCTTTGAAATAACCCCACATAATGGAGTCTCTATCCGGTCCCAAATTTCTCAAGATATCCTTAATCTATTTTCCCATTGGTATATCAAGGCCCATTGCCTCTTACTGGATCCTGATATCTCATTTAGAAAGAAAAGCATTAAACAGACAATGAGATTTCCATTTCTTTTCTCTCTTAATCTTTCCCAAATTCAAAATCAATTCATCGCATATCCATTGACATAGATCACATCTCATTTTCTTTTACCATCTTGTGTGCACAGTAGATACATAAATTAGAAATAGATTTCAGCCGGTTGGATTGAGTTACCTTGTATCTGATCACCATGCTTGCAAATTGAACAACTTTATCCCTGATGGTTCTAATTTGCATCGACCGGTTGTCAAAGGTGGCACTGGTTAGCTTGTTCACTTCATTGTTTGGAACCTTCCTCTTTCTTGATGCATGTCCAACCTGGGGTAAACCAGTGATAGCATGAATCACCTCCTTGGTGATTTTGAAGGGCCGGTCAAGACACATGAACTCACCATGGAATTGACTCAGCACGTACCGAATCATCTCATCCTCAAACTCGGGCATCTCTAGAATATTGGTGAAACCTTGATCCTTTAGAATTTGAAATTCTGGTTTGATCAACCCATCCTTATTCAGCAAAGTGGGCATGGATACTGACTTAATCTTCGATGATCCTACATCCTCCAGACTACAGTAAATATAGGCTCTCACATCTTCCACATAGAGAACTCCATCAGAAACCCTATAAAATGTGTCGATTGACTCATCGACCTTTGCAATTTGGGGGCATTATTTGAATTTTGGATGTGGATGATCATTAATGTCCACCACAATAGGGGTAGCCACATCTGCCAGAGTGGGAGCAGATCTAGAAGCCATTTCGATTTCAGAAAAATAGCTTGAAATCAGAGAAAATACCTCTCAACCTAGGCCAATGAAAAATCTGCTCTGAAAATACTAGAAATTTCTAGAAAATTCTCTTAATCACCTTTGATCACCTCAAACTTTCTCTGCTTAACTCTGAGTGTTGTGTGATCAGAATGAAGAAACTTTTCCCTTTTATTCTATGAAACCCTAATTTCTTATTGACATTAATGAACGCTGACATATTATACCGAATTTAAAATCCATTATCTTAGTGCCAGTTATCCTTCAGACCGACTTCTCCAAGATCGGAAATAAGCTTTCAGACCACTACTAGGGGTAATGTAGGATTTGTCATTAATTTGCCTCCCCCTAAGGCTAATGCCTTAGTTACCGAATGAGTTTCCTACCAGTGTAGGAACATTCTATTTTGTTGGTTGCTTAACTGGGGAATTTTCCTCTATCAATTGATTTTCAGAATTCATAGCCCATTGTTTAGCATGAGCTTACTAGATTTCATCAACCTTTTGCTTTCCCTTTTCATTGGATGTGTCATTCCTTTCTGGTGTATTCTTTCTTCTGCAATATTTGGCATTGTGTCCTATTTTGTTGCATGCATAGCAAGTAACATTGTCCTTCTGCATTACCTTTTTGTATCCTTGATCATTCCTTGACCTACATTGATTAGCTATATGTCCAAATTTTCCACATGCATGACATCTCACATTTATTCTACAATCTTTTGTCCTATGACCAAAATTTTTACAATTTGAACATTGACCAAGAAATACATTATTATTTTGATTTTCTCTATTCCTACATTGACTTTCTCTATGACCAAACTTATTGCAAACAAAGCATCCACCATTAAATTTATGTGCATTGGGTTGCCTTATCAGTGATTTCTGATTCTGATTGACCTTCTGACCAGATGTGTCATCCTAATTTGCAGGACCAGAGATTTCTCCATGCTCGAATCCAAGACCTCTAGTGTCTCTTTGATCCTTCAATAATTCATCAAGCTTTGCAGAACTGGGCTTAAACTTGTCTTTGTATTCATTTGCAACATGCAGATCACTTCTTAGGACTATCACCATTCTTTCCAACTCTTGCTCATTGTTCTGTGATTGCACTAATTCATTTCTCAACACAGTATTCTCATGCACCAACCTAATTCATTCCTCATATCTGTCTTTCTGAGATATAGAAAGATTTTCTTAATTCTTCTTTTAGTCTTCAATCTCCTTGGACATCCTCATGGTCATGGCTTGCATTTCATTCTTCATGACACCATTCTCCTAACTCATATTTTGACATCATTCCTTAAGGGCATTCTTCTCTTCATCATCTAGACATCGTAAGAGTTCCTTTGTTTTAGCTTGAGCAGATGATAACCTCTCCTTCAGGGTAAGGATGAATTTCTTTGAAGAATTCAACTCATCTTGCAGCTTCAAGTTCTTCAACCTTTCAGCATCGTAGTCCTCAAGTGCTACTTTAAGTTCCTTCTCTATACATCTTCATCGATTCTAGATTCGGGATCTTCCTCAAGGTGTTAGACTTATTCTGAGGAACCAGGCTCTAATACCAATTGTTGGGATCCAAAAACATTGAGAGGGGGGGTGAATCAGTGTTCTATCAGTTAGAATAATTTTAAACTTATTAACAAATCCACTTAATAACCGATATGCATAAAAGAAAGTAACAACAAGTAATAGCAATGAAACCACAAGAATTAACACCATAACACAAAGATTTATACATGGAAAACCTCAAAGAGGAAAACCCATGGTGGGATTGGTGACCCACAATATCTATCCACTAGCCAAATAAATAAATATTACAAGAGGGGCCTGGACATGTAGGAAGGCACACTGCCTAGAGCATAGTGCTCATCACAAAGGAGCCTCACTGACTACAGATATGAAATACTAAATTATAAACAAAATCTAAACTTTGAATGTGCATCTGACAAGATGGATGAGTTCTGGTTTAAGCACTATTTGTACCGGTTTATACTGTAACCTCTCTTACCAGTAACATAGATTGTTTTCCAATCCTCTAGATAAATAACCAAGACCAAATATAGAACTTTACATTTGCATTCTATCGATCAAGATCTTGCTCACATAATATCACATAACATTTTGCATCTCTGTATATCCAAAATGACCTAACCAGACTAACTTTTATACCCATTTACATGTATAAACATAAATGTCTTATGTCGGCTTACAATCATATTCCAAAAGATAAGAGACATGTCGGCCCAGACAAAATATAAACATAAAATTATATAATCATTCCCGCTTCCACGTTTGTCGGAGCAATCTCCTATGTCGTCTTTAGAATACCAATTCCAAGTTTGTCAATTACATGCCTATCAATTCCCTAAATGTCGATGATATGAATGTACATTATCTTGATTGTCGCATCTTCCATGAAGTGTGTTGCCATCAGTGATAACACCTAGAACCCGGATGAGTGTCAATTGCCAACACTTTAATGTGTACTCTGTTGAAAGCGTATACAACGGTATTGAGAGCCTCTCTCCAATAGATATTAGGTAATTTAGCTTCAGTCATCATAGTCCTTGCAGCATCCAAAATTGTTATGTTCTTTCTTTCCACCAATCTGGTTTGTTGTGGGGTTTTAGGCGCAGAAAATTGTCTTTTAATACCATTCCTTTCACAAAAGTTGTTGAACTCACCAAATGTAAACTCACTGCCATGATCTGATCTTAAGAACTTTATCTTCAGTCTTGTTTCACTCTCAACCATAGCCTTAAATGTTTTGGATTTCTCAAAAGTTTCAAATTTCTCTTTCAAACATGCCACCCACATCATTCTAGAATAGTCATCAATAAGTAACATAAAATATCTATCACCTTGAAAACATTTAGTACTTGATGGTCCACACAAATCAGTATGAATAAGATCAAGAATTACATTAGATTTATCATGTACACTTCTAAAAGAAGTTCTAACTTGCTTACCCATTTGAAATTCTCTACATACCGGATTATGAGGTTTAACAATCTTGGGCAAATCTCTAACATCATGTATTGTACTGATCTTTATTATGCAATCAAAATTAACATGACACATCCTCTTATGCCATAACCAACTTTCATCAATCTAAGCAATTAGGAAAGCCTTCTCACCAGAGTTCAACTGAAATATATTTCCATTAGTTTGAGTTCCAGAAGCAATCTCCAATCTATATTTATTTATGATCTTACATTTTCCATCCTTGAATTGCAAATGAAATCCTCTATCCACCATCTTACCTACACTTAAAAGATTATTCTTTAAGCCTTCAACATAGTAAACATTATCAGTATTAGTCTTACCATCCAATGATATTGTTCCTTTGCCTTTGATCCTACATGTCTTGTTATCTCCAAATTTGACCAATCTGCCATCAAATTCTTGCAATTATAAGAACTTTCTTTTGTCACTAGTCATGTGATGTGAGCAACCATTATCTATAACCATTCATCCTTTTCTTCAATTTCAGTAGTCAAGGCCTTTTCCTCAATATGTGTTGGTTCAATGACAGATTCCAAAGAATCATCCTTGATAGCAATAAAGGCCCAATATTTGTCGGATGAAGCACTATTACCGGATCCACTCATAGCTTCATCATCATCATCATCAAAAATACCATCATCATCACTAACATAATAACATGATTTATCCCTATTCCTTCTAAATCTAGGTCTGCTCTGATGTTCAGGATTAGGCTTATAATTCCTCATAAATCTTTCATGATTCCTAGCAGCTCTTTTAGGACATCTAGATGCAAAATGACCAATCTTATTGCATGAAAAATATTGAAAAGGGACTTTTCCTTCATACTTACTTCTAGGTGGTCCTTTAGGAATTCTTCTAGCAATCAGGGCTTCCAGCTCTTCAATCTCTTTTTATTCTTTCTCAATGTCCTCTATATCCTTAGCATACATCTCTTTCCAATCTATCTTTTGTTTACTGGATGTAGATGCTCTAAATGCAATCTCAGTTTTAGCAACACTTTGATCTCCAAGTTCTTCAAGTTCAAAAACAGTCAATTTCCCAAGTAGTGTATCTTTGGTCACGAGGTTACTTGACATTGTTCGGAGTTCATTGATAGTAATAGCCTTCATCTTGTAAGCCAGAGGTATAACACTTATAACTTTTAAAACTATCTCATCCTCACTAACAGATCCGCCACAACATTTGATACTCATGACAATTTCATTAACTCTATCCATGAAAGAACTTATCTTCTCATCTTCTTCCATCTTCAAAGTTTCATATCTTACCTGGAAACCTTCAAGTTTTGCAATCTTCACAGCCTAGTCACCTTCATAAAGAGTTTCAATCTTTGTCCAGATCATCTTAGAATTCTCCAACTCTATGACATTCAATAGCTTTTCATCAGATAGGGTGCTTAACAATGCTTCTTTTTCTCTTACATCATTTTCAGCTCTCTTCTATTCATCAGTAGGTGTCGGTGTTCCAGAATTAGGATCATGAGGTATATAGTCTTTCTCCACTATCTCCCAAACATCAACTCCAAGACATCTGAGATGTATCTTCATTTGCTCCTTCCATATCTTGTAATTTGTACCATCAAATTTGAGGCTCTCCTTCCAGTAAGGATTGAATGTAGAGCTAGATGTAGTTGACATCTGATCTCCTCAAGCGGTTAAACTTCTGTAGAGATGACCTTGCTCTAATACCAATTGTTGGAATGTACTGATATTGATGATAAATTGAGAGGGGGGTGAATCAATTTACTAATAATAACAACAATCAATTCAATTATAAACCTTAAACTAGAGCACAACCCAATGAAGAATATAACATGAAATCACAACACACATAACACCAATATTTTGATGTGGAAAGCCTAGAAAGGGGAAAAACCATGGTGGGAAACCCTACCCACAATCAAATGAATACTTTGTAGTAGTATTATGAACAATTACAATGGGGTCTGCACATGCAGAAAGACCAATAGCCCAGAGCGCATTGCTCATCACAAAGGGAAGTCTCACTGATTTACAAAATCATCGGACTACAATCTAGAAACCAAAGAACTATGAGAGTAGCATCTACTAATGCTTGATATAGTTTCAGTTAAGCATTGATGTCTACTTTGTAATACAAAACCTTTCCAACCATCACCTGAATGATATGACTTTATTCGCACTTAATAGTTCTCTGATAATGCAGACTTAACCAAGCATCAATATCCCATCTATCTTGGAATTACATGAGCAAGTCACCTATAAATACAAAACATCAACCTTGTTGACAAGGTCGGCTAAACACTAAACCCATAAACCCATAATTACAAAATTACATCATACAATACCACCAGACTAATATTATTAATTTATATTACATAGCATGGACCTAAATCAAGTAACCAAACAATTATATCCATTGGCGATTCCTCTAAGACCAAAATCCAACACACTTCACTTGCTGGTAGAAACTCTCAGTGAATCTCTAACTAGATCCAAATAGGACCACCATAAAAGCACACCATCTAATGCAAAGTCACCAAATGCTCAAGATATGATCAAGAATCACCAACAACATGAAAGAAACTAATTCCAAAAGCCAAACCGAAAATCCACTGACTTAGTCACCAAAACAGCATACCGGTAATGCTATCCGGGAACACCAGAAGTCGGTAAAGTCAAAAGATAGCCGGTAACTGGAAATACCAAAAGTGATAACCAAACCATGAAACCACTAGAATATAGAAAACATATAACCATCAGAATAAGCATCCAAAACCAATTCCATAGGTCTGATCATACCGGATCAAAATCATAGTCAAAACCAAAATGATCACCAAGACTAACCGAGATAGATCCAACCGGGATACAGTGTTGACATCAATGATAACACTTAACAAAATCCAGCATATTTCCAATAAACACATCTTAACTAAGACAAAAATAAAATCATAGACATTATACAATGATCCATAATCATGGGAGCAATAATATGAAGTGTAAACACCTAAGGTCAACCAAACCTAAAGTAAAAACCATCAAACTTTGAAACCACATTTTTGAAGCCTAAAAATGCAGACCAACTGAATAGAATGAAGCTAAGGACATTATCAACTTATCATTAAAACTGCAACACCAGAAACCATAAAGCAAAGAAATGTGGAGCATGCATTTCACATGGAAACATTGTCAAACATTGCCACACTCTGGTGAAGAGAATTTCCCTAGAATTGCAATCCAAAGCATGAAATCTTGAATCTAACATCTCTAAACATTTCTTATCAACATATCCAAACTTCATGAATAGATGTACAATATAGAAGAAACGCAGAGAAAATATCTCTGCACAACTACATAGGAAATTCAACATCAACTATACCAACCAATCACTAATGGCAATCAAAGCATGTTGACATCAATGACAACATATAAACAACTCATTCTACCCAAACTTGCAACAATCTCCCCCTTTTTCATTGATGGCAACACATCAACAACAACAACAATATCAACAACTATCATACCAAAATTTTCAAATCCAATACACCATTCTACCTCTACTTTGCATAAATCACTATCTCTCCCCCCTTTCTACTTACTCTCCAATATTCTCCAAACTTCTTATTCTCTCCCTCTTTTCCTATTACTTTCTAGTCAATGAAAAATGACAACAAGGAATTGCATATAAGATTGATATCTGTGACAACACAATGCATCAGTAACCATCATCTATAATTATCCATACATCTCTATCATAAGTCTATATTTGTTGCATATTCTTCACAAACTAATTGTGACAAACCAGATAAGGTACTATTTTTTACACATATAACACAAGTACTCTTACCTGCATATTAAAGATTACTCAACATTACTATCAAGCAATATACTTGTTCTCTTCTCCATGTTGAAATATCCACAACTGTAGATGTTGGGAAAGCCACACACATAAACAAAAACACCACCAACAAACAAAGCATCAACATCTAAACCCATAATTAGCAACATTTGCATAATATTTCTGAACCATGTAGTTTGCATGACTGATCATCAATTGAGAACTAGACAAGTGATTAACAACTAAAGAACTGAACAAACATATCAATTGATCACCAAACAAATCATCAACTGAGCACCAAAAAAATCATTAACTAGATCTAAAAATGGGCAAACACCAGATAGGTAGACCATATTCAATATCCATGAGACTGGTCATTTACATTAACTACTTATGACAAATACCAAACAAGTTTAACATTAATGAAAACACAACAGAGAATTATTCAAGTTTCCAACAAGGTTCACTAGTCTAAAAATACAAAATTGAAAACATTCCCAATCCCATCAATTTTATTATGGAACAACCAATTAGGCCCAACTTTAGACCCTTAGGAGAGTTGGTAACATGGATTGATTATTGTCTTTTGATGTTGATATGACTGGATATGGTGAAGACAAAAAATGATGCAAGAACTAGGAAATTGACAAGAAATAACATAAACATAAAGATATAGAATTGGAAATCAGAAAGTAAGCTCAAATCTAGAAATAGGATGTAGAAAGGAACTTGTGTATTAAATATGGACCTAAAAGTGTTGGTCTATGTAGTGAGGTACTCTAGATGAAAGGTATTTTCATTATCTATGATGCACTCATTCCATACCAATGTGCTTTGTAGATTATTCTCCCAAAATTTCAATAGAAAAGTGTTGGTCATTGGAGTAGTGCTCCATAGACCAAGGGTTTTTTCATATTAAAAATTTGGAATTGTGTGTTTCTATTTGAACTTTTCAAATCTACAACATCTCTATTGTCGAATATAGAACCTACATATAGAAAAGAGAAAAAATTCCGGGCTATATAGGGGTTTGCCTAAGTCAAACCCTGAGTAGGAATTAACCTCCACTACAACAATGATGATTTGAAAAGAGAGCTTACCCTTATAGGGAAGAGGCTAGTAGCTTTTCTATGAATCTTGTTGACTTGAATCCTCATGAAAGTTTGATGTTGCTTTAGAGGAGTTCATACATGCCTTCACTCATGGAGAAAACACATAAACTTGATCATGGATGCTAACTTGAATTTTTTACTTCAAATCTCTCCTCCTTGAACATGCCTGATTGTTTTTTCTCAATTGGAAAGCAAATTGAAAACTTGTAAAAAGATAGATTAAATGAGGGGATGTGAGTTGTATTTAAATACAAACATACAAGAAATGTGTTCAATTTTTGAAAAATGCCAACATCAAAGAGCACTTTCCCACTAAATAATTTCCCAATCATTTGAGGTTCAAATTTGGGCCCATTTTGACTAGACCCTAGGAGGAAAAGGGTGTTAGGCACAATAGTATAGGAGGACTAGGGTGTTAGGTGCCACAAAATTAGAATTTTGAGCCACAATCTAGGCCAGTAAGCATGGAATTGAGTTGAGCTTATGGATTTGTCCATGGCATGAGCACAATCAATCATGAATCAAGGGCATAAGGTAAAACCACCAAAGTGAGCCCCAAATGATGTAAAATTGTATGAGGATACAATTTATGACACTACATATATATTTAATAAATCTATATAGAATTATGACAAAGACACATGGACAAAATGTCCCATAGCTATAATAGAAAATAAATGTTCAAAAATGTTACTGAAGGAAATAGATTACAAGCTTCCTTTGATTGTCAAGTGGATAGAGATGCATATGATTTTGGTTGCTTTCAAACTCACTCGCTCCTCCTCTCTAAACTTTTCTAAATCAAAAGTATAAACATTAATACATATAATTTGAATCATAAAATGATATATAATAGAATAATCACTTACTACCTACAAGTATTCACTATGTTCATTCTCAATAGGGGCACATCTATGATCTAAAGTCGTAAGGCCTGCAGCAAGAATCAAGATATAAATTAAGCTACAAAGAAGTATAATTAAATTTTTTAATATTAGACTAGTAAAGTACAACATATATAATGTGAATGTGAGGCCCTACCCCGAGCCGTCATAGCATTTCAGTTATTTTCATCTTGGACCTATTATTGATACTTTATTTCGATGCATCATGGATATAGATTTTATATGATCCAGTGATTGGATAACATGGATATGGTGTATGTCATTTATTTTGATTTGCAGAACTTTACTATGATGTTAGAAAATATGGATGCAAGTCTTACGAATGATTTAATTTCATGATGATTATTATAATGTCATTGAGTGAATTGCTTTATGTGGATTTTATTGGGTAAATGGTAATTTGATTGTTATGATGGAAATTGTATGCAGAGTGTCTGAATTGTATTATATTGAATTTATATGTGATTATTTGGGATTACTAATGTGTAAAATGAGATGTCCAAGAAAACTAATCCATGTGACCATGGAAACTATTTAGAGAATCAAGCCTAAACCTATTTGTGTTTATGAAGCCAAGGGTTGTCTATTTGGAGAGACAACACCTCATGTGTAAATTTGTTTTATTTGTAAATGTTTATGCTTGGATGTGTGTTTAATTTGAAATTGTTAAATTTATTAATTCTAAAAAGGGACATTGCCATGTGTATTTAAGTATTGTGTGGTATCACTTGACACATGTATTGTGAAGTGAGTTGGCAATGACATGTCCCTTGGAGGGAATTTGTTTTACCAATGCATTTTTTTCAAATATCCTAGTATGGTCCGAAGAATGTCTTGGATAGGGAGCCATTAGAAAGGTCAACTCAAGGTTGACCCGTAGGTAAACTTTGGGTGAGTTTCTAGAGGGTTAAACTAACTCCTAAGGTTAGGTTAGGGGCATTTTTAATGGGCCATATGATATACCTATGGGTAAAGGCCAATTTTAGCCATGTGTCCACTCCCTGGTGACTATCTAGTAACTTCAAAAGTTGAGTTTTTCAAGATGGCCGAATTTCAACTTTTGAGGATCTTACCTAGGTTAGACAACCTTCCTAATGAGTGATATTTCTCTTCCCCATTTGATTTTACCTTTTTGGGGTTGCCTTGTTTAGGGATCTTGTAAGGTGTTGGGAAGACCAACCTATGAAAATCCCTCACCCTTCCCAAGAGGATTGGAAAGAGTGAGGAGTGTCTTCTTAGGGAATGGTTTGAGAGGGAGAAGTTTGATCACCCACTCTCCATTTTTTGAGACATAGAATCTTGAGAAGTTGGAAATTTTGGTATGGAAGTTTTTGGCTAAGTCTTGAGAAGGCAAAGATTAGTGGATTGGGCTTCTCTCCTACAACTCCCCTCATTTCTATTTGCATATTTTTAAGGTTGGTTGAATTACTTCCTTTTATATGTTGTTTTGTAAATGTGAAAAGATTGTTTATCTTTTCTTTGGTAGTTTTCTTTGTAGGCTTGAAAAGATGTTTTGAGTTCTTCTTTGTGTGTTTTGTATTGCATATTTCATGTTATATGTTTTGGGTGTTTCAATCTGATACTCACCCTTGGGAGGGTAGAGTAGCCTTGGGGGTGAAGGGTTGCTTGGTAGCCTAAGAGTGTAGAGACTCTCTTTGGAAGAGAGTGATAGACAAGGGTTATGGGACCCTTGCTGCATTATGTTTTATGTTATGCAATGGGGGTCATAAGGGGAGTTTTTGGGCTTGTATGTCATGCGGGACATAAGGATATTTATTGGGATAATTTTGAACTTGTGGTTATTTTACTTGGTAGCCTTGCAAACACATTGTGTTCTCCTATTTGCACATTCTCCTCTAGGTACTTGGTCCACCTTCACCCCACAAGAAATAGTCACTCAAGTGACTTTTTTTATCCTTGGGTTGGGAGTGCTTGTGTTGTGAGTTCTTCTTGCTTGTGTGTTTATGTTTGTGTGTAACCCATTTAGCCTTGGTTCTCCTAGCTCGGGGGTGGCTTCATATAAGCCTAGGTTGGGAGGTGAGCCTCCATGGTCACAACCTACAAATGTTATTGCAGGCTTGCTTGGAAAACAAAGATTGGAGGGGATACTATTGCACTAT
The DNA here is from genome assembly GCF_030272615.1 of Cryptomeria japonica. Classification (NCBI taxonomy): domain Eukaryota; kingdom Viridiplantae; phylum Streptophyta; class Pinopsida; order Cupressales; family Cupressaceae; genus Cryptomeria; species Cryptomeria japonica. The sequence goes on from NC_081415.1 coordinate 331,230,724, forward strand.
CCTATTTTTATTGTATTTAGTTGCAAGAAAATAAATGTATTTGGCAAGCCCTCATTTGGTAGGGAACCATGATGTAATAAATGTAATTATTTGACAAGTCATATCATGAAATAAAGATGTATTTTTACTTGAGAATATTCTTGCAAAGAAAAAAAAAAGATATTTGGGTTATTTCCTTATAGATATTTATTACTTGAAATAAATTAGGAATGAAATTTATTTCTGCCTTATTAGCCATTGAAAAAGAAATGAAAATAGTTAAATGTTAGTAGTGTAGTTATGTAAAAAAAATGAAATATTAATTTATGTCTATAGTTTAAACACAGAAAATTATTAGACTTCATAGAATTAATTTTTAATCTTGCATTACATCTTGTTGTTTATTGATTAAATGGATTCTAGAAAAGGTTAGTTGCAGCTGTAAATAAAATCATTACTGTTATATTTTACTATTCTAAAAATGCATGTATGGTGGAAATTATATAAATCTAGATATGGTTATTTTAAATCAAAAGAAAACTATATGTTATTGAAAGAAAATAAATTTATTCTATTCTGTTTAATTGAAAATATCCTGCTCTAAGCTATGGAAATGCAGATTTAACCATATAAATATATATATGTATATATATCCTCAAATATATATATATATATGAAATATTAATAAGCTGGAAATAAAAGAAATACATTTTACCTTAGTATTCTGGTTATTTAATATTTTAATCTTATTAAAAAAATAATAATAATAACAAAAAAAAAAATTACCTTGTCCAGAACTCTTGCCACCACCATGGATAACCACGGTCGAGGCTCAGTCGCCACTCCACAGTGGGCGGCATTGTTGCCGCCACTGTGGGTAACCATAGTGGGTGACACTGCAGCTGCCATTATGGGTATCCACAGTGGGTGGCTTCGTTGTCGCCACTATGGGTATCCACAATGGGCGGCTTCGATACCGCCACTGTGGATAACCATAGTGGACGACACCGCGGTTGCCACTGTGGGTAACCACAATGAGCGGCACCACCACCTCTATGGGTATCCATAGTGGTGCCCACGAGCCACCGTGCGGCCACCACCACCGCCCCCTTTGAAAACCCTTCGGCCCCCTTTGCAAACTCTTCAGCTCCCTCCGCCATGCCATTTCCAAGGCCACCGTCTCTCTCCCACCTGCACACAGACACAAAAAAAGAGAGATTATGTGTTAGTTAAAATGAAACCCTAACCCAACTTCGAGTTAGGGTAAATGAATAACAAAGAAAAAAAAAGAAAAGTTAGTAAGCAAGAAACCCTAACCCAATTTTGGGTTGGAGTTAGGTATTGGTAAAAATAAAAACAAGGTTTAGTTTTAAAGATAAACAAACCCTAGTTAGGGTTATAAAGCAAATAATAATAAAATAAATAATAAAGGAGGGAAACCTTTTCAAATTTGAAATGGGTAACCCCATTTGTAATTTAGTTATTGTTAGAAAAGTTATTTCTACAATTGTTATTGGGGTTATTATCTTTAAATGAAATATATATATATATATATATATATGTTTAAGTTAAAACTTCTTTTTGGTAAATTTTAATAATGAATATTATTAAAAGTAAAATGTTTAATTTTAGACTATAGGGTAAATATTGGTCAAATATTAAATATTTGATATTTAATATTTAAAGGGGATTAAATTCAACATTAATGTGAAGTCATTTGTTAGTTAATTATTATATTTATTTTGGTTAACTTAAATTGTCGAATTTAAAAACAATATTTGCATTTGCTCAATTATATATTTTTGAAATCAATGGAATATGTATTAATTTTTTATTTTACTAATATCAGAAGTAATTAAATACGATTAGGGGTGACTATTATTTCTCGATTTAAAATTAAATAATTATTCGGTAAATTAATTTATTAATTAATAAGTGGTGGTGACCCCTTAGGGAGAATTATTTCCATGTTAAAAAATTTATCGGTATATTGGTTGAGTTAATTAAATTAACTATAGGAAAAACCATTCTTTTAATTTATGAGTTAACCTTTAGCTTAGATAAACTTATTTATCTCACCTTTATCGTAGAGTATTTAGTAGTTTTATGTTGTTTAAAAAAAAAATTGTTGTTGCATTTTTGCCCAAAATTTGGGCATGACATTTTGGTATCAGAGCAAGGTTTCCAACACTAAGAACCTTTTTTTTTTAATAAAGGGGTAAAAACTTTATTGAGAATCAGAAAGAAGAATTAAAAAGAGACCCAGAGCCCCAAGGCCCCAGGAAAGAACCACCAAACCAGCCCCCGATCAACCAGCTTCATAACCATCCATGTCCTTAGTAAAAATCTTCTGCAATTCCTGACAGTAATCCTCGGAGAGATGCTCCCAACCTTCAACTTTCCAATCACTACCATGCTCCGAGGCCCACTTGGCCAAACAATCAGCTGCTCAATTCCATTCATGAGGGATGTGGATGAAAGACACCTGCTCCATTAAAGAACTAATTTGGAGAATCTATTAAACAATCCCTGCCAACTACCACTAAACCCCACTCACCTTCTGCTCAGTCAACAACAATTTGTGAGTCCGATTCACAAATCACCTTCCTTCGTCCCAGCTCCCAAGCATGCTCTAAGTCATAGATAATTGCAAATCCCTCCATAAAATTATTAGACTGCCACCCTTTATGCACCAAAAAGAGGAAAACAACCTCCCCCATGCTATTCATGCCAACACCACCAACTCCAGCAGGGCCTAGGTTACCCCTAGATGAACCATCAGTGTTAATCTTAATAAACTCATCCTAAGGGGGTATCCACCTTCCCACCCTTTGCACCTTCTTCATGGCCTGTCTACCTCTCCTGACACAAGATAAGGTCGTAGACAACTCCTACAAACCAAGCCTAATATCTACCTCCTCTCTACCCAAAGGAAAATTCACCTCACATTTTGCTTCCACTGTCTCCCGAATCATTGCAATGATCCTATTCCAAACTTGTTGAGCAAACAATTTGACCTCACGGAAGATCCTCCTATTCCTCCCAAGCTAGATCTGCCACAGAATGAAGATGGGCCTAATATACCAGATAGTCTATAGGAAGGAGGACATGATAGGAGGTCTGCCCAAACTACTCCAGAACTCCACCAGAGAATCCATGTGGATACAAGGATAATTCCACACCCCCCACAAATAATGCCAATAAGCATAGAGAAGGGGCATCTAAAGAATAGGTGTGAGGAATCTTCCTCCACATTACCATACAAAACACAGATGGAGGGCCCCAGAAATCCCCACTTGCAGATATTGTCCTAGGCTAGACATCTATTCAAAGCCAAAGTCCAAGCAAGGCAATTACACTTCAGCCAAGACACATTATTCCACACCTATTTCCACCAGTTCACCTCTCTTCCCTCAAGTCTTCAGTTCAACAATTCTCGGTATCCACTAGCCACAATAAACATGCCCTTAGGATTTGGAGACCAAGCAAGCCCATCCCTACCCTTGAGGGAGCTACAGTGTCTACTCACCAAAATGCTCTAGAGCTCAGCACACTCTTCCTCCATCCCAGCAACCGGTCACTCATTAGGAGTCTTCCACCTCTCAAAATCCAGCTATCCACACCTATAAATAGCCTTGAAGTCACTCACCCTTGACCATCCAGCCTCCAAAAATCTCTAGCACAAATTCCCAAGGTTAGGGAACTGATCAAGAATGGGAGGAAAGCCATCCCAAGAGTCATTCTAGAAAAGGACCTCTTCCCCCCTCCTACAAATCCAAAAGAGTCATGCCTTAATGAGAGAAGCCCCCCTCCTAAGAGTATGCCAGACCGAAGAGCCCTTTCCCTCAAGCAAATATCTAGGGATTTCCTCCATCGGGACCCTCTACGTATATTTGTTGGCCAAAATCCTAGCCCAGCCTCGTTCCTGCTCAACACACCACCTCTAGTACAATTTAGCCGCCAAAGCCTCCCCAAAAAGAATAGACTGCCTTAAACCAAGCCCCCCCAACTGCTTTGGGCTAGTCACCAAGTCCCAATTGACAAGGCTCCATTTTGAAGAGGAAAGATTGCCTCTCCATAAGAATTGCCTAGCCAGAGAATCCAAACCCTTCAAGAACCACTTAGGAGCCACATGAAGCATACAACGATAGATCGGAAGATCCTAAAACACTGATTGAATCAGTTGAACTCTCCCAGCAAAATATAGCCATCTATGAGTCCAGTGTTCAACCTTCAAGCAAAATTTATCCAAGATACCCTGCCAAGACTCCCTAGGAGGGTTACCAGGAGAGATAGGAATACCCAAATAAATCAAGGGCAGGGAGCCAACTTGGAATCTCAAGATAAGAGTAATCATCCTTTGAATAGTTTTAGGAGTGTTGAAAAAGAGGATAGAATATTTATCCGCATTGATCAGTTGGCCCGAGGCCACAAGATAAACATCCAAAACCATACGCAGATTATTAGCTTCTCTAATATGAGCAAGCCCCATAAGAGTTGTGTCATCCACAAACTACAAATGAGACTATGGCTACATGTCATTACCCCATCTCCAACCCTGAATAATACCCAGGCCCACATTATGCTTAATCAGCCTCCCCATACCCTCTACCAGAAGAATGAATAAATAAAGGGAGAGGGAGTCTCCTTGATAGAGACCCCTAGATGCACCAAACAGCTCAGTATGATCTCCATTGATAAGCATAGAGAAAGAAGTAGTCGTAACACAACTCATAACCCACTGGATCCACTCATCAGCAAAACCAAAAGCCTTGAGGATCTTCTGAAGGAAGGACCACCAAACTCTGTCGTATGCCTTAGCCATATCTCGCTTGACAAACATAGCTTTTTCCTTGGAGGTTGCCATAGAATGAATGGTCTCTGTAGCAATGACCACCCCATCCAAAATTTGACGCCCTTCCACAAACCCATTGTGCTCCTCAGAGATAACATTCCCCAGGCACTTCTTCAATCTATCTGCTATCAGCTTAGAGATGATCTTATAAATCACATTGCAGAGAGAGATGGGGTGGAACTGGCCTAACTAGTTAGCCCCCTCACACTTAGGGATAAGAGCAATGAAAGTTGCATTCAATGCTCGAAGCATCTGCTTATTCCTTTGGGACACCTACACAACCTCTAGTAAATCCAGCTTGATAATATCCCAGAATTCTTGAAAGAATTCAACCGGGAACCCATCCGGTTCGGGAGCTTTTCCTTTCCTCATGTGCAAGACAATCCTCTCAAGTTGTTCCAACAAAATAGGACACAAAAGCTGCTCATTCATCTCCCTCATGACAAGATAAGGAATGCAAGAGAGAACTTGGCTCTCCTCCCCCATTTCCCCCTGAGAGTCCTCCTTGAAGAGGGATTGAAAAAACTAAGACACCTCCCTAGATATCTCCTGCAAGGATAAGCACTGCTCACCTCTATCATTAACTAGAATAGGGATGGAATTTCCATGCCTTCTAGCTTTCACTAAGTTGAAGAAGAAAGCAGTGTTCTTGTCCCCGTCCTTTAGCCAATCAATACGAGCTCTCTACTTCTAGTAAATTTCTTCCCTAAGCTCCCATTCCTCTACCACCTTGACAACCCTGTCTTCCTCCTTGAGCAATTCCTCAGACAAACCATGCTCTCTTATTTCATTGGTGATCCCATTCAGCACAATTGGAGCAGATTTCTTGGCATGAAAGATGTTCCCGAAGCCCTATTGGTTCCACTGTTTGAGCTGAAACTTAACAGATTGTAGCTGCTTGGCAAAAGAGTACATGGTAGTTCCAAAGGCTGGCCTCCCTTTTCTCCACCACTCCACGACAAGAGCCTGCAAAGTAGGATCCTGAAGCCACATTAGTTGGAATTTGAATGAAGGTGAGCGAGCAACCCAAGCCAAAGAAGAAACTAACTTGATTGGCCAATGATCTGCCCCTCTCCAGTCAAGAATCTGAGAATTGGTGGACCACCCCCCACCAATCCAAAAACTAGAAACCAGGAAATGATCCAACCTCTCTACAATCCAATACTCTCCCACCCTCCTATTGTTCCAAGTGAACAAACCATTACCAGGCTTAATTTCAACAAGTTGCAACAAGGAAATATTATCCTGAAAAAGGAAAGAAGAAGGTTCCAACCGCATAACCCCACCTTCTTTTCACTCAGCTCAAGGATTGCATTGAAGTCTCCTGCCATAATCCAAGCATGAAAAGGGGTCAGCCTTCGCACACAAGAAATATGAGACCATAAGTTTTTCTTACCCTAAAGATCAGTAGGGGCATAGATGTTAGAAAACAAAATGAATTCCCCAGTCTCAAGACTAGAGATAACAAAGATCGGGAGACAACCCACCAGACAGGGTGAAACCTTAAGGGGTTCCAAAGATAGGCTACCCCTCTAGAGGAACTAGTTGCCCCAACACACTGACACTTGCCATGACCCCATAGCTTTGGCACCAGGCCCATCATACTCTCCACTGTAAGTTTAGTTTATTGCAAAAATAAGACATCAGGTGAATGATTCCTGATCAAATCCCCAACATCTTTTTGTCTAGCGCCACTGTTCAAGCCCCTCACATTCCATGAAAGCACAATCATTTTGGAGGATTGGAAAAATGAGAATCCAAAGTCTTAACTAACGCTGACTCAAACAATTTCTCCCCCATCAATTTCATCTTGTCCAAATCCTTCTTTCTGCCAACCTTTGAGCTCTTCTCTGATGCACTTTTCTTAATATCTTTCTAATCCAAACCTAGGTGAGCGGAGGACTTATTGCTTTTGACCCCAGCTGGTTCCAGTTTTAAAGAAATCAAAGAACCCTCCCCCTCAAACAAATTCCCCTCAATCCCAGGAGTGAATCCCAACTGAACCCCTACTGGCTGATCCATCTCTGTCTGCTGGCTTCCAACCATTAGCTAGGCCTAGATAGGGTCCTCAATTACTCTTTCTGGAGCCCCCCCTGATGCACCTTGATCCAAAGGGGTTAACCCTGAATTAACTTCCTGATGGCAAAGGTCATCCAAGGCCTCAAATCTGTTAAAGGTATCCTCCTCCTATCTCTCCTATAAAGGCCTCTTTTGTCCTTAGTTCTTATTCTTTCTCTTAACTAGGACAAAACCATCCATACCCCTAGCCTCGACAGACATGGCAGGTTTCCCTTTTTCAGCCCTATCTTGGCTCGGTTCCAACTGCTGAGGTTGGCGCACCACCAGTTTATATCTAGGGCACTTACACTATAAATCACCATACTCATGACATAGATGGAAGCGAAATGGTAAAGGCTCATAATCTAGCTATTGTACCCCAGAATAAGAGCCTGTGCACATATCTATAGCATCTGGCAAAGGTTTACTAAGATCAATTTCAACACAAATATGCACAAAGGTCATTACCTTTCTCCCCAGGGTTTGCATAGAAGACCCCACTGGCTTCCCAAGCAGAGTGGTAAGCATCCAAAGCACATCTTCCCGATAGCATTCCACAAGAAAACATGGTAAACAAACCCACACAGGAACCCTATTCAGGAGCTCCTCTGAGGGGTTAAACCCCGCATGCCAAGGTTTGATGAACAGCCCCACCTAGTTGTAAAAATACGGACCACCTTTGAAGATCCTATTGCGATCCTCCATGCAGTTGAAAGTAACCATGAAGTAGTTGTTTGCTAGAAGAATAATCTCCATTTCCCCCTCTGGAGCCCAAGTCCTCTGCGCCCAGTTTTCAAAAAACTGCAAAGAAACCCTCATTCCCAAAAACTTGCAATATAGCGAGTGTTTTGAAAAGTATTCGATGTCTTCCACTATCATCTTAGTAGGAATAAACAGTTTTGGCCTCTCACTACATCTCTCCAAGCAACCATTAATCTTCAAAATGTGAGAGCTACCAGCACTGCCAGACCCCAGGTCTGAGGAGAAAAGGTTATTGTTAAAAGTCTTCATACTCTGTGATGGGGATTTTGAGCCCACCGTAGCACAAAAATCCATGACTGGCAGAGCCTTCAAGGCCTCCCCGCTAATACTCAAGATAAAACTTGAGATGATCGAAACCCTACACCCCAAAGGGGCCCGAAAGATTTAGAAGCCTCCAAAACTCCACCCATCCCTAACACACCCAGAATGGAGGTCCAACCGAGGCCCCTAGCCCCATTGGAACCCTTGGCTTGCTTGGAATGGTGCCCGAGCCACGTAGCCTACACCCTCCCATAGCCCGCCATGTGTCTCCCCTTCTCCCTCTACTACTCCTCGCACTGCTTAGACCCCCCCCCCTACACTACACAGGCCCCCGCACGCACCCCTGACACCCTGCAAACACTCTCGATCACAAGATAGGGCATCAATGCCTTAGCTTGTCTCTCTGCAACTCCCGCCCATGCAACATCGTCCCGTCCAAAAATACTAGTGTTTCCATAATTCAAAAAAATAACTAAGAACCTTTCTCCATTATGTTTCGCCTTAAATATTATTTTCTTTGAAAATTATTATTCATTTATTTATTTATTTAATTCTATTTTATTGATCATTAATGATGTCACTGATTACGCGACAAGCTCGTAGGCACGATAGGGGTCCTAGATGTGCTCGGATGGCACGTCAAGACGTTGTGCAAGATGAGATGGTCCCAGCCAAGGACCAAGAAGCTCCTCCCGAACAACTGATTGACCCTAACCAAGACATTTTGGTTGCACTTCAGAACCTGATAGGAATAGTTCAGGATAGACTCCCAGTAGTAGATCGTCAAGCAGAGCACCAGATTTTTGAGAGTCATAGATCTATAGCTAGGGAGCAGAGTAGGAGTCCACCTCCTAACCATATAGAGGCCCAGGCTGAGCTTGAGTTAGTCCATCTACCCAAACCACCTCCAGTTGTGGCACCAGTAATTTTTTAGAGAGCGCCCCATGATCCCGAGGATCAGATCAAAGAGATTTTATGTCTTCAGCCACCATCATTTGTAGGATCTACCGATGGGGTAGAGGTTGAGGCTTGGCTATTGAGTCTTGAGAGATGCTTTGGATTGCATCCCTATGAGAGAAATTTGAAGGCACAAATTGCTATTCACCTTTTGAGAGGGATGACTTCCACATGGTGGAGGCAGGAGGAGTATAAGAGTGACATAGTTGTTGACACTATCACTTGGGACATTTTTATAGAAAGATTCAGAGACGGATACCTATCAGAGCACTTTAGGCAACATAGGATTGATGAGTTTTATGACCTTTAGTAGAAGGGTCTCTCAGTGTCCTAGTATCAGAGAAATTTCTTCGAGCTCTTACCCTATGTTGACTACCTGAAGGATGAGAAGCTACTCATCAACCGATTTATTAGAGGTTTGAATGTGGGTATAGCAAGACCAGATAGGATGGAAACTCCAGGAAACCTTCAGGTTTCCATGGAGAAGGCCTTGATATCAAAGGACATTCAAGGTAGACCTTAGGACATGCGAGATCGGCATCAGAACCAAAACCCTATACCTCAGTCCTTTGGGTTTTAGAAACCCCACTGGAAGGGTAACCACAGACATTCATCAAAGTCCTTCAAACCCCCTCTTCCTCAGTAGCCATAGAAAAATCAAAGGCAAAGGCCTCCATAGGGTCAGCAAGGCTTTAAGCCCAAGCAGTGGCATACACAGGGTCCTAGGCGTGATCAGTGACCACAAGTTCCATACACACCTCTGACACAAACTCAGCAATCCTTCAGGGGTGGTTTCAATGGATCGAGCAAGATAGGAGGACAGGGATACTCTAGGCCACAAGGTGTTCAGTTTTAGACACGTGGTGCTTGTTTCACTTGTGGGGCCATGGGACACATGACGAGAGAGTGTCCACAGGGTTAGATGGCAAGCAGTCAACGAATGGTAGGTTCAAAGCCTACAATTGGGGACATCGGTAAGTCCCACAGAGTCTTTGCAGTAGTTGACAACCGCCAGAAAGAACATCAGGCCACAGTCATAGAGGTTGCAGGTATGATAAGAGGTAGCAGTCTTCCTAACTTGTTTGACTAAGGAGCTATAGATTCTTTTACATCTCCATTGGTTGTGGAGCATTAGAGGCTAGTGGCATCTAGGGAAGGTGTTAGTTGGGAAGTGGAGTTGGCTTCAGGAGCTATTGTGTTTGTTGAGTCAGTGGTTAGGGACTGTCAGCTTCAGATTGTGAGTACAACCAGCTTAGTAGACCTTTGAGTCACACCGCTAGGATCTTATGGCATTGGTCTTGGCATGGATTGGCTATATGCCCACAGAGCCAAGATGGATTGTCACTAGAAAAAGATCAAGTGTGTGGACGATCAGGGTACCTCCATAGTAATCTCAGGGATTCAAAGACCCATATCACTTTGTATGATTTTTGCTATGCAACTTAAGAAGAGCACACGAAAGGGATGCCAGTTATTTACCATCACCATCAGTGATAGAGAGGAAGAGGATGAGAAGGAGCCTTCCCTAGACAATCATCCTATCCTTGAGGAATTTGTAGACGTGTTTCCTTCCAAGATACCTGGTATGCCACCTAGCAGAGAGATTGATTTCCATATAGATCTTGTACTAGGAGTTGAGCCAATTTTTAGAGCACCATATAGGATTACCACTAATGAGCTTAATGAGCTCAAGATGTAGCTTGAGGAACTATTAGAGAAAGGTCACATTCATCCTAGCGTCTCCCCTTGGGGTGCACCAGTCATCTTCATAAAGAAGGATGGATCCCTTTGGTTATGTATAGATTACAGATAGTTGAACAAAGTGACCATCAAGAACCGATACCCTTTGACTAGGATCGATGACTTATTTGATTAGCTTCAGGGTGCCAAAGTATTTTCTAAGATAGATCTAAAGTCAGGATACCATCAGTTGAGAATAGTAGAGAGCAATATCCACAAGACCACTTTTCGTACTAGGTATGGCCACTATGAGTCCACCGTGGTTCCATTTGGTCTCACGAATGCTCCAATTGTATTCATGAGTCTCATGAATGGGGTATTCCACACTTTCCTTGACTAATTTGTGATTGTGTTCCTTGATGACATATTGATATATTCTTAGAATGAGAAGGAGCACGAGGAGCACTTGAGGTAGGTATTGCATTGCTTGAGAGACAACTAGTTGTATGGAAATTTGTCAAAGTGTGCATTCTTTAGATTAGAGGTTAGATATCTAGGACATGTTATATCCGGTGATGGGATCTCAATTGACCCATCGAAGATCACAGCTATTATGGATTGGCCAGTGCCAACTAGTGTGACAGAAGTCAAGAGTTTCATGGGTCTAGCAGGGTACTACAGACGCTTCATTGAGGGGTTCTCTAGGGTTGCACATCCTATTACATCTCTTCAGCAAAAGAAAAAGAAATTTGAGTGGACAAAAAGGTGTGAGAGGGCTCTTTAGGAACTCAAAAGGGAACTCACTAGTGCACCTATTCTTGTTGTGCTAGATACCTTGGCCGATTTCATGATATGTATAGATGCTTACTTGGATGGTTTAGGAGCAGTCCTTATGTAGGAGGGTCGAGTTATAGCGTATGAATCTAGGAAACTTAAGACTCACTAGCTTAACTACCCTACTTATAACCTTGAGCTTTCAGCAGTGGTCCACACACTTGTGAGGTGGAGACATTTTCTGCTGGGTCATCGCTTTGAGCTTCATTCAGATCATCAGAGCTTGCAGTACATATTCACTTAGCCTAACCTTAATGCTCGTCAGAGAAGGTGGATGGATTTTTTATGTGAGTATGATTTTCATGTTCATTAAATCAAGGGGAAAGAGAACGTAGTTGCAGATGTTTTGAGTAGGAGACGTCATGAGATATGCTCCATGTCTATAGACACAGATTTGAGAGATTGTATATTGCAGTAGCTACCAGAGGATGAGTGGTATTTAGAGGTATGTCAGGTAGTGCGATCTCAAGAGACCCTGGAAGGGAAGTATGCAGACTATTCATTAGAGTCTGATGGACTACTACACCATAGAGGGTGCATCTATGTACCTTCTTCTAGAGGATTGCATGATTTCATTGTGATGGAGGCTCATAGAGCTCCTTATGCAGTACATCCCAAAGTTAAGAAGATGCATGTAGATTTGAGACAGTTATATCATTGGCCAGGTATGTGGAAATTCATTATTGTACTAGTAGCCCGATGCCTTGAGTGCCAGAGAGTCAAGATGGAGCACCACCATCTAGGTGGGTTTCCCCAGTCTCATGCAATACTAGAGTGGAAGTGGGATACTATATCGATGGATTTTGTCATTGGTCTTCCTATGTCATCACGTCATCATGATGCCATCATGGTGATAGTTGACAAGTGGACTAGAGTGGCCCACTTCTCACCAGTTCGAACTATCTTCATAGCACCAGTAGTGGCACAAGTATTCTTGCGGGATATTGTCAGACTTCATGGTGTTCCATGCAAGATTATCTTAGATAGATATTCCCTCTTCACTTCTTCCTTCTGGAGGGCATTGTAGGCAACAATGGGTACTAGACTCAACTTTAGCATAGCCTATCATCCAGAAATGGATGGATAGATAGAGAGGGTAAACTAGGTGTTAGAAGACATTCTCTATATGTACGTCATGGATCATCAGACCAGATGGGAAGAGTACCTTCCTTTGGTTGAGTTTGCCTATATTAATGGGCATCACACCTCCTTAAGGATGCCACCTTTTCAGGATTTGTATGGCAGACCTTGCAAGACACCTTTGAGTTGGGACCGCATTGAGGATAGAGTAGCTATTGGTCCTGAGATAGTTCATGATATGGAGAAGCAGGTGGATTTGATTAGACAACACCTTAGAGAGGCATAGGATAGACAAAAGAAGTATGCAGATGCAAAGAGGATAGATCGTAGCTTCATGGTTTGGGATAGATTCTTCTTGAGAGTGTGATCACATAAGAGTCCAATCCATTATGGAAAGGGTTCTAAGCTCACACCTCACTTTGTCGAACCATTTGAGATCCTTGAGAGGATAGGACTAGTTGCATACCATCTAGCTTTGCCACCTATCCTGTCATGTATCCATGATGTGTTTCATGTATCAATTCTGAGGAACTATATTTATGATCAGTCTCATATTCTAGAATAGGATGCCTTGCAGGTGGAGTCGGACAGGCAGCTAGCTTTGGAGCCCATTCACATTTTGGCTCGTTGGATGCTAGCTCTTTGAGGTCGAGAGATGGACCAAGTTAGGGTCAGTGGGATTGTTATGATGAGGTTAGGGCATCATGGGAGGAAACAACACGAATGAGATCTCAGTACCCCCATCTTTTTTATGAACTCGGTACATTAATCTTTGGATTATATATTTTAAAACATTTTAATCTTATTAAAAAAAAAAAAAAATTTTTTTTTTTTACCTTGCCCAGAACCCTGGCCGCCACCATGGATAACCACAATGGAGCCGTTGCCGCCACTGTGGGTAACCAAAGTGGGTGGCACTACAACCACTACCGCTGGTATCCACAGTGGGCGGCTTCGTTGCCACCACTATGGATAACCACAGTGGACGGCACCGCGGTCGCCACTGTGGGTAACCACAGTGAGCGGCATCGCGGTCGCCAGTATGGGTATCCACAGTGGTGACCGCAAGCCGTCGTGTGGCCACAACCACCGCCCCCTTTAAAACCCCTTTGGTCCCCTTTGCAAACTCCTCAGCTCCCTCAGCCATGCCATTTCCATGGTCGCCGTCTCTCTCCCACCTACACACACACAAAAAAAAAAAAGAGAGATTATGTGTTAGTTAAAATGAAATCCTAACCCAACTTCAGGTTACAATAAATGAATAACAAAGAAAAAAAAGTTAGTAAACAAGAAACCCTAACTCGAACCCTAACCCAATTTTGAGTTAGGGTTAGATATTGGTAAAAATGAAAACAAGGTTTAGTTTTAAAGATAAACAAACCCTAGTTAGGGTTATAAAGAAAATAATAATAAAATAAATAATGAAGGGGGGGAAACCTTTTCAAATTTGAAATGGGTAACCCCATTTGTAATTGTTATTGTTAGAAAAGTTATTTCTACAATTGTTATTGGGTTTATTATCTTTAAATGAAATATATATATATATATATATATATATATATATATATATATATATATATATATATATATATATATATATATATATATATATATATATATATATATCTCTCTGTGTGTGTGTGTGTGTGTGTGTGTGTGCGCCAATAATCATATATATATAGATGTTTAAGTTAATATTTTTTTTTTGGTAAATTTTAATAATGGATATTATTAAAAGTAAAATGTTCAATTTTAGACTATAGGGTAAATATTGGTCGAATATTAAATATTTGATATTTAATATTTAAAGGGGATTAAATTCGACATTAATGTGAAGTCATTTGTTAGTTAATAATTATATTTGTTTTGGTTAACTTAAATAGTCGAATTTAAAAACATTATTTGCATTTGCTCAATTAATTGTTTTTGAAATCAATGGAATATGTATTAATTTTTATTTTATTAATATTAGAAGTAATTAAATACGATTAGGGGTGACTATTATCTCTCGATTTAAAATTAAATAATTATTGGGTAAATTAATTTATTAATTAATAAGTGGTGATGACCCCTTAGGGAGAATTATTTTCATGTTAAAAATGTTATTGCTATATTGGTTGAGTTAATTAAATTAACTTTAGGAAAAATAATTCTTTTAATTCATGAGTTAACCTTTAGCTTAGATAAACTTATTTATCTCACCTTTATTGTAGAGTATTTAGTAGTTTTATGCTGTTTAAAAAAAAAAATTGTTGTTGCGTGTTTGCCCAAAAGTTTGGGCATGACAGTGAATTTTACTAATCTACCTCACACCTCTATCAAAGCAATTGAACTTGCTACTGCTGCAAGAACACCGTGCTCCATTGTGGCATGAACATTAAGGTGGGTATCTAATGTCAAGATCTAAAAATAAAACAAAAATGTTAGTCAATTACCAAAAATAATTAGCATCATTTTACAAGACCATTAATGAGTAAAAATAGATAAGGTTACTTGAGTGAAAGTTCGACAAACACCTTGACACATGCTCCAACTCTAGTCTAGCTAAGTGTCTTGGTGCCTAGTTTGGTCATATTTTGCGCTTAGTTAGTCTTGTGTAGAGCTCCCACCCCTACCATATAACTCTCACATGTCAAAGTAATTATGGATCTCATTGAGGAAAAACTCACAATATAGTTTCCTCAAAAAGTAAAATATGGTACCTCATACTTATTGCATGGAGGATGGTCAAAAACCATCCACCACCTATCCCAAAAATCATTATTTATCCCTTGATGGCACCACAAATGGATAGAGAACATCTTGCATGCACAATGTAAGGTTTAATTGGTTCGTGGGTCAATGAATAGTACACACAAGTCAGATTTTAAAATTTTATTTTCTTTAACTTGCACATATGATAGTTTGTCTACGTAAATTTTTGTTGTTGTTCCATCTTGTCAAATAAACTATTTATTTTCCCACTCACTAATACTACATGAGAGACAATAGAATATAATGATTTGACAAGGTTCATCCTATATAAGTTTGTTGCTACAAGATCTTTCAACCTTGAAATTAACTCCTCAAGTTGTTTTGTATTGTTTTCTATTTTCCCTAATATGTTTTGTTGTGTTCCTAGAGGATGTATATGAATTGAGTGTAAGGAAGTTAAATAGTGGATCAATTTCCTACACTAACCTTGAGAAGAGGGTAATGCAAAAAAAATTACAGATTGTTATAGTAGTTACATAAACTTAACAAAAATAAACATAATATCATGCATACCACAACACAACAATTTACGTGGGAAAAAACCTTTCGGGAGAAAAACCCCACACTCCAAAAGCAGCTCAATATATTATTCAGCAATCAATAACAAATTACAATATACTTACAGAATATCTTCATAGAAGTACCACTAATCAAAGACTTATAGGTAACTCAATAGCCATAAGACTCTCACACACAACCTCAATCTCACGCACATCATATATAGGAGATAGAATACAAGAAGTCGTCAAACGGCATTACTAAACCATGGGCTAAAACCACCCAATAAAGTAGATCTAACCTTATCTCCATTCTATATGCCCTATGACATGTCAAAACACACATCAACACGTGTTCCTCCCTTCTACAACTCATTTATGTCGATGCATTTTATATTTCCTATTTCAGGAGTCCAAACTTCCAGAGGCCATAACTTGTGAACCATGTGTCTAATTGACGAACCATTTGAAGCATCGAAAAGCTCGCAAAGTTCTCTATCACTTGATAAATAGCTACACCATTTATGACCACTTTTCAAGCTGTTTCCTAAGGTTCTAAAGTCCTCAAAATTAAATTTAAACCTTTCATCACACCCTCCAAAAATGGAAACTTTAATATCTTCAAAGCTAGATATGATCTTGTGATGGAAATTTATCGGCATGCTTATCTAGCCAATCCAAAGATTTGGGGAGAATTTCACACCATTTCTTTCTCAAACAAAAACTTACTATAAATAGTAACCTCATGTAAATGCAAGGTTGAGACACCATTTTCCCAACATTGAGGGAGGTGTTTGTGTGGTTATTCTTTAGGAGGGTTTTGATGAGGAGGTGATTTAGGATTTCCAATATTTGGGGGTGCATTGTCAACTCCTAAAAATTAAATAAATTTCAATTAAAAAATCTAATTCAATGAATGTTTTAGGAGGAGATGAAAAATAATCTTTATATGAATGAGCATAGAATGTGAAGCCAAGTTGTGTGGGCATGGACTTTGAATGCCAAAATGAGGAATATAAATGCATTTTTTTCTTTTATGTTCAAAATGACCATAAAGTGAGTGTGTTATAATTCACTCACCTTATTTTCCAATGAGTGCCAAAAAGTGAAGTGGCCACTTACTCCAGTTTTTGGGCACCCATCTTGGTGCATACACCCAATAGATCTTTCCCCATTGGATCAACTCATTTGACTGCAAAATCCGACGAAAGTCCAATAATTATTTGTATCGTCGAGTGCCTATGCAAAATTTTCATTTTTTTTTTGTTTTTGCTCGATGTTCGTTGATCTTGCGACGCTCCGTGATTTTCGTCGGTATTTAGATATTGTCATGAACCCTATTTTTCCATAATTATTTAATTAGGAAAATAATGTTTATTTTTCGCAAATGAATTGGAAATGAAATGAAATTGTAATTATCAATGAAATAAGATAGGAGATCAAATGCACTGAAATGATTTATATATTGAATGATTGGTAATAATTTCTATTATAAATTGGGATCATCATTGCTAATGAGCGATTGAGTGCAAGTGAATGCAGGAACAGGTGAATAATGATGAAGGCAAGAACATGGTTCAGGAGAGTTGTCTTAGCTCTTGTATTTCATTAGAATAGATGGAATCTCACACACCACATAGTGAAGTTAAATATATACATTTATGTCTACATTGATGAATGATTTTGAGTCATAAATGAAATTTTGTGAGTAAAGGGAAATGTTATGTTTTATTTGTCTATGAAGAGTGACAATTTGTCAATAATTTGAACATAAATAGTGACTCTATGATTTAACGTCCTTTGTGTAGAAGTATGTAAATTATAGAAACTATATTTAATGCTTGGTTTTCAAAATTATACTATAATTATATGTATTTTATATGTATATTAGTTCCAACAACTAGAACTCGATCATATACATATATATATATATAGGTAATTATGGTTCATGTATAATTATATTGATTACTCTTAATATAATTATTTATAAGTTGAATAATTTGGATTTAACGACTTAACGTACCCTATATAGAAAGATTTATTGTCTTTTGAATAAGAAAATGCATCTTTATTAATGATCATTTTGTTTATATTGATACAAGTTTTATATGCATGGTAGTTAGATAACTACGATTCCATCGGACATACGTACAAATATATATATATATATAGAGAGAGAGAGAGAGGTGAATATTTAAATTATATTTATGCGATTATTGTCTTATGATACAAACATGATTATTCATAAAATGTATTTATGAATATACATATATATAAATTATGATAATATATTATTTCTAAAAATGTTTAAGTTAGACTTACCTTGCAGCTTATTATATAGTCACTTATTATATATTTATATATAATAAGCAAGGTGGTGGTTTTTAGTGAGACAAAGGATAGTGACTATGTTGCATGATAGTTAGGAGTCGATAGGGTGGTCGACTAGGCAAAGAACCAACAGTTAATGTAGAACCTAGAAGTTGCATCGACGTGGAGATCATGGCAATCGACTTGGCAGGGAGAGCGATAATCTCACTCATGACAAACACTTAAGTGTTTGTAATTGCATTAAACTTTTCTGACCCCTCCACCAAGAATACAATCTGCCACGAGATAGCAGACACTTCTCTAATGGTGACTACAGACTCATTGATTAGCATATGTTTCTCACTGCAGATAACTCCCTCATTCCACGAACCCACGATGATAACTTGGAAGTGGTCCATCATCTGTGGCATATAACTATAGAAAGAAATTAATTAGCAAGCACGTGGTGCCATGGAATTAGGAATACCAACGATAAGAAGTTGATGCATAGTTGACTCATGCACTTCAAACTACAGAAAATATAACTAGAATTTCCATCTCTATTAGATGTGTAGACTTGAGAGAGAGTTAAATGGAAGACTCAACGTATGCAAAAGAAGACTTCAAATCAACAACCATAACCGAGCCTCTAATTTGGGAGAGATCATAGGAGAATTTAGGATAAATAGAGACGAAGGATAGAAAGATAAACACACACAAGAAGATGGGAAGTCAAGCAAGATAGAGGAGAGAAAGAACATAGAAGAGCGACAAAGAGATAAGAGAGAATAAAATAATTGAGATTTTGATGTTCTTACGATCGAGTCGTAAAAAATCAATGATGATCATCTCTGGTATAGTATCAAATTTAGAGGTTACACTCATGAATGAGTGTTAATTACTTTATTATTAGAGGAATTCTCGAAATATAGAAAGGATAAGGACTAGGAATAGAGAGCTCGGGAGATAGAAGAGCACCAAGAAGGAAAGCATTTGAATTTGGACGTATTGCCAACAATTTGAAGTTATCAAGGATAATAATAGACCTGGATTGCGTTTCTTGAGGTAGGCTCAAATCTAGTATGTTTTGTTGAAGAGATTAAGAGAAAAAGATTGATCTAGTTTTAGAATTATGAAATATTCTAATGAAAGATTTAGAGTAGCAAAATGAATCATTTTTAATTGTTTAAATTATGATCATGAAAATATAGATGCAATAATGATATTATTTTCAGAAAGATTGTTGATAAAACTTAGTAAAACTCTCAGGAATTAGATCACCCAATCCTCTAGGAACAGAGTAAGAGGATAGAGAGAGAAACTCTGAAATTGAACTATAAAGAAATGAAATATTAGGATTATGACTTATTAAATAGTGAAGTTTATTTTGATATTATAAAGAAAAGACTCACACTTTCAAATTAGATCCTTGCATGAAATGAAAAGATGGTTATCAGATGTCTCATTTAAAAATCCATATAGATAGGCGTTTTATGAACTTGCATCATATTAGATTGTCATTATGGTAAATTAGTGAAATTAGTGTGTTAAGTTTTAAATCGTGAAAAGTCACATATTAGTATTAAACTAAATATGATGTTTTGAACCCATTTGTATCAAAATTCAAAGTTAATAAAATATAGTTTAGTGGCTTGCCCACTTTTATCAAAAAAAATAAAAAATATGATGTTTTGAGAAAAAAGGTAAATGAACCAAGACACATGGAAAGATGGAGAACTTAGAAGAAATAAACTTAGATTTCTAAACCATAAGAAATGGAATGCACATTAATGATTACATTATTAAATGTTTGATAATTGAATAAAAGAATGTGTGCTCATTTTATTCAATTTCTATGTAAAGATTCATACATGTGTTACACCTTCTTAATATTTAATTCTTGTCTTTAATTTGCTTGAAAGATATAATGGAAAGATTTTTTTCTTTCAAATGTATGTTTGATTATCCATAAAAGATTGTTTCCTCTCAGATAGTATTGGTTGTAATAAAACAGGTATTCTTTCAATTTCAATTCAAACAAAAGATTGTCTTCTTAGCATTGTATTTTTTTTATCTTGCAAGAAATAGGAAACTAGAATTGAAAGGTGAAAGATTGTCTTCTGAATAAATTTATTTTAAGATTTAAGTGAACAAAGATAGATAGGCTTGTGTTTGTGGAAAGTTACCTTCCAGGACGGGTGTCGAATGTGGATTATAGAGAGAATAGTTGCTTTTCCAACTATCTATTTTTGTTGTGCATGGCATTATACTTGGTCGAGTAATCAAATTGAATAAACCATTGAAATAGATGGAATTCTTTTATTTTATGCTATCTACCATATCCTTGATTGATAATGAATGCTTGTTTCTTAATAGAATTAGAAAATTGAAATTGCATGTATCATCTAGGCATGCACCAGATTCCATCTTGCCTTTCAAATTCTTTTGCTAAGAAATCCGTGCAGGGTCAGGTATTCTTGATTGACCAAGAATTCTAGGGAAGCGTAAGCTTCAAGGTTGGGCAGAAAAAGCGCCTGAATCTTGTTCTCATCTTCATGCTAAAGATTGCATTGGCGATGGCTTGGGTTGCAGATAAACAAACGTCTCTCACCCATTACTTTGTATTATTTATTATTGAACTTGAAATGCTTAAGTATTGTATGATTGAGAAGCTACTTTTAGCATTTTATTAAATGAAGAATTGTTATCTTTTATAGAAATTTCGTGTTTATTACGATCTGAATGGAATGATTAATTGGAGCTATTAATGGAAAAGTGGAATGTAATAGACTTATTAACTGATTTATGAGTTTATTTAAGAATAAAGAGTATTGCGGCTATTTTTGAAGTTAGCACGATTTACGTCTTTACAGATATTCCCTTTAACTTATGGGTCGACAGGTATATGGTTAGCATTCATCAAGATTCCAACCAACGTTTTTTGATAAATAAAAATTAATTTCAATAATCTATCTATAATTGTGACCCAATGCGACTAATGCTTGTCAAAAAGAATTTAAAACTAACGTCCATGCAAGGGATTTTGGACCCTCAATAGGGGATTTTGACTAAGGTAGAATTAATGGAAACAAAGATCTTGAGGATGTGGCAAGTAAATCACAAATGAATTTCTTAATTTCTGTCTAAGAAAGAGATTTACTCCTAATAGAGAATTGTTGCATGAATATACTAGAATTAATGGTAGTTGGGAGCCTGGTCATATCTAAACATAGAAATTTGAACCAAACAAAGGGAAGTGTGTCAATTAATGCTGGTGGCTATCAGTCTATAGGGTAGATGGGATATCTTGAATCCTTTTACAGCCAGAGAAGTAAAAATTAACTCAGGAATTAGTGGAAGTTTTATGATATAGAGGAAGAGTCACTCAAAACGTAAATTTGGTAATACAATTAATGATGAGAGTAGAATTGGTAGAGAAGAAAGAAGAAGTGTTTTAGAGGGTGGAGTAGAGAGAGAAGAACATTGAATGCGTACATAGCACGATGTAGAGAGCAGTGAATAGAAAATAGAGGAAAGTGAAGAGTTCAGAGCAAAGAGTTGATAACAAAGAATGTAGAAGAGGGAGAGGTGCAGAGTACAACCGAGAGTTACAAAATATTATTTTTAACAAGGTATCTTCATTATAACAAAAAATTGATCTTCATTTTAATTCATCTGAGTTGTTTCTCATAATAGGGGTTGGTGATCCTTTGGGATTTTGGACCCTTATTAGGGGATTTTGACCTTTGAGGGTCTTTTACCTTTTGTCAAATTTAATGTATGGACTTATGTGGCTGACTCTTCAACTTGATCCATTGTAATCAAATTTGCATATACTTGGGAGTTTGGTAAAGAAAATTCATGTCAGATAAAATTATTTCAAATCAAAATAAAGAGACAATTGACAGATTGTGGGCTAGATTGAAAAGAAAGAGTGATGGGAAATTTTATTGTCCTTGCAATAATTGCAAGGGATTAAAGATGAGAAGACTTTTAATCACAAAAGATGAGAAACATTGTAGGCAGCATGGTCACATTGAAGGGGGGCATGATTATCATCCATTGGTAAGATGTTCATTGTATGTCTCTATATTGATTGAATTTGTAAATGTTTATATCATTTTAAATTTTTTTATATATACAACAAATCACTTGATCATGATCATGGTTTATTTGTGTCGATTATTATTATAAAGGTGGGGCACCCTAGGGCACATGATATGGATTATCATGGCCCAGAGAATGTGGTTTTGCAAATGAAGGAACATGGTTTTGTGAATATCGAAGATGAAGTTAATGATCCTATGCAAGAAGATGATCATGCACCAAAAAACACACTTGAATATGATGGTATAAATACATTGATCCATGACATGTAATACCCCACCTCGATCAGACTCTTTTTGTATTTATGATTGACTTTAGTTGACTATTCAGTGGAACATTATTGTATATTGATTCAGACTTTATGCGATGTTATTTCATGCTTTATCTGGATTTATGGCGTATGCTTTTATGCATTATCTCAGTGCTTATGATTAATGTTATTTTATGGATCATTATCATGGACTGACACTTTTACCTTATATGTGCGATGTGTTATTTATATGTTGCGTGTTTTGCAAGTGTATGGGATGTGAGGGGATGATTTTCCTTCACTCACTCCGGTGAGATAGGGAACGTCACAATTTTCCATCATCGGTGTGCGTGTCATGTTTGTTTATATATTTTTCTATATGCACATGTAAATCTTTGGTGCAGAACATTGTAGCTACAAGTACTAGGTAGGTATGGGGTATCGACTCCACCTAGTTTCACAGGCTTGAACATGCCTTATATGTCTGATGGGAGTGGAGGAGATAGTGGTTGGACCCTAGCTTGACCCGCACTTACACTCGTGTGAGTGTTGTCAGTCGTTCATCTTTTTTGTTTGACCGGTATACGAGTCAGAGTGCTTTAGTGTTTCATCTTGTGAGTCGTCATTTGAGCATTCCTTGTTTTGTGTGTTTCCATTTATTGGAATGGTTATTTAATTGAGTGGATGATGCTATTTTTGTGTTGGCATAATTAGTTGATTATTATGCTCTTAAGTCTATTGATTTAATTAAATTAATGATTGCTAGAATTAAATGGTTAAATGGCTTACTTTATTGTGTAAAGTTGTATTAATATATTGTAAAAAGAAATAAGTATTTGCCTTGCCATTTAAATATGGAATGATTATGTTGAGAGAAATTATCATGTGGCAATAGAAAATGAAATAAAAATAAAAGATTTTCCTTTTACCTTTCCATTTGACTTTTGTATTTTATTTTGCTGGAAAAGAATTGTTTATGGAAAAAGGTAAATCTGATTGTTTTTACTTTTTAAATAGTTTAAGCTGATTGGTTGGAAAACTTTTAACCTAGAAAGTTTAGGTTGAAATATATTTTTCCCATATATTCCTAGAAGTTCACAGGAAAAGGGAGGTAGAATTTTGAAGGAGAAATTTGGAAAATCATTTTGGAAGAGAAGCTGGAGTAGGATTTGGTTTGCAATATTGGGATTCTTCCATCAATTTGCTTCTTGGTTTGCTTGAAGGTTGGATAGCCTCTTCTTGTTTTGCAATTTAATTTTGAATGTTTTAGTTGCTTCCTGTGTGTTGAAAAAATGTAAATCTCTTTGTAAATTCTTGTTGAATGATTGGAATGAAAGAAAGAGTGTCTGTTATTGATGATTTTGTTGAATTCATATTAAATGGGTGCATGTTGAAAGGAAATGATTCATCTTTCTATTTGCTGATTGTTATTTTCTCTTACAAAATCAAGTTCCTGAATTATCTCTTCTAATTGGAATAGAAAGGAATAGATTTAGTTTTTTGTGTGTTTTCTAGTATCTATTCGCCCAAGATTTGGGGCTTACGTTGGCAAAAACTGGTTAATTGCCTCTTAGAAGATGCAAGGAATTCTTCCTGTATAATGGAAGTGAAAAAAATTATCATAATCCTTCTCCTATCTTTTTAATTCTTCTATTGTTGCCCAAAATCTTTATGATAGGGGATCTTGTGTGTTATTAATTTGCAAATTTATCCTTATTGAAAATAATCCTTTCATATTTTAGATTTTGGCACTGTGTATGTGCTCCCATGAAATGAACAGGGGATGTATTGATTTTATATTAAATTGTTTTAGAAGAAATAAGAAAATGATATTTAACTATAAAATTAATCTAACCTTACCCATGTGGTGGGCTAATCCCACCACATGGGACGGTAGTTGCTTGCTACCATGGTAGCAGCACTACTGGTCAGTAGTGACTGCTACGTGGGTAGCAACACTACCAGTCACTAGTGTCTGCTACGTGAGTAGCAGCACTACCAGACGGTAGGACTGCTACCGATCGGTAGTGGCTGCTACGCGCGGTAGCAACACTACTAGTGGTAGTGCTGCTACGCGCGGTAGCAGTGCTACCGGTGGGTAGTGTCTGTTGTTACTAGTAGTAGTACTACCATGGGTAGGGCCTTGGCCCACCGCGTGCCCTTTCTACCCTCCGCAACACAATTTAATGTGTCGTTAATTATTTTTATCAAACGTAACAAATTTTTTAAGTTGGTTCAAAATGTTATGATAAATGGTAAGTTATAATTGATTTTTATATGTTGGTTTTTAATATTTATTTAATAGATTTATTTATTTGAAAATTAAGGCTTTGGATTTTAATTAAAACTGATAAATTTGGATGTATTTTTGGAAATGGATCATATATTTATTTTAATTCATATATTATTCGATTGAATATTTAATATGGATTTTATTCTTGTTGGAGTATTGAATTTGGAAATTAAATAGAAATGAATGATGTTTTCGAATGATTCATTAAATGAAGGGTGTTTTTATTGAATTTTCAATCAATGGTATTTTGCAAGTGTTTATGATGTTTTTTATTCAAAGATTGTCTGAGTGCGGACTTAGTGAAATTAGCCTTCCTTGCAAAAAGTATTGTTGGTGGTTCTTTCTCGTCTTTGGTTCAGTCATCCCGTTGTGGCGTATTTGTGCCTTTTTGATCAAGTGATGTATGATGACCTCGTTGCCTTAACCACATAGTGTCTTTTCCTTATGGTTAACCAAGAGTTAGTATGTCCTTGTTTTGACCACTTGTATTTGGATAGTGGCATTATGGTTGTCTGCTTTTCCATAGGGTCCTTGTGGAGTGACCATGTTTGCTTAGTGTCCTTTGAGAGAGTGGCTTTTGAGTGGGGGTCATGCCCGAAGTGGATGGCAGGATAACCTCTCAAAAAATAGTTAATATGTGATAACCTAACAATTGATTAGGAGATGGGTAGTTTATAAAATTATAAAATATATTATACCCCACGCATGGTTGAGTGCTCGTATAGACTGAAGATCTAGTGGGAAGGCCTGGAATGGCAAACCGACCACCTTGTCTTCACTAAGGGTTGGTAGGGTCCACATGAGACTTAGTTGGAGCCAGAGGTTTGGGAAAGGTTACTAGGATAACCCAGGATGGTGTGAGGCCCTACCCCGACCCATCCTATCTCTTCAATTATTTTCATATTGGAACTATTATGGATGCTAGTTTTGACACAATATGGATATAGAACTTTATATGGTCCCACGATTTTGGTAACATTGATATATATTGATGCTTCATTTCTATGCCTTGTGGTTATAGAATATTATATGATTCTAGATTAGGGTAACATTGTGATGATGTATGTTATTATCTGAATTTTAGGATTTGTTATAATGCTAGAAATATGTTTGCATATCTTGTAGCTGGATCAAATTTTGAGGATTATGATGAATTGCTTTGATTTGTGACAAATCGTATTTTATAATGACAAGTCTTTGTAGAATGAATGTATTGTATTCTAATTATGTGTTTTATATTATATCAGGCTATTGGGAAGTACTAATGTTTAAATTGAGATGTGCAGGAAATTATCCATGTGACCATGGAAATATTATGGAGAATCAAGCCTAGGCCTATGTGCGTTCATAAAATCAGGGGTTGTCTATTTGGAGAGGCAACACCCCGTATGTATTGTATTTTATTCGTAAATGTAAAATGTTGCATGAGTGTAAATTGTATTTATTGAATTGTTTAAATCATTTAAGGGACAACTGCCACGTGTGTATTATGATGTGAAATTATTTTGTAGTGTCACTTGACACCTATGTAGTATGTTGTGTTGGCAATTTGTCATGTCACCTTTTTGGAGAGTTTTATTTTTGTTAATTGTTATATCTCCTAATTATCCTTGAAGGAACCAAGAAATCTAGGTTAGTGAGCCACAAGGAGGGTCAACTCAGAGTTGACCCGTAGGTTAACTTTAGGTGGACTTTTTGAGGGTCAAATCAACTCCTAGAGTCAATTTTAGAGCATTTCTATTAGGCCTCATGGGGTACCTATGGGTGAAGGCCAAAATTGGCCATGTGTCTTCCCCTTAGGACTTGTTTAACCACCCAAAAAAGTGGTTTTCCCAAGATGGACGAATTCCATCTATAGGAGTGCCATCCTTGGTAGGATAACCTTCTTGAAGGGAGTAATCCCTCTTCCCCATTCCATTCCCCTTCTCTAGGTACCTAGGTTAGGGAGTGTGTAAGACCTAGGGAAGACCAATCCAATGGGGGGATCCCTTGCTCTATCCAAGAGGTTGGAAGGAGTGAGAGAGGCCTTCTTAGGCTAAGAATGGAATCTTAGTGAGCTAATCACCCACTCTCCATCCCTGGAGATTTTCTGGAAAAATTTTGGAGGAAAACCAGTTTTAGGGATATTAAATTGGGGCTAAGGAATTACAGAAAAAGATTGAGGATTGGGCAGCTCTTCATCAAGTTTTCCCCTAGATTTTCCTTGGCAGGTCAAGGTTGGCTTTACTTTTCCCTCTTATGTAAATGTAAAACTGTTCTAGAATGCTTGAATGGAAATTGTTGTATTTCTTTATTTGTGTTGTACTTGTAAAATCTATGTGACTTCTTGCTTATTTCTATTTTATGTATTGTTGTGTTTGGGGAGTGTTCAAGACCATCCTTTCCTTGGGAGGAAAGATTGGTCTTGGGGGTGGAAGGAGCTTGACAACCCTTAGGGTGAGAGGCTCTCATTATGAGAGTGATCTCAAGGGTCTGCCGATGAGACCCTTGCAGCTTTTCTTTTGTGTTATTTCACTTGGGGGTCATAAGGGGGTGCAAATATGGCATGTTTGCCTTTTTGGGGGTCATAAGGGTGTAGGGATTAAGGATGATTTTTGGTTATGCTTTCATGGATGCCCTGAGTTGGCTGTAAGTTCTATCTAGTAGATTTCTCCCCTAGGGTACTTGGTCCACTTCCACCCTAGTAAGACATCACATTTTGTGATGGAGTTTCAACCTGGGAAGGGATGTGTCTGTTGTGTTGATTTTTCCCCTTTGCTTGTTTTGTTGCTTGGTTGTAACCCCATCTAGGTCTTGATTCTCCAAGCTCGGGGGTGGCTTTTGGTAAGCCTAGGCTGGGAGGTGAGCACCCCATGGTCACAGCCCTAAAATTCTGTATGCAGGTTGCTGGGAAAAGAATCTAGAAGTTGCAGATTTTTATTCAGATTCAGAAAAGCCAAAAAAAAGATATAATACCATGTTTTGTTGCAGAAAAATATTATGAGGAGCCTTATGTTGTTTTCTTTCATTTTTTGTATAAAGAAATGTACTATTGTACTTGAGTCCTCATTATTGGAATGAAGGAATCAATTGGGTTATTCCCTCCCATCGTAATAGGTGGTTTTGTATTTGAAATTACTATGAGAAGAGTGCATTTTATTAACTTCTGAAATCTACAATGCTGTTGTAAATAAATTTAATTCTGTTTCATAATGAGTTCTATATTTTGTTTATTTCTGCAATTTTAAGTAACGAAATATGTATAAAAAAAAGAGAAGATGGGAGAAATGAAATGTGGGAATAAGTAAATTTCTATAGTATTTGAATACTGTTATTTTGTTACTTTTATCTCTGTTTAGGCATAGCTGAAAACTAGTATTAAAGCATTGTTGTAGACTTATACGTAATGTTGTTAAAAGACTAAGGTTTGTATGCTTAGGTGTTAGAATTTCAAAACAAAATAGGGGTTTCAACCCTAATGTCTTAACATTTATTTATATATATCTATAAATATATAAGTATATATATATATATATATATATATATATATATATTGAAAAATATATATACTTATATATATATAAATATATATAAATTTTTATATATGTATGTTCTTGTACAAATGAAAAGAGAAAAAAAAAACATACCCAGATGGAAACATACAAATATGCTCTAAACTGATTTCATATAAAAAAAAAAAATACACATTCTTATCCACAGATGTACGTAATAAAAAATATATATATATATACATATTTACATATATGTTATTAAATATATATATATATATATATATATTTATCTATTAAATAGAAAACGGGGGGGGAGAAGGGACTCGGTTGAACCTTTGTGTTTACCCACAGTGGTCGGCACGGGAAATGCCGCCACTGTGTGTAAACACAGTTGACGGCTCTCGGGCCATGCCACTATGTTTACCCACAATGGACGGCACGGGAAATGCCGCCACTATGTGTAAGCACAGTGGACGGCTCTCGGGCCGTGCCACTGTGTTTACCCACAGTGGATAGCACGGGAGGTGCCGCCACTGTGTGTAAGCACAGTGGACGGCCCACGGCCGCCACTATGCGTATACATAGTGGACGGCTCCGCCGTCACTGTGTATAAACACAATGGCATCTAGGAGACCCTCACGCCACCTCCTCCGCTCTTTCCCTGTTCGAGCCCCTTCGCCATGTCCATGGCCGTCATGCCCTAATCCATCCATGTACCTGCAATCACACACACACACACTCTAAACAAAAAGTCGTATAATAAACCCTAACCCATTTTGGGTTAGGGTATAAATTATTAAGAAAATAAAATAAAAGAGGGAAATAAATAGAAATGCAACCCTAACCCAATTTCTGGTTAGGGTTAGCATTTTATGAAATAAGGAATTTCTTTTTTTTTGTTTTAAAGAATTTTGAAATTTGATTTTAAGTTTTAATATTTTAATTAATAATTAGGGTTATTTAAATAATTGAATTATTATATGCTTATATGCTTTAGAGAATTAAAATTTTAATATAGTTAATTCAAGGGGGTTTATAAATGAAGAGTTAATATAGTTGGAAACACTATACACTAAATCAAATTAATTTATTTAATTAGTCAATAAATTTTCCTCAATTTAATTGTGGACATTAGGTTATATTGTACATGGGGAAAATTTAAAAGGATAAATTGTAAATTAATTTTATGAACCATAAGCCTTGAGACCGGTTTTGGCCGGATTAAAATTAAATCGTCAAAATTAAGGGTTTAGGGAAATTAGAACTGGCTTTAGTTAATATCAGATTTAGTGGGCAAATGGCATTATAGGAATTCGAACCCTTATTGGTTGGATTTAAATAATAAATTTGTGTGTGCATCAATTAATTTATAACATTATCATTTTATGTTCGGGAATGATTTAATACATTTAGATAACCAATTAACCCTCGTTTTTAATTAGCGACAACTTAATTAAGGTAATTGAGCTAGCTAACTAATCCGTGACACTAATTAATCTCCACCAAATAAAGTCACTCGTTCGAGTTGGTTAATTAATCCCAAACTTAGTAAACAATTTTATTTACATCCTAGATAAGACAAAACTCTAATAAAGTTATTATAATGTAGGATATGTTGCAAGTTCATGTTGTCAAAAAAAAAAAATTGTTGTTCCATTTTTTGCCCAACAGTTTGGGCACGACATTTTGGTATCAGAGCAAGGTTTCCAACACTAGGAACCTTTCTCCATTACGTTTCACTTTAATTATCTAAATTAATCAAATATTTTTTTCCCAAAAAAAAAAATTAATTAAATTATTTATTTATTTATTTTATTTTTATTTTCTTATTAGGATGCCTCCGACTACACGACAAGCTCGCAATCACGGAAGGGGTCCTAATCATACACGTATGGCATGCGAGGATGTTGATAGGGAGGAACCAGTTCCAGAAGGGAACCCAGAAGCACCTCCTGAACCACCAGTTGACCCTAACTGAGACATCTTGCTAGCTCTTTAGAACTTGATTGGGATAGTGCAGGATAGGCTTCCAGCAGTGGACCGTCATGCAGACAATCAGAACTCAGGGAGTCATAGGTCAATAGATAGGGAATGAAGTAGGAGTCCACCTCCTAATCCCATAAAGGGTGAGGCAGAGCATGAGCCGGAGTCCGTTCACCTACCCGAACCACCTCCAGTAGCAGCACTTGTGTACTTTGAGAGAGCACGTCGAGAACCAGGAGATCTGATTAGAGAGGTTTTGTGCCTCCAACCACCATCTTTTGGAGGATCTACTGATGGAGTAGAGGCTGAGGCATGGCTTTTGAGCCTAGATCGGTGCTTCGCATTGTGATCTTATGAAAGCAATCTGAAGGCATGAGTTGCAGTCCACCTTCTGAGATCGACAGCCTCCACGTGGTGGAAGCAGGAGGAATTCAAGTGTGGACTCACTGCAGATACCATCACATGGGAAATCTTCACAGAGAGGTTCAGAGAGAGGTACCTGTCAGAGCACTTCAAGCAGCGTAGGATCAATGAGTTCCATGACCTCCAGCAGAAGGGTCTCTCAGTGACCCAGTACAAGAGTAAGTTTATTGAGCTCCTACCTTATGTAGATTACCTGAAGGATGAGAAGCTGCTCATCAACCGATTTGTCAGGGGACTTAATGCTAGGATAGCAGGACCAGTGAGGATGGCCGCTCCAGGAAGCCTTCGGGTTGCCGTAGAGAAGGCCCTTATAGTCGAGGAGATTCAGATCAGGCCACAAGACATGAGGGATCAGTTCCAGAACCGAAACCCGGCTCCCCAGTCTTTCGGGTTTCAGAAACCCCATTGGAAAGGCAACCACAGAAATGTTTCGGGGTCCTATAAACCCCCTCCTCCATAGTAGTCATAGCAAAGTCAGAGACAAAGGCCCCCTTAGGGACAGCAGGGCTCTAGGCCCAAGCAGTGGCAGTCACAAGGTCCTAGGCATGACTAGAGAGCACAGGGTACATACACACCCCCGGCACGGGCTCAGCAGTCTTCCAGGGGTGGGTACAGTGGTTCTAGCCGGATAGGTGGGCATCCCTTTTCCAAGCCTCAAGGTGCACAATTCTAGGCACGCGGTGCTTGCTTCACGTGTGGAGCCATGGGGCACATGGCGAGAGAGTGTCCATAGGGTCAGATGATAGGAAATCAGAGGATGGAAACATTAGAGCCTATAGTTGGGGATATGGGCAAGTCCCATAGAGTCTTCACAGTGGTTGACAACCACCAGGCAGAGCACTAGGCCACAGTCATCGAGGCTACAGGTAAGATCAGAGGTAGCAGTATTTCTATATTATTTGACTTAGGAGCAACTGACTCCTTTATATCTCCATTGGTTGTGGAGCATTGCGGGCTAGTGGCAGTAAGGCAAAGTGTCAGCTGGGAAGTGGAGTTAGCTTTAGGGGCTAGAGTGTCAGTGGATTCAGAGGTTAGGGGATGTCCACTCCATATTGGTAATACCACCACCTTAGTAGACCTTAGAGTTATGCCACTCGGATCTTATGGCATCATACTTGGCATGGATTAGCTTTACGCCCACAGAGCCAAGATGGATTATCACTTGAAAAAGGTCGAGTGTGAGGATGATCATGGTGCTCCCATAGTAATCACTGGGATTCAGAGACCCATGTCTCTTTGTATGATATCCGCTATGCAGCTTAAGCAGAGCATGCGGAAGGGATGCCAATTGTTTGCTATCATGATCAGTGACAGAGAGGAAGAAAATGAGAAGGAGCCTTCTATAGATGATCATCCCATCCTTGAGGCATTTGCAGATGTGTTTCCAGCTAAGCTACCTGGTATGCCGCCTAGCAGAGAGATTGACTTCCACATAGATTTGGTACCGAGAATCAAGCCAGTTTCAAGAGCACCTTATAGGATGACCACTCATGAGCTTAATGAGCTCAAGATGTAGCTAGAGGAACTCTTAGAGAAGGGTCACATTCATCCTAGCGTCTCCCCTTGGGGCGCACCAATCATCTTCATGAAGAAGAAGGACGGATCCCTTTAGTTGTGCATTGATTATAGGCAACTGAATAAAGTAACCATCAAGAACCGCTATCCCTTGCCGAGGATCGATGACTTGTTTGATCAGCTTCAGGGTGCTAAAGTGTTTTCCAAAATAGACCTGAAGTCAGGATATCATCAGTTGAGGATTATGGAAAGTGATATCCACAAGACCGCGTTTCACACCAGATATGGCCACTACGAGTTCACTGTGGTCCCATTCGGTCTTATGAATGCTCCAGCTATATTCATGAGTCTCATGAACGGGGTATTATGCACCTTCCTCGACTGATTTGTGATAGTGTTCCTTGACGACATATTGATCTATTCCCAGAATGAGAAGGAGCATGAGGAGCATTTGAGGTAGGTTTTGCAGTGTTTGAGGGACAACTAGTTGTTCAGCAGTTTATCGAAGTGTGCTTTCTTTAGATCAGAGGTCAAGTACCTAGGGCATGTTATTTCCAGTGATGGGATCTTAGTTGACCCATCAAAGATCAAAGCCATTATGGATTGGTTGGTGCCTACCAGTGTGACAGAGGTTAGGAGCTTCATGGGTTTAGCAGGATACTACAGACGCTTTGTTGAGGGATTTTCCAGAGTTGCACACCCCATCACATCCCTCCAGCAAAAAGGGAAGAAATTCGAGTGGATAGAGAAGTGTGAGAGGGCTTTTCAGGATCTAAAAAGGGCACTTACTAGTGCACCTATTCTTATTGTGCCAGACCCCACGGCCGACTTCATGGTATGCACGGATGCTTCCTTAGATGGATTGGGAGCAGTTCTTATGTAGGAGGGTAGGGTTATAGCATACAAGTCTAGGAAACTTAATACTCATGAGCTTAACTACCCTGCGCATGACCTAGAGCTTGCAGCAGTTGTACATGCACTTGTGAGGTGGAGACACTTCCTTTTAGGTCATCACTTCGAGCTTCATTCAGACCATCAGAGTTTGTAGTACATCTTCACCCAGCCTAACCTTAATGCACATCAGAGGAGATGGATGGAGTTCCTTTGTGAGTATGATTTTGATGTCCACTACATCAAAGGGAAGGAGAACGTGGTCGCAGATGCCCTAAGTAGGAGACGACATGAGGTTTACACCATATCCATGAGCACAGATTTTAGAGACCGTATTAAGCAGCGATTGCCAAAGGATAGATGGTATCTAGAGGTTTGTCAAAGGATCCGAACTCAGGAGGCCCTGGAGGGGAAGTTTGTGGACTACTCTTTAGAGTCTGATGGTTTATTACGCCATAGAGGGCACATCTATGTACCCTCTCCTGGGGGTTTGCGAGATTTCATTATCATGGAGGCTCATAGAGATCCTTATGTAGCACATCCCGGGGTTAAGAAGATGCATGCTGACTTGAGGTAGTTATACAATTGGCTAGGAATGCGGCAGCTTATCGCCAAGTTAGTAGCCCGATGCCTTGAGTGTCAAAGAGTCAAGGCGGAGCACCGCCATCCAGGTGGGTTACTCCAGTCCCATGCTATACCAGAGTGGAAGTGGGATACTATATCCATGGACTTCATCATTGGTCTTCCCATGTCATCTCATCGCCATGATGCTATCCTGGTGACAGTTGACAAATTGACCAAAGTGGCCCACTTCTCACCATTTCGGACTACCTTCACAGCTCCAGCAGTGGCACAGGTGTTCTTGTGAGACATTGTCAGGCTTCATGGTGTTCCATGCAAGATT
This sequence comes from Cryptomeria japonica, assembly GCF_030272615.1. Classification (NCBI taxonomy): domain Eukaryota; kingdom Viridiplantae; phylum Streptophyta; class Pinopsida; order Cupressales; family Cupressaceae; genus Cryptomeria; species Cryptomeria japonica. Next base: position 331,264,608 of record NC_081415.1, read on the forward strand.
ATTTTTGATAGGGATTCCCTCTTCACTTCTTCCTTTTGGAAGGCATTACAGGCGGTGTTGGGCACCAAGCTCAATTTCAGCACAGCCTATCATCCGGAGATGGACGGACAGATAGAGCGGGTTAACTAGGTGTTAGAGGATATGCTCCGCATGTACGTCATGGATCATCAGACCTGATGGGAGGAGTACCTGCATTTAGTAGAATTTGCCTATAATAATGGGCATCACACTTCTTTAGGGATGCCACCTTTTCAGGCTTTGTATGGCAGACCATGCAGGACACCTTTGAGTTGGGACTGTATTGAGGATAGAGTGGCCATAGGCCCTGAGATGGTCCGTGATATGGAGCAGCAGGTAATTTTGATTAGACAACGCCTTAGAGAGGCAAAGGATAGGTAGAAGAAATATGCAGATGCAAAGAGGATAGACCGGAGTTACATGGTTGGGGACAGAGTTTTTCTGAGAGTGCGACTGCATAAGAGTCTGATCCGCTATGGAAAGGGTTCTAAGCTTGCACCTCGCTTTGTCGGACCTTTTGAAATCCTTGAGAGGATAGGACTAGTTGCTTATCGCCTAGCTTTGCCACCTAGCCTGTCATGCATCCATGATGTGTTTCATGTGTCAGTTTTGAGAAAGTATATCTATGATGAGTCTCATATTTTAGATTGGGATGCCTTGCAGGTGGAGTCGGATGGGCAGCTAGCTTTGGAGCCCATTCACATTTTGGCTCGCCGGACGTTGGCCCTTCGAGGTCGAGAGCTGGACCAGGTTAGGGTCCAGTGGGATTGAAACGATGAGGTTACAACTTCATGGGAGGATGCAGCACATATGAGATCACAGTACCCTCATCTTTTTAATGAACTCCAGGAGGACGTTCATGCCTAGAGGGGGAGGGTGTGAGGCCCTACCCCGACCCATCCTATCTCTTTAGTTATTTTCATATTGGAACTATTATGGATGCTAGTTTTGACACACTATGGATATAGAACTTTATATGGTCCCACGATTTTGGTAACATTGATATATATTGATGCTTCATTTCTATGCCTTGTGGTTATAGAATATTATATGATTCTAGATTAGGGTAACATTGTGATGATGTATGTTATTATCTGAATTTCTGGATTTGTTATAATGCTAGAAATATGTTTGCATAACTTGTAGATGGATCAAATTTTGAGGATTATGATGAATTGCTTTGATTTGTGACAAATCGTATTTTATAATGACAAGTCTTTGCAGAATGAATGTATTGTATTCTAATTATGTGTTTTATATTATATGAGGCTATTGGGAAGTACTAATGTTTAAATTGAGATGTGTAGGAAATTATCCATGTGACCATGGAAATATTACGGAGAATCAAGCCTAGGCCTATGTGTGTTCGTAAAACCAGGGGTTGTCTATTTGGAGAGGCAACACCCCGTATGTATTGTATTTTATTCGTAAATGTAAAATGTTGCACGAGTGTAAATTGTATTTATTGAATTGTTTAAATCATTTAAGGGACAATTGCCACGTGTGTATTATGATGTGGAATTATTTTGTAGTGTCACTTGACACCTATGTAGTATGTTGTGTTGGCAATTTGTCATGTCACCTTTTTGGAGAGTTTTATTTTTATTAATTTTTATATCTCCTAATTATCCTTGAAGGAACCAAGAAATCTAGGTTAGTGAGCCACAAGGAGGGTTAACTCAGAGTTGACCCGTAGGTTAACTTTAGGTGGACTTTCTGAGGGTCAAATCAACTCCTAGAGTCAATTTTAGAGCATTTCTATTAGGCCTCATGGGGTACCTATGGGTGAAGGACAAAATTGGCCATGTGTCTTCCCCTTAGGAATTGTTTAACCACCCAAAAAAGTGGTTTTCCCAAGATGGACGAATTCCATCTATGGGAGTGCCATCCTTGGTAGGATAACCTTCTTGAAGGGCGTAATCCCTCTTCCCCATTCCATTCCCCTTCTCTAGGTACCTAGGTTAGGGAGTGTGTAAGACCTAGGGAAGACCAATCCAATGGGGGGATCCCTCACTCTATCCAAGAGGTTGGAAGGAGTGAGAGAGGCCTTCTTAGGCTAAGAATGGAATCTTAGTGAGTTAATCACTCACTCTCCATACTTGGAGATTTTCTGGAAAAATTTTGGAGGAAAACCAGTTTTAGGGATAGTAAATTGGGGCTAAGGAATTGCAGAAAAAGATTGAGGATTGGGCAGCTCTTCATCAAGTTTGCCCCTAGATTTTCCTTGGCAGGTCAAGGTTGGTTTTACTTTCCCCTCTTATGTAAATGTAAAAATGTTCTAGAATGCTTGAATGGAAATTGTTGTATTTCTTTATTTGTGTTGTACTTGTAAAATCTATGTGACTTCTTGCTTATTTCTGTTTTATGTATTGTTGTGTTTGGGGAGTGTTCAAGACCATCCTTTCCTTGGGAGGAAAGATTGGTCTTGGGGGTGGAAGGAGCTTGACAACCCTTAGGGTGAGAGGCTCTCATTATGAGAGTGATCTCAAGGGTCTGCCCATGAGACCCTTGCTGCTTTTCTTTTGTGTTATTTCACTTGGGGGTCATAAGGGGGTGCAAATATGGCATGTTTGCCTTTTTGGGGGTCATAAGGGTGTAGGGTTTAAGGATGATTTTTGGTTATGCTTTCATGGATGCCATGAGTTGGCTGTAAGTTCTATCTAGTAGATTTCTCCCCTAGGGTACTTGGTCCACTTCCACCCTAGTAAGACATCACATTTTGTGATGGAGTTTCAACCTGGGAAGGGATGTGTCTATTGTGTTGATTTTTCCCCTTTGCTTGTTCTGTTGCTTGGTTGTAACCCCATCTAGGTCTTGATTCTCCAAGCTCGGGGGTGGCTTCTAGTAAGCCTAGGCTGGGAGGTGAGCACTCCATGGTCACAGTCCTAAAATTCTATATGTAGGTTGCTGGGAAAAGAATCTAGAAGTTGCAGATTTTTATTCAGGTTCAGAAAAGCCAAAAAAAGGATATAATACCATGTTTTGTTGCAGAAAAATATTATGAGGAGCCTTGTGTTGTTTTGTTTCACTTTTTGTATAGAGAAATGTACTATTGTACTTGAGTCCTCATTATTGGAATGAAGGAATCAGTTGGGTTATTCCCTCCCATTGTAATAGGTGGTTTTGTATTTGAAATTACTATGAGAAGAGTGCATTTTATTAACTTTTGTAATCTACAATGCTGTTGTAAATAAATTTAATTCTGTTTCATAATGAGTTCTGTATTTTGTTTATTTCTGCAATTTTAAGTAAAGAAATATGTATAAAAAAAAGAGAAGATGGGAGAAATGAAATGTGGGAATAAGTAAATTTCTATAGTATTTGAATACTATTATTTTGTTACTTTTATCTATGTTTAGGCATAGCTGAAAACTAGTATTAAAGCATTGCTATAGAAAACATGTTGTATAACTGTTTAACAAAAAAAAAATAAGACTTATACGTAATGTTGTTAAAAGACTAAGGTCTGTATGCTTAGGTGTTAGAATTTCAAAACAAAATAGGGGTTTCAACCCTAATGTCTTAACATTTATTTATATATATCTATAAATATATATAAATTTTTATATATGTATGTTCCTGTACAAATGAAAAGAGAAAAAAAAAACATACCCAGATGGAAACATACAAATATGCTCTAAACTGATTTCATATAAAAAAAAAAAAATACACATTCTTATCCATAGATGTACGTAATAAAAAATATATATATATATATATACATATTTACATATATGTTATTAAAATATATATATATATATATTTATCTATTAAACAAAAAATGGGGGGGGAGAAGGGACTCGGTCGAACCTCTATGTTTATCCACAGTGGTCGGCACGGGAAATGCCGCCACTGTGTGTAAACACAGTTGACGGTTCTTAGGTCGCGCCACTGTGTTTACCCACAGTGGACGGCACGGGAAATGCTGCCACTGTGTGTAAGCACAGTGGACGGCTCTCGGGCCGCGCCATTGTGTTTACCCACAGTGGATGGCACGGGAGGTGCTTCCACTATGTGTAAGCACAGTGGACGGCCGCCACTATGCGTATACATAGTGGACGGCTCCATCGTCACTGTGTATAAACACAATGGCATCCGGGAGACCTCCGCGCCACCTCCTCCGCTCTTTCCCTCTTCGAGCCCCTTCGCCATGTCCATGGCCGCCGTGCCCTAATCCATCCCCGTACCTGCAATCACACACACACACACACACTCTAAACAAAAAGTGGTATAATAAACCCTAACCCATTTCGGGTTAGGGTATAAATTATTAAGAAAATAAAATAAAAGTGGGAAATAAATAGAAATGCAACCCTAACCCAATTTCGGGTTAGGGTTAGGATTTTATGAAATAAGGAATTTTTTTTAATTTTTTTTAAAGAATTTTGAAATTTGATTTTAAGTTTTAATATTTTAATTAATAATTAGGGTTATTTAAATAATTGAATTATTATATGCTTATATTCTTTAAAGAATTAAAATTTTAATATAGTTAATTCAAGGGGGTTTATAAATGAAGAGTTAATATAGTTGGAAATACTATACACTAAATCAAATTTATTTATTTAATTAGTCAATAGATTTTCCTCAATTTAATTGTGGATGTTAGGTTATATTGTACATGGGGAAAATTTAAAAGGAGAAATTGTAAATTAATTTTATGAACCATAAGCCTTGAGACCGGTTTTGGCCAGATTAAAATTAAATCGTCAAAATTAAGGGTTTAGGGAAATTAGAACTGGCTTTAGCTTAATATTGGATTTAGTGGGCAAATGGCATTATAGGAATTCGAACCCTTACCGGTTGGATTTAAATAATAAATTTGCATGTGCATCAATTAATTTATAACATTATCATTTTATGGTCGGGAATGATTTAATACATTTAGATAACCAATTAACCCTCGTTTTTAATTAGCGACAACTTAATTAAGGTAATTGAGCTAGCTAACTAATTCGTGACACTAATTAATCTCCACCAAATAAAGTCGCTCGTTCGAGTTGGTTAATTAATCCCAAACTTAGTAAACAATTTTATTTACATCCTAGATAAGACAAAACTCTAATAAAGTTATTATAATGTAGGATATGTTGCGAGTTCATGTTGTCAAAAAAAAAAATTTGTTGTTCCATTTTTTGCCCAAAAGTTTGGGCATGACAGATGGGGGGCGGGACCTATGGAGGCCTACCATGGTAACCATCATAAGCTATACGATGACACTCTCTCTTTAGGGTCACTTGTGTATTGTGATGACCAGTCACTTGTGTATTGTGATGATGAGTCACTTGAGTATTGTGATGTTGAGTCACTTGGAATATTGTGTAGTCATATTGTACTGTCATGAAGTCGTATTGTTTTGTCGACCATGTCATGATTATGCTTGCTTGAGGGTCCTCTGCTATCTCCTAGCACAGTGGGGTGATTCCAGTTTGGGATCACATGGTCAGGTGGTAGTGCCACTTCCCATCGGATATTCTTGTTTGTACCTCCATGCGAGGATTGGCTTCACAGGTGTTCTTTTGGTTCGTGACTCATGCTCTATCTCATGTTGGAGATTATTGTATTTGGAGACCTATGTGGTCATTTGTATCAATGAATTTTTTTAACTTATATGTTTTATTGAGATCCATGTATTGGAAGATCAATGTAATCCTAAGTTTTGGATGTTATTTATCAGCTTTCTGTATGATTAGTGTAAATGCTTTATTGAAGAGAAATTGTATTGTATCCTTTCAATCTTTCAATGGTGTAACTGTTATTGCATATGGCTTATTATTTTATTGAGTAATTGATGGTTAATTGGATTAATCATAATTGTGGAATTTAATTTTTAGTTTAATTCTTCGATGGTAACCCTTAAGGAATTCTGGTGTAAGTCTTCCGCTTGTGCTATTATAGTGATATTGTAGTAATTAATGCACTTAATGTGATTTATACTTTTTTTTTAAATTATTATTTCACCCTTAGATGTGGTATTCCTTTGGGGTTCCTGGTGGGGCATTACATTTGGTATCAGAGCCCATGTTTAAACACTGGGTACATTGGGTTTGTAGTGAGCCCATTCAACTAGACCTTTTGATTAGGTCTTAGTGATTGTGATTTCCTTGTTTTATCCTTGCCATAGATCTAAAAAAAATTCTATTTTGCAGTGTAGGTCATGGCGAGGAGAGCCAAGGGTAGTGGTCGTGTTGGTGGTCACAATAGAGGTAGAGGTGGGGGACGGGGTTGAGGTTCTGACCGCCATAGTCATTCACCACCACCCACTCATGAAAGTGTGGATCAGGATCAGTCTGTTCATCAGGATGAACAACATTCAAGAGAGTAGGTTCTCAAAAGGGAAGAGTTGTGATAGATGTTTCAGGAGGTTCTAGCTAGACTAGACCCCAGACCTGAGGCTGATCAGCCCCTCCATGCTTAAGTTGAGGAGTCACATCAGAAGGTTTTAGAGGAGAGAGAGAGAGAGAGAGAGAGAGAGAGAGATCTCCTAGGAGGAGAAAGGTTCCATTTGACCAAGACCCAGCTACCATGGGTCACATGAGGGACTTGATGAGGTCCAATCCTCCTTTCTTTGATGGTAAAAGTACTGGTCTTGAGGTAGAGACTTGTCTTATCATTTTAGATCAATTTTTTACCATGTATCCATATGGTAGAAACACCAAGGCGAGATGTGTTATCATGCATCTTGAAGGTTTCACATCTATCTGGTGGTGGTTAGAGGAGGAGAGGATCGGTGTAGGCATTAACACCATATCATGGGAGATATTTCTGGAGAGATTCAGGGCATGATTTCTCTCACCCCAGTGGAGGCAGTCATGATCAGATGATTTATATGCTTTGCACCAGTTTGGAATGATAGTAGATCAGTTTGAGCATAGGTTTTATGAGCTGAAACAGTATGTCGATATTGGAAACAATGAGGCAATACTTGTTTAGCACTTCTTGAGGGATCTAAATGACTGCATTGGTGGAGGAGTGAGAGTGTTTGAGCCTACTTCAGTAGAGGTAGCCATGGAGAAAGCTAGGCTGGTAGAGAAAAATCTAGGCCATGTGCATGGCGGTCAGTCTGGAGTGCAGATCGGGAGTGTACCTTTTAGTGGGTCTAGAGTGAGAGGGAATTAGTCCCAGACTGCTGCACCTTTTACGAGTCCTCAGGAACCCGCTAAGGGTGGTCAGCAGAAACAACAACAACAGTCATTGAGACTGAAACAATTTCAGGGCTAACAGGGTGGCAACTCTCAATATAGGAAGAGCAGGAACTGGCAGAGGAGCCGGCAGAGTTTTTTAGGGCAGTTCTCTTAGAGTGCATCTCAGTCCCCTAGTAGGGGAAGCTTTCAATAAATTAGTGGGTCATCTGGGAGTAGAGGACCTAGTAGAGGAGCTTGCTTCACCTGTGGACAATTTGGTCACATTACCGCTCAGTGCCCTTAGCGTTCTCACCAGATGAGTAGTCAGAGGCCAGCAGCATTAGAGCCGACATTGGGGGATGTCGATAGATCCCACAGAGTATTTGCAGTGGTTGATGACCGCCAAGCTGAGCATTAGGGTACAGTGATTGAGGTTGTAGGTGTGTTGGGTGGTATCCCTATCTCTGTACTTTTTGACTCTGGTGCTTCATTTTCTTTCATTTCTTTGTCCATTGTGGATCAGTGCGGGCTCGTGTCTACTAAGCAGGCGGATAGGTGGCTAGTAAAGTTGGTCACTAGTGTGTGTGTCTCTGTCAATTCCTTTGTTCCCAATTGTGAGTTGGACATAGGACCCTTTGTTACTTCAGTTGACCTTCGAGCCATTCCTTTGGGGTTCTATGGAGTTGTGTTGGGGATGGATTGGCTATCATCTCACAGTGCTCGTGTAGACTGTCATCTGAAGACACTAGAGTGTTTAGATGACCATGGCAGGAAAGTGGGGATCGTTGGAGTTCAGTGATCGATATCCTTACGTATGATTTCCGCTATGCAACTTAAGCAGTGTATGCATCAAGGGTGTCAGATTTTTGTAGTTACTCTTGAGGATGTGGATGAGGAAGAGAGATGAGAAATCGCTCTTGATGGGCACCCTATTCTTTGAGAGTATGATGATGTGTTTCCATTGGATATTATCGATATGCCTCTGAAGCGAGACATATATTTTTGCATTGACTTGGTTCTTGGTGCAGAACCTATTTCGAGAGCACCATATCAGATGACTACTCAAGAGTTTAGTGAGTTGAAGTTGCAAGTGGAGGAATTGTTGGCCAAGGGGTTCATTCATCCTAGTGTTTCTCCTTTGGGTGTGCTTGTTATCTTTGTCAAGGAGAAGGATGGTTCTCTTTGGTTATGCATTGATTACCAATAATTGAATAAGGTAACCATCAGGAATCAATATCCATTGCCTCAAATAGATGATATTTTAAATCAGGTAAAGGGAGCCAATGTGTTCTCTAAGATTGATTTGAAATCTGGGTATCATCAGTTGTGCATTCATGATGCAGATATTCATAGAACAGTGTTTTGTACTCGTTATGGTCACTATGAGTTCATAGTGGTGCCATTTGGGTTGATGAACGTGCCTTCAATTTTCATGAGCCTTATGAATGGGGTTTTTTGCACCTACCTTGATCATTTTGTCCTTGTGTTCTTGGATGACATATTGATTTATTCTAGATCTATGGAAGAGCATGAGGGACACTTGCGATAGGTATTGTTGTGCTTGAGGGAGAATCAACTTTTTGCCAACTTGATGAAGTGTGATTTCTTCTAGTCAGAGGTGAGATATCTTGGTCATATAGTTTCAGGAGAAGGTGTATCCATGGATCCTTCTATAATCCAAGCCATTGTAGATTGGCTAGCATTGACCAATGTTTCAGAGGTTTGAAGTTTCATGGGTTTGGCTGGATATTACCATCACTTTGTTCAAAGCTTTTCTTGGATAGGTCACCTGATCATTTCTCTTCAAAGGAAAGGGAAGAAGTTTGTTTGGTCAGAGTAGTGCAAGTCAACTTTTTGTACCTCGAAGGAACTCCTTGTTAGTGCTCTGATTTTGGCAGCTCCTGATCCATCCATAGATTTTATGGTATGCACAGATGCCTCTTTAGAAAGTATAGGTGCAGTGCTTATGTAGGATGGACGTGTAGTTGCCTATGAGTCTCACAAACTCAAGGACCATGAGTTGAACTATCCAGTTCATGACTTGGAGTTAGCAGTTGTAGTGCATGCATTGGTTAGATGGTGACATTTCCTATTGGGGCATTGGTTTGAGCTGCATAGTGATCACTGCAATTTGCAGTATATTTTCATGCAGCCGAACTTGAACACTCGACAATAGAGATGGATGGAATTCCTCTACAAGTATGATTTTGAGGTCTGATATATTCAGGGGAAAGAGAATGTAGTGGCATATGCTTTGAGTCATAGGCGACATGAGGTTGCAGCATTGTCCCTTGGAGTGGACTTGAGAGAGAGAATTCTTGTAATTCTTCCTCAGGACACCTAGTATCAGGATGTTAGAGTCGTGGCAGAGTCCGGAAGGCCATTGGAGGGTAGACATTCTGGATATGATCTCAAGTCAGATGGTCTTCTTCCACATCTTGGATGGATCTATGTACCTCCTTTGGAGGGTCTTTGCATTTTGATCATAACTGAGGCCCATCATACACCTTATTCAGCACACCCTAGTGTCAAGAAGATGCACTCTGATCTTAGACAGATATATCATTGGGCTGGTATGAAACGTGACATTTCTAATTTTGTGTGGAAGTGTTTAGAATGTCAGTGGGTGAAGGCGGAGCATCAACACCCTGTAGGGCTTTTATAGCCTAATTTGGTACCGGATTGGAAATGGGATATCATTTCCATGGATTTCATAGTGGGGTTGCCTATTTCTTCACATCGTCATGATGCCATCATGGTCATTGTTGATAGATTGACCAAAGTTTCTCATTTTGTTTCTATTCGATCTTCTTATATGGCAGCAGTGGCGGCACGAGTCTTCTTGGAAGATGTGGTGAGGTTGCATGGGATTCCAAGGTGGATCATTTCTAATAGAGACCCTATCTTTACTTAAGCATTATGGACCTCACTTCAACATTCTTTGGGGACCCAGTTGAAATTCAGTTCAGCTTATCACCTAGAGACTGGGGGTTAGACCAATCGTGTGAATCAGGTCTTGGAGGACATGCTTCACATGTATGTTATGGATCAGCAGTCATGTTGGGAGGAATATCTTTGCCTTGTGGAGTTTTCTTATAACAATGGATATCATAGCTCGATAGGCATGTCTACCTTCCAGGCATTGTATGGTCATCCTTTCTGTACTCCTTTGAGTTGAGATCAGTCAGAAGATAGGGTGAGTTTAGGCCTAGATATGCTTCGTGAGATGGAGTAGCAGGTTGAGCAGTTTTGTGGGCATTTGGTTGTTGTTCAGGATAGGCAGAAGAAGTATGCCAATGCTCATAGATTAGATCATCAATTTTCAGTGGGTGACCATGTGTTCTTGAGAGTGCGTCCATGGAAGAGTCCGATCCATTATGGAAAGGGTTCTAAGTTGGCACCTCATTTTGTTGGCCCTTTTGAGATACTTGAGATGATAGGACTTGTTGCCTACCGTCTTGCCTTGTCGCCGAGTCTATCCTGCATTCATGATGTCTTTCATGTTTCAGTTCTTTGACCTTATCATCCTGATGTGACTCATATTCTTGATTGGAATGCTTTGCAGGTTGAGGACGAGCATCTTTCCATAGAGCCCATGCGCATTCTTCAGCGTCGGGATTTCACCCTCAGGGGTCGTACCACCGACCAGGTAAGGGTCCTATGGGACCCAAATGATGAGTCCTCAGCAACATGGGAGGATGCATTGAAGATGAGAAAGCTTTATTCTTATCTATTTTAGGCTTCCTGGAGTAAGCCTAGCTTTTGGGGGGAGGATGTAATACCCCTCCTCGATCAGACTCTTTTTGTATTTATGTTTGACTTCAATTGATTGTTCAATGGAACATTATTAAATATTGATTCAAACTTTATGCGATGTTATTTCATGCTTTATCTGGATTTATGGTGTATGGTTTTATGCAATATCTCAGTGCTTATGATTAATGTTATTTTATGGATCATTATCATGGACTGACACTTTTACCTTTTATGTGTGATGCGTTATTTATATGTTGTGTTTTGCAAGTGTATAGGATGTGAGGGGGTGATTTTCCTTCACTCACTCCGGTGAGACAAGGAACATCATTATTATCCTTCTCGATGTGTGTGTCATGTCTATTTATATATTTGTCTATATGCACGTGTAAATCTTTGGTGCAGGACATTGCAAGTACAAGTACCAGGTAGGTACAGGGTATCGACTCCACCTAGTTTCATAGGTCTGAGCGTACCTTTTATGTCCGATGGGAGTGGAGGAGATAGTGGTTGGACCCTAGCTTAACCCGCAGTTACACTCGTCTAAGTGTTGTCAATCGGTCATCTTTTCCGTTTGACCGGTATGCGAGTCAGAGTGCTTTAGTGTTTCATCTTGTGAGTAGTTAGTTGAGAATTCCTCGTTTTGCATGTTTCTATTTATTGGAATGGTTATTTAATTGAGTGGATGATGCTATTTTTGTGTTGGTGTAATTAGTTGATTATTATGCTCTTAAGTCTATTGATTTAATTAAATTAATGATTGCTAGAATTAAATGGTTAAATGGCTTATTTTATTGTGTAAAGCAGTATTAATATATTGTGAAAAGAAATAAGTATTTGCCTTGCCATTTAAATATGGAATGATTATGTTGAGAGAAATTACCATGTGGAAATAGAAAATAAAATAAAAATAAAAGCTTTTCCTTTTACCTTTCCAATTGACTTTTGTATTTTATTTTGTTGGAAAAGAATTGTTTATGGAAAAAGGTAAATCTGATTGTTTTTACTTTTTAAATATTTTAATTTGATTGGTTGGAAAACTTTTAACCTAGAAAGTTTAGGTTGAAATTTATTTTTCCCATATATTCCTGGAAGTTCATGCAAAAAGGGAGGCATAATTTTCAAGGAGAAATTTGGAAAACCATTTTGAAGGAGGAGCTGAAGTAGGATTTGGTTTGCAAGATTGGGATTCTTCCATCATTTGCTTCTTGGTTTGCTTGAAGGTTGGATAACCTCTTCTTATTTTGCAATTTAATTTTGAATGTTTTAGTTGCTTCCCGTGTGTTGAAAAAATGTAAATCTCTTTGTAAATTTCTATTGAATGATTGGAATGAAAGAAAGAGTGTTTGTTATTGATGATTTTGTTGAATTCATATTAAATGGGTGCATGCTGAAAGGAAATGATTCATCTTTCTATTTGTTGATTGTTATTTGCTCTTACAAAATCAAGTTCTTGAATTATCTCTTCTATTTGGAATAGAAAGGAATAGATTTAGTTTTCTATGTGTTTTCTAGTATCTATTTGCCTAATATTTGGGGCTTATGTTGGCAAAAATTGGTTAATTGCCTCTTGCAAGATGCAAGGAATTCTTCCTATGTAATGAAAGTGAAGAAATTTATCATAATCATTTTCCTATCTTTTTAATTCTTCTATTGTTGCCCAAAATCTTTATGATAGGGGCTCTTGTTGCCCAAATTATCCTTATTGAAAATAATCCTTTCATATTTTGGATTTTGGCACTATGTATGTGCTCCCGTGAAATGAACAAGGGATGTACTGATTTTATATTAAATTGTTTTAGAAGAAATAAGAAATTGATATTTAATTATAAAATTAATCTAACCTAACCCACGTGGAGGGCTAATCCCACCACGTGGGACAGTAGTTGCTTGCTACTGCGATAGTTGCACTACCGATCAATAGTGACTATTACTTTATTTCTTGTAAAACCACAAATGATTTTAGCTATATTGCAGGATTTTTTTTCAGAGGGATTGTTAGAATCCATGGGTTTCCTTTGAGTATTGTATCTGACCAAGACAACAAGTTTGTAGGGAATTTTTGGAGAACCTTGTGGAAAAGGTTGGGTACAAATTTGCCTTTTAGCTCAACCTATCACCCTCAGACCGATGGCCAAACTGAGGTTGTGAATAGGTCATTGGGAAATCTTCTTAGGTGTTTGACAAAGGATCATTGAAGTAGTTGGGATGTGGTGATACCTCAGGTAGAGTATGCATATAATGACTCAACAAATAGAAGTACAGGTCTGAGTCCTTTTGAGATTGTGTATGGTAGTCATCCAAGAGGATTTTTTGAATTGAGAGATGTCTAGGGGTTGGACAAGAGGAGTGGACATGCTGATGAATTTGTGAAGGCTATGAAAGAGGTGCAACAACAAGTCAGAAATACCTTACAACAGAATAGTCAAAAGGTTAAAGAAAGAGTGGATCAGAGAAGGAGAGATGTGCAGTACCGAGTGGGTTACATGGTCATGGTTCATCTTAGAAAGGAGATGTTGCCCAAGGGAATCCATAGCAAGTTGATGATGAGAAGGATTGGACCTTGTAAAATTTTGGATAAATATGGTCTTAATGCTTATAAAATTGAACTCCCCGATGATATTTCTATTTCACCTATATTTAATGTGTCTGATCTAACATTGTATAGGAGTCCTACTATAGGAGAAGGTACAGGTGAATCTGTTCAAGAAAGTGAGGAATGGATAAAACACTTACAATCTAAGAAGCCACCTAAGATGGAGTGCATTTTGGATAGCAGGGAAGCTAAGAAAACAAGACAAAATACCTATTTTGAGCACTTAGTTAAATGGCAGGGCCTTCTTGACTCAGAAGCTACCTGGATGCTGGAGGAAGATATCAAAAAGTAGGGTGGTGATTTGCAGTAGTTGGTCTCTAAGAGGACTTGAGACAAATTTCACTCGGGGAGTATGGTGTAGGAGAACCTTCCTATGGAGGAATGAACCAAGAACAATATGATTTTATGTTATCTAGAAGGAATGTAATAAAACCCTATGGGTCCTTTTTGTAGTTCAATGTCCTAGGAGTGTGACAAGCTTGTCCATGTTTGGGTCAAATTGTCATCTAGGGTTTGGTAGAGCAAATTGAGTCAATAAGGGTCACAATGGTCTAAATTGAGGGATCAAGTGACCACAAGTCTATTTGAGTCATTTTTGATGTTTTAGAATCAAATGCAATCATTTTGGGGGACTATGGTAGTCTAGAGTCTAAGTTGATTGAGTTGTGCAAAAGTTGTCATATTGTCAATTTGTTGTCAGGACAATTTTGCACTTTTTGTAAGTCGTGATTCTCCAACAATCAGTCAGTTTGAAAAATAGTTGGAGGAAGTTGTGGTCATTTACAAGATATCTTTAAAGGCCTCAAACACCGAAGGATGGAGGTTGGTTTATTTGGAAATAAATTGAAGCATCAAGAACTGTTGGAAACTCAAAAGAACCATCTAATTTCTATTGATTGCATACTGAAGGTGGATTGGCAATAATTCTCATGGCATAGTTTCTGTAACTAGACCATATTACCTTTGTTTTTCTTTTAGTGTGAAGTCTTGAAGTGATCGCTGCCCCATTCTACAAGAAAATCTCTACCGGGTAGCCTAAAACCCTTAAACCCCTAGGATTTGATTGCAATAATGGGTTTTGGCCTATCAATCGTTAACTAAACACTTTGTCGTTATAGGAGATGATAGGCCACTATATTATATGTCAAATCCAAATTCCATCAAGTGGATACAACAGGGCGAAGAGGATGGAGAACTAACCCTAGGTCTAGCATCTCTATGTGACAAACCAGTTTGATGAGTTCAGTGCATGAGAATTGAGTGGTAGGGAACTTGAAAAGGATTTGAATTTGGTAGAAGAGTATTTTGGAGTTTTACATAATATTTCATGGTTAGTGATGGTCACCCATTAGGAGAACCAAACTAGTTTGTGAAAGGCGTTCAGTCAAATAGGTCTAAGAGCCCTATTAGGTCTATTAGTGCAGCACTAGTTGGAATATCTACAAGTTGATCTGGTACCGAAAAGTGACATATTATTGAGAACTCCCAAAAGGGTCTAAAAACATAATTTTTTTGCCTAGAACCTTAGGGTGTGAAAATTTATCACCTGATTCCTTCAAAAGGAGGCCTAATAACAAACGGTTTTGTTTATGGGCAAGTGAATCAAAATTGATCTTTGGTGGATCTAAACCATGAAACCCTATTTCAATTGTGTTAAGGTGTTGTGAGAACACCCCTCCAAGGATCGTTGTGTTGAATTGGTCAAGTGGGTCATTCAAACCCTAAAGCCTAGTAGTAGCTCACTCATTTATGCAAGGGTGTGTGTAGTCACACAAGAACTTGAGAAGTGTTAGTTGTTTGCAAGTGGACATAGTGGAGCATTTGGGTCTTCCAAGGTGTTGTTTGGTGTCATTGAACCTTTTCTTGATTTGGTGGTGTGTAAGGATCTTTGGGATCAGGGTGTAATACCCTAAAAATGGTCATCTAAACCATGAGCCCCTAATCTCGACAGCGTCACCAAGGTCATAACCAAAGGCAATTAAATCAATCTTAAGCACGTAATTAATTCTTTAATCGTTAAATGTCACATGGCAAATTAATCAACCAATATTAATTAAATATTTATATTTAATTAATTAAGTCATTCCAAGTAAATCATTTTAAACAATTATCTTATTTATTTTATTAAATATCCTAGCATATTTAATTAAATAAATCAATTTGCCATTAAATCATTTTGAGGAATTAATTTTAATTTAATAAATCAATTGAGCACAAATCTTCAAAAATGGAAATAAATCAAAAAAGGAATTAATTGACCAAGAAAGAATTAAAAATTTGAGAAAAGAAATCAATTGGAGATAATCTTGAAAAACAAATTAAAAATTGGTAAATAATCTCAAAGAAAGCAATTAAAACAATTAAGTCTCAAAATTGAATGAAATAGAGAATAAATTAGTTTTTTCTGATTTAATCTTATTTTTAGTTCAATTTCCTTTAAAACTGAGAAAAGCATCCAATCACATCAATTCACCTGGATTGTGCTTCCTCTTGGAAAATCTTGACCGCTCGTCATCTTTTGATCTTAGCCGTTGGTTTCTTTCTGAATTTTTTATAAATTCAGGCTCATCTCTCATTCAAAAGGATCCTGGAGAATGTATTGTTATTATGCTAGTTTTTCTCTAGGTTCATTGCATATTAGTTATTTCACATATTGCATACATATTTAGATCATTTATCTCATTTATTGCTTAAATATTGTTAGATTAATATTGCATCCATCTAGCATTCATCATGCTCATATAGATTAAAATCCTTTGTCTTGATGTTGTCTAGTCATTGGTATTGCTAAATAATCTGAGAGCAATCTTATACTCGCATCTTTTAGAAGGAAATGGGTCGATTTGTTATGGTTTATTATTCATTGATTATATCTGATTAACCATGCATGTAATGACTTGATTGAAGTGTTGTGTCTTGTAGATACAGATTCTTGGTCCACTTTTCACACACACACAGGGATTATCGGTTGTGTTTGTGAACCTTAGAGGTTGGTTGGTTCAAGGTTACCCCTCCTTCCGATCTATTGCCTCCTCACTAGTAATCCATTCAAATACCTCGCAACTTGTTCAACCTCATCATCGACATGTCCAAATCTGATATTCAATTTGTAGAATGCTTCAGTATACTCCTTCACACTAGATTCCTTCTACTTCAAGTTCTACAACTTCTGGAACAGATTTACTTGATAATCAGTTGACATAAACTTTGATTTTAACTTAGCAACCATCCACTCCCATGATTTAATCTTCTCTTTACCTCTTCTTTGTCTATCAACCTGCAAATGCTCCCACCAAAGATATGCATGACCTTTTAACTGGGTACATGCATATTTCACCTTTCTTTCCTCTACGGTGTACTCAAAATCAAAATACTTCTCCATCTCCGAGATCCAGTCCATCGATTCATCTGAATCCAAAAAACCATCATACTCCAATGGGGTAAAATGTGGTTTAGTTTTCATCCTACTCAAAACCCTCAAGAACCTCTCTTCATCTGGATCGATCACAGGTGGATTTGCTACTTGTTTTGTCGGTGCTTCTTCTTCTTCATCTTTGCTCACATCTTCAATAGGTTGACCTCTTCTTTGGGCTATCTCAATGGCTTCCAACCGTGTTGCAATTCTTCTCAACATTTCCATCACAACAGGGTCTGCATTCCCACGAGCTCCACCATTCCTATTTAACGTCATCTTTATGCCAATCCTCTACAGCTATAGGTCAGATCCGCAATTTGTCACCCCACAACAAAAAATTTTCAGGATAATGCAATCTCTGAAATGAAATCTCACTCTGATACCACTTGGTGCAGTCATCAATTAGGAGGGGCCTCAAAGAGATCAATCTGGATTTGGCAACAAGAGTAAACACAACAGAAACAAGAGGATATGGTGGAGGCAATGCAGAACTAAATGAATTAGATCATGAAAACTGATTATAGATAACCAATAACATTCAGGTTACAAGATTTGGCTCACTCTCCTACTACATACATGCTCAATTAAAGAGTCAGTCAGCTCCAAACCTTTAAATCTTAAGATCTATCTTCTAACTTCTCTTGAATGAATTCTAATGCTTAATTACAATGATTTATATGATCTAGAGTGTTCTAGTCGGCCCAAGAGGGATCAAATGCCGAAGAACAAGATCAAACATGTAAAACAAATAGATCGGCCTCGACCAAAGAGATTCCTCCAGAAAATCCAAAGGATGAAGTGTTGATCAAAGGAAAGGTCGGCCACATGCAAAGGAACATCAAGATCAATGAACTGGGCTCCACAAGCTACGAAAGGGATCTAGTAGATTCATCAATGCAAATAGGTCCAAGCGGTTCTGGTGCCAAAAAACTGTCTCAGAGTTCGGAATAAATAACTTGCCAAAAAATGATCCAAATGCTCCATGGTTTAAGAATGAGGAAGATGATCATGTCCTCAAGCAAAATCCAGCTCCGCAAAATCTGGTGAGTCAAGCCAAGAAAATGCAAAAAAAAATGTTAAAACAAAAAATAAAAAACAAACAGAAAAAAAATGTTTTTTTTTTGTTGATGCAAGATTGCCAAGAACCAAGGATTCTCTTACATCATCACACCTCTCTACCAAACCCCATTCCTTCACAATTATGTGTTGGAGAGTCAAACTTTCCTTTGCCAACATGCTTCCCTTTGGAACCTTTAACCCTAACTCGGTATGGGGTATCCTTGACATCTACAATTTGACACTCTCACCTCTTCTACTCATCATATGCACCTACATTCCTACATGATCAAACAACCATTAATACATAGGTTGATGGTGCATCTTCTAGAAGGGTACCCATGGACACATAAGTATCATTCAATAATGAGGATATGGTTCTACATGTACACCTAGTTGTGTAAACAAAGAAGATAACTTTGACTACCATTAATGATGTGGTTAGTATTTAAAACCCTAAGGTATCCCTTTCCATTATTTTCAAGGTTAGTTGAAATTCATAAGGGGCATTTTTCTATGCCTCTCGATGCTATTTTGCACAAGCATAAGCATGATTCCAAGCATGATAAAAGGGGAAATGACACTTGATAAGTATATGCAATCCCTACCATCTATAAGTCTTATTATGGATGTCATCATTGTATATTTTGACATCTTTCTAGGTGCATATTGAGTAGAAATATAGAAGGGTAAAACATGTATCAAACATACACAAGAAAAGCTAACAAAAAACTTGTTGTGAGCATGTGTGTTCAAGCATGAAAATATATGGATGAAAACTCTTTAGATATCACATTAGAGGATAAAACCCCTCTAGTTGAAGGAGTGGTCTCATACAGAGGTTTCATTCAATCTTTAGTGTTGGTGGATCTTAAAAATTATCCATTTGGTTAAATTGGTAGATTTTCTTGGGAGTAAGCACTTTGATTTTTATTTTTCATTTCAACTATGCAATTTATATTTCTATTATTTGGCATGTCATTTTTATTTTTGTTGCAATTTCTCCAAATCCGTGTAGAACAATAGGTTTCAATCCTACATAATGTAAATAGAATTTTTATAATTTTACCTTATTGTGAATCTAATTTATATACCAGGGTATCAATTAATACAAATTTAATGCTTCCAATATAGTTTACTAGATATGGGTATATGTTTAAATATATTATTTATCTTATTTGTGAACTTGACCATGTAATACTAGGCATTTATTATAATTGTGTAATTGTAAAAAAGACAATTTTCTAGGTTTGCTAGATTCAAATAGAATAGATTAGGGTTTATTATTTTTGGGTTAAATAATAAAGTCTACAGTACAATATGGGGTTGATAATGTTGATGTGTATATTTTATCCCCATCTAGGATTCTATATTAAATATTTAAACCCTAAAATAGAAAGAGCCAAAAAAATTGTCTTAGTATCTAGGCTTTGTAAGGATCTAATTAAATATGTCCAAATATGTACACAATATTTACAATAATATTTTATAGGGATATTATAGGTCATTGAGATATTCATATTATAGATTTGCTCTTATTTGGTCTTGATCTTCATCCTAATTTTAGTGGGTGTTATAGCAACTATTCTTCAATAATTGTTTGATTTCTTCATGTTCATAGATTCTTCTAGGTTTTTCTTCAATAATTTTTATAGCAACTATTCTTCAATAATAGGAGGCTTCTAGGTTTTTCTCATGTTCTCTCTTTTGGAGTGAAGTTTTTTCCTACGATTTTTCTTCTTTTTTCCTTGTTTTTGAGAAATCTTTTATACATGGGTACCTAATGAGACCTATCTATCTAAACCCAACTTTGTATTTTTTATTATTTTTTATTCTCCCTAAGTTGTACTTAAGGCCCAGGTTTTAGTGTGAAAAGGGTTATTTACCATCCTACTACGATCATGTGTCTTATCCATACTTAAATAGCTAAGTTTACTCAAAAGCTACCTTTTGCATCTCAAATTATAATATTAAGAAACTTTTCATAATATTATGGTTTCCTATGTTCCATGCATAGTATTCTATATTTAAATAGTATAATTTTTTGAAATGATAAATAACCCATCATGAAGTTGCAGACTTTAAAGATCAACCAAGAAAGATGTCAACCACAAGATAATGTTGCAACATGAGCTTGTATGAACAAGAGAAATGATATTTGATCAAATGCAAATAAAAATGTGATATGATACAATATACAAAAACCTTATATATATAGGCAAGGTGTGATGTAGGTGTTGGCCATTTGGTGGAATTGATTATGTGTTGTATTGATGTTTTATCATTGATGTCAACACTAGTTGTTTGGGTGCTTTACCGGCACCCTTCTAGTCCCAGTAGGTTGAGTGGTTTCTAGTTGATTTGGATCCAACATGATCCAGTAGGCTCCAGTATAGTTTGGTGATGAAATTGGCTTATTCATGATACTCATTCTCATATTAGGTCTATTGGTTTTGGTCTGGTGATCGGATGCTATCCTGTTTTCTTAGAAGCTTAGTTTCTGGTTCCAGCGAGGGTTTCACTGGCAGATCTTTGATGAAGATCTTTGATGAATTGCATAAGTGGTGTTGGTGCTACCTTCTAGTGGAGTTTCAGGATGTTGTTGGTGATCATGTTCGAGACTTGGCAGATGGAGATCATTGTTGTAGCATATAGACCTATATTGGGTCCCTATTGATCTAGGTTATGGACCGACTTTAATGTAACGTTTGGATTGGATCTCTTGGTGTATTTCTAGGATGTCTTATGTGTTGGATATTATTTGTTTGGTCTAAGGTCGACATGGTTTGTAATTATGTAATTGGTTTATTATCTAGTGGCCAACCTAATTGTTTATGGTCAAGGGTTTGTATATATAGATGTAAGATCTCATTGTAGATAATCATAGTTATGTTAGAGTTCAAGGTCAAGGAATGTAATGTGTGAATAATGTAATATCATTCAGGTAGAGGATTTGGTTGATCATTGAAGATTTAATTGGGTTTATGTAAGAGGATTTAGTACTCCGGTATTGAGCTTAACCGGAACTGTACTCAGGCATTGGAGATGTTATCTTTTGAAGTTCAACACTTCTTCGGATTGTAGTCTGGATTTCTATGTAGTCAATGAGACTCCTTTTGTGTTGAGCAGTACGCTCTAGGTTGTTGTCCTTCCTGCAAATGCAGGCCCCTTAATTGTAATTCACATACTTACTGTAGAAGTATTATCTGACTATGGGTAGGCTTCCCACCGTGGTTTTTCCCTTTACCAGGTTTTCCACGTGTAAATCTTGGTGTTATGTGGATGGTTTTTATTATATGATTAGTATTTATGCTTAATTGGTTTAACTGCTATTCCAGTATTTGTTTCAAGCATTTTGGTATTAAAGTTTAAATTACTAATAGTTCTGGTAATCTGTGACAACTGATTCACCCTCCCACTCTCAGTTGTATTCTGGTTATTTGAACTGTCTAACAATTGGTATCAGAGCTTTGGTCCTCTGAGCAGAAAGATTAACCACTTGAGGAAGATCCTATGATGACTAATAGTTCAAGTTCATCCAGTTCTTCTAGTGCTATCTTTCAGAGGGATATTCTAAGGCTTGATGGAACAAATTATACAATATGGAAGATTCGGATTGAGACTCATCTGAGATGTCTTGGCAAGGAGATTTGGGAGATCACACAGAATGGTGTCACACCCTATAATCTAATATTTGGCAATCCTCCTCCAACAAACTTGGACAAGGAGCTTGAGAATGATTGTAGAGCAAGAGAAGGCCTCTTGTGTGCACTTTCTGATCAACAAATAATGAGATTAACTGATAAATCATCTGGAAAGGCTATATGGGATAAATTGGATACTCTTAATGAAGGTGACCCTACAGTGAATATTGCTAAACTTGATGGTTACCGGGTGAGATATGAAAACTTGAAGATGGAAGAAGATGAAAGGATTACTGCATTCATGGAAAGGGTAAATGAGATTGTTATGGGAGTTCAATGTTGTGGTGGAACTCTGAGTGAAGATGAAATTGTTTCTAAAGTCCTGAGATCCCTACCACCGGCTTAAAAAATGAAGGCTACTACTATTAATTATTTGAGAACAATGGCTAACACATCTGTCAATAGAGATACTTTGGTTGGGAAACTATCTACTTTTGAGCTTGAAGAATTTGGACCTTTTGAAGCTATGAAGTTTGAACTTGCTTTTCATGCATCTACATCTACAATCGGTAAGCAAGACTAGAAAGCCTTGTATGAAGAGGAATTAGAAGATGTGAAGAGAGAAGATGATGAGTTTGAGCAACTTGAAGCACTATTTGCTAGAAGAGTACCTAAAAGACTGGTAGGAAGTAAGCATGAAGGAAAAGCACCTTTTAAATGTTTTGCATGTAATAAGATTGGTCATTTTGCATCTAGATGTCCTGAAAGGAATTCAAGATTTGAAGAAAGAGTTAGAAGATCATTTAAGCCTAACCCTGGATATCAAAACAAGTATAAGTACAAGAAAAACATAGACAAATCATGCTACATAGTAGATGAGGAAGGCAAAACTGAGCTTGAAGAATTTGGACCTTCTGGAGTTGTGAAATCTGAACCTACTTTTCATGCATCTACATCTACAACTGGTAAGAAAGACTGGAAAACCTTGTATGCTAAGGAATTAGAAGATATGAAGAGAGAAGATGATGAGTTTGAGAAACTTGAAGCACGATTTTATAGAAGAGTACCTAAAGGACTGGTAGGAAGTAAGTATGAAGGAAAAACACCTTTTAAATGCTTTGCATGTAATAAGATTGATAATTTTGCATCTAGATGTCCTGAAAGGAATTCAAGATTTGAAGAAAGAGTTAGAAGACCATTTAAGCCTAACCCTGGATATCAGAACAAGTATAAGTACAAGAAAAACAGAGACAAATCATGCTACATAGCGGATGAGGAAGGCATTACTGATTCTGATGATGAACCGACAAAAGACTCTACTAGTGGTTCTGGCAATGGGAAGGAATAGGTGTTCCTGGCTATCAAGGAAGATGATCTGACACTGGAAGAGAATGTACCTAAAGAGAAGGCACTTGATACTAAAATTGAAGACAAGGATGAATGGGTAATTGACAGTGGTTGTTCACATCATATGAATGGAGATAAAGGGAAGTTTTTGTCTTTACAAGGATTTGATGGTAGTGTAGTTAGATTTGGAGATGACAAAGCATGTATGATCAAAGGAAAAGGAGCTATATCATTGGATGGTAAGAAAAATATGACAATGTTTATTATGTTCAAGGTTTGAAACATAATATTTTGAGTGTAGGACAATTGGTAGATAAGGGATTTCAATTACAGTTCAAGGATGGAAAATGCAAAATCATTAACAGATCTGGCTTGGAGATTGCAACCGATACACAGACAAAAGGTAATATATTTCATTTGAACTCCGGTGAGAAGACATGTTTGATTGCACATATTGATGAGAGTTGGCTATGGCATAAAAGTTTGTGTCATGTGAATTTTGATTGCATTGTGAAGATCAATTCAACTAAGGAAGTTAGGGATATACCTAAGATTATGAAGCCCTATAATCTAGGATGTAAAGAATGTCAAATGGGTAAACAGGTCAGAACCTCTTTTAGGAGTATACAAGATAAATCAAATGATGTTCTTGATCTTATTCATACTGATTTGTGTGGCCCTACTAGAGTTAAAAATTTTCAAGGTGATAGATATTTCATGCTAATCATTGATGATTATTCTAGAATGATGTGGGTTACTTTTTTAAAAGAAAAATTTGAAGACTTGAAATGTTTAAAATCTTTAAGGCTAAAGTGGAAACTGAGACAGGATTGAAGATTAAATGTTTGAGATCAGATCATGGTGGAGAATTCACATCCGATGAGTTTAATAACGTTTGTGAGATGTATGGTATAAGAAGACAATTTTCTGCTCCCCGGACACCTCAGCAGAATGGAGTTGTGGAAAGGAAGAACAAAACTTTCTTGGATGCTGCTAGAAAAATGATGATGGAAGCTAGTCTACCTCATATCTAGTAGAGAGAAGTAGTGAGCACAATAGTTTATACATTCAACGAAGTACATATCAAAGGAGAAATCGGTAAGATACCTTATGAATTATGGTTTGGTAATAAATATACAATTAAGTATTTCTGACTTTTTGGTAGTAAATGTTATATCAGGAGAGATGATATCATTGGGAAATTTTATCGTAGATCTGATGAAGTCATATTTCTTGGTTATTCTAATGAAAGCAAAGCATATAGATGTTATAACAAGAGATTGCAGAGAATTGTGGATAGTTCTAATGTCAAAGTAGATGAGCTGAACAGAAGTCAAATCAAAGTTTATGAGAAGGAACCGACAGTGGAAATGATTATATCTGAACCGGTAGAATCTTTACCAGAATAGGGTGTTGAACTAGTTACTCTGGTAGTATCAAATAATTCTATAGTAATTGAAGAACAGGGAAGAGGAACAGAAAGTCAGAAGACTCCTAGGTATGTGAGATTGAATCATTCAAAAGATAAGATCATTGGGGATAAGAGAAATGGAGTGATGACAAGAAGAAGACTGGAAACTAATGAGTTATGTTTAATTTCACAAGTTGAACCAATATCAGTAATTGAGGCATGTAACAATTAATATTGGTTGAAAGATATGGAAGAAGAATTAGATCAGATTGAGAAAAATAACACATGGACCTTGGTTCCCCGGCCTAAAAATAAAAATGTTATTGGAACTAAATGGGTTTTTAGGAATAAATTGAATGAGGATGGTCAAGTTATAAGGAATAAGGCTAGATTGGTTTGTAAAGGATATTCTCAGAAGGAAGGAATTGATTATGGAGAGACTTTTGCACATGTAGCTAGGATTGAAGCTATAAGATTATTTCTTGCCTATGTTGCTTATAAAAACTACAAGGTTTATCAGATGGATGTTAAATGTGCATTTTTGAATGGGGATCTTGATGAGGAAGTTTATATTGAGCAATCTGATGGTTTTTCACTATCAGATGATATAAATATGGTTTGCAAGTTAAGGAAATCTTTATATGGATTGAAACAAGCACCTAGAGCTTGGTATGCAAGGTTGGATAAATATATTTTGAAGCTTGGTTTTACTAAAGGCGGTGCTGACAATAATTTATATTATAAGATCATTGATCATGATATACTGATTATTGAAGTATTCATTGATGACATTATTTTTGGAGGTGAAGATAAGTTATGCATAGAATTTTTTAAGAATACGGAGAAAGAATTTGAGATGTCTATGATTGGTGAGAGGAAATTTTTCTTAGGTTTGCGGATTACTCAGACTGAGAAAGATATTTTCATCTGTCAAACTAAATATGCTAAGGAATTGTTGAAGAAATTTGGTATGGGAGATTCTAAACCAGTAAGTACTCCTATGGTTACAAGTGAGAAATTGATAAGAAAAGATGTTTCTGCACCAGTAAATCCTACAAGATAAAAATATATGATTGGAGGTCTTCTTTATTTGACTCAGACTAGGCCTGATATTATGAATGTCATTTGTATTGTTTCAAGATTTTAGAGTGATCCTAGAGAAAATCATGAGATTGCGATGAAAAGGATTTTTAGATACTTACAAGGTACATTAGAATGTGGCTTATGGTACCCTAAGGATAATAAATTTACTTTATGTGCATATACAGATGTTGATTGGGCTAGAGATGTTGATGGTCGGAAAAGCACTTCTGATGGAGCTTTCTTTCTTGGACAGAAGTTGGTTTCATGGATCAGCAAGAAATAGTCATGTACTTCTTTATCTACTATTGAAGCTGAGTATGTTGATGTATTTCTATCAAGTATAGCTTTTTGAAAGAAAAGGTGGAAGCAAATGAAGTTAGATTGGTTTATGTGAACACTAAAGAGCATATTGTAGACATTTTCACTAAACCTTTGCCCAAGGAATCATTTTAGTACCTGAGAGACAGATTGGGAGTTTCTGCCCCTCCGATAGATATTTGATTGATGCAATTTGGCATCAGTCTAGTATGCATTATCAGAGATACTATTCATTTTGGCACTGATGTGGGATGCTACTACTTAACAGGAGTAGTTAGCTTTGTGATTCAATGGTTTATGTTTTTGCTTTGATATTTTTGTCATATTTCTAGCATTGATGTCAAAGGGGGAGAGAAATTGATATTAAAAAGACAAAGAATGAAAAAGAAAAAGAGATATTGACATTCAGAGTTGTATGCGGGAGATTGTTGGTTGTCTTTCATTGGGGGAGACTTGTTTAGCATTTCTTGGTACTTAGATGTTTTTCACATCTAGTGTTGCCATCAATGCCAAAGGGGGAGATTGTTGGCTTTTTGGTGGAATTGATTATGTGTTGCATTGATGTAAAAACTAGTTGTTTGGATGCTTTACTAGCACCCTTCTAGTCCTGGTAGGTTGAGTGGTTTCTAGTTGATTTGGATCTAACATGATCTGGTAGGCTTCGGTATAGTTTGGTGATGAAATTGGCTTGTTTATGATACTCATGCTTGTATTCGGTCTATTGGTTTTTGTCTGGTGATCGGATGTTGTCCTACTTGCTTAGAAGCTTAGTTTCTGGCTCCGATGAGGGTTTCACCAGCAGAGCTTTGATGAACATCTTTGATGAATTGCATAAGTGGTGTTGGTGCAGCTTCTAGTGGAGTTTTAGGATGTTGTTGGTGATCATGTTCAAGACTTGGTGGATGGAGATAATTCTTGTAGCGTATGGACCTATACTAGGTCCTAGTTGATCTAGGTTATGGACCGACTTTAATGTAACGTGTGGATTGGATCTCTTGATGTATTTTCAGGATGTCTTATGTGTTGGATATTATTTGTTTGTTCTAAAGCTGACATGGTTTGCAATTATGTAATTGGTTTATTATCTGGTGGCCGACCTAATTGTTTATGGTCAAGGGTTTGTATATATAGATGTAAGATCTCATTGTAGATAATCATGGTTATGTTAGAGGTCATGGTCAAGGAATGTAATGTGCGAATAATGTAGTATCATTCAAGCAGAGGAGTTGGTCGATGATTGAAGATCGAATTGGGTTTATGTAAGAGGATTTATTCCTCTGGTATTGAGCTTAACCAGAACTATACTCAAGCATTGGAGATGCTATCTTTTGCAGTTCAACACTTCTCTGGATTGTAGTCTGGATTTCTATGTAGTCAGTGAGGCTCCTTTTGTGTTGAGCAGTGCGCTCTAGGTTGTTGACCTTCTTACAAGTGTAGGCCCCTTGATTGTAATTCACATACTTATTGTAGAAGTATTATCGGACTATGGGTAGGCTTCCCACCGTGGTTTTTCCCTTTACTGGGTTTTCCACATATAAATCTTGGTCTTATGTGGATGGTATTTATTCTTTGATTATTATTTATTCTTAATTGGTTTAACTGCTATTCTGGTATTTGGTTAAGCATTCCGGAATTGCTAATAGTTCTAGTAATCTGTGACAACTGATTCACCCCCCCCCCCACCTCTTAGTTGTCTTCTGGTTATTTGAACCGTCTAACCATCTAACAGTAGGGACAACTACCCTTGATGCAAACATTAAATGCCCAATGCATAATGATAAATGCCTAGAGAAAATATTGAATGATTTATGCTATAAAAGTAAATGAGACATGGGCCACATGGCCCCATTGTAAGATAACTTATAGAATGACATCTAGGATAACAAACATGATCCTATGAACTTTATTAAATAACAAATTTCATAAAGTAAATTTGTGACAACTAACTAAACCTAGGATGTTAATAGGTTCCAACTAAGAACTAGTTAGGATATAACCACATTCACACTATCATAATTCTATATTAAGTAGATAAGATTTATTTAATTAGTACTCTTTAAGCGTTAAATTTAACTCTCTTAAATAAATTAATTCTTTTAGATAACTACTTTCCAAAATCTTATCTCTAGCCTTTTCCTTATCTATATAAGAGTGTAGAGTTATTTTTTGAGATAATCATTGTGAATGAGGGTTATTGAATCATTAATAATTGTAGATACTAAAAATTTTCCAACACCTCCTAGCAACATTTTTCGTTGAGTTTGTGTCATCTTATTCTAGTAATCTGAATGGTTGTACCAATAACCAGACTGAAGGCATGGCCCTATCTTGGGATCTTTCAATTGCCTCTCTATTAGAATTCATGTCATTATCATTGAGGTTGATACAAATGTTACAATTGTTGTTGTCATTGCACCAAAAGATCGGCCTGTCAATGCCCAATACAACCACTAGACCTATAGAATCCATGGAAGGTTGTTAAGCCATGCCACGAGCCTGAGCGTTTCACTACACAACACAAGGAGAACAAGGGCACATAACCTTGCAACAATCCCCCATAGTGTAAGTGAGGGGTTTGAACCTGTGACCAAGCTTCGATACCACTTGTTACAAGTGCGGTTGTTGATGCACCAAAAGATTGACTTGTTAATGCCTGTTACAACCACTAGACTTATAGAATCTACAAGAGGTGGTTAAGCCATGTGACAAAGCCAAGCATTGTGTTGCACAACATAAGGAGACAAAGGGTACACACCTTGCAATAAAAAAACCTATCATTGGCGCTATTAAAGGGGTGATCTAGATCAATTGGACCATTGATGGCATCATTAGAGATATCCTCAGACTTATTTTGGGGTTTGACTCTTTTGAAATTCATCATGTTTACAAAGAGGGAAAAAGGGTTGTTGATGCTTTGGTGATGATTGGTCTCCCTGTTGATGGATTGAGATGTTGGCGAAGGATGAAATCTTTGCCCAATAATGTTTGTTTACTCCTTGAAGGAGAGTACTACAATCGAAGACCCCATGGATAGCCAATTCTTCATTCATACCCACCTTTTCCAACAAGGTTGTGGGTGCTCCTTGGGGTAGGAATTTTTGAATTTGAAATGGCTCAATTTGGTGTTGACTAAGGAAGAGGACTACATGATGTGGATTACCAAATGGACTGGAGTTTGTGGTGACCACCTTGTCATCATGACTTGGTATTTCCTTTATCTGTTGTTGTTGATGATGCAATCTAGCTGTGTTGGAACTCACATGACACCTATGGGGGATTGTGCACTCATGAAAAGAAATGACCTTGCTTGGACACATGGATATATAAAAAATGATGATTTATTAAGCCATGAAAACAAAACACTAATATTAAAGCTTATTGTCCTTGTGCAAGATAGTATTTACCATTGGCACATGCCACATAGTCTAGAGATTAATCAGAGTAATTATGCCCCTATTGGCTTGTATGATTCCAAAAATCGGTACATTTATGTTAAGGCTAAACTCATTTTAATATAGCAGGATTTCTTTCTAGCTCTCCCTATTGCTAAAGAATTAATGTTGATGATCTCTGGTAGTGCCTCAGTTGGTAATTTTTGTGACTCGACCATGGGAGGAGATGAAGTGCGTTTTGAACCCAATAATCTTGATTATTTTGAGGATCCAGTTGTTTGGCACTACCATGTGGATGGGGGAGTGACAAAGTACTTGGAAAACTTCAAGAGACATGGTGAACAACTCTCAATTCAGTTTGCCATGTCCTGGAATAATCAAAGGTTTGTTATCAGGGGTATCTCTTTTGAAGGTTTTGAGCAAGTCATCACTCAGGCCACTGGCCTTCCCAAGGAGATGGAAGCAGACAAGCCACGTTGACCACAATGACAATCTTAACAAATTATTCAAGGGGAAGGAAGCCCCTGTCAAGTTGCAGGGAAACTTCTACAGAGAGGAGCTTCAACACCCATGGAATCTAGTATGTTTAATAATTATGAAATATTTTATCTTGAGGGTCATCATAAAGTTTACTACTACTATCACATGCCTTTGTTGAATCATTTTAGACACCATTCTTATTTGCCTTCATTTTTACTTACTGCATTCCTTGGAAAGCTCCTTTAAGGAGGTCCTTGAACCCAAAAATAAGGACAAAATCCCAATCCCACTTCACCAAGGTTTGATCCATAGGATTTATGCTTACCACTCAGCCTTATGCCCTCCACACAATATTATGTTGGTTTAGCCCCCTCTATAGGCTTCTCATCCTTTTTCTGCCTTTGTGAGTGGTTTTTCCCCCTCTAGATTTTTCCAAATTTTCATGGAAGCCTTTGCTTATTCACCCCTCCCTTCTTTGACTATGACCATTACAAAGTTGAGCCCCCTTACCTTTTCCTCCCCTGCCATTATTAAAGAGTGGAAAGCCATTTTCTCCAAGGGTAAAGGTAAATCTGCTAGAAAAGGAAAAATAACAATAAATGATAACTCCAGCTTTGAGGATTAGGATGAAGATGACCCTAATGGGGAAATGGAAGGAAGGAGAAGGTCATGATGACTTGCCTCTTGGAATGGTGGAGGGAAAAATGAGGAGAAGTGGTCTATTATTTAAATGGAAGAGGACACCAAAGTGGGTGATGGGGATGGTGGAAACTTAAATGTGTCTAAGGAAAAGGATGTGGACACAGGAGATACTAGTGTTGGCAATTAAGGTGATGTTTTCCCTCCGTTGGTCCCCCAGGATATGATTAAAGGGATAGTGGACCCTGCTGATAAATTTGAGGAAGTGGCCCTAGAGGAAAATCTACGAAAGGTGGACCCTATCATTGAAATGGCTTCTAAGTTCAGTGACGAGGGGGGTGAAGAGAAAGAAGAGGATTATTTGAGGGATGTTATGGAAAAGACTGACAAGGAAAGAAAGGTAGTAACAAAAAAGGAGACAAGAAAAAAGAAAAAAAGGTGTTGTCACTCTGTTGAAATGGACCAACAACATGTGAATTGGAAGAGATTGCTAAGATGATAGACCATCTCAGGGATGGTGAATTATAGGCCTTAAAGGGAGAGGTTTGAGATCTGAGGAGTCGACGAGATGAATGTTGAATTGCAGGCTTTGAAGAAAGAGATAAAGGATATGAAGAGCAGATGGGATGTTAGGGACAAACAATTGGTCAAAATCAACAAATTATGCATTAGAGTTATGCCTGCTACAAGATAAGGATGCGAATGAAGATGCAAGGAACTCTATAAGTTCCTTACTGAAGATTGGGATAATGTTCTTGGTCTGGCTAGGATTTGTAAGCCAACTCCCTAGTTTTAGCCTTCGTATAGTTTTTGATGTT
This sequence comes from Cryptomeria japonica, assembly GCF_030272615.1. Lineage (NCBI taxonomy): Eukaryota > Viridiplantae > Streptophyta > Pinopsida > Cupressales > Cupressaceae > Cryptomeria > Cryptomeria japonica. The sequence continues at coordinate 331,295,702 of NC_081415.1, forward strand.
TATTTTGGTTATCTTTAGCTCTATGGACTTATAGGGTGCTCCCCCTGTTGCTTTATTTCTAGGCTGATGTTAAACTCTTTCTCTTTTTTATCTTGTTGTTAATCTGCTACTGATAGCCTTCTTTCTTTGTTAAGGGTTAACACCCTCATTAATGTTGCTTTATAAATCAAAAACATTTTCATTGATTGTTCTTCTAAATTAATTAAATTATTTTATTATTTAATTAAGCCAACACTGTTCCTCTAAAACGAATTTGAAATTCAACTTTTCCTCTTCCATAATAATTAAATAATTTTTAATTTTAATTATTCTAATTTCTTCTAAAAATGAATTAGATTAATTTTATTAATTAATTAATTTCTTCTTACACACATTATTTTATTTTTTTAAAATAAAAGTGGAAAATCCACTAAACTTATATATTAATAATAAAGTGTTTACATCAAGTTCAAAAAAAGGCATGCCGACAGGAAAGAACCCGCAAGAAAACCTCCTGTTGTAGCCTTCAAAAAGATAAAATAGGCACTACCCTTACATCATATGTTATGTCCAGTCAGACCCCCCAACCCCCTATCTCTACAATTTTTACAAGGGTCCCATAGGACAATTCCAAAAAAACAAACTATCACCAAATGAAGGGCAGATCGAAAATGCCATGAAGGACCACCAGAAGATAAGTGAAATAAAATTCCCTGCCAAAGTCGTAGATAATCAACCGAGCATAATAGAAGCCAAAAAACCTTCAAGCCTGCAACAACAAAAAACCATTCCACCAACTACAAAAAGAAAATAGTTAGATATCCAAAAACCAAGAACTAGAGCTCTCCTCCGGAGGTTCATGAGGTGAGGTCGGAGGTGGAATAAACCTCTGAGGAAAAGCCAAACAAGAAGGAGTAGAGCACAAAGATCCCAGAGTGATTAACGAATGTAATGCCTAAAAGACAACCCAAGCTCTATCAACATACTGATCAGGAGCCAGATACAACAAAAAATCTATGGAGGCCCGAGTGTCTTCCATGGAATCACATATCAAACCCATTCATAATTCATGTAGTAATTTGCCAGACCAGCCATTAGCCATAAGCTCGTGGCGAGGAAGAATGCCACCATAGTAAAAAGACCCCATATCAAAACGATAAACAACCAAAGCAGGAGAAACCAATGCCCAATTGCATACTGATGGGAAAATAAACGTGGAAACCAAGAGGCGGACCAAATCCACATCAAGTAAAACATCAAAGCAAATAGTAACAAAATGAGAGAGAAGCTCATCATAAGAAATTTGAGGGAAAACTTGCAACCACCGACACCCCAAAAGCCTACTGAATTCAAAATCCACTACAGGAGTAAACAAGTTAAAAACCTTACCAAGATTGACAAAATTGTCCTTATTTTCTTCCCCCAATATTCGGGCTTCTAATACCACTCTGTAAACACCAATGGACAAAGAAGAAGACATTTGCAGGAGGAAGGGCTCCGAAAAAGCCACGAAAAACATAACATAAAAACTGGTTTGACAATAGCATGATATAACATAAATAAAAAAACCGCCCTTAACTTTCCATAATGACAATGCAAAATATCCATTGCAAGCTTACTTGATTAGAACAATTCGCACGAATTAACAACCCTTACACTAACACCCATAAATGCATCTCTAGCAAGCGAGGACGCCACCCTCAACAATGATTATCCCATAAGCCAATTCTGTCAAGGACGAATCACACACAAGGCGGCCAGTGATATAGTATTTACATCAAGTAATAAATACCTAGGATCGTACCAAATATTAAAAAGTTACAAGCATGCCATATCCTATAAAGGACTGAAAATAAAGACTGCACAAATCACACATGCCACCACCGTATAAATTTCTTTATCAATGCCAATTAACACAAAGACAAAATGCGGTAACAATATCAGATATCAACCTATACAATGCAACCCACCGCATTATGCAAAACCTTGAGGAATAACCCTCTCCTCGAACCTCGATAGAAATTCATTTGTACCTTTAGATTAACATGCATACAACAAAAACTACAAATTACCTACTAGCCATACCTCATGGGATATACACCCCATCATCTAGCCCGAAAGCAAATTTTAAGAACACACCATATGTAAACAAAACCTAGCTACACATGTGGTGCAAATAGAATTTGAACCAAGAAGAAGATAACCTGCATACCTCAAGAAGTAATAGAGACAGATAAAATGAAAGGAATTGCTATAAACCCATAGTTAGAACAAGAAGCCTAGAGCCCATACCTCATCGGATTATAAATTATCCTTTAGAATGAGATGCAAACTGTAGTTTACCTGCCCACACCTCATGAGATACACACATCAACATCTAACCCAAATCCAGAATTGTAAGAATACACCATATGTGAATGGAAACATAAAACCTCCTATCTACACATGTGGTACCAATACAATCTGATCAGAGAAGAGGATAATATGTATACCTCAAGAGATAATGGAAAAATAGCTCAAGACAATTACCTTAATCCTTGGGGTTAGATCAAATACCTGAGAAGAATGTTTTGAGGAATATCACACACCTCCACAATCTTACGATGAGCACCAGTGTCAATTGCCATATTATCTAGAAAATCTGCTAGCTCATTCAATTCTCTAAAACAATGAGATAATGAGAAAGTATCAAAGAAGGACAATTTCTCCAAAATATGATCTATAATGTACTTCAAGTGCTAGCAATTACTCTTACAGCTCAAAACACTTTGAATGATGACCATCGAATCCCCCTGAATCAATAGATTTTTAATCCCTAAAGAAATAGCCAAATCAATCCCAAGGGACAAAGCTTGACATTCAATAAAATTGTTTGACTGAGAACCAAGGGCATGACATTGAGCAGCTATTAGGACTGCATTGTGGTAAAAAATGGCCATACCGGCCCCAGCCAAACCCGGGTTACCCCTAGAAGCCCCATAAAAATGAAGCTTGAAATGACCCAGAGGAGGAGGATCCCATCTAGCAACAAGTCTCTTATTACTAATAGCTAGACCTCTTGCAACAGACCCATGAGAAGGGATGGCAGAAAGAGATTTACATGTCCTTGTAATCCTACTATCCCAATGAGAGAATGTTGTCAGATTTTCCAAATTCTTATGAATGTATGACAAAGCCACCTCTGAGATAGAAGCTTCTATCTTGACAAAAATGTCAGAAAGCGAAGAAGATAATTTTCTAAAAATCCTATTGTTTCTTTCTAACCATATGTTCCAAATAATAATCGACAGAGAGATGAGCTAGAGACAGGCATAAAAGGATGAGGAGAACAAGATAGGCCAGGCTCTAAAGTGGGAGAGAAGGTCATTGCCAATAACAAAGGACAGACCTAGTTTATCAAAAAGCCATTGTCAACATCTAAAGGCAAAATGACAATGAAGGAACAGGTGAGAGGACGATTCCAAATTCTAATTGCACAAAACACAAAGGAAAACAACAGACAAACCCATCCTATCCAGTCTCATCCCAATAAGAACCCTGTCTTGTACAACAAGCCAAGCAAATGCTCCAGCCTTCGAGAGGCAAGCTAGATGTCAGAATAATTTATAAGGCCAAGAAGAAAAGTCCTTAGTTGGCATAAGGGAATTATATCCATCTTTCACAAAGTACTTGCCAAATGTGCTCTTAGTCCAAATAAGCTCATCTTCCCTCTCAGACAAGATGATAAATCTATCTTTGAGGATAGTACAAAAATATGCTTTCAGGCTGGGAACAACATTCACACAATCAATAGATTTCCATTTAGCCATCTTCACTTGCCCATTATGTACAACATCAAAATAATCAGACAAAAAAAACCCCCATCTGTCCAGAAGGATTGATTTTAATGGGGTCCAATCCCTAATGGAATCCAAAGGATAGTAGCCATTCCAAGAATCATCCCAAAATCTAACTTTACTACCATTATGCACCACCCAAGAAAGATGTGGCAGCAAGACACTTCTACATTTCACCAAAAAATTCCAAATAGCCGACCCCAGGGGCAAATTCGAGGCGCAAAAAATAGACTCTCTAACTCTAGTATGAAGATACTTTGCAAACATGATCTTAGCCCAAAGGGAATCTGGTTTATCATATGATTTCCACACTAGCTTAGCCCCCAGAGCTAGATTCTGATTTTCCAAACTTCGAATTCCAGACCCCCCAAGCTCTTTAGGAAGACAAACCTTATCCTAGGCTAACAAGGGGATCCTAGATTTCCCATCCTTATTATTATTCCAAAGAAAAGATCTCAGAGTATCCTTTAAACTGACAAGGACAGCCTTGGGAGCTTTTAGAATTGACATTAAATAGATTGGTACCGCATTCAACACAGACTTAATTAGAACAATTTTCCCAGCCATGGTGAGCCATTTATGGTTCCATGACAAGATTTTCTTTGAAACCCCTGAAATTACTTTGTCCCAAAAGCCCACCTTATCCTTTTTAACAAAAAAGGGGATCCCAAGGTAGCTACAAGGGAAATCCCCAAGCTGGAAACCCCAAAACTTCTGAAGCTTATCCTAAATCAAAGAGTGGGTGTTTAAGAAGAATATCTTAGATTTGTCCTTGTTGACCTTTTGACCCAAAAATGAAACATAATTCCTAACCACTTGATCTATGACTCTATCCTCCTTCAAAGATGCACTACCAAACAAAAGGGTGTCATCGGCAAAAAGGCAATGGGAAATCCTCTGCTCAAAGTTTTGAATTTTGATACCCTTCCATAAACCATTCACTCGAACTGATCGAATTGCCCAACTCAAAGCTTTAGCTAATAGTATAAACAAGAAAGGGGACAAAGGATCCCCTTGCCTTAGACCCCTAGAAGAGTGGAAGAAACCATAAGGGGACCCATTAACAAGAACCGAGAATCTAGCCGAGGAGATACAAGACATGATCCATTTTATCCAAGCCAAAGAGAAACCCAACCTTGACAAAACAACTTTTAACGCATTCCATTCAACCCTGTCATAAGCCTTCATCATATCTAGCTTAAGGATCATGGTAGGATATTTCTGAACTGAAATCAAATGTAAAACCTCGTGAGCAACTATAGCCCCCTCAGAAGTTTCCCTTTGTGGAACAAAACCTCCTTGCTCAAGGGAGATTATTTTTGGTAAAAGTTTGGCCAATCTCATAGAGATCACTTTGGCAAAGATCTTGTAGAGGGTGTTACATAAAGCTATAGGACAAAAATTAACAAAAGTTTTAGGGTCCTCCTTCTTAGGTAAAATAACTATCAAGGTAGTATTCATTTCTTTAAGGATTGACCTATTTTGCCTAGCTTCCTCAAGAGCCAAAAGAACATCCGGACCCACAAAATCCCAACATTTTTGGAAGAATAAAGGAGTGAATCCATCAGGCCTAGGTGCCTTATCTGGATTCATAGCAAAAACAGCCCCCTTAACCTCATCTAATGAAAAAGGAGACATTAACATTCTATTGTCATCGGGAGAAACTAGAGAGGGAATGTGAGAAGAGATATTGTTAGAGACATCGATATTGTCAGATGAAAGAAGATTCTTAAAAAACTTTACCGCTTCCCTAGAAATTAATGTCCCCTGCCTCAGAGAGAATATTCCCATGACAATAGTGAATACAAGAAATCCTACTCTTGACCCTTTTCATTTTAGTGGTAGCAAGAAAAAAATTTGTATTTTTATCCCCATCAGCTAACCAAAGCTCCCAAGATTTTTGTCTCCAATATACCTCCTCTCTTGCCAAAATTTCTTCTAACTCACTCCTAAGGGACTTAATTTCATCAAACACCCTAGAACCCATACCATGAAGCATCACATGCCTATTCAAAACATCAATCATATCCAAGATCCTTTGCTTTTCATCAAAGATATTCTTAAAATGTAGAGAAGTCCACTTCCTGATATTTTTTTTTAAAATCTGATCTTCTTGACAATCTGAAACATTCTAGATCCTCTAATGGATGGAGCCTCTCCCCACCATTGACGCAAGAGGGAAAGAAAAGAAGGATCCCTAAACTACATGGGTTCAAACTTAAAAGCCAATTTGTGGGAAGGTCTATCTTTTACAATAGAAAGGGAAACCGGGAAATGATCAAGCCCAGTCAGGGGAAGGATAGAAGAAAAAAACTCAATATCTGAATCGAACCAATTGGAGGAAAGTAAAAATATATCCAATCTTTCCACCATTTGAGAGAAATTCTTCCTCATGTTTGTCCATGTGAAAAGACCATTATTTGGCTTACAATCAAAAAGAGACATATCAAAAGTGAATGCACTAAAGTCATCCATAGACTTCTTAATAGGACAAATACCCCCTGATTTTTTGCCTAAATCCAAAATTGCATTAAAATCCCCCCCCAAAATAATAAAGGAATGATTCCTAAGGGGGGATGAAACCCTAATGAGTTCTCAAGGTTGTATTTAGCCGACACCTAAGGGGGCATAAATATTAAACACCCATACTTTAAACCTAGAATCTTTGTATGACACTAATGATAACATCCAATTAGGAGTTGAAGCAACCAATTCTACATCAACCACGAAATCATTCCATAACAATGCCAAGCCTTCCGATGCCCCAGAGGCTGGGCAAGACATAAACTTCCACCTCTTCCAAGAAGAAAATACGAACTCAGAATTCTCCAAAGAGAGCTTAGTCTCTTGGAGCATGCCTATATCCCACTTAACCAAGTCTAATTGAGACTTGATCAAGGGTCTCTTGTTAGGGGCATTTAAGCCCCTAACATTCCATGAGATGATCCTCATTGCCCTCGAGGGGAGGTCGACACTCCCCTCTTTTCATCCTTGGGGGAAGAAATGTTCTCCCCAAATCTTTTATGTAAGATCCTCTTAACCGCCACAGATCTAGTGACCGAAGGACTAATTATACACTTCTTTTTCTTTTTGATAGAGCTCGAGCCATGGCCACTACTTTTCCCTTTACCCAAAGACAAGGTTGAAGCCTTCTTAACCCTAGGGGAAGCAAACAAAACTTGTTGAATGCCTGCATCAATTTCCAATTGAGTTTTGTGGTTTTTTGGAGGTCTACCCCTGCCCGGAGACACAACAGAGATAGGGAATTTCATCTCAAGTTGGGCAATAGGAGGACCAATAGGAGTTTTAACTGAAGTCAACCAAGGAGAAGCCGCCAATTCCTGGGGAACCACCCTATTTGAAGCATCCTGGGTAACATTAATAGGGACCTCCAAGGGATTAAAGGAAGGGGATAGAGGCAAACTCTTATGAATTAAATCCAAATCATTCTCAATAGAACACATAATCTTATCCGAGACCTCCTCCTCTAAATGATCCTTGTTAGAATTGAGCAAATGCTCAACTTGCTGAACCGTGTATTCATCTGGAGAAATATCTAGAGACTTCTGAGGCTTGCCAAACTCCTTGATAGGCTCATTATACGCTCACTCTTTTACCTTTTGAATTAGGACAGCATCATCATGACTAAAGGGAATAGACTCAGCCAAGGCATTCTTCCCTGAACCTACAATATTATGTGGAATATCCATATGACCACCCGGTCCTTCTAAAGAACAATATACCTCATCACCTAAATTGCCATCTATCCCCCCCTTCTGAGAAAAACAATGATTGGGGCCTTATGGGGGGGGAGGACATGTCTGGCTAACTAGGTTAGCATTTCCACCTTGGGCCTGACCGATGGGCTTAGAATTAATAAACCCTTCCAAACCAACTTGATTTATAGTGTTCACAACACTCTCCAATTTATCAGTGGAGGCTTTATGGAGAGATTGAACGGCATTACTGGGACCCTCCTTTGATTGGTAATCAGACTCAATCAAGCCATAAATAGAAGGGGCTTTAACAGGGATGGGATTTAGAGGAACATCCAAACCTTCCTTATTGTTTGTAACAGCTTTGGAGTTATAATTACGAAAGTCCAAGAATAGGGGGGCATCCACAACAATCAAATTTTGAGTAAGATCATTATCCATCTTCACAATAGATTGTTTCCAAATACCCTCATTTGATTTGAGATTACATGAAATCAGGCATACATAAGTACGGGGAACCAACACATAGATTTTTACTAGAACCTTCCCTTCCTCAAAAATAGATTTGGATGTCAAAAACTTCCCAAAATTGTCTCCTATAGATTTCAGCACTTCTGGGTCCATGAATTCAAAGGGAAGCTGAGGCAAACCAAACCAAACTGGGAGAGTTTTCGGCTTGACCCAATCTGGGACAAAAAAGGGTTTCCAAGCAAAAACCCTAATCAAAATATTACCAAACCAATGAAACGAATTCGCAAGAACATCATCCCTAAAATGGGGGGATTCAAAAACAAATACATAGGAATTTGATGATAATAACTGAAAACAAATTAGTGCAGGCCAACATTTTCTCAATTTAGAATGCAACTTAGACAAATTGGTTTGAGGGCCCCATAATTCCCCCAAAAGAGCAATGGAGTGTAACTTGGAGGCCCTATCTGCCACAAAAGAACCTCTAAAATCAAAACACAGCCACAGAAACCATACCTCTTCATCATGGCTACATCCGTCGTGTTACCTTTTTCCAGACCTAAAACAGAAAGGGCTTTATTGCTCGAGATTGTCACGTCCTTGCCAGAGATAGCAGAAGCACCCGCCTGTTTGACAGGGCTGGATGGCCTAGAAGTTTCCTTGACTCACGCGGCCACCACTTCAGCAAATGATCGATTAACACAACCAGAGATGCTTGTCTGCTTCCCAATGTTATGCTTTCTCCCATTTCCATTTTGTCCTCGTAGGTTTAAGCTCCCCATGTGACGAGGCAAATTACTCTTGAAAAATCCCTGAAAAATATTTCAAAACCAAACGAAACCCCTTGTAAAGCCTGCCTGTCTACGGAGCCCTGTCTTCTCATCTCCCTTTGGAGAAAACCCATTGGGGCACATGTGGCGGATCCTCCCATGCCACATCTGCCCAAGCACCAAGCCACCTCCTGTCACCTAATTACAGAGACATATCACCCAATGTCAAAACGACGTTGTTTCAAAGAAAACAAAAATTTATGCCCTGGTGACGCTAGGGTATAATGTCCCCTCGAGAGATTGTTAGTGCATTGAAGGCTTCTTACACACATTATTAAATAATCTTTATTATTTAATTATTTTAATAATTTTCTCTCATGCACATTAATTAAATAATTTTAATTATCTGATTAGTTAACTAAGTCTTCTATACTTAAATGATTTCTTTAATTATTCATTCTTATAAATAAAGCTCCTCTAAAATAAACAAAATCTTTATTTTATTTATTTAATCTTCTCATGCACTCAATTCAACAATTTGAAATTATTTAATGCTATCATTTCTTCACTTCCACCTCTCAACTTTACTCACTCAGAGTCCAATTGATCAATCAAATAGAACTTTTTTCATCATGCAATTTGTTATCTCATACTTATAGCATCTCATCGAATCTTATGCATTGATCTTCAATTGTTCTTATTAGATATCCATTGTTGATCGATATCAAAACATCTATAAAAGCAGACTTAATCCATTATTTTAAACAACCATAATCCTTAAGCTTTGTTGTGCGACCACAATTGCTATGGTGTTACATTGAATTTTCAGAACAACACATATACCAATAAAGATACAAAGAACAATAGATGTAACCAAAGAGATATATTTCATTATTTATTTTTTGATTTCATGCATTTGATTTACATTCTTCATTATTAAGATTTATAAGTTTTGTGTATTCCTAGAGTTTTTGCAATTAACTCATTTTAAGTTTCATGCATTCTGGATTTCTAGTCTAATAAAGATAATCTTGCCTTTGATTGCAAATTTCTTTATAGAATGTTTCTTTGGTTATGCAATTTCCTTGGCTCATTTGAGTTTTTCATGAACATTTTCATATAGAAAATCAATTAATTAGCAATAATAAATAAATAACCCTAAAAGAAATACTTGGGAGTGATTATGATATGGACATAAATTCTTGTAATTTAGATAGTAAATAAGGGTACTTGTCTCTTGATTTTAGACTAATTTGATTGCACCCAATTGGCTTGCCCTTGCACCAAAAAACTAGGAGATGTTAGACCACTAATATGAATAAATAAAAAATAATTTGTTTGATTGTGTGGATGAATTTTGTGATTGTATATTTTCTTTACATGTTTGTGAAATTGATCATACATTTTTTAATTTTATCTTTTTTGTGAATATTTGAAAAATTTAAATTTCATGTATGTAATATTTTTACTTTGCTTTTCATAACCAACTTGAAAGATGGATGGGAAATTGTAAGGATAAATTGTTAGAGTTATCTTTTATTTGCTAATAATTATTTATTTAATTATTAGTCTATTATACTCTATGCTTAAGCTAAACTTAGGAATCTTATAATTCTTTTAGGTTTTTTCCTTTAGGGTTTCGAGTATCCTTTTATAAGGATTCTCTCTTTGTATTTTCATAACAACTGTAATTATTGAATTGCATTCTTGTTGCACAATCAATATGACTCCTTTTTTCTGGATCTCTGAATTCTAGCCTCCATAGTTGTTTTGCTTCTCTCCTTCTATGACAGGTTTACATGCAGGTGATCTTTGGGAGTTGTAGAGTTGATTTTTCCTCAACTCCAATATAAATATATTCTCCCTTAATCAAACCTATAGAATATCAATTAAACCACTTTTAATAAAGATCAAAGCTAAACAAATAGTCATGAAACATGTTATAGAATAAATAATAAGTATATCCTAAAATGTTGAGTGCTAATGTCACAATAATAATATTAGTTTGGTAATTCTTGATATATGCAAAAGATAATTCAATGCACAATATATGTTAGATTTTAGTAAGATTAATCCTTAAATACAACTTATAAAATGATAACTAAAATGTTTTCAATTTTTGTAATCTAGAAAATTTGACTATCAAAACGAAAAATTAAGTTGGACTTTAACAGTCAACTCTTCTACATACACTAAGATTAAATTAACTAGTTAAGATTCTTGAATGAAAATAAATTAGTGAAAATATATGAAACTTGAAGACAAATATAACTTTCTAATTACATGAATAAAAAATTTAAATGACAGAAAATCCATGGTTGAAAAATGAGCATCACAACCAAAGGCATTTGTGCATAGTGCTATTCTTTCATACGAATTGCAAACAAAGAGACATTAAAAAAATGTGAAGACCCAACTTCATGCTTTAGCTAACCTACAAAACCTAGAAACAAGAAGCATGCCAATGAACATTATATAATAAAAAATATAAATAAATAAACTAATAGAAAGATACAAATGATTTAAATAAATAATAAAATGAATCTACAAACAATAACAAATGTGCAAACCTTCATGTTGTTGGCAATTGACACTCATTTGGTTGGTTTCAATATGTTGTTATTGATGGCAACATGGTAACATGTTCCGACTTCATATTTTGGTTTAGTTGTGTACCGACAGACACTTCACCGACACCGACAGGTTGGAAGGAATTCTTTGGTTAGCAGCATTGCAGGCCGACATGGTTTACATTAAGGTTATCAATATTGGAGGCTGACATCATTTGGGAGATCTGGCATCGGCAATTGTTTTTGATAATCATGTGTTTACGTTATTGAGCCGACATATGTATTCATATTGTAATTATCTTTGTAAGATGACATAAGGCATGATGAATTGTAAAGGGTATATAAGTCAGTTGATTTGATCATTTTGTAATATGTAGGAGGTAAGGTTATGGATATGTAATGTAATGTGAAATATATGAGAGAGATCATGTATGTGAGGATATTTATGTAAGAGGTTATTCCGGTAAGGGTTTAGGGTTTCAGACCGGAACAAACAAAGCTTAACCAGAACTATAGTCAAGCATAGAAGATGTTATCATTATAGTTCAATCATTTCTCCGGATTGTAGTCTATATTTGTATGTAGTCAGTGAGGATCCTTTTGTGATTGAGCAGTGTGCTCTACGTTGTAAGCCTTCCTACAAGTGCAGGCCCCTATATTTTGTAATATCTCTTCATATGGCCAGTGGATTGATATTGTGGGTCACAAATCCCACCGTGGTTTTTCATCTTTGAGGTTTTCTACGTATAATTTTGTGTGTTATGGTATTGATTTGTGTGATTGGCTTATTGGTTGATTTACTTCTTTGAATTCTATATGTACCAGTATATCGGTTGGTGAATGCATGTTTTAATAAGGTTAAAATTGATCATTCTAGTAGAACACTGATTCACCCCCCACTCTCAGTGTTCTTGGATTCCAACAATTGGTATTAGAGATTTGTGCCTCGAAGGAAGTTTAACAGCTTGAGGAAGATCTTAAATCCGAAATCCATGGATATGAGTTTGGACAAGCAACTTGAGGTGGCACTTGAAGATTATGATGCTGAAAGATTGAAGAACTTGAAGTTGCAAGATGAATTGAATTCTGCTCAGGAATTCATTCTTGTCCTATAGGAGAGATCATCATATGTTCAGGCTAGGAGGAAGGAACTTTTGCAAAATAAGGATAATGAAGAGAAAAAATTACTTAATGAGAGATGTTTGAAGATGAGTCAGGAGAACATGGTTATGAGGAATGAAATGCAAGCTATAACTATGAGGATGTTTAAAGAGATTGAGGACCGGAAGAAAAAGGAAGAAAATCTTTATGTATCTCTGAAAAACAAATTTGAAGAATGTGTAAGGTTGGTTCATGAAAATGATATGCTGAGAATTGATTTAGTACAAACCTAGAGTAATGAACAAGAGCTTGAGAAACAAATGATAATTCTGAGAGATGATCTGGATAGCAAGTGAGTATAAAGAAAAATTCAAGATTAGTTCAGCACAACTAGATGAGTTATTGAAGAGACAAAGCCAAAATAGAGATTCCAAAGGACTTGGATTTGAACAAGGAAAGAGTTTTAGTACTGCAAATGAAGATCAAAACTATAAGACACCGGTAAGGCAGTTTAATATTTATAAATATAATGGTAGATGCTTTGTTTATAATAAATTTGGTCACATAGCTAGGCAATATAGAAATAGAACAAATTAGAACCCTGATTCTGCTCCCGGTCAATGTTCTAAATGTAATAAGTATGGTCATAAGACAAAAGATTGCAGAATGAATATTAAATGTTATGCATGTGGAAAAATTGGACATATGACTAATCAGTGCAGGTCAAGCAATTATACTGGTTTTAGCAAAGCAATTCAAAAGAACAATGTTACATGTTATGCATGTAATGAGGTTGGACATATTGCTAAGTTTTGTAGAAGCATAAATCCATCGGTTGGTAATGATGGATCGAATGAGAAAGGAAAAGAGAAGGTTAATGAAATCCAGCAAGATCATACCCAGAGATGGGTCAGGAAGTCAGAAGAACAATCAGTAGATGGAAATGCATCGGTTAATCAACTAGCAGAGGAGATTTCTCCTGCAAAGGAAGATGCCTTAGGGGTAGGCAAAATTCATGAAGATGGTGCATATGCCCTGGGAAGAGGTTCTGGAAGATGTTCCAGACATTGGAGATACTTATCCAACATGCAAATGTTTAATTGAGATCTAGTATCTTCTACCGAAAGTCATTCATATTAATGACGAATTAGGGTTTCTTGGAGGTTAAAAGGATGAATTCACTTCATTTATGATCACTTTGCATTCAGAGTGATTCAGGAGAAGTCTAAGGCGATTCAGAGCGATCATATCATCTTGAGCGATTTCACCAGTGATCGGAAGAGTTCTTTAGGGTTTTTCATTGACAGATATTCACAGGTATTTCTTTCATCATGGAAGCAGGATCATTATCTGAATCTATGTTTATTGAAAATCCTACTGTAGTTGAGGTCAAGGATCGTCCCAGGCCTATTTTCAAGCGATATCCACATATTGATACCCTATATGATTCGATTGGCACATTTTCCTATGTCTAGGAAGGAGTCATGTATGTTGAAGATGTCCAAGCTTACATTCACTGTCATATTGAGGATTTAGGAACAAGTGATATTAAGAGCATGTACATGAATGAGTTAATGGGAGATTCTGGAAAGATTAAGCTTGAGTACCAACATATTGAAGATCTAGGGTTTACCGGTATTCTGGATATTCCAGAATTTGAAGATGAGATTGTTAGATATGTTTTGAGAAGAGTGCATGGAGATTTTATCTGGTTAGACAGACTGTATAAGATTTTCAAGGAGGCCATCAGGGCAATCATCGATTTACCGCAGGTTGGACAACAACCTGAGAAGAAGGTTTCTAATGATCAGGTCAATAAGATCACCAATGCAACATCAGACAAGTGATCAATGAGGATTAGTACTATCACCGATAGGGATATCAGATTTGGAAGCATGGTCATTTGTTACAAGGTAACTCAATCAAACCAACTGAATTCTGTTTCTAGCTGCTGCATTTATGTAGCTCATAAAATGATGAGGGAGAATGAGAATTTGGATCTATGTGGTTGGATGTTGGATGAATTGTTAATTAACATATGAAAGATCAAAGGAGAGAAGAAAGGAACATTCCGATATGGAAACCTAATTGTTTGTTTAATGTTGTTTTTCATCAATGAGACTCCCAGTTTTGGGAAAAGATAATAGGCATTCGATATCTTGGTAGGGAGGAAACTAAAACAATCAATTGCTACATTGGGTAGTCAGAGAGATGACAAAGTGTGGGGTTACTTTAAAGCATTTCAGAAGGCTATAAATTCTAGGGAGAGGGTTCCAAAGCACATTGTTGAGAAGTACTCAACCGAGATATGCTTCATGGTCAAGAAAGATGAAACTCTGATGGAAGCTGTAAGGCCCCGAAAGATTTGGATTGAGGAAATGGGTTATGAAGTTGATGCACATATCCTAGATGCTTATGCATAGATGCTAATTAATTCACCTATTGATGAAACTATAAAAACCTTTGGTACTGCTAATCAGAAGAAGCAAGAGGTTGAAACTGAGTTCAACCGGAAGAAGAGAGAGAAGTAGGAGGGCAAGGCAAGTAAATTTGTTGAAAAGGCTTCATAGGATATTAAGGCATTGATTGATGTTGTTCCAAAGAAAGGGAGAAAAAGGAAAGAGTCATAAATATTCATTCAGCCAATTGCAACAGAATCTGGATTTGATGATGACACACCCTTAGCATTCAAGAGGGTATTAAGGAAGAAAACTGAAGAGACTAAGGTAGAAGCTAAGAAGCAACCGGTTAGGAAAGTTACTATTAGGGTATCGGCACAGAAAAGAGCACCAAAAGAAACACCTTCAGCCCCATCCGGTACTAGAAGAAGGAAGAAGAAGGATGACACTAATCTTGCACTTGTATCTGAGAGAAGTAGAGGAATTAGTTTTGTTGTATTTGGATATTTATAAGAAATCCTTGATAGAAATTGAAGACCAAATACTGGCACAATTATATGACATATTAGATGCTAGAAGATTATCGTCAATGGAAGAGGACAGGCATTTAAAGATTCAAGAATTGTTATCTGTTTGTGTTTCTATTACTCCAAAGGAGATGGACAAGACACTTGAAATTGCAGATAGGAAAATCTTTAACAACAAGCATAGAATAATCAGTCTTATGTTAGGTAGGGTCAATGAGATAGTCAAGGAGACACACAAGGCATGGTAAGTTCTTTGAAGAAAACCGTGGCTTTTATACTTCACCGAAACCAAAGACAGATACTACAGACATCTCGATTGAAGAGAAAGGTAAAGGTATTGTGGGTACTTCACCCTCAATTTTGAAAAATATTAAGATATTAGATATAGAGCCCACAGTAGAGACTAATGTACAGGAAAATGTTGAGATAACGGCAGAATCAGAGAATGTAAAGGTTACAAATGTACAAGTTACTAATGTTGAGGACAATAGTCCCCCGGATCCGAATGTACAGGATGAGGACACAGTTCCTAAGGAGGAACCGACAGTTATTGAGACTGCACCAAGTGGTGAAGCCACCAGTGCAAGTGAGGAAGCTATAAAAGTAAGACCATCAAAGGAGAAGAAAGGGGAATCCGATAGTGAGTCCATCATTGTTGTCAATTGACACCTTGCAAGTTGAAAAGAAAAGAATAACTGAGATGAGTTCTACTGAACTCATGATGATGGCTGCATAGAAAATGATGAAGGAAGGATCTATGGATAAAGGGTTTATTGATCAATCTATCACTGTTTTGCATAGCCTTGTCCTGGAGTGCAAGTTTGACAATGAAGCCAGCCCATCTAACAAGCTTAAAATAATCACAGAGCACATTTCAAAGGATTTTCAGTCTTTACAACAAATATCAAACCGACAGGCACTGGAGAGATTTACACAGGCAAAGAGAGCTACATTTGATTAGATGATTGAGTCTGAGAGGAAGGAGATTAATGATAAGTTGAAGTTGATAGATAACTCTTTAAGGAAGTGTACTAATATTTATACAGTATGTTGTAACATAGGTTTACTCACAGTTGAGATAGATGAAAGGATTAAGGATATTCAAGAGGAGATTGTAGGTATAGTTAATTCTTTTGATGGATCAAATTCTTTAACTACATCTATAGATGGTCATATTTTGGTTTCGGAAGCCCAAGTTTCAGCTCTTGAGAGGGAAAAAGATAAAATCATAAGGAGAGCCAGAGGTCTTAGAGGTTTGATGAGTCTCTGGTTGGATTCATTAAGTGTACATAAGGAGTGTATAGATATGGTTGGTAATCCCACACCAGCAAAGCTTAATGAGAAAGAGTCATTTGCCCATATACTAAATGGACTTGTATATATTTTTGGAACTTTCAAATCAGGTTGGGATACCTATCTAGAGCTTTTGGAGAAGGCCTATCTGGATATTTTCAAATATATTTAGCTCCGGTAAGGTATTTTGGGACATTCATTGTACTGTCTTTCATTCTTCGTCCCGATTTTTGGTATCTTGTATTTTTGGCATTGATGTCAAAGGGGGATTATAGGTGAAAAATATTCAGGAGGTATGGAGTATTTGGTTCATATGGATATTCAGCTCAAGGGGAACAGGCTCAGGATGAAACCGACAGATGGAAACCATGATCATTTTTCACATGAGTGTTGCCATTAATGCTAAAGGGGGAGATTGTTGGAAATTGACACTCATTTGGTTGGTTTCAATATGTTGTCATTGATGGCAACATGGCAGCATGTTTCAGCTTTATATTTTGGTATAGTTGTGTACCGATAAACACTTCACCAGTACTGACAAGTTGGAAGGAATTCTTTGGTTATCGACATTGCAGGCCGACATGGTTTACATTCAGGTTATCAGTATTGGAGGCCGGCATAATTTGGGAGATCAGGCATCGGCAATTATTTTTGATATTCATATGTTTACGTTATTGATGCGATATATGTATTCATATTGTAATTATCTTTGTAAGCCGACAAAAGACATGATGAATTGTAAATGGTATATAGGTCAGTTGATTAGATCATTTTGTAATATGTAGGAGGTAAGGTTATGGATATGTAATGTAATGTGAAATATATGAGAGAGATCATGTATGTGAGGATATTTATGTAAGAGGTTATTCCGATAAGGGTTTAGGGTTTCAGACCAAAATATACAGAGCTTAATTGGAACTGTATTTAGGCATAGAAAATGTTATCATTGCAATTCAATCATTTCTTCAGATTGTAGTATGGATTTGTATGTAGTCAGTGAGGCTCCTTTTGTGATTAAGAAATGTGCTCTAAGCTATAAGCCTTCCTGCAAGTGCAGAACCCTATTTTTTGTAATATCTCTTCATATGGCCAGTGGATTGATATTGTGGGTCACAAATCCCATCGTTGTTTTTTTCCTCTTTGAGGTTTTCCACATATAATTTTGTGTGTTATGGTATTCATTTGTGTGATTGGCTTATTTGTTTCTTTACTTCTTTGAATTCTATATGTATCAGTATATCAGTTGGTGAATGCATGTTTTAATAAGGTTAAAATTGATTATTCTGGTATAACATTGATTCACCCCCCCCCCCCCCACTCTCAGTGTTCTAGGATTCCAACACATGTGATTAAATATCCTCAAAAATACCTGCACACATGAAGAAGAAGAAAAATGTTTCGGGTTGTTTGGAGACTTGTCTCAGTCAAATCCTTGTTTTGGTGTTTTTACCTCCACAACAACAAAAATAGATATATGATTTGATAAGGGATGTGATAAATCTTCAAGATGCTCAAAGGTATAAGATTAAAAAAAAAAATTGTTGGCATTCTACACTCTAGTGAGAAATGATGGTGTTGTCATTGATGGCAACCTTCTAGCAACCTTCAGGCAGCCACCCAACATTCATGTGGTAAACGACCGGCAAGCACCGGCACCAGTAGACACTTCACCGGCAGCGACAACAATGTATACCGGCATCCCAGCCGACATGAATAAACTTTTGTTTATTGTATTTAATTGTAAATATCTTTTTGTAAAGCCGACATGGCATATTGTAATAGACTCATATATGTATGAGATCTTGTAAATCATTTTGTAATGATGGGAATATGACAGATATGGTAGAAGTGATGAGCGAATATTAAGGCAGATTTTGTATAAGGTTTATGGTTATAGTATGAGCTTAAACCAGTACTGAACCTGGCATAGCAGATGTTGAATTGTAGCAGTACATTATATTGGATTCTCATAATCCATTTTGTAAGTTAGTGAGACTTCCATTTTGTAGATTGAGTAGTGAGCTCTAGGCAGTTGGCCTTCCTGCATGTGCAGGCCCCTCATTGTAAGTAATATCCATTCAGTGGCCAGTGAGTGAATATTGTGGGTCACAAATCCCAGTGAGGTTTTTTCCACACCGGGTTTCCTCGTTAAACATCTTGTGTTATGGTGTGTTTTCTATGTTGTCTTTACTATTCCTATTTACTGCATTAATTCTTGTTTACCGGTACACTGTTTTGGAATGCAAAATACTTAATAAGGTTAAATATTCTCTTAATCGGTTAGATATTGATTCACCCCCCCCCCCCCTTCTTAGTATCTTTGGGACTATCATTAATCCTAACAATTGGTATCAGAGCCTGGTCCTCTATTTTCAAAAGCCTAACAACTTGAGGAAGATTCTGACACCGGTACAGATGGAGAACTTAAGAAAGCAATTGGAAGGAGCTCTTGTGGACTATGATGCAAAGAAGTTGAAGAATTTCAAACTTGAAGATGATCTGAGAACTACATAGGAATTCATGCAAGGACTCCAAGAGAATCTTACTATTGCTAGAAATAAGAGAAAATAACTTCATGAGAAGATGCAAAGTGATGATGATGAAAAGGAAACTCTTAATGAGCTTGTAAACAAGATGAGGCAAGAAAACCTAACTATGAGGAATGAAATGCAAGACATGACTATGAGATTTTGTAAAGACATTGAAGACAGAAAGAAGAATGAAGATGACTTGAATAGGAGACTCAATGATGCTGAAATGAAAATCTAAGACTCGGTCATGAAAATGATATGTTGAAGACAGGTTTGATTCACATGCAACATGATAAAACTGAACTTATGAGACAAAAAAGAATTCTGGAAAAAGAGTTGGCTACTACAAATCAACATAAAGAGAAATTCAAGAAAAGTTCAGAAGAACTTGATGATATGCTGAAAAGTCAGATACCTAATGGAGACACTAATGGACTTGGATTTGAAGTTGGAGAAAGCTCTGGTATTGCAAATAATCATGATCACAGTAAATCGGTAAGACAACCTAATGCTTACAAATTTAATGGGAAATGATTTAACTGTAACAAGTATGGTCATAGAGAAAATCAGTGTAGATCTAGAAACAATCAAAACATTAATGCACCCATCGGTCAATGTTCCAAATGCAACAAAATTGGTCACAATTCAGAAAACTGCAAAATGAATGTAAGATGTTATGTTTGTGGAAGATTTGGGCACTTATCTAATCAATACAGAACATAAACCGACATAGGATATGGAAAGGCTATTCAGAAGAATAATGTGACTTGTTATGCTTGTAACAAGATTGGACATATTGCAAAATTTTGTAGAAGCAAGACTTCACCGGCAAACAATAAATGACCCAGTTTGAAAGGCAAAGAGAAAGTTGATGAGGTAAAGAAAGAATTTTCAAGACAATGGATTAGAAAGACATATCAAAATGTTGATGAAACTTTTCCTTCACTGGTAGAACAAAGTATTACTCCACCAGCAGGAAATTATTCATCCAACTAAGAAGTAGCCCTTTGGGGGTATTGCAACAAGTTGAATATCATGCAAATTACCCTTGGTAGATGGTGAGAAGATAGATTTCTTCTCTATCGGCAGATGTGTTAAGTTTCACTTAACCGGCGAGCATTTAATGTGGTTGTTGGAAGAAAAGACATTATAAATCATCGATTTTCCCTCTTTTTCAATTCACCAAACATTCAAACTTTCAGAGAGCGTGAAATCCAAGGCAAAGGAGTGAAGCGATTTCTCTCAAGCACTCAACCATTATCAGGCAGCTTAAGGTATTTTTTCAATGGCTTCCTCCTCTACTCCGGAATTTATTGCAAACCCTACTGTTGTGGAAGTTGTGAAATGCCCTAGGCCTGTTTTTAAGATTATCCTCGAAATAGCTAAGCAAGATGATTCTATAGGCGCTTTTTCAAAAATTCCTAAAGGTGTTGCTTATGCTGAAGACCCTAGAATTTATATTCACTACAATGTTGAGGAATTAGGTTCTGAGGAAGTGTTGAAGATGTTTAAAACTGTTATCTGTGATGAAAATAGAAATGTCAAACCCGAACACAAAGTAATTGAAACTTTAGGTTTTGTGGAAATCTTGGACATCCCTAAATTTCCTAAGGAGGTAGTGAGAATTGTCCTTAGTAGAGTTCATGGAGAATTTCTTTGGCTAGATTCAGTTTGCAAAATCACTAAGGAATCAATTAGGGCAGTGACAGGTTTACCCTCCACCGGTAGCAGGTCAGATAAGACTAAGAAGGTACCTAATAACACAGTCACGACCTTAACAGGAGTAACATATGATAGCAGATCCCTGAGAGTAAATGACATCAAGGATGTAAATGTTAGATTCATAAGCATGATCTTAGGCTACAAGACTACACATGCAAACCAACTTAACTCAGTTTCTAGTCTTTGCATTAAAAGTGCTTATGATATGGTGAATAATGATGCAAAAATAGATGTATGTGAGTGGCTAAAGGATGAATTAATAGACAACCTGAAAAAGATAAAAGGAGATAAGAAAGGAACATTTCGTTTTGGCAATCTTTTGGTATGTCTTATGTTATATTTCACAAAAGAAGTTCCCAGTATTGGAAAGAAAGATTTTGGATATGATATACTGGTAGGCAAACAATTGCTAGAAATCTTCACCGGTATGGGCACTGATAAAGAAAACAAAATAACTGAGTATTTTAAAACCTTCCAAGCAAAAATGAAAACAAGGGTGAGACTACCACAGAGTGTAGTAGACAAGTACAACAAAGAAATATGTTTTGGGATTAAAAAGGATGAAATATGGATGGAAGCAATTCTTCCTAGAACTGTGTGGGTAACTAAAATGGGGTATGAGGAAGATGTAAGAAACTTATGCTAAAGCCTTATTAGAAGCACCTAGAGAACCCACAGAAAAGGTTTTTGGTAATGCAAAAACAATTGAAAGTGGTGTACAGACATTGAAACAAAGAAAGAAAAGAGAAAAGTACATAAGGAGTGCATCAAAGAAAGTAAAGGAAATAAAAGAAAACATCATGAACATAACTGGAATAAAGGAAAGTGACCTAGAAGGATTACAACTCGAGGCACACATCTCACCGATTGGTACATCATCTGACAATGAGATACCTGCTAATTTTAAGAGAGTTGATAGGAAGAGAAAACCTTCACCGGTAGCCTCTCCTCCACACAAGAAAACAAGAACAACAAGGCAGAAGTAACAGGCAGTAAGACCACCGACAAGAAAGTTGACACCCAAGAAGAAACAACAATAGGTTATACCACCTCTGGATAACTTATTGAGTGCAATCACTGATGACGACAATTTATCAAATATGAGCAAACTGTATAATATTTCACTGATGCAGAAAAGGAAAGTATTGAGAACAACATAATTCTAAATATAGACATTTACAAGAAAGTGTTCATAGAAGTTGTAGATGATATGCCTAATGAATTGTACAAAAGATTAGATGCTAAGAGAATTGCAGTTATGGAGCTAGATAAGAAACTCAAGATTGAAACTTCTAGCAGTACATCCGGTTAACTCTATAGAGGAGATTGATGACCTAATTAGTGAAGCTTACAGATTAGTTTTTGCAAGTGGACACTGACATGTAAGCCTAATGGCTAGTAGAGTCTATGAAATTGCAGAGGAAACAATAGACAAGTGGGACATCTTTTTTGTAGAGAAGGAAAAACAGGAAGAGTTGAACAGACCTAAGAAAACTTTCAAGGTTTATCAAAAGGATAGAGACAAAGGAAAAGGAAAAGTTGGTGGATTACCAAACATAAAAGTAACTGACAACCTACCACCACCTTTGGTTACTTCACCGGTACACACTGAGGATATACCGGCTACTGAAAATGTTGACACACCACATGAGGACACTAACCCCGAGTCAGAAATTTTATTCACCATGAACATTGATACTCAGGAAGTGAACATAGTAGTGGACAAGGATAGCACTGAGGTGAAAAATAATATTGCTAACACTGAAAACATTGAGCAACCGACATAAAATATTGAGGTTGGAATACAAGTAGAGCAAACAGAGCAAATAGTGCATATAGAGAAACCTTTGGACAGTGAAACAAATACTGGTAGTGTAAATGTTGGCACAGTAAAATCGACAGAGACAGAGATACCGGCAGTGGATAACACAGAGATACCGGCAGTAGATAACACAGAGAAACCAACAAAAAAACCGACAGATACACAGGTACACATTAAGACAGTACAAACGGTAATCACTGAGAAGCCTAAACCATTGCTAGTTGAAATGCATACTCAGACTGATCCACCAGAGGTTGAGACAAGCAAATTGGTTACTAGTACTGCAAACACTGAGATAGTAAAGGTAGTTGGTCAGACATCTAGTACTTCACTGAGCGAATTCAGACCTACAAATGTGACAGAGGTACTTCTGGACTCAATAAAGAAGATAACGGATTGTAATGCATTGGCCTATAAGGAAATTGATGACACTATTCCTATTCTTAAGATGATTGCACCAAAATGCAATTTAGATCAAGTAAAGGATTCTTTAGGACAGTTAGACACATTGTCTAAATTCATTGCTGGAAATATTTTAAAAGTTGATCAAATAAATGAGGAAACATTCAAAGAGAAAATGGAAAAGGAAAAAGAAAAATTCTTTGAGGAAACAATAAAGAAGTGCATGGAACACATTAACACACTTTTACCGTCACTGAATAAAACAACTTTGGAGTACACGGAATTGTACAGGGACACATGCAAGCCACATCTGTTAACACAAGATATTGAAAAGAAAATGAGCACAGTACAAAAAGAGATAGATGATATAGCTGATAATATCATTGGTTCATCTAAACTTATATAAGTTATTGAGCAAGAGATAGCAGGATTTGAGGAAAAGATGGAGAAATTAGAGAAAGAGAAAGAAAGGATCAAGGCAAATGCCAGAGAGCTTAAGCACAAACTCAATCCTAAATTAGACAACCTTATCTCTCTGAGGAAAGAGATCTCCGAGACATTAATTCAAGGGCAAAAGTCACCGGAGGAGCATATGCATCATCTCACTGGTACAATCCAAAGAACTGAGGCAACCATGAAGGACAACAACAGATTCATTCAGAGTTTAAACTTGGTTTTGGCTGACATATTTCAGATTGTAATCAACCAGTTACAAACTTCAAGGTAAAATTATGAACTCATTTGACAATTTTTGACAACCTTTGTCATTGATGTCAAAGGGGGAGTAGTGGACAGAGAAAAATGGCTAATCAGGGGAGATCATCTGCTCAGGGGGAGCACACATTTTTGGTAAATTTTTGGAAACAGATTTTTGGATTTTTCTCATGAGTGTTGCCATCAATGCCAAAGGGGGAGATTGTTCGCATTCTACACTCTAGTGAGAAATGATGGTGTTGTCATTGATGGCAACCTTCAGGCAACCACTCGACATTCATCTAGTAAACCATCGGCAGGCACCGACACCGACAGACACTTCACCAGCAACGACAACAATGTATACCGACACCCCAGCCGACAGGAATAAACTTTTGTTTATTGTATTTAATTGTAAATATATTTTTGTAAAGCCGACATGGCATATTGTAATAGACTCATATATGTATGAGATCTTGTAAATCATTTTGTAATGATGGGAATATGATGGATATGGTAGAAGTGATGAGCGAATATTAAGGCAAATTTTGTATAAGGTTTATGGTTATAGTATGAGCTTAAACCGGCACTGAACCTGGCATAGCAGATGCTGAATTGTAGCAATACATTATATTGAATTCTCATAATCCATTTTGTAAGTCAGTGAGACTTCCATTTTGTAGATTTAGCAATGAGCTCTAGGCAGTTGGCCTTCCTGCATGTGCAAGCCCCTCATTGTAAGTAATATCCATTCATTGGCCAGTGAGTGAATATTGTGGGTCACAAATCCCACCAAGATTTTTCCCACATCAGGTTTCCTCGTTAAACATCTTGTGTTATGGTATGTTTTCTATGTTGTCTTTACTGTTCCTATTTACTGCATTAATTCTTGTTTATCGTTACACTGTTTTGGAATGCAAAATACTTAATAAGGTTAAATATTCTCTTAACCAGTTAGATACTGATTCACCCCCATCCCCCCTTCCCCCCCCCCTTAGTATCTTTGGGACTATCATTAATCCTAACAAATATTACTTGATAGGTTTAAGAAAGCGAAGAAAATAAAAGAGTTGTGAGAGAATTCTATGAGAGTGTTATAGAAAATTGTAAGGTATTGTGTGTGAGCTTGAAAGTGCAAGAAAGATTGTGACAACCAAGAAATTCCAAGAGAGATGTCCAAAATGAAAGAGATCTTTTTAAGAGAGAGAGAGAGGGGGGGGGGGAGGCAGGGCTAACAAGCCATTTTGAAATACTTTCATTGACTTGGGTAGGTGACAATTTTAGTAAAAAGCTTAGAAACAACTTCTGAAAGATAAAACGTCACAAGATGTTAGCACTTAACGCTTAGTGTGAAGTGCTAGTGTCTAGATAATTTATGATAAAAAGTAATGGGAGATAAGAAAAACATAAGATTAATGCAAAACTGATATAGAAAGATAATTGTTGGAAAAATGAATCTTGAGCTACTTCAGAAAGAAAAAGTTAATGGAAGAGCTAAAATGAGCCTACACATATACTAAAGGAATGGGTACTAAAATGGACATAATAAGTGAAATTACAAAGATATGCAATCTACTACACAACAATTTCAAATCGACACAAAATAACTAGGGGAAGAGCACCAATTACCGTTCACTCCTTGCTCACCCAACCCCCTAACTACTAACTTCAAAGAAACCAAAAAAATAATAACTAGGGGAAGAGCACCAGTTACTGTTCATGTTCCAATAACCGTTCACTCTTTGCACACCCAACCCTCCAATTACTAACTTTAAAAAAATCAAAAAACAAATAACTAAAAAACTCATTAATAAATTTCACATGTACCAATAGCGGCTCATTTTTTAGCCTTTTTTGGACCATAATTGGCCCTTTTGTGCACCTTTAGTGGTACCCATAACACACGACTACTGGGGCATTTGTGCATAGTTATTGGGGCATCTTTAAGCAAGTATTGGGTGACACATTGAGAAGTGTACTTTTTGACCCTTGTGCACATAACGGATCCCATAGAGTGCATCGTTACTAACCAGAAGCCAAAACAATAGCTATATGTAATTAAGTCGCATGCATAGACAAGAAAAAAAAATCGTCAAAATCTAATGTACTGTTTAGAATCTGTGGGTGCACGAAGCTATACACTTCACCTAAAAGCCTATTAGTAAATTTCACATATAGTTAGAATTTTTGGACTGCAACTTTATTGGTATCCATAATGCACAAGAATCATCTTTAAGTAGGTATTGAGCGACACGTGTATGCATAACGGATCCCACAATGTGCAACATTACTTCCCAAAAGCCAAAACAATAGCTATAAGCAATTAAGTCACATACTGATATAACCAAAAAGAATTGTCAAAATTTGATGTACAATCTATAATCTATAAGTGCACAAAATTAGCTATAATGCTGATACTCTTCTCCTAAATAAAAAAAACAAAAACTTAAAATTAAATACAAATTTTAATTATTTTAAATTCATTTAAATTTTATTTTTTAATTTTTTTAATTTTTTCAATTTTTTCTGACTGAAATTATGATGAGGTCACATATAGAAGACCTCAGCTGGAACACAACAATAACACTCCAATAAAAAATTGAACCGTCATGAGAAAAACACGAGCAATTTGCAGAAAAGGAGATGAAAGGCCAAGGAAAGTTCGGAGTCTTTTAGGAAGAATAAAACGTCCAAACGGAAGTCATTTCGTCAAAACAAGAAAGAAAAAACCCACGCAAGCTGTCCAACAGAAAGCGAAATTGAACAGGAAAAAGATGACCAAGTGGTGCGAGGGAGAAAACGCTTATGGAGGCGCCATTGCTATTGGCATTGCCAATGGCAATGCCAACCTGGGACAGGCTAGCAACAACAATAACTAGTGATAACCTCAAAAGCATTGCACTCCCCGACCAGTGGGCTCAAATCTTCCCACATTTCATACTTGTCGTACTTGAATCCACAATCGTTCTCAAATCCGGCCCACTACAATCGATTTCAACCTCGTGGGCACTGGTGCTGCCTGCGCACTAAATTTGACAGCTTTATGATTCTATTCAAATCTTTCTACCGTACATTAGAATCATTGAAGTTTCTGGGTATGCAAAAAGAGAGATTTTGTCAGTAAACATCAGACTAGACTGTCAAATTGAGGCCCACTGTACTATAAATCCTATGACTCTTCTATCACAACTATGGGCCAAGGTGGACGCGGGTTCGACGCACAATGCTAGCGGGAGGATGACAACCAATTCTGCCGGGGCCTTTCACTACGCGAACGCACGTTTTCAAATAAAACGGCGCCGATTTAATCCACAAGTCATGGGACTTGATGTGACTGGCTATTGTGGGTGAGAGTGTGTTGAAGCCGTAGTTTAAGCTTTGGAGCGCACTAGGTTCCGTTCACCGGAAACAGGCAAAATATCTCACGTTTTAATCACAACAAGAAGAGGCGCTTTCACTTTCACTTCGATCCAGCCGCATAACAGCTGGTTAAAAAGCCGCGTCTGCGACGGGGTGACCTCGCGGGTAGAGAAAAATATTAATAAAACAACAAACAAACCCTAACGAATTCATAGTTATGACAAATTCAACAGTCAAAAGATGGTTCAATCTCCTAATTGCTTTAACGACTCGGACTTTTTATGTGTAAATCAAAATAGTCCCCCAAAAGTAGTAGTCTTCACTGACGGACCCTGCGTTCCAAGTCTTACCAAATCCTGGTCGGATGCTGTGCACAAGAAGTTGAAATTAGACGACACAGTTGCATTCAGCCATGAATTTTACTGCAAATTTGTGTGTGGAGAGTCCAGTGAAGAGAGAGGTGGAGATGGATCTCCGTCCAAAAGCGGCCGGACTCAGGAATTGGAGGAGCCTGGAGGAGAGGGGGGAGAAGGAGGAGGAGAAGGAGGAGGAGGAGGAGGAGGAGCTGGAGGGAGTGGCGGTGGCGGTTCTTCTTCGCCATCGCTGGAAGAGCAAGAAGAAGAGCAGCAGCAGCAGCCACAGAGAGGAGGAACAAGAAGAGGAAGAGGAGGAGGAGGAGGGGGAAGGAGAGGCGGTGAAAGCAGGCATCCTGTGTACAGGGGAGTGAGGAAGAGGCATGGCGATCGCTGGGTTTCAGAGATTCGAGAGCCGGGGAAGAAGTCTCGGATATGGCTTGGAACTTTCCCCACGCCTGAAATGGCCGCCCGTGCTTATGATACAGCTGCCTTTAACATAAAGAAACCCTACGCTTTCTTGAATTTCCCTGAATCCGTCTCCTCGTTGCCATTACTGCCGCTTTCTTCCTCTCCTAAGCAAATTCAAGAAGCGGCAGCCGCGGCTGCCGCTGCTTTCCAAGCCAGAAGCCCTCCCGCAGGAGGAGGCGGCCTTGTTCCTACTGCGCACCAGGGCGAGTCATCTTCGTCTTCCTCGGCAGTAGCGGTCACCATGTCAATGTCCATTGAAAGTATGGAGCAGCTCAGTATTGCCGTTGATCCTCCAACGCCGCCCTCTTATTTCGACGAAGATATGATATTTGACATGCCTAATGTGCTCACAGACATGGCCGAGGGTCTCATGATCACGCCGCCTTTGCTCAATCATGGAGTTTTGAACGGAAATAATCATGATTACTCCATCCCTGAGCCATCCCTGTGGGATCCTTAAAATACTTTCTTGCCTTTAAATAGTGCCTCCCCTGCTCACTCTGCAGTCTGCGACCTTGTATTTGTATACACTAACATATATACCAGTGCAAATTTTAGTTAGGGAAGATGTTTGAATCAAAAATTGAAGTGTACCTAATTCTCGTTCCCTGAGCCATCCCTGTGAGCTCCTTAAAATACTTTCTTGCCTTTAAATAATGCCTCCCCTGCTCACTCTGCAGTCTGCGACCTGGTATATGTATACAAAACAATATATACCAGTGCAAATTCTAGTTAGGGAAGATGTTTGGATCGAAAATTGAAGTACCTAATTCTCGTTCTTACCGCCTGTACATTACTACGCACGCCTTTTCGTCGACGGAATTCGGAAGAACATTCTGTCAGATTGCAGTAGAAGATCTGCTCCAAACACGAGGCCTTGGAAATCAATCCAGCTGCTTTAATTTTTGTTCCGTCATTGCTTCCATGGATTTTCTCTCGACAGAATGCTTTACCTGAACAAAGTTTTATATCAAATTTAGTCTTTCTGTTAATTGTAATCATTTTTGGTTTATGGTTAATTTCAACGCTTCAGAATTAAAGTACATTCTGTCAAATTACAGTAGTAAATCCGCTCCAAACACGAGGCCCTGGAAATCAATCCAGTTGCTTTGTTCCGTCACTGCTTCCATGGATCTTCTCTCGCCAGAATGCTTTACCTGAGCAAATTTTTATATCAATATAGTCTTTCTGTGAATTAGTACAATTTCAGTTAATTTCAACGGTTAAGAATCAAAATACGTTCTGTCAAATTACAGTAGTTAAACCGCTCAAAACACGAAGCCTTGGAAATCATTCCAGTTGCTTTGTTCTGTCATTGCTTCCATGGATCTTCTCTCGACAGAATGCTTCGCCTGAACAGAGTTCTATATCAAATTCGATCTTTCAGTTAATTAGTACAATTTGTTTTGTTTTCAGTTAAGTTCAACGCTTAAGAATTCAGTACATTCTGTCAAATTACAGTAGGAAATCCGCTACAAACACGAGGCCTTAGAATCAATCCAGTTGCTTTGCTCTGTCGCTGCGTCCATGGATCTTCTCTCCACAGAATGCGTTGCCTGAGCAAAGTTTTATATCAAATTTGGTCTTTCTGTTAATTATAATTTTTTTGGGTTTTCAGTTAATTTCAACGCTAAGAATTAAGTACATTGTGTCAAATCAAGATGTGAAATTGTATTATGGGGTCCTCTTTTGTTCGAAGCCTGACGGAAAACGGAAAACGGAAAACGGAGGTCCCCACCTAACAATAAACAATAAGAAGCAAGTACCAATTAAAAAGGTTCTACTTACTCGTTTCTTCAAAGCGGTTGTACGTGAATCAGTTGCAGATGTATATTATATCAAAATAAATTCTAGTAATAAATTGTCTTCAGATAATGTCGATAAAATATTATTTTTGTTTAATGGATATTCTATTATTGTCTTCAGATAATGTCGATAAAATATTATTTTGTTAAATCAAAATAATAATTAATTAATTGAAATTTTGGGTAAAAGTTTATTTTTGCAGTATGTTGATAAAATATTCAAAGGTTTTATTATTATTTGTTTAAATAGATTTTTGTTAATGTATCTATTTATGAAACATATGGAATGTATAGTGTATCAAAATAATAATTAATTAAAAGAAAGTTGAATTAATGTTTTTAAATTTTCAATCAATTATTATAATAGATATTTTGCTAATATATCCATGAATCATATTGGATGTAATTACACCAAATTAATATTTAATTAAAAGAGATTTGAATTAATGTTTTCTAACTTTTTAATTAATCGTTATTTTAGTAAGTTTCCTTTTCTTCTTTTATTTTTAATAGATGCTATGTTAGTGTATACATTTGCGCATGTCCATGGAAGCATATTAGCACTTTTTGAGGAATGAAGATTGAAAATTATAACAATTTTGAGCTGTAGAAGTTTCAAATGGAAGAGACCTCCTAATTGATTGTGACAACGGCTTGCTATTACGATGATATTTGAGATTTCGTGAGTAAATTCTAAATATATATTTAAATAAACTAAATCTAGTTTTTCTATTTTTTTAAACATTTATTAATAACTTGTTTTTATATTTTATTATTTTTAAATAATACGCAATTTTTTAGAAATAAGATCACTAACTTTGATGTCAAGACATGGTTCTTTTACTATTTTTTGTTACAAATTTTATTTATTGATAACATTTTATTTTAGATTAATTAAGTTTAGAATAATATTATGTCAATACTTTTATTTGATATACAAGTAAAGGTAATTTTTTGAAAGATCTCGTACCCTTTTTAACAACCAGACCCAAAAACACAACTAAATTTCCAAACAAAAAACCAACAAGAAAGTAGATCCCATCAGAGATGAAACACCATTACAAGAACCAATAACAAAAAGCCTACAAAACAATATATCTACAACACATGGACAACACAACTAACTTTATAGACTTTTCATTTATTTTAATCCATTAATTTGCATCCCATTTCTTCCAGAGGAAACCTAAATCTTCCTCCAACACCTCCTTGGCCAGTATGTGATATTAACAAACATTAAGATAAAATTTATTATGTTCTCCCATTCCTTCTCTAAAAATCTAACACTTATCTCAATTTTAGGATCTTCATCTTTGATTTATCTATAAAGAGAAGATATTCTCTATTTCTAAACCATTTTAATATGTTGTGTTGTAGTTTATATTTTTTTTTCAAGGTCTTGAGCCTGGACATAATTTCTTTAATATTGAAATAGGTGATAGGGTTAACACTTTTCTCCTCTCTCCTCCCTTGAATAACACCCTACTTGGCTATGTTGTTGATCACATTAGTAGGTGAAATAGAGGAAAACCACAAGTGTCCATCCACCAACATGACCTTACTATTATTCTTAGAGATGTAATCCATGAACACACTAGTTTGAATCATAAGCAAATTTAATAGTCTTGGGCCTAGAATAGTTGATAAGGTTTCCTTTAGTATTAACACTACTAGTAGGTCTAGAATTAGGGGAATTGGAGGCCAAGATATTGAATTTTACCACCTTGGGAGAAGGTAACACATTGACTATAGTAGGAATTTATTGACTCAAATTGATATTCATTATCAATGACCTCAGTCCTAAATAAATATTTAGGTAAAATTAGATTTGTTTTTCTCAAATTGATATAGCTAGAACATAAGGCCTTGGTGAATGAGGAATTAAACTTTACTTAGCATGACATTAACAAAAAACTATTCAATGGATATTAAAAAATAGAAAAGGAGATTGACAAGATGTTTGTTCCCAAGATGGTTAAATAGAGGGAAATGACACTGGAAAAACACACATATATCATCTTTCATGAGTGAAATAATTGATTAGTAAGATAATCACCTCATCCTATAGAGTAGGGTGAGTTTCTTGATTTTATCTAAACTAATGTACAATGAGTCTCTCACCACTTTTGTGAAAGGTATCAATATATTCTCTAATTTTGGTTTTGTTGGCTTTGTGGATTTTTTATTCATCTTTGGAGAGTGTGTTGGATGTTGCTAGACCTTATTTAGTCACATTAAAGCTTATCCATCTCACTAAAACCCTCATTCCTTTCCACATCCCAACAAATCCATTTGATAGTACATGGTCATAACTATTAGCAATAAATATGATTGACACAAACTAGTGCTAGTGAGTTTCTAGTGTTGTAGTCTTTATAACCTAAACTCGGTCCTTTTGGGCAACATGGAATTAGATATAGATAGAAGGTTAGATGTTAATCAGATTAAAGATAGCATATGCAACATAATAGATAAGAACTCAAAAGTATTTGTACTCTTTTATATAAAATGGTACATAGTACATATCCTTATATTTTCATATGCCTATGTAGGCATTCCTTATACTATCCTATTTTTCTCCTATTATTCACCCCTTACCATTCACCATTCTAGTGTGAATGGAGCTCATGATTTACTTATATCTACTACATGGGATGTGACCCTTATATAGTAACCCTCTACTACATCCCAATGTTTCAAATATTAGCCTCCAAGGACTTCGTGCAGTGGATGTGATAAGTTCTTCAGATTTGTGTCTAGGCTTGTTTCCTACCAACATCATCCCCTCTTAAAAAAAATGTCTTGTCCTCAAGTCAACCTTGTCTAGAATATTGATGATAGTTCTTTAATCATGGTCCATTGACATAACATTGTAGGATGTTTCCATCTAATTTTTCCAAGTGAATTGCTCTAGAGTCAAGAATATTGATAATTTTATAAGGTCTTAGCTAGTGGACTTTAAGTTTTCCTTGCTTCTTGAACTTACTATCATATAATGGGACCATGTCTCTAAGATATAATTGTTTTGTTCTGATGTTCTCGTCATGCCAATCTTTCTACCTCCTTATTTTCACCCAAAGATGTGATTCTACTAGCTGCCTTTCTTCATCTAGTTTTTCCAATTCTTGCAATATGTGCTTAATGAAGTCCTCATCAATGAGCCTTAGTGTCAAGGTTGTGCAAAAAATGTTGACTATAAAATTTACTAGTAAGATAGCCTCAAATTCATATACTAAATCAAAAGGTGTATGTGAGGTAGCTCTTTTATATGTTGTTCGATAAGCCCATAGTACTACATGTATCTTGATATCCTAGTATGTCCTATTGGCAACACACATCTTAGTTAGGGTAGTGCCAAGGATTTTTTTAGTGCTTTACTCACCCATTTTCTTGTGGATGATAAGGTGTTCTTTGGTTATGTGTAATCATGAAATTATTTAATAAATCCTTAATAGTCTTATTGACAAAGGGTTTTCCTTGATCACTTGTAATACTTAGAGGGCATCTAAATCTAGTGATCATATTATTGTAAAAGAATTTGGTAGCAATGTATGTAGTGCAATCTTTTGTAGGTTCATCTTTTGTCCATTTGGTAAGGTAGTCAATATCGATGATGATGAATAGCTTTGGAAATCTTTGTCAAAGGGTCTGATGAAATCAATTGCCCATTTCGCAAAGGTTTTTTTTGCTAAGACTAGTTGCAATGATATTTCATCTTAGGCAACTAGTTGTCTTGCTCTTTGTATGTGTCACACTTCTTTGTATAGTGCTTCCTATCTTTGTATATATCAGGCCACCATAGTATAGTAAAAATATCTTCAAGGCTATGACATCTCAGTATTTATGTCGGGTAAGTGCACAAAGATGGTGGTCAAAAAGGGGGGTATAAGCGGACACATTTTTTTTGAAATCAAGTGAACCAAAACTTGGAGGCAAAATTTGAAAGTCATCCACTCAAGATATGAAGATAATCAAAGAACAAATATCGTAGTACTCTGAATCTAGTTTCCAAACTACTAAACTTTTTCAAAATTGAATAAGATTAAGGGGGTCAAATCTTTCGCGCATGAAAAACAAACCCTGATTTTTCTGAAAAAATATAACATAGTGTCTGACATGCACATCAAAAAAGTCATAATTAGATTTAGTATTTTGACAAATCCTTTGGCAGAAAGATAGTTAAGAGTGAGCACTAGAAGATGTGTATTTTTTGTAATTTTTTCTTGAGTATTTTTTTTAATGATTTTTCCAATCCAGCACATCCTGAAAATTAGGTACATGTTCATGCGCGAACCATAAGTTGTACTAAACAAATCGAAAATACAATTTTATTTTTTTTAACTTGTAACGAATCAAGTTCACTACAATAATATATAAAGTTTTTAAAATTTGGATAAGTATATCAAAAGTTATTAAAACAATGGTGCACCTATGTCTGTAAGAACTATGGAGACACTGGTAAAACAATTTCAATAATAATATGTTATTGTTGTTCAAATTTAAAAAAAAATTATATGGTTAGAAAGCTCAAAAGATGGGTGAAAATATGGTGGAAATTTTATAAGTACCCACTTGATGAAGTGTAAACTTGATGATGACAAAGTCGAGAAACCAAGTTGATAAAATAAAACACGTCAAAAAGGAGGGAAATGGAGGGAAATCAATCTTCCAAACCGTAGCTTTGTCATCCAGGCCTATTTCCAAGCCTAAACAGTCAAAAACGCGTATGGGGTACTTATGGTATAAAAAGCGCATACGGGGTACTTTTGGTGTAAGAAGCGCGTACACTCTATCTTAACTATAAACAACATGTACACACTATGTTTACTATAAACAACACATATGCGCTACGTTTGTTTAAATTTTGGGAGTGTGTATTATATGATATTATAAATATAATATGTGTATATACATATAATATATAATTTTTATATATAATATATAATGTTTATATATATGTATATAATAATATATAATATATTAAGTATATATACACACACATATAAGTGTATTGTCTCCCCCTCTCAAGTGCGTACACGGTGCCTCTCTCTCTCTCTCTCCCTATCTCCCCTTCTCCCTTCCTCCATACCCCATCCCTCTCTCTCTTCTTCTCTCCCTCCATCCCTCCATACCCCACTGCAACTGTGTCTGCACTTCTATAGAAGTAAGTGAATTTATTTCTTGTCTGCAACTTCCTCTTTGATTTTTATCATGTATGCTCTCCTAAGAAAATTAACTGATGTATTTGTGTGTGTATATTGAATAGGAGGAAGAAGGGTTTGAAATTGAACCATGGGTGCATTCCGGTGACAAACAAGGAAACCTGCAGCAATATTCTTCTCGAATGTGTTTTTAATGAGTAGAGAAGATGTGGAAAATAGTGTCAACAAAGAAAAATGATGAGTCAGAGTACCTGCAAATTGTTTTTCAGAAGGAAACAACAGGTAGGAAGAGAAAGAGGGAGAGTAACACAAATGATGTCATAGAGAATGATAGTGGTGGGTATGTGAGAGTTCCCATGCTGTTACACAATGCCTGTCATCTAAAAAAATTGAAGCTTGTTGTAAGCATGGCAGTGGTAGTATATGATGATCATCACTTGTCAAAAGGCTTGGAAGGGTACATACCCATGAAAGAAATCAAGTGTGTAATTCCTGTAGTCACAATCGAGATCAGTCTTATAGCCTTGCAAATTTAAGAGCATCATATGTTTTAGAAAGGCAGTACTCTTAGGGTTAGGTCAAGCTCTTACACTTTCTTTTTAGTGAAGCCTTGTTGTTTGTTCGCTTGGAGTCTCTCTTATGCTTACAATGGTCTAACTTAGCTATATCAAAACTAAACTATCGATGTTCTATTGTATGATGTTCTATTCATAACTTTAAATAGTATATCATTTTATTAGCCCACCATATGACCCCTTAGGTGTCATTAGAGGTCATATTGTTTCCTAAGAGGTCATATGGTGCCCTACTTCTCCTTAGGACACCATATGACCCCTTAAGACACCATACGACCCATAACGACACCATATGGTGTCCTAAGGGGTCATAGGATGCCATATGACCCCTCAAGACACCATATGACCCATAACAACACCATATGGTGTCTTAAAGGGTCATATGGTGTTCTATGACCCCTTAGGACACTATTTGGTATCGTTATAGGTCCTATGGTGTTGTAAGGGATCATATAGTGTCCTATGACCACTTAGGACACCATATGGTGTTGTTATGTGTCTTATGGTGTCCTATGACCCCTAGGACACCATATGGTGTCGTTAGGGGTCATATGGTGTCCTAAGGGGTCATATGGTCTCCTACAACCCCTTAGGACACCATTTGATCCCTTAGGACTCCATATGGTGTCCTAAAAGGTCATATAATGTTTTATGACCCCTTAGGACACCATTTGGTGTCGTTATGGGTCGTATGGTGTGCTAAGGGATCATATGGTGTCCTATGACCCCTTAGGACTCCATATGACCTCTTATGTGTTGTTATGGGTCATATGGTATCCTAAGGAGTCATATGGTGTCCTATGACCCCTTAGGACACATGCATGGATCCCTAGGATACCATATGACCCCTAAGAATACCATATGACCCTAGAGAGGGAGAGAGAGGGAGGAGAGGGATGGAATGGGAGAGAGATACACCTAAGAGAGGAGGAGAGTGAGATAGATAGATAAAGACTGAGAGGGAGAGACAAGAGATAAATGAGAGAAAGAGAGATGGAGAGAGAGAGAGAGGGGGGAGATAGAGATAGAGAAAGGGAAAGGGAGGGGGAGAGAGAGATGGAGAGAGAGAGGGAAATAGAGGGAGAGATAGAGATAGAGAGCAAAATAGAGAAGGGAACTCAGAGAGAGAGAGAGAGACTTAAGTGAAAAATAGAGACTTGATTCTCTCCCCTTCTCTCATCCTCCATACACCTTCTTCTCTCCCTCCTTCCCTCCCTCCCTCCCCCCTTCTCTCTCTCTCTCTCTCTCTCTCTCTCTCTCTCTCTCTCTCTCTCTCTCTCTCTCTCTCTCTCTCTCTCTCCCTTCCTCCATACCCCTTCTTCTCTCCCTCCCTCCCTCCCTCCTCCATCCTCTCTCTCTCTCTCTCTCTCTCCCTCCCCCCTTCTCCACCCCCTCTCCCTCTCCCTCTCTCCATCTCTCTCTCTCTCTCTCTCTCTCTCTCTCTCTCTCTCTCTCTCCCTCCCTCCCTTTTCCTTCACATTTTCTTTACTACAAATAGTGCATATGGGGTATTGAGCCTATTAGTTTGTTGCCCCACCATAACATTTTTAAGGTGTAGGAGCACGTATGCGCTACTTATTACTTGTAAGCACGTACGAGGTACTAAGCCTATTAGTTCGTTACCCTACCATAACATTTTTAAGGTGTAGGAGCGCATACGCGCTAATTATTAGTACATGATGGAAAAAAAATACTGTTGGGCTTGCCAACATTTTATGGACTAACAACGCAGACACAGTTATTAATATAGCGTGTACAGGGTACTTAGACATAGTTTTATTTGCCCAAGAGCCTCAACGGCCTCAAAAGAAGTTTTTGAGGTCATTGAAGGTCCCACTGCAACTGTGTTTGCACTTCTATCACTATTTTATACATAGAAGTAAGTGAATTTTTTGTTTTTGCATGATTTCAAATGATTGAATTTTTTTTCTTATTAGTTTTGTCAATATTATTGTGATTGTTTAATAGTTTTGATTCAAAAAAATAATGATAAGATGCATATTTATGGTTATTTGTTTGTTTATGAACTTTTCTTTACATATATATGTAATATGATTCTATTTAGGAAAATCGATATCAACCATGGGAAAGAATAAGCAAGGAACGATGGAACAACGAGAGGCTGAAAAGGAAAGGAAAAGGCAGCGTATGAAGAAATTACGTGACATAAGAACAATGGGAGAAGAAGGTATATCATCCTCAACATCTCAATTAGATTTACCAAACGAACATAATGCACCTAATGCAATTGAAAAAGAGACATTTGATTTACCGTATGAACCTAATGCAATTGAAGAAGATACCACATTGAATAATCAATTAAATGATGAACATACAACTTCTCTATTTGATGAATTGAATGTACAGAATGCACCGATGTTAACACCTCCTAGAATCATTCGTAGGAAACCAAAGTATCTGATTGACATTGATGAGAATATATTGAAGCTAGTGCCCAATAAAATGAATGAACGAACTTGTAGGAGAATGGTTAAAAGAATATGGCAAAACTATTTTGAAAACTTAAATCAAACTGCAAGATGTCAATTCATTGTTCAAATGATTAAAAATTTGAATTTTAGAGAGACAATGAAAATTCTAGGCCTAAGATCATCTGAAAGTAACAGTGAAAGAACTATTGTGAGAAATCTATTTGATGCATATCAAGCTATTAGTTCAAAATCACGTACTAAAGATTCTAATGCTACTTGACGTGTCATTATATCAACCATAATGAGCAAAAAAATAAAAAAAGATCGTTTGATAAGCAAAACAAGGAAGTCATTAAACATTAGTAGAACAACATTAAGTAAAGCATTACAGAGGCGAGAAAAAAAAGAGGAACCTAACAATAATTCTCTTTGGGCATTCTCGGGTAGATTACCACGCAAAGACAAGGTTGTTGTTGATGCACTAAGAACATTAATTGAAATTTTTTGGCATGACAACACAAGAGTTTCGCCCAACCAAAAAGATGTTGTTAGAAGGTGAATCGGGTCTACAAATCATGAGCCACATGCTAAACACTATTTGGATATGACTCAAAATAAATTTTATGAAAGATTCCTTCAAAAGTTTCCTCAAATAAGAATTCTCAAAGACTTTTTGAAATTACAAAACCTTTTTATATTAAGATTAATCATGTACGCACCACGTGTTGTTGTAGGATGCATATTGAGTTTTCCATGCACTATGATATTTTTCGTCATATTTGTTCTACTTTGCACACTAACAATGTTTTGTAGGAATGCAATATACAAGCACCTCCTAAGTCGATAAGAGAATTTATTTCAAGTGTGCTATTTAACAGAAATGATGGTTGCATTTATTATAAGATGCCTTGTTTGGAAGGTTTTTGTGCTATATGTGGTGGTTTGCAACATTTACCAAGATGTGTACATTTGGAGAGCACACATGAAATTGGTAGGAAACTAGTTTCTTTTGGAAAATACAAGACAATCACATATGGAGTTAAAGATGGAAAATATTTGAAGAGATGTGAGCTGGTGAAAAATGATATATGTGTAGCTGAATTTATGAAAATGTTTCAAGAGAAACTAGTTTATGAGTATATAATGCATACACATAGAGCTCGATGGTTAGATGAACAATTCAAGTTATGTAAGGACATATTTCCTCTTAGCACCATTGTCTCTATCGTTGATTTTGCTGAAAATTATACACTACAACCTCAAAATGAAGTGAAATCTATGTATTATGACTCTACACAAGTTTCTATTTTTGTACACATAGCATTCATGCATGCAGATGATAGCACAGAGGAGGATAGAAAGGTTGTAAGAGAGTATTACATCTACATAAGTGATGATCATACTCATTCATCAGAGTTTGTACAAGGATGCTTTAAAGTTTTCTAGTTTAAGGGAAATGAACATACGATTCAACCGACACTTAATATGGTCAGATAATTGCACCACACAATTCAAGAATGCAAGGATGTTTTATTGGTTGACAAGGATGCATATGGCAATCGGTGTACAACATTTTGATAATTTCACTGAGGCTGGACATGGTAAGGGAGAGCACGATGGTGCAGGAGCATGTGTAAAAAGAGCCCTAGCTAGAGAAGAATTGAAGTACGAAGGTGGTGCTGAGTTGATAGATGCAGAAAAAATTGTGCGATGGTGTAAGTCTATGATGGCTCCAGGTAATCTAGCTACGTCAATGGTTCATAGATATTTTTGGTTGATCACTAAATCTAACATTGAAAACTATCTAGATTGTTGTACAATTGCAGGATCAAGTGACATGCACTCATTTATGAGTTCAAATGCAAGTTTACTAGTAATTTATACGAGACAAATGGTATGTTTTTTCTCTTCATGCATGTATTGTTTGTGGGAAGAATGTGAATCACAAGAGTGGGTTGACAAATGGTCTTGTATATTGTTGGTTCCCATTGATACATATCGAATTCCTAAAGCACTACAATTGAGCCAGATGGAGACATCAATGGAT
Organism: Cryptomeria japonica; assembly: GCF_030272615.1. Classification (NCBI taxonomy): domain Eukaryota; kingdom Viridiplantae; phylum Streptophyta; class Pinopsida; order Cupressales; family Cupressaceae; genus Cryptomeria; species Cryptomeria japonica. The sequence goes on from NC_081415.1 coordinate 331,335,739, forward strand.
TTTGACCATGTATCTGACCTAGTGGATTCGGGTAATTTTTTGAGTTAATTTTTTTGCAAGTATTCTTTTTGGTTCATTTTGTTGTACATCATACTTTATTTTTGGTATTAATTACCACTTTATAAAATGCAGGTCATGTGTATGCAGTTGTTGCAGAAGGGAACAATGAAGAAGTAACGGATTACTATTTGTGTCATTGTGTTGAGCCTAAAAGAAAATTGACAACCACAATCATTGATGGAGAGGGTATTGAGTACCCAATAGGGTCTGTTGTCATGACAGGAACATGGCTTAGGAGATACCCTATCAATGATTATGATGTTTGGTTGCTCAAGGACTTTGAAACACACAAACATATTCTTCATTTCTCTAACCTTGTTGTTGCAACAAATATTCATTTGATGAAGTATCGTGGTAGACAACATAACAAGATTTTATGGAAAGTTTGTGAATATGACCACGAGGCAATACTTGACACAATACAGGTTAGAGCCGATCCTGAAGGCTCACTTGATTGATTCTATGGTTCATAGTAGAATGATTTTGAGAATTTTGTATATATCATCGACGAATTGTTCTATATTCATTTTTTGTATATATAAATGCCCATGAGCTGATTTTTACATGTTTAGGGGCATAATTTTGTATATTTAAATGGCAATGAGCTGATTTGTACATATGTAGATGCCAAATTTTGTATATTAAAATGGCAATGAGCTGAATCACACATATTGTAATGCCAAATTTTGTATAAAAGCTCATGAGATGATTTGTAAGACATTTTTTTGTATATTCAAATAGCCAAGAGCTGATTTGACCATATTTAGAGGCAAATTTTTGAATAATATGTGACAATGTTTTGTGACTATTTTTTGTGTCTATGTTTTGTGACTATGTTTTGAGTTTATGTGATGTGATAAGGTCAATCATGAGAATTATTGATCTTCTATAATCATGGAGAATTATTTGAGTCATTATTGGGTCATAGGGGTCATAGATTGAGTCTAGATACAATTTGAGCAAAAAATGTCATTATTATCAAAAAAGTTGTCAAACAACTTGTGCATCGCACCGGTAGGGTATGAATCTTGATGTTCTGATGCTTTGGGATGCATGAGAGGAGAATGCCTAGCATAAACCTACCCACCCAGATGTGCTCGTGACGTTGGTTTGTGCACACGATGAACTAAATCAATTCTAGCCTATCTTGCAACTTTGCATTGCATACAATTGACGGTTTTTGCAATAGACGAAAAAATGCTACCAATTGAAAATGGTTCTGATTTGTCAAAAACTGAGATATGCCATTTTAGAGGAGCCTCATGCGACCCCACAAGTTCAAATGGGTTGATCATATGTGTTCTGGATTGGAAGAAACAGTCCGTCAAAGTTTGATAATTTTTTGGACTCAGGGCACATGAGAGATCGTGCTAGTAGGGTATGACTCTCAACGTTCTGACACTTTGGGATGCATGAGAGGAGCATGCATAGTGTAAAAATTCCCACCCAGATGCGCTCGTGATGTTGGTTTGTGCACATGACAAACCGAATCAATTCTAGCCTATCCTGCAAATTTGCATTGCATGCAACTGATGGTTTTTGCAGCTGGCGAAAAAATGCTACCAATTGAAAATGGCTTTGAGTCATCAAAAATAAAGAGAGGCCATTGTAGAGGAGCCTCACGTGACCCCACAGGTTCAAACATATTGATAATATGTGTCCTGGATTGGAAGAAACAGTCTGTCAAAGTTTGATAATTTTTTGAACTCAGGGCACTTGAGAGATCGCGTCGTTAAGGTATGACTCTCGACATTCAGGTGCTTTGGGATGCATGAGAGGAGAATTCCTAGCATAAACCTAACCACCTGGATGCGCTCATGATGTTGGTTTGTGCACACGACAACCAAAATGTGATCGTTGCAAGCGTGAGGGTGCTCTCGCACCACACACATATTGTTGTTTATATTCATATTGTCGATTTTTGTTGTTTATATTCATATTGTTGATTACATAGGCAAATATTCATTTAAATTTATAAAAGGGCAGCCACCAAATACAACGAATATACAATAATGAACTGAATACAAGGAGTTTTGTAGGGTTAATTCAACATTTTAGAAATTTTATCAAATCATATTCCACTATTGCAATGTTTTATATCATAGATTTTTGTTGTTTATATTCATATTGTTGATTACATAGGAAAATGATCAGTTAACTTTATAAAAGGACAACCACAAAATACAACAAATACACAATAATGAACTCAGTACACATTTATTAGATCATATATCAACATTTATATATAAAAAAAGGCTTGTCTGCCAAGTCAATACAAGTATTACAAAAATGTGGCATATGCCATGTCTAAATCGATATACAATAAAAATGTAGAATATATCTACATGTATTGGTAATTCTATGACCAAAAATAACACTATATGATCCTAAACTTGTTGTGGATCATCAAAATCAAGCCTCTTCGATGCAATACGTGACTTTGTAGATGGCTACAAAACCACAATTCAAAAGCCAAGTTAGAATTATTTTGTAGAAAATAGTTCACAATTAACAACATAACTATGCATTTAACTATAATTCCTTTGCAATTGAAATGTAGATTACCTCATCGGTTGATCTCGGAGCTAATGTCTTCGCTCTTTTCTCCTTGTCACTCTTAGGAGTTTTCTTGAAGACATACTTAAAAGGATCCATGTTATGGCCGTACCGTGAAGGGGTCTATTGTAGATTAAATGTACAATTAATACAATGTACTAACATAAATACATAAAAAACACTTAAAATCTATAATATAGAGAACAATGACGTATCGATGCCTGAGATGCTTCTCCAATGGACTGAGGATGGCTCATCATCGATGGAGAAACTGTCACTATTACCTATACAAAAAATGATCAAATATTAAATAAAATTAATATAATGATAAGTATTGTAGGTTAAAAACAATTAATGTAATATATAAAAAAAAAGTGTATCGGATCCTGAGATGTTTCTCCAGTGCACGAAGGAGGGATCACCATTGATGAAGCAACTATGGATGTTTCCTGTATGAAAAAATTATAAGATTATAATATATTGCAAGTTCACATGTACGAGTGCATATAATCATGAAATCAAGAAAATAAAGTAGAGATACATACCTCCGCCCTCTCTTGATCCATGGGCAAATCAGGTGCATTCAACAAATCCACATAGCTCAATGGCCACTGTACATGTAAAAAAAAACAAAAAATACTAATCAATCTACAAACCCCAACTAATGCTTGATTTCAAAATTTTCAAACAACTGTACAACTAAAAATGTGTTCAATTACCTTCTTCCCATGTTTTGGTGTCTTCGAGGAATTCTTTTTCTTAGGACAAGGCCTGGACATTGAGGGGGTACCCTAAAAAAACAAAATTAACATGAGATATTAGTACAGATAATATATGAAACATAATTTAAAAAATCTAAAATGAAATGACTTGCATATTCCATCAAAACAATACATAAAAAGGGTTGTACAAAATATGATACCGTATAGCCTTGTAGGCCGAAATCGATCGCTGAGAGCGTGATGTCATCAATTTGGGACATTTGGTCCCCTGTCAACACCTACAAACCAAAAATTGGACCAAGCATTAAAGATAGTTAGTATATCTTGTAATATTTTTAAATTCAAAGTGCACTATTCTATTTTAACATGTTACAAAATTTATACCTTAGGCATCGAAGTTGTAGCTGTAGTCACTGCGGGAGGAGTATAGGATACCGCTGTTGCATCCTGAAATGCATATTATTTGTCTCAATTTAAATCGATGTATAAATGAAAATTCATTTATGTAATTAAAAATTTAAAGTGACTGATAAATAAAATGCTATGAATTCAAATCAACACACCTGTGTCTGTCGCTGATGGGTAAACACCATGTCCATCAACTCATTTGTCAGTGCCAAATCCTCAGTCGTGCGGGCCTGACATCTACTCTCGCAAATCATGCATGGATGAGATGTGGATCCATCTGCATCGGCCGCATCATCTATCCCTGAGCATATCCCTGAGCAACTAACACACATATGTTGAATGGGCTCTTTGTCGCCACCTGGATCAACTAATGACTCATCATCCAGTACAATAAGGTGTGCTAACAACATTCCATACTGGATGATGGCACCAGTCAATGTTGTGGTCGCCTGAAGAGTCTGTAGCTCCATCGATTCTTTCATCTCTATTGGGACAACCTGATGCACCTTGGGTTTGGGTGCTAGGGGGCGAGGACTCTCCGGGGCTACTCGCCTACAGACTCTAGGTCTATCTTGGGCAGAGCCGCCACCTCTACCATGGAACTCTCTCATGTCAAAATAGTTTGGCCACACATTGAGCACAAACTCACAGTATACTTTTCTCAAAAAATACAATGACACCTCATAATTATTACAAGGTGGATCATCAAAGACCATCCACCACCTCTGCCAAAAAAATTCTTCATTTGCACATTGGTACACCAATGTATGAGAAACCTCTTTGCATTAAGAGGTAACGACTGACCAGTTTTAAAGAAAGCAACGAGTGCAAGGCTTCTACTTTGGAATGGCAGAAGCGAGAGTGGGAAAGGGAAAGGGAGCGGGAGCTCAAATTTCAAATTCTCAGCAAGGCAGGAACCCTAGTTCCAATGGTGAGATCGACTAGATCAATGGTGTTGGTCCTATTGGCGATAAGGACAAGCCCCCAGACTTCCCAGGCGTTGTTGTTGACTCACAGTTTGATGGTACTCTGCTTGAGGAGACATCGGGTTCATCTGGGCATCTGGGGGAAGGGTCCAATGGGGGGCCCATTCCACGAGATGACTCCATGGATAGCGGGAGGGAGAAAAAGATATGGTCTTCCCTTTTTGGAACTAGACCAACTGGTAAATCCTCCCTTCCTCCTGTTAAGAATATTTCTGACCCTTCTGGTGGTAAGTTTTCTATCTCTATCCTTGACTAGGTTCTGGACCATAATATCAATACTATGTCGAACTCCTTGGTAGGGAAATTAATGGGTTCACGCCCTAATATTGAAGTTGTCAGGGCCTTTGTCAAATGAAAATGGGCGCTTAAAGGAAATGATGAAATTTCGGCACTACCCAAAGGTCTTCTATCTTTTTCCTTTTCGTGTGATGAAGATAAGGTTAAGATTTTGTGCGGGAGCCCCTGGATGGTAGGAAAGACAGCTCTAGTTCTTAGAAAATGGCATCCGAAACTAAATATGAATGATTCTCTTCTGGCCCAAGTTCCAGTTTGGATAAAGCTTCCAAGATTGCCTCTTGAATATTGGGCAGAAAGTATCTTCTCTGGAATAGCAAGTTCTTTTGGCGAGCTGCACTCTATAGACCCAGTCACTGCTTCAAAAAGAAGATTAACCCATGCAAGATTCTATGTTGGAGTAGCCCTTGAGGCAGATATGCTGGAACAGATAGACCTAGTTTCAAAACTGGGAACCTGGAAACAACATATTGAATATGAAACTATTCCTTTTGCGTGCTTCCACTATAAAAAAGTAGGTCGTTGGGCAAAATCCTGCCCAAACAAGCAAAAGGTGGAACCCAAGCAGCTTAAACCTCAAATGGAAAGTCAAAAGTTGCCAGAGAAACGGGTGTGGCAAGTTAAAAACCCAGAAAATAAGGAAGAAAATTCCAATCATTTTTTTCCTTTGGGGGAACAAAAGGAAGCCTCAAATTCTATCTTCAGGCCCACAATACAGGAAGCAGAGAGAAATGAAACAACCAAAGCTAGTCCCATAAGAACAACTCAAAAAAAGGATATGAAAGATCACAATGATCCTCCAAATGAGATAGCTGAAGTGGTTGATGACACTTATGAAAGCAAGGCAATGGAAGCAAGAGATTACCAACCTGAGGAAGGAGAGATCCTTGATCCCCAAGTGGAAAGGATTGACTCTTCTCTAGCCATGCCAAGTTTTGAAATCCAAGAAGCCCAAAAATGTGTAATTTTGGGTATGAATCTTTCGGATTCAGATAAGAGTTTAGAAATTCAAGAAGCCCAAAAATGTGCAATTTTGGGTACGAATCTTTCGGATTCAGATCAGAGTTCAAGAACAGTGAACAATGTTTCAACTGACTCTAGAACTCCTAAATGGGGCAATGAAGAAGAAATTTCCAAAATCCTCATCAACTCGGAAGCGGCTCCTATGATAGAAACGGAATGGAAGCAACCAAAATACAGGAACAAGAAAGCAGCAACTCCCTCGACTTCTCTAATAAGGAAATCCAACAGAATAGCTCAGGTTGATGTGGGATACATTTCCTCTTCCCCAGGATGGCCCTCTAACCACAAAGTTAGAGACAAGGAGGCCAACAAGAACATAGCAGATGGAACTCAAAAAACTCTCAAGGAGCTTGGAATTGGTAAGTAGCTATGAAGATTATTTCTTGGAACATAAGGGGACTCAATAATTCCCATAAACATGATATTATTAGGAATATGATAAGAGATAGCAATCCTAACATTTTTCTTATTCAAGAAACCAAAATGAGTAGAGAAAAAGTTGAATCTTTGAAGTTCTTAAAAAACGGTAATGTTAGTGAGGGCAGTTCTGAGGGTGCTTCTGGAGGCATTGCTACCATCTGGAATCTTAACACTGTTAAAGGTCAGGTCATTATTCAGGAAAGTAACTTTTCTTGTATCAAATTTGAGCACCTAAAATATGGTTCTTCATGGGTTCTCACTAACATTTATGCTCCTAATACCTTAAAGGCTAGAAACTCTTTTTGGAAAAAGATCATCCAGGCTAGGGGCAGCTTCAAAAATCTTAGTTGGATGGTTATGGGAGAATTTAATACACCTTTGAAAGAGGAGGAAAAATTTGGAGGCAGTCCTCCTCAGCTGGAAAGTAGGATGGCCCTCATGGATTTTATTAACTCCCAAGCTCTTAATGATTTGGAGATACAGGGTTGCAATTACACTTGGACTAACAGACGAACTGGTAATGACCTTATCCAAGTGCATCTTGATAGAACTCTCATTTCTGATGACTGGTATAGTCAGCACTTCTGTTCTTTGTCTGCCCACATTCGGGTTGGATCTGATCATTTTCCTATCACCTTCATTGCTGACTTGATCAATAGAAGGAGAAACTTCCCCTTTAGATTTGAAAAAATGTGGACCCTTCACCCCGACATCAAAAGAAATATTCAGAAATGGTGGAGTATCCAAGTTGAGGGAACGCCTATGTTCAAAGTTGTTAAGAAGCTCAAAAGTGTGAAGGACAACATTCGACTCTGGAATAAAACCAGTTTTGGGAATATATTTGAGGCTAAGAGTAAAATTCAGGAAAACCTTAAAGAAATACAGGACCAGATACAGAAGGATGATTTCAGTACTGTGTCTATTGCTGATGAAAATGAGATCCTTAAGAAATACCATGACATTATTGCCAAAGAGGAAATGTTCTGGAAGTAGAGATCGAGATGTATTTGGCTCAAGGAAGGGGACAAGAATACAAAATTCTTCCATATGTCGACGTTCAAGCATAAAGCAGTCAATAGAATGAACAAGTTAGTTGTGGAAAGTGGGGAGCTGGTCAAGGAGGATGAAATAAGGAATGAAGCTAAGAGGTATTTCTTGGATCTCCTAAAGAGGGATCACAGTCTGGATGCTGAAGCCCAATCCTCTTTTCTTCAAAACATTCCTTGTATCATTGATGCTCAAATTAATGCCTCCCTCTCTTCCATTCCCACTATCTTAGAAATTAAAAATGTTGTTTTCTCCTTTGATGGTAACAAAGCACCTGGACCTGACGGTTTCCCAATGTTCTTTTTTCAAGATTTTTGGGATATTATTGGTACTGAAGTTGCCAACGGGGTTAAGGAATTCTTTGGGGCTAGAAAACTCTTGAAAGAAATCAATGGTACTTTTATTGCTCTTATCCCCAAGATTCAAGGTGCTAACTTTTTGGACAAATTTAGACCTATTAGCCTCTACAACTCCTTTTACAAGATTATTTCTAAGGTCCTGACTACTAGAGTTTTGTCTATCCTTCCTGCCTTAATTAAACACCAGCAAAATGGGTTTGTTCCTGGAAGACAAATTCTTGATTCCATTATTACAGTTCATGAGAACATTCATTCTCTTGTTAGAGCTAAGAAGCAGGGTCTTATCCTTAAGCTTGACCTCTCCAAAGCCTATGACAGGGTTGACTGGTCTCTTCTTCAGAAAGTTCTCACTTCTTTTGGGTTTGCCCCTAGAGTTGTGGATCTTTTTTCCCAACTCACTACCTCTGCATCTTTTGCTATTCTTGTCAATGGTTCTCCTTCTACTTTTTTCCAAGCCTTGAGAGGTCTTAGGCAAGGAGATCCTATCTCCCCCATCCTTTTCATAATTTTGGCAGAATGCTTTGGTCGGACCATGGAAAATTTGGTGCAGCAAGGGTCCTTTAAGGGCCTCCAACCCTCTTCTGCTGACCTTATCTATTCCCACCAATAGTTTGTTGATGACACAATTATTATGGGGGAATCAAGTATCTCAGAAGCTAAAGTACTGAAGAGTACCCTGTGTAAATTTGCCTCTACTACGGGGTAACTTATTAACTAGGCCAAAAGTGATGTCTTTTTCATTAATACTCCAGAGAGAAGACAACAAAGGACAACAAAATTCTGGAGTGTAAGATTGCTGACCTTCCTGCTACCTACCTTGGACTCCCCATGGGGATTGCCCCTCCTGATTCCTTCTGGAGTTCTCTAGTTGACAAATTTCACAAAAAACTTGTAGGTTGGAAAGGGGCACTCTTAAGTCAAGCTGGTAAGCTCCTACTCCTTAAGGCTACTCTTCAAAGTATTCCTACTTATGCTCTTAGTCTCTTCAGAATTCTAGTCAAGTATGCTGAAGCAATTGAGAAAATTCAAAGAAGATTCCTATGGTCTGGGGTTGAGGAAAAGCAAAGAATGTCCTTCGTGGCTTGGGATCAGGTCTGTAGGCCAAAAAGCAAAGGTGGTCTGGGTCTCAGGAGGATTCGTACTTTAAATGAAGCTCTCTTGTCCAAACAAGCTTGGAGATGATTTCATTCTAATTTTGAATGGTGCAAAATTTGGAGAAGTAAGTACTTTCTTCTATCTTCTTCTCTCTCCTCTTTTCTTAATTCGGATTTCAGCATAAATGGATCCCATATTTGGAACCATGTTTCTAAATGTAAAGATGTGATTGCTAAAGGAGTGATATGGAAACTTGTAAATGGCAGAAAAGTTATATTCTGGGAGGATCCCTGGCTTTTTGATAAACCCCTAATGGACTCCCATGAATGGGCCTCCCATGCCCCCTCTTGTTTTGGCTCTTTTGTCTCCTTAGTGGCAGATTACTGGGATGGGAAGAATTGGCAGAACATTGATAGTATCCACCCTAGCCTTTCTAAGCTCAAGACCCATCTGTCTGCTATATGGTTGAATAATGAAGAGGACTCCCTAATTTGGAAACATGATCCCAAAGGTACTTTAACTGTGTCTTCGATGTATTGTGTCCTTTCCCCCCCCTGCTCCTATAAATCCTTTCCGGTCTAAAGCATGGATAAAAGGTCTCACTCCCAAAATCAATTTTTTCTTCTGGACTATCCTCCAAAATAAGATCCTTACCATTGAAAACCTAAAAGGCAGAGGTTTTGCCCTTCCAAATAGGTGTGTGTTGTGCTTTCAAGAGGAAGAGTCTGTGGACCACCTTGCCCTCCACTTTTCCTTCTCAACTTCTGTTTGGGAAAGTTTCCCCAAGAGCTTTAGTTTAGCTTGGGTGTTTCGTAGTAACATCAGAGATTTGTTCTCCTCCTAGGAAATTCAATGGCCTAACTCTTTTTTGAGATGTATGTGGTAGCTCTCTCTTCCTCACATTTTGTGGGGTCTTTGGAAAGAAAGAAACAACCGAATCTTTAGGGATGTCTCCCTAAATCAAGATACTGGTTTCCAGAAAATTCAAAGGGCTATCTAGGAAAATATGGGAATCATGGAGGGTTCTTGTTACTCAAATAACTCCCTGGAGTCAAATATCTTAAGGGCTTGGAATATGAAGATCACTGATGGTCCTAATCTCAGCTACAATAAAAGGCTTGAAGCTAAATGGCAAACCCCTCCCCAAGGTTGGCTCAAAATAAATTTTGATGGTGCAGCTAAAGGCAACCCAGGTCCTTCAGGCTGTGGAGCTATTCTTAGAGGTCATATAGGAATCTGCAAAGAGATGATTGTTGTCCCTATTGGAACCCAAACAGATCATAAAGCGGAAACTATGGCAGCTCTTTAAGGCATTATCCTAGCCAAAAAATGAAATTGCCCCTATCTATGGATAGAAGGGGACTCAAATAATATAATAAAGTGCCTCAATGGGACTTCAAAACCCTCATGGTTGATTCACAACATAATCAATTCTACTATTGACATCATTAGAACCTTTAAGAAATGCCATATCTCCCATATCTATCGGGAGGCCAACTGTTCTGCTGATTGGGCTACCAATGTGGCGGTTAAAAATGAGACAATTACCATGTGGATGGGTGAGAGCGGACTCCCCAAAGATGTCAGACAAATCATAAGTGATGAACGATATAGAAGTACCCCAAAGACTCTTGATTGACAGGGTAATTATGAAAAGTACTAATGTAAGCACTTCGACTTATTTCTATAATGAGAAAATCACTCATTATAACATCAGTGCCATCAATACCTATTTTTTAATCAATCAGATCATTAAGGCCAACAACTCACATGCTTTCTGGGTATTTGTTTTAGTTCCGAAAAGCTCTTTGTTTTACCAGCTCTGCAAGTTTCAAAATTTGGCTGTGAGAAGTGACATCATGGGCGGAAATAGGAGACGATATGAGCCAAGTAGTTGCAAGGAGTGGCAACAGAAGGAAGAGGTCTGGGGTATTTTGCAGAAGGGTGGTCTCTCAAAATTCATTGAGAGACTCCACGACTGTGATGGAATGGTAACTAGCCTCTTCTACAAAAATTGGAAGAAGGGCATGCTAAAAATGGGTGACCAAATGGTGGAAATTGATGAAGATTTAATTGCTAAAGCTACGGGTCTCAACAGGGAAGGCTGCAACTTCTACAGAGATAGGAAGGTTAGTAGGGAAGCCATTGAAAGGTACCCGGTTACTGAGAAAGAGAAAAGATGACTGGTAAAGTTGAGCAAAACCTATTACCCGCCTAGGGCTTTTTCCAAACCCTGGCGGGAAATTCTCTTTGTTTTAATGCGGTATATTATCCTAGATGGTAGGTTTACGATAGTCTATGGGTATCATTTTGTTTTGTTAAACCACTTTAGGCATAATGATAAGGTGAATTTTCCTTATTTCTTGCTTTTCTCAATGAATGCTTCCCTAAAAGCCTACAAAGAGAATCCTCTGGGCGATACCGCAATGCACCAAGGCCTTATGGTCCTCATTTATGACCATTTAAAGGCCAATCAAATTAACCGGATGCAACCCTCTGTGGACTCTGAGGAAGATATGTCTGATTCTGCTTTTTCAGAGGAGGAGCAATCTAACAACGATTCCTCATTTGATAATGAGGATAGCTCTGATGATTCAAAGTATGAGAGTAGTAAGAAGAGGAAATCAAGACCCTCATCTTCTAAGGGCAAAAAAATTCAAAGCAAACCCTTGATCAACATCTCTTCGGAAGAAGAGGATTCAGATTATTCTGAGGAGAAGAAGAACCCTAAAGGGTTGCTGAAGAAGAAAAGTAAAAACCAAGCTCGGACCCGGAAAAAACATAAGAAAAAAGAGGAGACTGGCAAGGAACCGGAAGCTGACAAGCAAGCTAGGACCCTGGAAGCCGAGCACAGCCTGGAAAAGGAGACATTGGAAGAAACTCTCAGGATTGCCGACACTATCTCTGCCCTCCATATCCCTAAAGATGAATAGGTAACCCCTAGAAAAGTGACTCCCCCCTATGGCCCTCCTCCCGAGGGCTTGAATGGTTTTATGAAAACAATGGAATGGCTCATTGATGGTTACAAGAAAGCTGTGGATGAGTATAAAAAACTATGCAATAGAGTCCTAATTTTGGAGACCATTAATATAGGAGAGGGGAATACAATGGCTGACTATATCGAGGATCTAAAAAACACTATTGCTAAAGCGAAAGACATCAGAGATGCTTTTAACCCCAGGTTTGAGAAGATTGAAAAGGAGATGCTGGATAGAAAAAGCCTTGCAGAAACTAGTAAAAAAACACTCTCGGATACAGTCACCAAAGTGGAAAAATTTGAGGAGTGCCTTAAGAATATTGTAGAGCAAAGCCTTAGTATTCTGAAAATCTCGGCCAATAATACTCATACCCTCATCAGTAAGCTTGATGATGACAAGGAAATCCAGGAAATTGACCTGGACGCTGAAGGTACAGGGGAAGCTCAAGGTCCTAGAACCCACACCAGAGGCAAGAGGAAGGAAAAGAAAATGAACAAGGATCTGGAAGAGCTGAAAGCTATCAGGGCTACCTATGATGAGTTGGTGATAAAAGCAGAGGACCTGCTAAAGAAAATTGCAATGTAGCGTCTCCCCGGTTTCTTTGCTGTGTTTTGTTGTTCTTTCTGTATGCTGGTCTTTTGGCCAGTCATTTTTTATGCAGACTTTTAATCCTTTTGTTGCTTTTTTTCTTTCCATGATGTAATGGTTTTGGGTCCTTAAAACCTATTTTTTAATCAATCAGAATGATTTTAGGATCAACAAAAAGGGCACATATTTGTTGTTTACTAATATTTTTGTTTTCACTCTCTCGTATGATAACCCATCAACATAGTATTGACGACACCTATCCCTAAAGTTTCCCCATTTTGTAATTTGTGTGGAAACAACTATGGCACCACTAGCTAATGTTTCTAGGCTAGTGGCGAGGGATTTATGATGCTCAAGTTCAGATTTTTTTAATTATCAATCAGTCTATTTATTTTAGATGTATTTTTGCCTAACTGATTAATTAATTGCTCCTGTGTTTCAAGTGTGTGGTCAAAAGGAGGAATTGGGGGTGTATCTTGTGGGTTTTTCAGGAGGTGCATTTGTTGTTCTTGTTGTGGAATATTAGAATCTGGTTTTTGAAACAAAAAATGAAAAAACCTAATCAAAATTAACGAAATTAAATTCAAAACATAAAACAAATTGAACAAATGGGAAAGAAAGACAAAAATTAAGAAAAACTAACCTTGATCCATAGTGTTTGGAGGAGAAATGAGGCACTCCATTCACGGTTTCACAAAGGAAATGGGGAGAAAATGTGGCTATCACAAAAAAATAAGACCTAGTTTTTTTTTTAACTTTTTTTGACAAGTACCGCGTATGCGGTCCTTTAGGGCTTATTAGAGCATACACATTCACTTTCCTAAAAGCAGTGCGTATGCACTATCTTTTTTAGACTCGGGAACAACAGACCTAAGTGCGTATGCGGTGATTTCAAATTTAATAACCGCATATGCGCTGCTTGTTTTTTCATGTTTTTTTGGGTGGTGTCCACTTTTTTGACCACCATCTTTGTGCACATACCCTGCCATCCTGCAATTCCTTCATGTGCTTCTCTCAAAATCTACTCTCATTCATGTTCATATACTACTCTCTAGTGAATGTTCAAAATGTACTCTCCTTCATGTGATTTTTCCTACGCATTTAGGTATTGTTGGATATTATCCTTCTTTTTGTATGTATCAAACTTTGACGAGAATCCTAAAAGCATTCCAATAAAGAATAGTATGTGAGTGTTTCGACAAGAAGTAGGGTTGCATAATAAGGTATCCTATAGTGTATCAATCCTTATGGATTCCCCCTTAAATGCATTCTCCATTTTAGAAATGCATTAAAAAATGTCTCCTACTCTACAGAATTGTGGTAGTTTTATGTGTGAGATTTCTCATTTAGTTCAATGTGTCTTCAATACTAATTCTTTTTTCTCTAGTGATTTCATAGAATGGATTTGAATCATGAATACTTGTTGGAACCCAAATAGTGTATGTTGTGGAACCAAGATAGGGCTAGGAGTGTTAGACAATGTACATAGGGGTTGGGTTTGGTTATTCTACACCTGTTCTATGTAGGATCTATCTTCAATGCTAAGTGGTATATGCAATATCTATTTTTTGCTAGAAAAAGATATCTCTTCCTTTTAGAAATCCATAACACCATTAGAGAATTGAACCATCTCATTCCAAATAGGGCTCTAAAAGTATTAAAAGGTTCCTTCATTTCTACAACTTCAAAATCAACTAATTATTTTATGCTTTTGACATTAATTTCCACATTCTTCCAAGTTCTCAAGGTTTCCATTCCAGAATGATCTACTAGACTGATATTGTCATGCCCAAAATTTAGGCAAAAACAGAATGAATTTTTTTTTTTAAAATACAAATAAATTAACCAGCTCGCTTACACGACAAGCGTTAATGGATTTGCCATATCTATATTCGAGCTAATTCTGAAACGAACCAAGCATCGATTTTCTTGTTAATCATATTTGCGGAAATCTAACTGGTTTAATTTTTTTTTATCTCCACGAGATACTTGGCTATTAAATTTTATTAAAACCATCACGTTAAAGAAATAGGAGAGGGAGATTAATTCAATCTCCAATAAGACTATATAGTCTAAACATCCATTTTTATTTAGAAAATAATAATAATCATTTTTAGTGACATTTAATTTGGATAATTAAATCTACATGGGTAAAATTAATTACGAGTAGCTATTACTCGTCTTTAGAATGCCAATTCAAATTTATCCATTCTAACCTCAAATGGAAGGTGTTAAATTTCTCCTTTTATAATCCATTTTAAAATTTAATGCCCGAATAAATTAACTAGGGCATAATTAAGTATTTATTACCCTAAATACATTTAAAATTATAGGACTAGGCTTTATATTTAAATTTATATACATACATATATATATATATATTTTTATTTTTATTTTTTTTCTATTAGTAAATCATATAAAGGTATTTAAATAATCAAAACTCTTTTAAATACATACTCCAAGGAAATATAACATATATATATATATATATCCTTTAAACTAATTTTCCAACCTAAAAATCAATTTTGCCCTCCAACCCTAGTTAGGGTTTCCCTTTTTTTTTATATATAATGGCTCTAATCTAATTAAATTAAACATATTATTTTATCCACTTACCCTAACCCTACCCGGGCTAGGGTTTAATATTTTGATGCCATAACTCACAGGGCCGAATGTCCATGGCCGCATTGGATTTCATGCAGCGTCGGCGACGTTTATAATGCATGGCGGGTCGAGCGGGGGAGGCGGAGGCGAACCCAGCACCGCCCACTGTGTGGTGACATAGTGGAGCGCTGGGCGCCGCCCACTGTGTACCCACATAGTGGTGGCGCTGGGCGCCGCGCCACTGTGTGGCCACACAGTGGTGGCGTTCGGCGCCTCCCACTGTGTGCCCACACAGTGGCGGCGTTCCAGCGCCACCCACTGTGTGTTCACACAATGGGACGTGGCCGATACCCGCGCAGCCCCATAAAACCCTCTTTTTTTTGTTTAAAAATTAATTTAAATTTAATTTTTTTTTGTAAGGTTTTATATATATATTTCCCAATATGTTTATATGCAAATTTTTTTTAATAAGGGACACAGTATAATAAAGAAACCTCATAATGATAAAATTTATATATATATATATATACATATATATATATATATGTATATATATATATATGTATACATATGTATATATATATATATACATATATATATATATACATATGTATATATATATATATATATATATATATATATATATATATATATATATATATATATATATATAAATTTTGGTAAATGAACTTAGGCTCTCTTTTTCATTTGTTTTATGAATATAGGGATTTAGAAGAAATTTCTAAGTATTTAACACTCTGTTTTTTTTTTTTTTTCTTTGCTGAGTATTATCCAAGGCAAATTTTATGATATTGCTGGAGATGAATAAATTTAATAAGATACAACAAAGTAATTGTTATAGATTTATAACTTACAATCAAATGATCATAGAAATCAATATCTTAATAGTAACTAAAAAAAATAAGCTAAAGTTTAATAAACTCAAATTTAGAATTTAGAAGAGATGAATGCTTTGATTTTTTATTCTTAAACTTCATTGTGAAATTTCATTCTTGCTACTATTGTTTTCTAGAATCAAAAGAAAACTTAGATCTCCCAATAGAAAAATAAACTGCAATATTCACCTTTAAAACAACATGCATTCTTTCATTATAATATTAACAATAAATACTATCCATATATATATTTTTTTTCTGCAAGTAATTTGAAGGTAAAAATTAACTAAAAAGCTGATTTCCTTTTTTTTTTATTTCAAACAAATCTTTTGCATGCAAAGCAAGCAACCCTTTTTCTTTTCAAAGTAGAAAATAGAAGCATAAACTGGCTTTTTACAACTCTTTTCAATATTCTGCCACTTTACAAGATGTTTCTTTATTTAACTATAATACTAAATCTCATGTCCTATTTCAAATTACAATTTGTCTCTCAATCATCGAATGAGGTATATTTCTACTAACAAATTTAAACAAATATCTACATATGGGTTTAAGTATCTTCAACAATAATCTTCTGCATCTTATCACTGTTCCTATTCTCTTCTCCTGACTTTCCTGCATAATAAAACACAATATGACCACGGAGTGCTCACCTCCCAGCCTAGGCTAATTGGTAGCCACCCCCGAGCTCGGAGAATCAAGTCCTAGACGGGTAACAAACAGGCAACACATAGAAGGCAAAATACATACAAATTTTTAGACACACTCCCAACTTGGCTTCACAGCACCACACTTTGGTGATGACCTTTTTAAGGGTGGTAGTGGACCAATACCCCGAGGAGATCTACAAGTATGGAAAACAAGTAGCCACCTCATGGCATTATGAATGTATCAAGAATCTCAACCCCTTATTCCTTATGCCCCCCAAAGGCATTCTAGCCTTATATCCCTCCTTATGACCCCCATTGCACAAACAGGCCATGTAGCAAGGGTCACACAAAGATCGCTTGTGATCGCTCTCAAACGATAGTCTCTCACTCGAGGGTTGTCACTGCTACCACCCACAAGATCCTCTTCTCTCCCAAGAGTAAGAGGTCTTGAGAAAACTCCCAAAACACATCAAGCAAAATGCAAAATTTCAATGAATACCTAAAACAAGCCATTCAAGAAACTCAGATTTCTTCACCAATCAAACACTCAAACACATGCAAGAAAATAACCATTTTAATGAATAATCAGACCAACCTTAATCTGCCCAATGGTAGTTTGATATTTAAGGAAGAGCTGCCCAATCCACGGTTCTTCTTCTTCTACCCTTAGTTAAATTTTTTTATTCCAAATCTATTCTTTTCTTTTCAAAATTTCTCTTGTCTCCAAAAATGGAGAGTGGATGATTACCCTCAAAATCTCAAAATCTTCCTTAAGAAGCTCTTTCTCTGAGTTCTCACAAGTTTCTAAAAACCAAAAATGAAAGAAAAGCAAAATGCAAAAAAAGACTCTCATTCGAATAGGAAAAAACTAAATTAGATTTGACTTCTAATTTTCAATTTTCGCACAACTCAAAAAAACCAATTTTTAAAGCGTCAAAAAGATCATTTAAAAGTAGAAACTTGCCTAAAATTACCCCTAACCCCTAGGTATACCTTATGGGCTTTAGGAAACCCTATTAAACTACCCCTAGGTGTTCATTTAACCCATTTTAAACCCCTCTGAAGTTTATTTTCGGGTCAAACATATGTTGACCACTCCAAAGATTATATTCCCAAAGTATTTATGACAACACATTATTTTATTTAAGAAAAACTATAATTAAACATTTTCCCACCAAGAGACAAAATAAAACATTTAAATTTTAAATCCACGCATGTGTCAAGTGACACAAGTAAAACACTTCTTCAAAATAAAACATGAAATTGTCTCTTGTGGTTTTTTACACATTAAATTTAAATAACACTAAACACTCATGCAACATATACTGTTACGAATAAAATACAACACAAACGGGGTGTTGTCTCTTCAAATAGACAACCCCTGGCTCACGAACATACATAAGTCTAGGTTTGATTCTCCGTAATTTCCATGGTCACATGGTAAATTTCCTGCGCATCTCAATTTACACATTAGTACTTTCAGATATCCACATATAATGTAAATCAAAGGAAATAACAATACACATCATCACTTGCATACCATTTTCATCTGCACAGATTAAATACATCTTTTATCAAGTAAATTCACATAAGCAATTTCATCCCAATTCACATAAACTAACCATACATCATAGTTCTATATTCATAGTAAAGTCCTACAAATTCAATAACGACATCTATCATTGCAATATCATCCTATCTAACAATCATGTAGTGTTCTACCTCATAAAGAATATAAGTAAATCATCAAATCATAGCAATGTTATCCAAATCCTGAAATCATATAAGTTCTAAGTCTCAAAAATGCATCAAAATAAAGTATCCATAATAGTCTAAATATAAAATCCACTGAATGTCAGACTGAGTCGAGGTGAGGCCTCACATCCTCCCCCTCTAGGCATGAACTTCCTCCTGGAGTTCATCAAAGAGGTGGGGGTACTCTGATCTCATACGTGCTGCGTCCTCCCATGAAGCCATAACCTCATCATAACAATCCCACTGGACCCTAACCTGGTCCAGCTCTCGACCTCGAAGGGCCAATGTCCGGCGTGCCAAAATGCGAATGGGCTCCAAAGCTAGCTGCCCGTCCGACTCCACCTGCAAGGCATCCCAATCTAAAATGTGAGAGTCATCATAGATATATTTTCTCAAAACTGAAACATGAAACACATCGTGGATGTGTGACAGGCTAGGTGGCAAAGCTAAACGGTAGGCAACTGGGCCTATCCTCTCAAGAATCTCAAAAGGTCCTACAAAGCGAGGTGCGAGCTTAGAACCCTTTCCATAATGGATTGGACTCTTATGTGGTCGCACTCTCAAGAAAACTCTATCTCCAACCAAGTAGCTATGATCTATCCTCTTTGCATTAGCATATTTCTTCTGTCTATCCTGAGCCTCTTTGAGACGCTGCCTAATCAAATCCACCTACTGTTCCATATCCCAAACTAACTCAGGACCAATAGCAACTCTATCCTCTATGTGATCCCAACTCAAGGGCGTCCTGCAAGGTTTGCCGTATAAAGCCTGATAGGGTGGCATCCCCAAAGAAGTATGATGCCCATTGTTATAGGCAAACTCTACTAAAGGAAGATACTCCTCCCACCGGCTCTGATGATCCATGACGTACATGCGAAGCATATCCTCTAACACCTGATTGACCCTCTCTGTCTGACCATCTGTCTTCGGGTGATAGGCTGTACTGAAATTGAGCTTAGTGCCCATAGCTGCCTGTAATGACTTCCAAAAGGAAGAAGTGAAAAGAGAATCCTTGTCAGAAATAATCTTGCGGGGCATGCCATGAAGTCTAACAATGTCTCGCAAGAACACCTGTGCTACTACTGGAGCTGTGAATGTAGTACGAACTTGTGAAAAGTGAGCTACTTTGGTCAACTTTTCAATTGTCACCAAGATAGCATCATGGCAACGAGAAGACATAGGAAGACCAATGATGAAATCCATGGATATAGTATCCCACTTCCACTCTGATATAGCATGAGACTGAAGCAACCCACCTGGATGGCGGTGCTCTACCTTTACCCTCTGACACTCGAGACATCGAGCTACTATCTCAGCAATGAGCTGCCGCATTCCCGGCCAATGATACAACTGTCTCAAATTAGCATGCAACTTCTTAACCCCGGGATGCACTGCATAAGGAGCTCTATGAGCCTCCATGACAATGAACTCTCACAACCCTCCGGAGGAAGGTACATAAATGCACCCTCTGTGGTGTAATAGTCCATCAGACTCCAAAGAATAATCCACATATTTCCCTTCTAGAGTAACCTGAGAACGTAATACCTAACAAACCTCTACATACCATCCATCCTCTGACAAGTGCCAAAGTATATGGTCTTTCAAGTCCGTGCCCATGGATATGGTGTAAACCTCGTGACGTCTCCTACTCAAGGCATCAGCAACTACATTTTCCTTACCTTTGATGTAGTGAATGTCAAAATCATATTCGCACAAGAACTCCATCCATCTCCTCTGACAGGCATTAAGTTTCGGCTGAGTGAAGATGTACTGAAGACTCTGATGATCTGAATGCAACTTGAAGTGATGCCCTAAAAGGAAGTGTCTCCACCTCACAAGTGCATGCACTACTGCTGTGAGCTCAAGGTCGTGAGTGGGATAATTAAGTTCACGAGTCTTAAGTTTCCTAGACTCGAAAGCTATGGCCCTACCATCCTGCATAAGAACTGCCCCTAAACCCTCTAGGGAAGCATTTGTACAAACCATGAAGTCAGCTGAAGGATCTGGTACAACAAGGATAGGAGCACTAGTAAGTGCCTTCTTGAGTTCCTGAAAGGCCTTCTCGCACTTCTCTGTCCACTCAAATTTCTTCCCTTTACGCTGGAGAGAAGTAATAGGGTGTGCGACTCTAGAGAATCCCTCGACAAAATGTCGGTAATATCCTGCTAAGCCCATGAAACTCCTGACCTCTGTCACACTAGTAGGCACTGGCCAATCCATAATAGCCCTAATCTTTGATGGGTCAACTAAGATCCCATCACCGGAAATAATGTGCCCAAGGTACTTGACCTCAGACCGAAAGAAAGCACACTTTGACAAACTGCCAAACAACTGATTATCCCGCAAACACTACAATACCTGTTTCAGGTGCTCCTCATTCTCCTTCTCATTCTGAGAATATATCAATATATCATCGAGGAACACAATAATAAAACGGTCCAGAAAGGTGCGGAACACCCCATTCATGAGGCTCATAAAAACTGCTGGGGCATTCGTAAGTCCAAAGGGGACTACGGTAAACTCATAGTGTCCATATCTAGTGCGAAATGTGGTCTTGTGGATATCACTTTCCACTATTCTCAACTGATGGTATCCTGACTTCAGATCTATTTTGGAAAAGACTTTGGCACCCTGAAGCTGGTCAAATAAATCATCAATTCTGGGCAAAGGATATCGGTTCTTGATGGTTACTTTATTTAGCTGTCGATAATCCATACACAAACGGAGAGATCCATCCTTCTTCTTAACGAAGATGACTGGTGCACCCCAAGGGGACACGCTAGGACGAATATGACCCTTCTCAAGGAGTTCCTCAAGCTGAATTTTAAGTTCATTAAGCTCATTTGTGGTCATTCTATAAGGTGCTCTGGAAACTGGCTCGGCTCCTGGTACTAGGTCTATATGAAAATCAATCTCTCTACGGGGAGGCATTCCTGGTAACTCTGAAGGAAAAACATCCGAATATCCCTTAAGGATAGGATGGTCATCGAGCGATGTTTCTTTTTCCTCCTCTTCTCCTCTATCACTGATAGTGATAGCAAAAAGCTGACATCCCTTCCGCATGCTCCACTTAAGCTGCATTGCAAAGATCATGCGAAGAGACACGGGCCTCTGAATATCGGTAATAACTATGGGTGAACCATGATCATCCTCACACTTGATCTTTTTCAGGCGGCAGTCCATCTTGGCCCTGTGAGCATAAAGCTAATCCATGCCAAGTACGATTCTGTAAGATCCAAGTGGAGTCACTCTAAGGTCTACTAAAGTGGTGGTCTTGCCAATCTACAACTGACATGCCCTAACCTCTGATTCCACTGACACTCTAGCTCCTGAAGCTAATTCCACTTCCCAACTGACACCCTATCTAGTTGCCACTAGCCCGCAATGCTCCACAACCAATGGAGATATAAAGGAGTTAGTAGCTCCTGAATCAAACAAAATAGATACATTGTTACCTTTGATTATACCTGTAGATTCGATGACCATGGCCTGATGCTCAGCCTGGCGGTTGTCAACCGCTGCGAATACTCTATGGGACCTGCCCATATCACCAACTGTCGGCTCTGAAGCGGCCATCCGCTGACTCCCTGCTACCTGTCCCTGAGGGCAATCCCTCACCATATGCCCCATGGCTCCACATGTAAAGCAAGCACCCCGTGCCTGGAACTGGGCACCCTGAGGCCTAGAGAATGCCTGACCTCCTGTCCTACTGGATCCGTTATACCCACCCCTGGAGGACTGCTAAGTCCCCGCTGGCTGTGTGTACTGCCCCTGTGCTCTTTGATCACGTTTCTATCCCTAAGTCTGCCATTGTTTGGGCTTGGAGCCCTGCTGATACTGTGGAGGCTTCTGCCTCTGGTTCTGTGGTATCTGTTGTGGAGGAGGGGGTTTGGAGAACCCCTGAAAATTTGGGTTGTTTCCTTTCCAATGTGGTTTCTGGAATCCATAAGTCTGAGGTGCAGGATTTCGGTTCTGAAACCGATCCCTATTGTCCTGTGGTCTGACCTGAATTTCCTCAGCAATCAGTGCCTTCTCCACAGCAACCCGAAGGCTCTCTGGAGTGGACATCCTAACAGGTCCGGCTATACTGGCATTTAATCCCCTGATGAAGCGGTTTACAAGAAGTTTCTAAAAGTATTAAAAGGTTCCTTCATTTCTACAACTTCAAAATCAACTAATTATTTTATGCTTTTGACATTAATTTCCACATTCTTCCAAGTTCTCAAGGTTTCCATTCCAGAATGATCTACTAGACTGATATTCATTGGTGTCTTCAAAAGTTTATGTTTTCCTAAATTTCCCCATGTGGTTGCTAGTATAATATTCAAGTCTTCTCCAAGGTCAACCATCACATACTTCATCTTTTGGTTATTAAGATGTACATTAATCAATAAGGGACCGTTCTTCTAGTTTGCATCTTCTAATAATTGATTGACTTGCTGTTGTTTTTGTTTGTTCTAATATTTCCCCAGTTAATTTTTTTTTACCACTAAATGCTTTTGTTGCACTAAGACAATTAAGTCTTTCAACATTCTCACTTCTTCTATAAAAAATGTAACTTCATCTTATTATTGTTGAATGATTTGTTGTTTAGCTCGCTTCACAATATTTTCATGTTTAGTTTTCGTTGGCCAGAAGTAATTCTGTTTCACTTCTTTTAAATTAGAATCATCATATTCTTCTTCTAGAAAATTTACTTATGCTTATTTTACCAGTGTTTGTTCCCTGTCTTGTTAGGACATTAGTCTTCTTCTTTTCTTCTAGTTTTCTTCTATTTATTATTTTCCACTATTAACTCCTCTTTGAAATGTTCTTTAGTAAATGTGTATGATTATCAAATGGCTATTCGATGACAATCTCTTATCCTTGCATAGGTACTCTCTAGATTACTCATGCTCCTCTTTGTAAATCATCGCTTCAAGATTGTTGAGTGAAATTTTAGAAAAATTGTATAGTAATCTCACACTTATAAATAATATCATGATACTCTTCACCACAAAATTCATATTTCTTCTTCTTTTATCCCCAACATTTCGTGGCATAATGACCAACCTTTCTACAATCAAAGCAAGTCACATTGAAATAGTAATAATTAATTAATTGAAATTTCTAGTAAAAGTTTATTTTTGCAATATGTTGATAAAATATTCAAAGGTTTTATTATTATTTGTTTTAATAGATTTTTGTTAATTTATCTGTTTATGAAACACATCAAATGTATATTGTATCAAAATAATAATTAATTAAAAGAAAGTTAAATTAATGTTTTTAAAATTTTAATTAATTATTATAATAGATATTTTGTTAATATATCCATTCATGAATCATATTAGATGTAATTATACCAAATTAATAATTAACTGAAAGAGATTTGAATTAATGTTTTCTAACTTTTTAATTGATCATTATTACCTGGAGAGACCTAACACTACAGTGGCACCCAAAGATCTTATCCGTGTCATTTTTTGAAAGAGGCAAGTTTCTAATTTATTAACTACATAGTACATCATTGAATTGGTAACATTCCATTTTCTCATGAGAATTTTTTTTATCTTTACCAAAAACGCTGAAACAAAAAGAATAAAGATAAAGAACAATGTGAGCTAGGAATAAGATAAAACAACAATTTGGATATTTATTTATTTTATTCTAAAACAAGTTTGAATGCGTATGGAGAATGCAAAAGGCAAATTTAAGTATCAAATATGGATAAATCACTAAGGAAAGTTTCAATCAAAATTAAAATGTAGAATTGATAATCTCCAGTTTTGGGGGATTTTGTTTTATGAGGTTTGCATCTTGAATTCTTTTTTAGGAAGATACAATTCTTTTCTCTTGGATTTCAACCCTAGCTTTGGCAGATTCTTGGTTCGAGTTCATTTTGTTTCCATGCCAAGCTTCACATACATGAAGAAAATAATCCCCCACATGCCTTCTACAACCATAGAAAATTGCAAAGGAAAAACAACATGTATGGCAAATCTAATCAGTGATTTGTATAAGGAAATTCATTCATGATTTATGTTATCTTTTTCATGATTTATTTATTTATTTTTATTTTTTTCAAATCCTTGGCTTCACATATACGAGGAAAACAGTCACCCACACACCTTTTACAACCATAGCAATTGCAAATTCATTCATGATTTTTTTTTTTTTTTTGGAATGTATTGGGCATGAGTGATTGGAAGGAGACCTGACACCATGCAAGGCATTCTCTACACATCATTCATTGTTACTATGAGGCGACTTATTTTTTAATACTATTATTATTTATTATTTGTACTGTTAATAATGTGATCTTGTTGTTTTTTGTTTGGAGTTGCTTAATACAGAGATGAAAGCTACCCATAGAGTTGGACGAAAGTGTGAACAGTCTTTTACACAATTTATATCTAAATGTTAAATTTATACCAATATCTATGGGGGTGTTACTCTTGCCCTTGAATCATACATTATCTCAAATGTGAGTAATAGAATAAGCCTATTGTATATATTAATGTATGTTTTATTTTCCTATATATGTTTTGTTTTCTTCTATTTGTGACAAAAGGTATTTATATAAAATAAATGTTTCTAGTTATTTTCTTCTCGGATATAAAAGATTATAAATATTGAAAGATATGTTTGAGATTTAGAAACATAAATATTATATATGAACAAAGAAATCTCATATAGATTTTTGAAAAAAAATTCTATAGTTAAATTTATTTAATAATTATTCTATTTAGTTATTTTTGAAATTTTATATATTTGTAGAACTAAAATATAGAAATATAAAAAAAATTTGATATTAAGTGAAAGATTATATGTAATAGAAAAATTATAAAATATTATAAACATATCCATTAAAAATCCATTCCAAAAGTTCATGCAATTTTGAATTAAACCACAACATGAAATTTTGATTTTGCTTTTATGTTTTTAAGAACTAATTTAAACTTTCAAAAAATAAAAACTTGGTTCGAGTTAAATTAGTAAATCAAGTTTTATTGTTGAAAAAAATGGAAAGAAATGAAGAGTTAATAATTAGATTATAATTATTTTTTATGGGAGAAATGTTGATTATAGATTCAATCTACATATATTTTTAAAAAGGATTATCAAATGAAATATTTTAAGCTACAATAAAAATTAAAAAACTTTATATTTTTAAAGAGTCATTTCCTTCAATGACCATGAACACACATGCCTTTAAAGTGTTGTTCCTATAACAAATAAAAAATAGATGAAAAACAAATAATATTAATTTCCAATTTAGAAAAATTGAAAACAACTTGTATGTTACAAAATTGTAGACATAAAAACATTATGTTTCTAAATTAAAAAATTCATAGTTATATGCATACATAGATCAATAATGTTTCTAAATTCAAAAAACTGAAGTTAAATGCATACACAAATATTTAATTTTTAATTTCCAATTTAGGCAAATCAAAAACCATTTATATGTTTCTAAATTTTAAAAATAACAATCTAATGTTTCTAAATTCACACATATTTTAAAAATAATATAGTATTCTACATGTCATTTTGGGCAGGTCCCCATGCCCAGCAGGTGGCCCCATGGATGGTAAAATCGTTGCTAATTTTTAAGCAATCTTCTTAAATAATTTTGTAAATGAAACTCTAATACTAAAGCCTATTGAATTCTAAGACTAAACCAAATTGAATACTAACTATAAACCAAGTGAAATTAATTAATGTATGCTAAAGGTAAATTTTTTTTTAAAAATTTGATATCTCTCGACGTCTCCTACATAAATTTTATTTATAAAATATAAGTATGCTAGTTTTAGTAAGTTTCATTTTCTTCTTTTATTTTTAATAGGTGCTATGCTAGTGTATACATTTGGGCATGTCCATGGAAGCATATTAGATGTACATTATACCAATAAATAATTAATTAAAATAATTAAAATTATTGTTTTAAAATTTTTAATTAATTATTATTTTAGTAAAAAGTATTTTCAAAGAATGTTAGACAAAATATTCAAAGGTTTCATTTTATTCTATTATTTTATAGATGCTTTGTTAGTGCATCAATCCATCCAAATCTGTCAAGCATATTGGATCCACATAATACCAAAATAATAAATAATCAAAATAAATTCAAATTAGTGTTTTAAAAAAAAAATTGATTAATATGTTATTAAAAGTTTACCTTTGATGTATGTTGACAAAATATTCAAAGGTTTTTTTTAATTCTATTATTGTTAATAGATGGCTACTAACCCGTCCATTCTTCATGCATGCTATACCAAAATAGTATTAATTAAAATAAATCCAAGTTGGTATTTTTAAAATTTAATTAATTATTATTTTCAAAGTATGTTACACAAAATATTCAAAGGTTTCAATTTCTTCTACTATTTTTGATGATCTACTAGTCTGTCCATCTACCCATGTGCATCAAGCATAAAATATTCAAAATTTTTAGTTTCTTCTATTGTTTTTATGGATGTGTGTTGACTTGAATTTCATCATCAGAATACCATCCACAACATGTTAGTTTCACAAAATACAAAGGAAATGCTACATGAAATCCAAACTCAACCAATGAAACTACATGAAATTGATATAAAATAAAAACACTATTTTTACCTTCATGATTTAAGTCTCATTGTGTCCTAACTCCACTGTTCTTGGTTGCAGATGATTTGCTCTCAGACAAGCACTGGTAGCTTCCAAGATGGCATATGGAGAATGGACTGATAACTGATAGTTAACTAATACTATGATAGTGTATACATTTTGCCCCTCTTTGAAATGATGTCGAGACAACATTGTTTCAAAGATTAAATCAAGTCTTGATAATGCGCCTGATGGAGATAAAAAATCCTGGTTGTGTGTCCCCTCGGGAGATTGATCGTGAAATTGTTGAAAAATTGGGATAAATGATTGATCTCACGATAATTGAAAAGGTCCTTCAATTAAATTCATTTGTGAAAAATAAAGAAAATTTCCCCACTTAAAAGCATTAATTACCCTTCCAAATGGTAAATATAAAATTAACCAAAGTTAAGTTTAATCTCATTTGCATCCTTATCAGCTTGTGGAGTGAAAATAATTGTCTTGGTGAGGTGGAAAAATGGCGATTCCATTCGAGAACCATCCATTTGAGCGTGTTCGATGATATCAACGACCTCCCGACCATGGTTATCCGGTATGTACCTTTTTCCAAGCTTGCTTTGAAGTAGTTGTACTAATTTCCTTTCTTTTCGACACGTTTTAGGTTGTTTTTTAATTTTATGATTTTCGATTGTGCATGTTAGCGCTTTTTCTTTTTTGGTTTGTTCTTTTGCTTTGTATGTTAGCGCTTTCGTTAAGTGAGCGCATATGAATGTTTGATTACCACTTTTGCTCGGTATGTTAGTGCTTTCGTAGAATTCGTGCTTTCATTTATGTGTTCATGCAAATGTGAAAAAGGTTAATGTTTGTGATTGATTTATCACTTTTGACTTATTGGTTAGCGCATTTGGTGAAAAGGTTAGCACTTTTGCTTGGTTTAGTGCCTATGTTTAATAGAATAGCGCTTTTGTTAAAAAGGTTAGCGCTTTTATTTTAAATGAATTTGTTTGATTTTGTTCATGTTAAAGTTCATTTTGATGATTTGATTGAGGCATTTTGATGCACAAATGTGATTGATAGGTATTCAATTGATGTCTTGATTGATAGAGATTTTGATAATGTTGACTGATACGATAAATGATTGATTTGATTGGTAGATTAGCTCTAAGAAACCGATCTAGTTTCTGATGAAGAGCATAACAGAGTTTGATTGAACTCGTTGATTTATAGAAAACCATGATTGATAGTTTTAGATTGATTTGATAGCTTGATTTGCTTCATTGAAAAGATTTATCAATTGTTGATGTGATAGATTAGCGATCTCTTTAGATTTGATAGATAGATGATTGATGATTGATAGAGATTAGATTCTCTTGTTAAATAGGAGAAACTTTATGTTCTCCAGTGTCAGGAGAAATTCCCGACCATGCGCCCCTTAGTGCCAGAGCTTACACAGGTTGAGGTAAGACATATAGATGCTTGTGAATTATGCCACTTGTTATACATGCTTGATATTACCCATAATAGGGGATTTTTGACTGCCTTAGAAGAGAGATGGCATAGCGAGCATACCACTTTCCACCTGCCCATTGGTGAGATTAGTGTGACACTCAAGGATGTCTATAGGATTCTCCACATCCCCGTGACTGGTGAATTAGTCTAGTATGATTTTTAGGATCGTAGAGGGATAGAGGCTTGCAGAGCCATATTTGGTGATGAGAGCATTTCCAGAGGAGAGATCTGATGGGAGGATAGGATCATGTATTACGAGACTCTCCCTGTGATTCTTGCAAGTTTGATTGGGGGATTTATCTATCCAGACAGGAGATCTCAAGGTTTTGCTACTGGTTGGGGTGAGATTCTTCAGAGCATGATGTAGCATCAAAATCGATATGCATGGGGTGTTTGCATGCTCGTTTATTTGTATCATGATCTTCATTAGGTTGTCTTTTTATGATAGTGCTAGTCTGTCTACAGGATGCACACTTTTATAGATCTGCTGCTGGGAGCACATTTCTATTACTCGACCTATCCATCATAGAGTTCATGGTGAGAGACAGCCATATGTCTATTTATATGCAGGTATCCTTACTCAACATAAGTTGGGTAAGATGGAGTATTGGTGTTGGGTTCTGGATTCATTGGATAGCATGATTTGGAGATCTAATATCGATTGTGAGCCATGGATAGATGATGCACGAATATTACCATATATTATGCAGAGTATATATCTCATTGGTCGTACTCCATACATTATTGAGCGACAGTTGATTAGTTGCATTTTGAGACAGTTTGGTATCATTCAACACATGTCGATTGGTGTCACTATATATGCACGACGATACAAGGATAGGTGAGATTGGGGACCTTATTTGTCTTTTGAGATAGCACGATGGTGCAAGAGCACCTAAGGGTGAGCAAATACCCTTTTCAATTTTGGCAATTTTGGCATAAGGACTGGTTCTAGTCCATTGGGTTGTTTGTTTGGAGCTTGTAGTGCATTTTTTTTCACTTCTTTGTGAAAGTTTGTGTATCAGCAAGACTAGTTTTTGTGCCACCTGATAACCCAATGGGAAGGCATAATGTTTGGAGCACATCATCGGCTATCGACATAACATGTTAGGAGCTACACCGATAACCCGATAAGGAAGCATTCTGTTGGGAGCGTACCATTAGCAAGAGATGTTTGATGCTATGCCAATAACCCGATGAGGAAGTGCACAATTTGTAAACTGTCATCGGACATCGGAGGGAGTGTTTCGATGCTAACCCGATGACCCAATGATGAAAGGAAAGACAGTTACAGTTAGAAACCGATTGTGTCGAGTTCAATATCATCTATTAGGGATGATTCATGACATGTCAAGGAGGCTATAAAAGACCCAATGGCTATTTTGTAAAGGGGTTAGAAGAAGGTTGGATGGTTTTGATTCCACGAAGAACAAGAGCATGTTTTGAATAGCAATTTGAAGACCATTTTTTGGTTTCTTTTCTTGGAGTTCAATTTTGTTTGTAAACTATAATTAATGGCTTAAATATTTAAATGTCAGTGTAGATAGAGTAGATGTTACTTTTCTATGTTTTGTGAGTTCCAATTTTGAAGTAGTGCCAAGCTTGGCTCTGTAGATAAAGTTGTCTTTCTATTTCTTGTTTTATGTTGGTGACAAGCAGTTATAAACATGGCTCTGTCTTGACACTCCATCGTGGAATCCACACAACCATTGGAGGTTATCAAGAAGGGCCAACCATGTATAGTAGAGTTCTATATGTAGCAGACCAGGGAATGGCGTCAGTCATTTCAATAGACTGGCCCTAGGCAAGCTTGATGATAGCCTGACTAGGTATCAGTGACCAAGAGGAATCACTTGCAGGGTAGACTGGAGTCTAGGCTATTAGCCTCAGACCAAGGGAAGATGGGATCAAAGGGAGAGAAGATCCAAACATGAGGAGAAAACAACTTAGGAGAAGTTGTAGGTATAATTAATGGTAGAGAAAACCCTGCAAGGTATCTGGTGAGATCCAGTGGACTAGTGAGTTGGTGGATTTATGAAAGTGAATTCACAAAGAGTAGAGTAACAAACCTCGATAGTGAGGACCTAGAGTGGATTAGGGGAATATAGAGAAGCATTCCTGGGTTAGGCTAGGAAAAAGGCCTTGGAGTGAGTCAAGCCGACTCAAGCAATCTAGGATCCTCCCTATCAGATTGGTATCAGAGCAAGTTAAAGACTTGGGGTGAAGAGTGCAAGACTAATCTAGTATCAGAAGAAGGAGTAAAGATGGTGACCAATGAAGAATTGGCTAAGAAGGTCGAAGACCAGGAAGATGAAAACTGATTGCTCAAGGAAAGGTTGGAGTAGTTGGAGTAGAAACTAGGTGTGATGGAAGTCAAGACAACAAAAGTGAGTGGGAAGATAGATGAGAAGGGTAAAATGATGGCAATAGAGGATGAAGTCCTTGCACCAGACCCTGTTGTTGATCAAGAACCATTCTTGAAGGCTTTGAAGGCAATGAGTAAAAAGTCTTTGGAAGGAGTACCACTATTTAGTGGCAAGATGGAAGAAGAGTTGGTAATGGAATGGATAGAGGGAATGGAAAATCATTTTGAGTGTGAAGGTGTGACTGAGGCCCAAAAGGTTAATGTGGCTAAG
This sequence comes from Cryptomeria japonica, assembly GCF_030272615.1. Classification (NCBI taxonomy): domain Eukaryota; kingdom Viridiplantae; phylum Streptophyta; class Pinopsida; order Cupressales; family Cupressaceae; genus Cryptomeria; species Cryptomeria japonica. Next base: position 331,366,899 of record NC_081415.1, read on the forward strand.
TCAAGAATGAGAGGTGATGCCGTTACTTGGTGGAAGTTTATACAAAATGAGAGAGAGAGAGAGAAGGTAAGATCCCCATCTCTACTTGGAAAGGGATGGCAAGAAAAATCAGAGAGACTTATCTTCCAGAGGATTATGACGTACAATTGCATAGGAAAAGACAAAACCTAAGGCAAAAGGAGTTAGATGTAAGTACCTACACTGAAGAGTTCCAGAAGTTGTGTCTACGGTCAAAAGTGATGGAGGATGAAAGCATCAAAGTAGCAAGACATCGTAATGGTCTGAGATGGAACATACAAGAGGAAATAAGTTTGTTGACTCCAACTACCGTTCACAAATGTTATCAGTTGGCCCTGAAAGTAGAAGAAAAGAATAAGAAGAAACATGAAGGCACCAATAGAGGCAGAGGTAGAGGCTGAGATTTAAAAGGTTATAGAGGAAGCTACAGTGGCAAAGGAAGTGAAATAAGATAACAAGGAGAGTCAAAATTGACTGAGTAGACTAATGAATTCAGTGGAAGAGGAAACTATGGTAGAGGAAGAGGTCATAACAACAATAACAGAGGTAGATCTAGAAGTTCTGGCGGAGGTTCATACTTTGCAAACATGAAGTGTTACTATTGCAGTAATTTTGGTCGGAGAAGGCAACCTCATCACATTTAGAGAAAAGAATCAATTATGTGCAAGAGGATTCTTGTAGTATGAAGTAACCTAAAGTCAATCTTGACTCAGAGAATGGTGAGAATTTGATGGTTAGAAGGGTACTAATTAGGGAGCCGGTTAAGGAAGAGCCTAAATAGAGGAGGTCTCTTTTCAAAATAAAGTGCAAGATACTTGGTAAGGTCTGTAAAGTGATCATTGACTTAGGATCAACTGACAATATCATCTTCGAAGAAGCAGTAAGTAAACTTGGGTTGAGTAGCATGCCACATAGTCATCCTTACAAGGTCACATGGTTGAATAAAGGACAACATGTGTTAGTAAATGAACAAGTATGGGTTGAATTTGCAATTGGGAAATATTCTGATAGAATTTTATGTGATATTCTACCCATGGATGCCTGTCATTCATTTCTAGGGAGACCGTGGCAATTTGACAAAAAAGCTATCCATGATGGAGAGAAGAACTCTTATGCATTCACAAAGGAAGGGGTGACATACAAGATTCTATCTTTGGTAGAGGATGAAGGAACCATGACTAGTGGTCCTAATGTGTTGTTGGCTGGAGGAAAAGAATTTTTGGGAGATCTCAAGAAAGGAGATGGAGAACATTATGCTCTCTTAGTGAAACCTAGACAAACAAAGAAGACTAAACAAGAACTTTTACCTATAGAGGTTCAACAGTTGTTAGAACAGTTTTAAGGAAATTGTGAGTGATGGAACACCTGCAAGACTACCTCCTCCCAAAATAGTAAGTCACCAGATAGACTTTATACCCAGAGGATCACTGCCTAATAAGGCTGCATATAAGATGAATCCTAAACAAAACAAAGAAGTGGCAAGAAAAGTACAAAAGCTGCTTGACCAAGGTCTAATCAGAAAAAGTATAAGCCCATGTGTTGTGCTAGTGGTGTTAGCAACCAAGAAAGGAGGAAAATGGAGACTATGTACTGACTCTTGGGCAATAAACAAAATCACCATAAGATACATATTTCCTATCCCTAGAATTGAAGATTTAATTGATTGTCTTAGAGAAGCAAAGTATTTTACTAAGCTGGATTTAAAGAGTGGATATCACCAGATCCAGATTAAAGAAGGGGATGAATGGAAAACAACTTTTAAGACTACAAAGGGGTTATATTAGTGGTTAGTTATGCCATTTTGGCTTACTAATGCCCCTAGTACCTTCATGAGGTTGATGAATGAGGTGTTGAAGGACTACGTAGGTAGATTTGTAGTGTTATACCTTGATGATATCCTCATATTCAACAAAATAGAGGAAGAGCATCTTGAACACTTGCAGATTGTATTAAGGAAACTACATGAGGAATAATTGGAAATCAACCTTGAAAAATGTGAATTCATGAAACAAGAACTAATTTATCTAGGTTTTGTAGTATCCCAAGGCACTTTGGAAATAGATCCTAGCAAGATGGAAGCAATACAGAGTTGGCCTACACCAAAAACTGCTACTGAGGTAAGAAGTTTGCATGGACTTGCCCAATTTTATAGGAAGTTCATTCAAGGTTTTAGTGAAATTTGTGCTCCTATTCTTGATACAATTAAGGGTGGGTTGAAAAATAAGTTTAGGTAGACTAAAGAAGCCGACCAGGGGTTTGAGTTGCTCAAAAAGAGGATAGCTACCCAACCCATCCTAGTTCTACCAAGTTTTGACAAGTTGTTTACCCTATAATGTGATGCTAGTCATATAACAGTAGGAGTTGTTTTGAACCAAGAGGGAAGACCAATAGCACTCTATAGTGAGAAATTGAATGACACCAAGAAGAGATACTCATCCTATGACTTAGAATTTTATGCCTTAGTGCAAGCTCTTAGGGAGTGGAGGCATTATCTTTTTCCAAAAGAATTTGTAGTGTTTACAGATAACCAAGCCCTGAGTTTTATCAATTCTCAAGAAAAGTTGAGCAATAGACACATCAAATGGATAGAATACCTGCAGGCATACACTTTCACTATCAAGCACAAAAAGGGATAGCTAAACAAGGTAGCAGATGCTTAAGTAGAAGACTTCTCACAATCCAAGAAGTGAATTTGCAGAGCATAGGTGTGGAGAGTTTCAAGGAGCTTTACAGGGAAGATGAAGAATTATTTGAGGTATACAAGGTATGCAGTGAGTTTAATAATCATTTCAATAGCTAGTATGCAGATTACACATTGCAGAGTGGTCTTTTGTTTAAGGGATGTCATTTATGTGTGCCAAGGGGATCTATGAGGAAAAATCTCATACAGGAAAAGCATAATGTTGGACTATACCAACCTTTACCAATTCCCAAAAGACCGTGGGAGTGCATCAACATGGATTTTTTTGTGGGTTTGCCAAAAACCAAGACTAGCCTGGATAGTATTTTTGTCATTGTTGACCAGTTTAGTAAAATGAGTCATTTTGTTCCCTACAAGACTACACATGATGCTAGTTACATTGCACATTTATTTTTCAAAGAGGTGGTAAGAATTCATGGGCTGCCTCTCAGTATAGTTTTAGACAGGGATGTGAAGTTTATGGGACATTTTTGGAAAACTCTGTGGACAAGACTGGGAACTAACCTTTCTTTTGGTTCTTCTTATCATCCGCAGATAGATGGTCAAACTGAGGTCATTAACCAAGTATTGGGTAATCTTCTGAGGTGTCTGACAAAAGAGTATGGACAAATGTGGGATCAAGTGCTACCATAGGTAGAATTTGCCTATAATGATAGTGTCAACAAAACTATAGGTAAGAGTCCTTTTGAGATTTTTTATGGACTCCACCCACGTGGTGTTTGTGAACTTAGAGATTTAGGGAGCCTGGATGGAAGAAGTGGGCATGCAGAAGATTTTAATCAGTCTATGAAAGAGGTGCATGAACAAGTGTAGAAAACATTGATCAACGCTACACAGAGGATTAAGGCTAAAGAAGATGAGGGGAGAAAGGACATTCAATTTGCAGTTGGAGACATGGTTATGGTACATTTGAACAAGGCAAGATTGTAGAAGGGAGTCCCTAGTAAACTTCAGATGAGGAGAATAGGTCCTTGCAAAATTTTCGCTAAATATGGCTCAAATGCCTATAAGGTGGACTTAACCAAAAATTTAGCATTGTCCCCTGTGTTTAATGTCCAAGACTTGATTCAGTTTAAAGGTTCCGTAGTAGTGACAGATGGACCGAATCCAGAAGGGGAGACTACTCTCAGTGATATTCCCGTACCACCTATTTCTAAACCACATGCGGAATAGATTTTAGATTCTAGGGTGAAGAAGCAAATGAGGCATGGCGTGTACATGGAACACTTAATCAAGTGGTGCAAATTACCTGAAGCTGGAGCCACTTGGGTTATAGAATTTGATTTCAAAAGATTGGGCATTGATATCGCCTTGCCGCCCCCAGGGGGACTTGATTTTTTTGTGTGGGGAGTATGGTGTGGAAGCACCTAAGGGTGAGCAAATACCCTTTTCAATTTTGGCAATTTTGACATAAGGATTGGTTCTAGTCCATTGGGTTGTCTGTTTGGAGCTTGTAGTGCATTTTTTTTTTACTTCTTTGTGAAAGTTTGTGTATCGGCAAGACTAGTTTTCATGCCACCCGATAACTCGATGGGAAGGCATAATGTTTGGAGTGCATCATCGACTATCGACATACCATGTTAAGAGCTACATCAATAACCCAATAAGGAAACATTCTGTTGGGAGCGCACCATTAGCCATCGGCAAGAGATGTTTGATACTACGATGATAACCTGATGAGGAAGTGCACAATTTGTAAACTGTCATCGAACATCAGAGGGAGTGTTTTGATGCTAACCTGATGACCCGATGATGAAAGGAAAGACACTTACAGTTGGAAACCGACTGTGTCGAGTTCAATCTTGTTTGTTAGGGATGATTCATGACATGTCAAGGAGGCTATAAAAGACCCAATGGGAATTTTGCAAATGGGTTAGAAGAAGGTTGGATGGTTTTGATTCCACAAAGAACAAGAACATCTTTTGAATAGCAATGTGAAGACCATTTTCTAGTTTCTTTTCTCGGAGTTCAATTTTGTTTGTAAACTGTAAATAATGGCTTAAATCTTTAAATGCCTGTGTGGATAGAGTAGATGTTACTTTTCTGTGTTTTGTGAGTTCCAATTTTGAAGTCGTGCCAAGCTCGGCTCTATAGATAAAGTTGTCTTTCTGTTTCTTGTTTTCTATTGGTGACAAGTAGTTATAAACATGGCTTTGTCTTGACACTCCATCGTGGAATCCACATGACCATTGGAGGTTGTCAAGAAGGGCCAACCATGTATAGTAGAGTTCTATATGTAGCAGACCAAGGAATGGCGTTGGTCATTTCAACAGAGTGGCCCTAGGCGAGCTTGATGATAGCCCAACTAGGTATCAGTGACCAAGAGGAATCACTTGCAGGGTAGACCGGAGTCTAGGCTATTAGCCTTAGACTAGGGGAAGATGGGATAAAAGGGAGAGAAGATCCAAACATGAGGAGAAAACAACTTAGGAGAAGTTGTAGGTATAATTAATGGTAGAGCAAACCCTGTAAGGTGTCTGGTGAGATCCGATGGACTAGTGAGTTGGTGGATTTATGAAAGTGAATTCACAAAGAGCAGAGTAACAAACCTCAGTAGTGAGGACCTAGAGTGGATTAGGGGAATAGAGAGGAGTATTCCCGGGTTAGGCTAGGAAAAAGGCCTTGGAGTGAGTCAAGCTGACTCAAGCAATCTAGGGTCCTCCCTATCACATGGACAAAGTTTTTGGCTACTCCTAGGGTGGCTTATGACTTGAGATTACACATTCTAGATCCTAGGGTGACTAAAGATTATGCTCAGTACATGCTTGCATACCCTTTTCCTTGTATTACTAATCCAACAGACCCTCCTCCTAGCTTAGGAGAGGAGGAGGATGATTCAGATGATCCCATCATTAGGAGATAGAGATGGAGATGAGAGCTTAGAGCTACTCAGGAGGCTGGAGGTGATGGAGATGAGGGATGACATGGAGGCGAAGGTGATAGGAGACTCGGACGGAGAGGAGGTCGATTGAGGGTCTGTGGAGGACCTTTTGGACTAGTTGGTAGGATTGGGAGACCACTTCCCATGGGTGGGAGAGATACAAGATAGATTGCGAGGGACACTGGCAAGGCAGGTATGAGATCAGTGAGAGGATTACCCTCTACAGGAGGAGGCAGGAGCACTGGACTAGATGGTGGTTGCGGGAAAGGTGTTGATTTTGGTTAGATTTAGCCAGACCCTAGGGTTATTGCAGCTCATGGTGGAGAGGAGGAGGATTCAAAGGATCATATTCCTCTCATTAGACAATGATTTTTTAGGGCTACTCAGGCTAAGATTCTAGCAGGTGGACAGGGAGGTGGAGATGAGGGGATTCAGGGTCATGTTCCTTAGCAGGATGTGCCAAAGTAGGATACCTTAGAGAGTCTTAGAGCATAGATAGATCAGCTTAGATCATAGGTACAGACACTCATGACAGAGAGAGATAGGGTTGTTAGGAGACATCAGGATACTTAGGGTCTTCTTGATCATATTGAGCAAGTTGGATCGGGCAATCTCTCAGCTGATACCATTAGAGCACTAGTTCGGGCCAGGAAGGAGACAATACATTGGCAACAATTATATGAGGATGTATTCGCAAAGAGCCAGAGGGTAGGTATCTATCATACCACTTTGAGGATGGCTACTAGCAGCGGTGGAGTCATGGGACCTCCTCAGAGAAGTGGTGATCATGTGAGACAGGCATCTGGAGGATCTTCTCGCCCACAACCACAAAGGCAGACAGATTCAAGTGGTATTGGTACAAGACAACCTTGACTTGATTTATATTGATGATGCACTTGCATTTTTGATCTGATATCATTGCATACTTGGAATTTTATTGTATTATGATGATCTATATGCAGACATGGACTGTATATGATGATCCTTTATTATGCATGCGACTCTATATGATGATGATCTATATGCATTGATTATATGGATGATGTTATGATGATATTTTCTTTTCTTTTCATGATGATGATGTTCTATATGATGCAATGATGATGAAATGAAAAATGCTTTTGATTTTTGATTTTGATGACCCTGGATGCAAATGAGAATGATTACTAACTTTAAATGATGCAAATGCAATGATCTATATGGGAATGCAAATGAATGATTGATTTTATTTTATTTTTTATTTTTATGCATATAATGATTTGAAATGCAAATGATCTACATGGAATGTTTTTGATTTCAAGTTTGATGTTTTTAAATAGAAATGATGATTATGAAATGCAACTTATGGAATGCAAACTAATGCAATGATTGAATGCAACTAAATAAAATGGTTGAAATGATTCTAAAGATAAATGCACCTACAATGATCAAATGCAAATTGTTTTTGTTTGTCCAAGTATACTCAATCTTTATTTATGACCGTTGATCTGTTAATGAAATGAAATGCTTATAATGCAACTGACAATGAATTCTTATAATGCAGATGATTAATGAGCTAATCTAAAAATGATCTAACTAAAATGATACTTCGATTCTTCATATGTTGTCTTGTAATAGTGCTTGATTTCATCATTGACCTTTAAAATATTGTAAGAAAATACAAGCAACTTGACATAAACATCCAAGCTAACCTGCGTATTTCTTTCATGGATTTTGATATAGAAAGTTTATACAAACAACTTGATATAATGAATCAAGCTAACCTGAGTATTTATTGCAGAATAGACAAGGATTATCCCCTTTCATGCACGACTCAGAATGTCCTCCTTGATCTTTTTCTGATCATATCCTTAGAAAAGTACATACCATAATAAGAGATAAACCACAAGCAAAAATCAAAGAAAATAATCATGCCCCATCATAGCTTCTCTAGTCATGGACATCCTTGAGTTGCATAGAGTACATGATTAGTAATAAAATTCATATATAAACATTGAATCTTGTATGTCATTCACATGTTCTTATGGTCATTAACTGATATAATCATCTTGATGAATGATCATTGATAATCCTTTATTACTTGCTGGTTGATTCTTCATTTTCTGAGTTTCACGATTCAGTTGTCATAAAATGCCTTGATCTTTGTTTGTTGCCTTGTTGCTTGTTATCTATTTCAAAATCCTAGGTGTTTTTGTTTGTTTCCTAAGTTTTCCGAATGTTTTGGATTTTCAAAGATTTAAAAGATCAGCTTAGCAAGAGGAATTAGGATTTTTCCCCTAGCGGAAACAAAACTTTATTATGTATGTACAAATTTGATCAAGATCCAAACCATGGTGGGATACAATGCAGATTGATTGATTCTGATAAAATCTAGGACAATGACTATGATAAGTATGTCAAAGATTGATAACTATTGGTAAGCTGCATATTTCCTACTAATGGTTCAAAGCAATGGATGTGAAAGATGAAATGGATGAGCTAGGATAGATGGAAGGAATAGATGCGACAGGATGGAGTGGATAGGGGTGCAAAGACATCTCATAGATGGAGGAACTCACTTTTTTAGATAGCACTTGTTTACCAAGTTTTCACTATCTAAATTTATTGCATTTTTTCCATATTTTGATTTTTTTCTCCGTTTTCACTATTTTATACTTTTTTAGGGATTTTCTGCTTTTCTGATTTTTACTGATTTCTTCAGGACTTTATATGCTTTTTATTGATTTTTTCCAAGACTTTACATCTCAAGCATATAACTTATTGAGATGGATGGAATTGGTAGGTTCATCGAACCAATCACCTTCAGGGGTAGATAAATTTTATGCTCCTGAGCCATATGCTGCTACTATGACAAAAGGACCTAACCAATTTGGTTCAAATTTACCCTTCTTTTCTCGGTCTTGTTGATTTCTTGGATTCTCCATTAGAACTATATCTCCAATCTGATAAATGTGTGGCTTGACTCAGTGATTATAACTTCTTACCATTCTGTGTTGATATGCCTTCAAATGATATGTTGCATTTTGGCGACGTTCCTGAATCAACTCAAGTTCTTGAAGTCTAGAGACTTGTTCTTCTTCTTCTTGTATAAGACCTTTCAAGGAAACTCGTAGAGAAGGTATCTCTACTTCTATTGGCAATATGCCATCTGATCCATAGACTAAGAAATATGGAGTTTCCTCCATTGGTGTGCGGATGCGGGTTCGGTATACCCAAAGAGTAGGATTTAGCTGAATGTGCTAGTCTTTTCTAGCTTCATTGACTGTTTTCTTCAGGATTTTCAAGATAGTCTTGTTTGATGCCTCATCTTGACCATTTCCCTGTGGATAATATGGTATAGAAAACCTATGTTGGATATGGAATCATTCACATAGTTCCTTCACATCTTGTTTCTTAAATGGTCATCCATTATCAGTGATAATGGTCATAGGAACTCCATAGCGACAGACTATATAATTCAAGATGAATGATGATATTTGTTTTCCTGTCACTTTTGTCAAAGGTACTACTTCAATCCATTTAGTGAAATATTCAGTAGCAGTCAGAATGAATTTATGTCCATTAGAGGATGAAGGATTTATCTTTCCTACCAAATCAAGGCCCCATTGAGAAAATGACCATGATCCTACCATAGGATGCAATTCTTGTGTTGGTACATGGATGAGATTCTCATGGATCTGGCATTGTTTGCATTTCTTGGCATATGTGAATGAATCTCTCTCCATATTAGGCCAATAGTAACCCATACGAAGAAGTTTCTGAGCCAGTGTTAATCCACTTGAGTGTGTACCACAAATACCTGCGTGATCTTTGTTAAGAACTTTCTTAGATTATTCTTGTTCAAGACATCTCAATAAAGTGCTATCTAGACCTCGCCTATATAAGGTATGAGCAATAATAATATAGCAGACTGATTGACGGATAAAATTTCTTCTTTGATTGTGGGATAGGTCAGGAGGAAGGATATTCTCTTTTAAGTATTGATAAGTTTGGCCATATAAGGATACATAGGCATGCTGGGATTAAATGGTAGGGGTTAATATATCTTCCACCAGGAATTTGTAACATTGTTGATTCTCCTAATTCTGCAAGAGAGATGCTATTGTAGCCATTGCATCTGTTGGTTTATTCTCATTTCTTGGGATTTGAGTGAATGATACTTCTTCAAAGTGTTCTTTAAACTCTTCTACCAACTATTTGTAGGGCATGAGCTTGTCATCCTTAGTTTGATAATCATCATTTATTTGGTTGATGATAAGCTATGAATCACCATAGACATGTAATTCTTTGATATTCCATTCAATAGCCATTTTGAGCCCAATAGTCAACGCTTCATATTCTAAAGTATTGTTTGTGCATGGAAACCACAATCTATATGATTTTGGAATTGTGTGTCCCTGAGGTGTGATGAACAAAATTTTCACACCTGATCCATATTGTGTATAAGAACCATCAAAGTACAACTCCTAAAATTTTGTACTTATTGTCAAAATTTCTGCATCAGGAAATTCAATGTGCAATGGTGTGTGATCTTGTAAAGGTGCTTCAACTAATTGATCAACAATGACCTATCCTTTGATAGCTTTTCGGTCATCATATTCTATATCAAACTCACTTAGTACCATAACCCATTTTGCTAATATTCCTGTCAAAGTTGACTTGTTCAACAAATACTTTAGTGGATCTATTTTTGCTATCAATTTCACAAAATGAGTCAGCATATAATGTCACAGCTTCTGAGTTGCAAATACAACCACTAGACATGCCTTCTCTATTGATGTATAATTCAATTCATAGCCGACAAGTGTTCTACTGATGTAATACACTACTATTTATTTTCCTTCTTCATCACGCTATGCTAAAAGATCTCCTAATGATACATTTGTCACTGAAATATAAAGTAATAATGGTTTCCCTTTGATTGGTGATACAAGTACTGGAGGATTCATGAGATATTCTTTGATTTGCATAAAAGCCTCTTCACACTTCTGATCCCATTTGAATGGAAAATTCTTATGTAAAAGATGAGTGAATGGATGACATCTATCTACTAATTGAGAGACAGATCGTTTGATTGATTGCAATCTTCCTTGTAAAGAACACAATTGACTTATGTTCCTAGGTGACTCCATTTCCATGATAGCTTTGACCTTTTCTAGATCTACTTCAATTCCATGAGCTGATATAATGTACCCAAGAAGTTTTCCATAGGTTACTCCAAATGCACATTTATTTGGATTTAATGTTAACTTATATCTTTCAATCTTATCAAATATCTTGCCCAAGATATTCTTTTCTTGTATGAGATTTTGCAAGTATATCATCTACATAATCTTCCATAAATGTATGCATCATATCATGAACATTTATTGTCATAGCTCTTTGATAAGTTGTTCCTACATTCTTAAGCCCAAATGACATAACATTCCAACAGTAAGTACCCCATGCACAGATGAATGTTGTCTTTTCTTGATCTTCATGGGTGATTCTTATTTGATTGTATCATGAGAATCCATTCATTAATGAAAACATCTCATGTCTTGCTGATAAGTCCACAATTATATCAATGTTAGGTAATGGGAAATCATCTTTCGGACATGCCTTGTTGAAATCTCTGAAATCAGTGTAGACTCTTATGCTTTTATCTGGCTTTGACACTGGCACAATTCTTGAAACCCATTCTGAATAGGCAACAGGTCTTATGAAATCCACATCCAATAGTTTCTTTAGCTCAAATTTTACAAGGAGAGCGATGTGTGGATGCATCTTCCTTAGCTTTTGTTTAACTGGTTTTTCTTTTAGATCCACATTGAGATGATGCATCATAAGATCTGGATTAAGTCCTGGCATGTCTGCATAGGACCAAGAAAAATTTATATGTCTTTGTCTAAAGAATTATATGTATTCTTTTCTCTCTTTATCTAATAATGATACAACAGGATGAAGTATCTTGTGATCCTTTGGTGTGCCAATGTTTATTTCTTATGTTGGTTCTATTAGAATGGTAGATCTCTCTAGAAAATATGCAAGGAGGATGTCAAACTTTCTATCTTCTGGCACCTCAAAGAAGTTTTCACCGTCAGATACGTCCTTTATTTTTCCTTTTGATTGATCTAGTGTTGCCATGAAATGGTTTTCAGCACTAGGTCTTTTTCCTTGTTTTATTTCAATTTTGTGACTAGAAAGTTTGGCATTCTCCTAACTGCAAGAAACGTTACTTGATTCTGTGATGGAAGATATCTTAGGTGTTATGGGTTTGAAAACATTAAGATACACAACTAAGTCATGGTCATTGGAAAAGACATCCAATTCAGGTTTTTCTAGATTATCCCAATCAATTAGTTCTGGATGAAGAAGGGGTAAGTCATAGTCATTGTCATTGTTAGGTGCTTCAAGGTTCATGACATAATAGTCATAATTTAGCGTAGAGTAGGTAATGTCATAGATAGAATGCTCTTGAGGATAGTCTATCCCAAGTGTTCTCCAATCAGTTCTATAAAAATCAATATTAGTATTTTGTAGTTCACACTCAAGTGACTCTTCATATGACATTTGTCCCTCAAATGAATGGATTATATCAACACACACATCTTTAACACTGCAAGTTTGTTCTTGATTAATTTCAATAAATTTATTTGTATTTTGAAGTTGACATACGTGTGCATATGATATAGAGGATTCTTTTGCTATCTTATGTCTTCTCTTGAACTCAGCTTCTTCTTGACTAATAGTCAATCCTGCTTGACCATCTCTTAGTTATTCCATGGTTCTTCCATACCTTGGTACATCTTGCTCATCATTTAAGAGAAATCTGATATTTCCTGATTCTCAATGAATAACTATTTGTTCTTCTTGTGGCGTTACGTCTTGGTATTTTTCATCCTCTTTCTTTTGTTGTCTTGTATATGCCTCTTTTCTTTGGATTCTGAGTTCTTCTTGTCCTCTTTCTAATTATATCCTTTGTTTTGTAAAAGACAAGTCTTCATTTGTGATATCTTCTTGCTCTTCATTCTTTTCTTCACTTGATACACTAGATGATACATCTAGACCCCATTCATATTCATTTGAATATATCTCTGAACCATTGTCTAGGGTTATACAACCGTACCATATAGGAATATTGTATGGTGCAAATAGTTCTTTGATTTCGGCCATCTCTTCTTTCACTGCTTCTGGAATATCTTGCTCAGATTTACCACTTGCTTGTATTCTTTAAACTTGTTTACAAGATTCTTCTTCTCTTTTGATTGCAAGTTCTTCCTACTATTTCTCATATTCTTCTTGTTTTTGCCTATTGGCTACTATTTATGCTGCTTGATGTAGCTTTTCTTGCCATTGTTCTTCTTTAGGGACGAATTTCTTTCTCCACTGTGGCTGTTGATAATTATGTTACTTTTGATTTGATTTCGGATATCCAAGTCCCGATTTATCTTCTTTAGATTGTGAGTGAGGAAAAATATGTTCTGAAATACCATCTTGTTGCTTACCAATTGGTCCTTTTCCTTCATATCCCATTTTTTGCATGATCTTATAACCATTGCCGTATTTCTCTATGGGAATATTGACTTCTGCAATTGTTGCTATAGTTTCATTTTCATCTTTGTACAACCAACCAAGAATGTCCTTGTCTTTAGTTTCTTCTGTAAGTGTTCCAGTTCTAACAAATGCTCCATTAAACATTTCTTTTGATTTTTCTGAGATCCATGGTTGAACATTTGTAGGATTTCCATATGATTTAGGTGAAAGTGGCAAGTTATGTAAGGAATATTTTCCCATTTCTTCATCATTTAATTTGAGTTTTTTCTCAAAAGTTTCCCATAACTTTTCTTGAATTTCTTTGGTAGGATATACTGATTCTCTATTATGTGGAACTCTTGTATCTTGTATTGGCTTTAGATTATTGCAATATTGGTTGGAGTCTGCAATTATAGTGACTTCTCGTGCCTCATGAGGAAACTTTACACATTGGTGATATGTAGAAGGAACTGCTTGCATGTTGTGAATCCATTGCCTTCCCAGAAGAATGTTATAAGAGAGATTCAAATCTAAAACCTGGCATAATGTATTCCTTTCCACAGGTCCTATTTTGATTGGTAACACCACAATTCCTTTAGAAGAACGCTCTTCTTCATCATAAGCCTTAATGGTTATTTTCTTCTTTGGATCTACTGCATTTTCTGAATATCCGAAAGCCTTTATTAAACTTAATGCACAAATGTTTAAGACAACTCCACCATCTATGAGTACACGTTTGACTCGGGTTTTATTAATGGTGACTTCAACATGTAAGGGAGAATTGTGAGGATGTTGCAAGGATGCATCATCATTTTTAGAAAATGATAAGCAATGAGGAGCTATAAGGTGTCCCACCATGTTTTGGAACTGATCTACATCCAAGTCTTTTGAAACTATTGTTTCTATTAGAGATTTTTCCAAAATTTCCTTATGCATAGGTGGAACTTTGAGAAGCTCTAAAATTGATATTTGAGCGGGTATTCTTTGCAATTTTTCCACTAAATTATACTGTTGTGAAGTGGATATTGATTCATTTGTTATACTAAAAAAAGTGACCTTTGCTTTGCTTCTTGTAATGACGTTGATTGGTTCTGAAGGTATGTTATCTTTAACGATGATGACATTTACCACATCATCATATGCATAAGTGTAGTTCACTTTGGCTTTTCCCTTGTCATATTTTTATTTATATTGTCACCTTTTTCATAGTTTGGAAGCAGAGTTTTAAAGGCTAGATGTGATTCATTTGTCTTATGACTATCCACTGTGATAGTTCCATTATCAATTAAATCTTGGATAAGGTGTTTCAATCTTTGACAATTATTAGTTTGGTATCCTTTATTTTGATGGTAATTGCAAAAATGATTGTCGTTCCACCAATTAGGTTTGACTTGTGGTTCATAACTTTGTCTTCTGCTAAAATAATCAGTTTATTCGCAAGAAGAGTTTTCAAAGCTGATTCCAAGGGTTCTCCAATGTTTGTGAATTTCATGTGAGGATTGGAGAAGAAAGAATTGGATTTATTGTTTTCTTGATTGTTATTGTTCAGGATTTGACTTGATAGATTAAAGATTAGTTGTTGTTTTGTAGCATTATTATCGTCATTTCCTCCATTGATGACATTCTTATTATTTGACCAGAACTTAGGTTTGTCATTGTTATTGTTGTTATTGTTGTGGTTGTTGTTTTAGGAATTATTGTAAAGCTTTAGCTCTCCTTTCTTTACCATTGAATCTTCTTTTTTTAGACCATTCTCAATCATCTTGGCAAAAGGAGGACATTGCATTTTTAGACGATAACTCATTTCACTGATAAGATTATCAATGAATATATCCATTTTTTCTTGATTAGGTACATCTCTTGAATACCTATTAAACATTCATTTCCATCACTGTAAGAAGATCATGAAAGATTCACCATTATTTTTCTTTACATTGCATAAATCCAACATTGTTATCTCATTTCTGACATTGTAGGAGTATTGTCAAATAAACCTATTCATGAGTTCTTCAAAAGATTTGATTCCATATGGAAATCATGAGAACCATTCCATTGATTATCTATTTAAACTCCTAGGGAATAGACGCATTAGGTAAGTTTCATCGTGTGCAAATTCCATACTCATAGTACAAAATTCCCTAATGTGATCTTGAGGATCAGACTTCCCATCATATTTATCATATTTAGGGATCTCGCAATGTTGTGGAAATGGTATCATATTTAAACTTTTATCAAAAGGATATGGGAAGATATCTTCCAATGAATACTTCTTGGAACCTGGTCCATTCTGCATATCTTTCATGTGTTGTTGTAGAGTTTGCATTTTGTGAGTGAGATTTAACAACGATTATCCATACTATTTCTCCTTGTCTCTTCATAAGTTCTTCTATCACTACGCTCTCTTCTTGTGTCATCATGTTCTTTTCTTGTTCCATCTCCCCTTGTTTCTTCATGGCTTTCTTTGTTTATATCTTTGTTATTTGGATCATGTGTGTTTTGAGTGTTACTTGTCTCCGCATCTTGTTTCAAGACTTCTATGTTAAAGTCTTGTGGCAATTTAGCTCCTGATTTTGCCAACATCAAAAGATATTTTTCTTTTTTATTCGCTAATAACTTTTCCATTAGTCTATCAAATTTGAAATCTTGTTCAAGGTCTCTAATGGTGTTATCGACCACTTCTTCATCAACAATAGTATACCCAAAAGTTTGGAACGTTGAATTACCTTCTTCTTCCATTTGTTTTTGTTGTTTTCTGAGTTGTTCGTATTGAGCTCTACTCCAAATTGTCATGTGATTGTTTCAATTTTTTTGAAGTTTTGACCTTGTAAAAACAACTCAATAGGTGATTATTGGTTTAGGAAGGTACGCTTTGTTGATTTTACTACTGTTGTTGGTTTGTTGTGATAAAGAGTCTCTTTGTTGAAAATCACGTCCTTGTAAAATTTCTCCGTCAAATTCTGTCCCGCAACCATGTAAATAGTGACGAAAACGGTGTAGGAATGTTCTATGTTTTAATAAGATCTTGCGATTGATATACAAGAATCTTATCCTTTTCTAAGTAGCTTTATAACTGTGCTTTCTTTTCTTAAGGCGATTCTTAAAAGTCATATAAGCATATGATAGTTTATAAGTTTGCTTGATTCCAATGTGAGTGCAATTCTAATTTTTGACATAACCTAGGTTCAAAATAGGAAAGATATATCCAAGATAATGAACACAAGGTGGATTGATCAAGTTTCGTGATAGAGGATTTGATATATCCTGATGAGAAACTGATAATGATGTTGATTTTTTTTTGCACTTAAGATGTTTGAATCACTAGCTTGTTGAATGCTTTATACTTATGGAAACCTTTTGGAAATAGCCTATTAGATTAGTAACCCAGTTATCGAACTAGTTTTAAGATGTGTGATAGTTTAAAGACAATTCTACTCAAGAAGTGTTTTGATACTGACTTTGAAATTTTGGTTTGATATGGTTTGTCTCAGATGTGAGAAAGCATTTGTGCTAACTTTTTGGTCAAAAGTGCTAACTTATGGGACAAATGCACTATTTTGTTGCTTGAAAGCACTGCTCGGACTATGTTTCAAGGATTTTTTTCAATTTTTCCAGCAAGTTGTTGGATTTTTGCTCATTTTTAGATGATGATTTTCTTCAATTTTTGACCATTCTGAGCATGTTATAGACATAGAAGACACAATGTTTGAAAAACAAAATGAATAAGCAAGTACAAATCCTATGGTAGGCTGAGACAATAATTGTCAAATCTCACATGGGGTTTCCCCCGAGGTTACACTATTCAAAGAGGATATTTAGATGCTTGACCCCACTGGCTCCACCCTCGACACTCACTTCTCTGGGGCAGCCAAGCACCAATTTCCATGAAAATTCCCCATGGAAAACTTTATACTAAGAACCGTATGTGTGTGAGCCGCTTCAGAGGTCCGACCTCCTGCGCCAACAATTAGAAGGATTTTGGCAAATAGTACAAGTGGTTTTTAGTAAAGGCTTTCGGTCATGTGGCTATACATGTGACACTTTCAGCTCTATAAATACATAAGGTTCCCAGCCTATAGAGGTTACACTCCACAGGGTTTATGGGTAAACATAGTGTCGGTATGAACTTATCAACACACATTGCTTGTGAATTTTGTCACAAACACAATTTATTTAGAGTGGATCGAAAGGACTCGGTATTAGGCCGTTTCCACTTTGGGTCGTTCCCCTCAAGACAGCTCGAGAAGGCAGGCCCTCTAAAGGTTACACATAAAAGAAAGTAGGTTTGGTTTTTTGATCACCATATGAGGGTGAGAGCATACTTACCTACTACTTCATCAAGCATGAAAAACACAAGTTTATTTTAGCCCTCTACAATCTATGTGCAACTACTTTAAAGAAGTCACTCAAAATGCAAGTTGCATGCTATCGATTTATCCCTTAGTTAAGCTAAATGAGCAAGATATGATGTGTTACTTTCCAAAATAAAACTCTTAATTTAACTACGTGAGGAAATGCATGAAATTTGCTTAAAAACAATCCTACACATAGATATGTTAGTAGTTTGAAATTTTCAGTTCTTGGACATTTGGACTTGCAGAAAAAGTTTGTTAGTTGCAAATAAAAGTGCTATCCTAACAAATACGTTGTCTTCCACCTCAAAAGCGTTGACCTAGAGGATAAAAGCACTGCTCTGCAAACTAAAATGCAAGAATTCACTGACAAAAGCGCTAACCAAAATGACAAATGCATTAATCTCAGAGACAAAAGCGCTAATCTAAGAGTCAAACGCGTTGATTTGCCAACAAAAGCGCTAACCTAAATGCCAAATGCGCTAATTTGAGAGATAAAAGCACTAATCTATTAAAGAAAAGTGCTATCAGAATTCACATAGGTGTGAATCTAAATTACAAATGCGTTAAACTTATGTTTGCGAGAACTAGACAAAATATTAGAAAGATATATGCGAGGCTCTAGCCCCACGGTGTTGTTTTTAAAATTTTTAATAATTATTATTTTTTCAAAGTATGTTAGACAAAATATTCAAAGGTTTCAGTTTATTCTATTATTTTTATGGATGATCTACTAGTCCGTCCATCTACCCATGTCTATCAAGCATACAATATTCAAAAGTTTTAGTTTCTTCTAATGTTTTTATGGATGTGTGTCGACTTGAATTTCATCATCAAAATACTACCCGCAACATGTTAGTTTCACAAAATACAAAGGAAATGCTACAAGAAATCAAAAGTCAACCAATGAAACTACATGAAATTGATATAAAATAAAACACTATTTTTACCTTCATGATTTAAGTCTCATTGTGTCCTAACTCCACTGATCTTGATTGCAGATGATTTTCTCTCAGACAAGAACTGGTAGCTTCCAAGATGACATATGAAGAATGGACTGATAACTGATACTATGATATGCAATGCAAATGATTTAAAGCTAAATGAGAGATGCTAAAATTTCTAATTGCTTCAAGATTAAAACTCACAGATGCATAAGTTTATTCAAATTTTTAACTTGAAGAATAACTTGAAGACTAACTCTTTGTCAACTCAAACTCCCACATTTATAGACTTTGAGAGGATAAGATGATGTGCCCTGGATCAATGATCATGATCAGATCTACAAATTTGGAATTCAATATCAGCAACACTGCCCTCCCTATTCTGCTCTAGATTGTGCCTCGTCTTCACTTCCAGGTCTACTCTATCCTCCTTGGTAATTTTTGACTATCTTTGGTGCATCCTCAGTAGGGGCACTAACAACCTGGGATCCCATATCATCCAAGCCCACCATTTTCATGACCTACTCCAAGTCCACCAGGTTGATAGGGGCCACACCTTCCCCTTCAAGCTTATCATTTCTAGCATCCATAGGGGGCCTAGAAGTGTCCACATCCTTAAGATCTCCCCCCTCCTTGTCATCAATATAATCCTCTTTAGCATCATAGACATGTTGGGTTTTCACTTTTTTTGCCAAGGATCCCTTAGATGCAAGTTTGTTGGATCTCCTCCTTCCTTACATGTCTGGAGAGGGGTTTTCCTCCTCCACATCATCTGACGAAGAGTCATCATTAATGACAATTCTTTTGCACTTCGCCAAAGATTTCCCTTTGCCCTTGGGCATGGTAAGAAAATTCTCCTTGCCAGTGGAGGGAGAGGACACAAAGTGGGTAATTTCAATGATATAAATAGAGGGGGGAAATTGGGCGACCACAAGGGCATTCTGCACAAATTGGAGAAACCTAGGAAAATCTAGGCCAGAAGAGAAGGTCGTGAAAGGGTTCGAAGACGAAGTAGAGGGATGAACCAACATTAAGTTCCTAGGAGGGCAGAGAGACCTATATTAATTATAAAGTCTATAAATAAGACCTTGGTGAAGTGAAATTGGCGGCTTGTCCCCATTCTTGGGGTCCAGGGATTCTTTAATAGAAGCTTCCAGAGAATGTAATAAGAAAAAAGGTAAGCAAATCGGGTCATTATTATGGAAGTGATTGAGAAAAGGGATGTGGCAGTAATAAAATACCCTGAAGTGGCCTTCCAGAGAAAATTATTTCATGATTAAAAGGCAAATTTAGTTCCAGGGGTGCTTCAGCTCTTCATAGGCAAAACCACCCTGCAATTTCACCGGCTCCTTGTTTTTGAAGAAGCGTTTTAGACCTTCACTGTTAGACACATGGTTGGTCCTCTTCAATTTTCTCCCTTCTAGCGAGAGACTCATCGCTTGAGCAATAGAATCCTATGAAACCTCAAAAGAGACACCCCCAATCATGACCCTTCTGCCAGACCAAGAGGTCGCAAATTGGACCGAGAGCTGCTCGTCGTGGCCAGTAAGGCACTTGTTAGGAATCCCATAGATACTAAGAGGGGGGGGTGAATTAGTATCTAGCTGGTTTATAGAATTTCTTAACTTAAAACATGCAGAACATATTATAACAGTATACCGGTATGCAAGAAATAATGTAATAGATAGAATTAAGAACATCCACATGAAAAGCACACCATAACACAAGGATTTAACAAGGAAACCTAGTGTGGGAAAAACCTCGATGGGATTTGTGACCCACAATATTCACTCACTGGCCAATAAGAGAATATTACTTACAATAGGGGCCTGTACATGCAGGAAGACCAACTGCCTAGAGCTCACTACTCAATGGGAAGTCACACTGACTTACAATGAGGATTATACAAATCCAATATCTTGTACTGCTTTACAATAGCATCTATAATTCCTGATCCAGTACCGGTTGCTTCTCTGCTTCTTACATAAACCCTTAGCCTATATTTAGCATAATAGGTCTACCTAATATTTTCCTTATTGCTTACTTTTTTTCTATTAAATGTCTATAATGATCTCTTTTATATATAAGAGTCATTTTACAATTTGCCAAGTCGGCTTACAAGTTTTTACAATAATAAACAAAATATAATATAACAAAATCTTGTTGGCCTCTGTGCCGGTATACTACTTTTCTTTGTGCTGGTGCCATTGTCCTGAGTGCTGGTGTAGAGTGTGATCTGCTAATGCCGGTATAATGCCTTTGCCGGTGCCATAGGATTGCAAGGTTACCATCAATGACAAAACCTTCAATCACATACAATGTCTCATTGGAGTGTGCATATGCCAACAATCTCCCCCTTTCGCATTGATGGCAACACTCATGAGAAATTTCAAAAATGTATCCAAAAATGTGAAGTCCAAAAATGCTACCAAAAATGTGTGTGCTCCCCCTGAGCATATGATTCCTGTGATATTGAATTTTCTCATCCCACTACTCCCCCTTTGGCATCAATGACAAAGGTTGTCAAGATGTCAGTAGAGTTTGTAGTTTCAACCTTGTAACTAGGTGGTTACAATTTGGAAAAGATCTCCCAAAATCAAGTTTATACTATCCATAAACTTCTTGCTATCCTTTATTGATGTCTTTGTTCTCTTCACTGTACCAGTGAGATGCTGCAAATGCTCTGTCGGTGTTTTCTTTCCCTATATTAGTGCCTTAGATACTTCCTTCCATAGTGATGCTAGATATTCCAATCTTGGACTTAGTTTTGATCTCAAATGTTTTGCCTTATTCACTATTCTTTCTCTCTCTCTTTCCAATTTAAGTAATTCTTCTTCAAAATTTGTTATCTTTTCCTAAAAAACTGATAGTGTATTAGGTGAGTTAACAAAATTATCTACAAGTTTATTGATCTCTTCTTGTACCTTGCTCATCTTTTTGTCTATATTACAGTTAGGAGCAATTACCTTCAAAATTGGTATGGTATCATCAATTGCCTTGTAAGCTTGTGAGCTGCAGTCGGTTATCTTCTTGATTGAGTCTAATAGTACCTCAGTCACATTTGTTGATTTGTAACCTGATGATGAACCAACATTCTGAGTACCAATGGAAATAACCAAGCTTGTATTGACCTTTGGTAGGTCTGTTTGTGTCTGCATTTCTTTAAGCAATGGTTTTTCTATTTCACTAGTTGATGGTGGCACTGTTTCCTTATGTACCTGTTCCTATTGCTGTTCCGGAGCCTTTTGCTCTATTTGTTTCTCTGTCTCAGTCTGAATCTCTACCTTTTGCTCTTTATCTTTTGCCAGTTTCTCCTGTGTGTTATCAGTTTCCTCAACTACCGGAGGCTCACTAGCCATATCAGTCTTATTAGTTGTATCTTTGTCTACCACTATGTTGATCTTTTGAGTATCAACATCCACAATATATAAGACTTCAGAATTAGGATTGCCATCCTCTACATCCATACTCTCAGCTGTCGGTTGATCTTTTGTTGTTTTTACCAGTGGAGTAATCAAAGGAGGTGGGGGTAAGCTGTCTCTAACTTTGATACTAGGTGGTCCACCAACTTTACCTTTACCTTTGTCTCTGTCTTTCTAATAAACTTTGGGATTCCTATATTCTTCCTATTTTTCTTTTTCAACTAGGAATATATCCCATCCATTTTCTATTTCCTCAGTCACCTCATTGACTCTTCCTACCATTAATGCAATGTGTCGGTGTGTAGTAGAGAATACTGACCGGTTGGCTGCAGCAATTAAATCATCAATCTCTTTAGGTGAGTTCACTGGATAAACAACTAGTAGCTTTTCTATTTTGATTTTCTTATCAAGTTCTATTACTGCTTGTCTCCTTGCCTCTAGTCTTTTGAATAGTTCATCTGGTACATCATCTATTACTTCCATCAAAAATTTCTTATACATGTCCATATGCAATATAACACTATTTTCTACTTGTTCTTTTTCATCTGCAGTCAGAGTGTCATACAATTTCTCTATATTATTCAGTTTACCTTCCTCTATAATTTCATTCAGCAGTATATCAAGAGGGGCCAAGTCTGTGTTTGTTATCTTCTTCTTTTTGGGTGTAGCCTTTCTTACTGAAGATCTCACTGCTTGTTGTTTTTGTCTTGTCCTCCTGGGTGAGGGTGTGGTTGCCGATGAGGGATCTCTTTTCCTTACAACTCTTTTGAAAGTTGCAGGCATGTCACTCTTTGAAGAACTACCTACCGGTGATAGGTGAGTTTTAGGTTATGGAGCTGCTAACTCATCCTCTATTATACCGGTTTTCTTTAACACATCTTCTTTGATGGCTTTTGCTTGTCTAGAACCTTTCCTTACAAATGCCTCAACCTTTTTCACTCTTTTCTTTGATTGTATTTGTTTTTCTATAGTCTCAGCACTACCAAATACTTCTTCCTTAGGTTCACTGGGGGCTTCTAGAAGTGCTTTAGCATATGTTTCAATTATATGATCATCTATTTCATAGCCCATCTCAGTTACCCAAACTGTCCTAGAGATGACTGCTTCCATCCAGATTTCATCCTTCTTGGTTACAAAGCATATGTCATCTTTGTATTTGTCGACAATCTTTTGTGATAACCTGATTCTTTTCTTCGTTTTGGCCTTTAATGCTTGAAAGAAGTCATGAATATTGTTTTCCTTGTTTTCTCCCATGTTATTGAATAGTTCTGTTAACTGTTTGCCTACTGGTATATCATATCCAAGTTCTTTGTAGCCTATATCGGGAACCTGTTTGGTTATGTGTAGCATCAGACATACTAACAGATTTTTGAACCTAAAAGTTCCTTTCTTGTCCTTCTTAATCTTTCTAAGGTTTTCAATTAATTTATCTTTTAACCACTCACATATATCAATCTTTGCATTGTCTATGACCATATCATAAGCACTCTTAATGCGTAAACTTGAAACTGAATTGAGTCTATTTGCATGAGTAGCTTTATATCCTAATATCATGCTGATAAATCTTACATTAATGTCTGTTACATCATTAACTCTTAGGGACTTCTTGTCAAATGTTGCACCAGTTAGGTTTGTAACTAGGTCATTGGATACCTTCTTAGTTTTATCTGGCCTTTTACCAGTGATCGGTAACCCTATGATAGCTTTCACAACTTCCTTAGTGATTTTGTGGATTGCATCTAACTAGAATAATTCACCATGTACCCTACTTAAGACTATCCTAATCACATCCTTGGGGAATTCAGGAATGCTAAGGATCTCTGTAAATCCTAGGGTTTCAATGATCTTGTGTTCATCTTTTACATTGCCGGTTTTATCACATATCACATTTTTAAACATAGTCTTAATTTCTTCATCTCCTAGTTCCTCAATATTGTAGTGGATGTACATTCTGGGGTCTTCAGCATAAATAACTCCCTTGGGAATTCGAGAAAAAGAACCTAAGGTATCATCTTTCTTAGCTACCTTAGGAACTAACTGAAATATGGGCCTAGGTTTTTTTATCACTTCAACAACAGTAGGGTTTGCTATATATTCAATTGCAGAGGTGGATGCCATGATAAAATACCTTTTACTACCTTTAGGATGGATGATTTCTTGGAGTGTTCTTGCTTCTTGCTCGAAATGCCTTAGCTCGGAATCTTCGCGCTCTTCATAGGTTTGAAATCTTGGTGAAATGAAATGGAGCCAAAACCTCAATTATATAGTGTCTTTTTGCCATCTACCACATTAAATGGATGCCGGTTAAGTGTTCACTTAACATTGTTTTCCAGTAAGAAGTAGTTCTCAACTTCTTATCTCTAACCGAGGGAATAATAGCATATGTGTCATTAGATTGCCAAACCCTCAAGGAAACTTTCTTCACTTAGATGAAGAACTTCCTGCCGGTGGAGCACTGCTCTATCCTGTCGATGAAGCATCACTCTTTCCTACCGATGGAGTATTGACTAGTTCTACCGGTGGAGGGGTATTCCCAATATTTAGATCAGCTTTTCTAATCCATTGTTTTGAGAATTCTTGCTTAACCTCTTCAACCTTTTCTTTACCTTTCAAGCTATAACTTTTATTGTCTACCGATGTTCCTTTACTTCTACAGAATTTAGGAATATGCCCAATCTTGTTACATGCATAACAAGTTACATTATTCTTATGAATAGCTTTCCCATAACCTATGCCAGTTTGTGTTCTGCACTGATTAGATAAATGTCCAAATCTTTCACAAACATAACATCTCACATTCATTCGACAATTTTCAGAGTTGTGACCAACTTTGTTGCATTTAGAACATTGACCGATGGGTGTGTTGATATTCTGGTAATTTCTAGATCTACATTCATTTGCTCTATGACCATCCTTATTACAGTTAAAGCATTTTCCATTGAATTTATAAGCATTAGGCTGTCTTACTGGTTTGCTGTGATCCTGAGTATTTGCAGTACTAGAGCTTTCACCAACTTCAAAGCCAATTCCAGAAGTGTCACCTTTAGGTTTTTAATTCTTTAGCAAGGTGCCAAGTTCCTCTGAGCTTTTCTTGAATTTTTCTTTGTGTTGATTTGCAGTTTCTAGTTGTATTTCTAAGACTTCTTTTTGTCTCATCAGTTCATTTGAGTCATTCTTAGTATGCATCAGATTTTTCTTCAACATGTCATTTTCATATCTAAGTCTTGTGTTCTCATTTACTGCATCACTTAGTCTTCTGGTCAATTCTTCTTCATTCTTCTTCCTATCCTCAATCTCTTTGCAAAATCTCATTGTCATATCTTGCATCTCATTCTTTGTTGTCATGTTCTCTTGTTTCAGCTTGCTTATCTGATCATTAAGTGATTCCTTTTCATCATTCTCATTTTGCAATTTTTCACAAAGTTCTCTCCTCTTATTTCTTGCAATAGTAAGATTTTCTTGAAGTGCTTGATTGATATCCTAAGCTGCCCTTAAATCATCTTCTAGTTTGATATTTTTCAATTTCTCTATATCATAGTCTGAAAGAGCTTCTTCCAATTGCTTCATTAGATTTTCCATCTTTACTGGTGTCAAGATCTTCCTCAAGTTGTTAGGCTTCTGAAAATAGAGGACCAAGCTCTGATACCAATTTTTAGGAATCCCACAGATACTGAGAAGGGGGGGGGGGTGAATCACTATCTAACTGGTTTATAGAATTTCTTAACTTAAAACATGTAGAACATATTATAACAGTAGATCGATATGCAAGAAATAATGTAATAAACAAAATTAAGAACATCCACATGAAAAGCACACCATAACACAAGGATTTAACGAGGAAACCTGGTGTGGGAAAAACCTTGGTGGGATTTGTGACCCACAATATTCACTCACTGGCCAATAAGAGAATATTACTTACAATAGGGGCCTGCACATGCAGGAAGGCCAACTGCCTAGAGCTCACTGCTCAATGGGAAGTCACATTGACTTACAATGAGGATTATACAAATCCAATATCTTGTACTGATTTATAATAGCATCTATAATGCCTGATCTAGTATCAGTTGCTGCTCTACTTCTTACATAAACCCTTAGCCTATATTTTGCATAATAGGTCTACCTAATATTTTCCTTATTGCTTACTTTTTTTCTATTAAATGTCTACAATGATCTCTTTTATATATAAGAGTCATTTTACAATTTTCCAAGTCGGCTTACAAGTTTTTACAATAATAAACAAAATATAATATAACAAAATCCTGTCGGCCTCTGTGTCGGTATACTACTTTTCTTTGTGCCGGTGTCGGTGTCCTGAGTGCCAGTGTAGAGTGTGATCTGCTGATGCCGATATAATGCCTTTGTCGGTGCCATAGGATTTCAAGGTTTCCATCAATGACAAAACCTTCAATCACATACAATGTCTCATTGGAGAGTGCATATGCCAACAACGCTCCATGAAATAAGCAATCCCACCAGACCAGGGCATCCTTCTTAAAATCATTAGGATTATCAAGTTCATAACACACTCTGTCACCCCCCATGGCCAAGTCTGAGAGCTCTTTCTTAGCAGAGGACATAAGAAAAGCCACGTAGAGAATGTTAAGGATGCAACTTTTAGAGAAAATATAGTTAAAAATTTCACAGGGGTTAGATAAATTAAGCCTGAAGTGACTAACAAGGCATAAAAAAAGAACTTATTGCCATTATGAACTTGGAAATAGGGAACTTGTGAGAGTCATTAATCATAACAAAAGAAAAGACCTTAGGCACATAGGAAATTATCAAGTAATCAAAGCTAGTTCGATTAATGATACCAGTGGCATGTGGCATTTTCATATGGCTAGCCTTGAGAATAATCCAGTGAGGTCAGCATCTAGACATTTCATCACCCTTCCAGATTATCATGAGGAGGTGACTACAAAATTCGTACCCAAACATGATTTCCACACACACGTCCCCTTTGGTGGACATACTGGCAGTACTCGACATATTCCCCTATTGATTAATCCATCTCATCCAAAAGTTGGTGGTAGTCATCAACATATTCCCCATATTTAATTTCAAAAAATAAACCATCTCGAGACTATAGAGCATCAAGAGGGAGTACCAGAAGAGGTTGAACCAGATCAATATCAAAGGAGTGAATTTTGGTAACTTCGCTAGTGCAGGAGCACTCCTGAAGACAAGGTGGACTAGGGTCACTGATAGGCCCTAATAGAGAATCAAAGGACAATGAAGTATAAAATGCCTTTAAGGTCTTAAAACAATGTAATAATGGCCAATAGAGCCTAAATATGCAATGAAATGTAATGAAAAGATCAAAAAGTGTAAAATTGTCAAATGTTGGCAATTAGGCTTAAAAAGGTCTAATTTTGGGTTTTAAGGGTAGGTTTGAGTTTTTAGTCAATAAAACATGTTATAAATTTTTATAAGGTCATTTGAAGACCATTTTGATAGGTCTGCTATGCACTACATGATGCAACTTACCAATCATTGATCGGTATTCCTTCTCATCAACCAATGCCGAGTCATCCTCTTTGGATAGTTTACAACCGGTCACCATCGGTACCAAATGGTTTTCTATCTTCCATGCAAAAGGTCTTCAACACCTCTTTGACATACTTGGACTGAGTGATAAAGATTCCATCTTTCATCTGCTAGATCTGCAGTCCAATGAAGAACTTAATCTCCGCTATGAGTGACATCTCAAACTCTTTCTTCATGTCATCTGCAAACTCATGACTCATCTTGTAATCTCCACCAAAGATAATGTCATCAACAAATACCTCATAGATCAAGATCTGATCTCCTTCAGACTTCAAGTAGATATTGCTATCTTCGCTTGTTCTCTCAAATCCAATCTTCACAAGATGGGAGTGCAGGCATTCATACCATGCTCTAGGTGCCCGCTTTAGACCATGTAAGGCTTTATGTAGCCTACACACCATGTCACTATCTTCAGATAGGGCAAACCCATCTAGTTGCTCTATATACACTTCCTCTTCAAGTACACCATTTAGGAATGCAGATTTTACATCCATTTGGTATACTTTGAATCCTTTAAAAGCTGCATATGCAAGAAGCATACGAACTCCTTCCAATCTGGCTATAGGAGCAAAGGTTTCTCCATAGTCTTCTCCTTCTTGGGTATATCCTTTGCACACCAGTTTGGCTTTGTTTCTAATCACTGTGCCATCCTCATTCAGCTTATTTTTGGAAACCCATTTGGTGCCAATGACATTTTTATGCTCCGGTTTGGGTACCAAAGACCATGTACCATTTTTCTCTATCTGGTCAAGTTCCTCTTCCATTGCCTTGATCCATTCTTCATCTTTATGTGCCTCTTTGAATGATTTAGGATCAAATTCAGAGATCATACATGAGTTTTCTCTGACCTTTCTTCTTGTAAGGATTCCTACATCCTTATCTCCTATGATTTGCTTAGGATCATGATTTAGCTTGACATACCGAGGAATGGTCTTGATAGATTCCTCTTTCTTTTCTTCTTCATCCTCATCTCCATCAGTATTAGCATCTACATCTACTGGTGTAGGAACACTATTACTGGTACTCGGTTGATTGACAACCGGTTCCCAGAAGGTTACAACCGGTTCATTTACCGCTTGCTCGCTGCCAATTTCCTCTGTTTTCTTAGAGGTTTCATCAACTCTTACATTGATGCTTTCCATAATTCTCTGAGTCCTATTATTGAAACACTTGAGAGCTTTGCTCTTGGTGGAATACCCTAGGAATATTCCCTCATCACATTTCACATCAAATTTGCTTTGGTGTTCACTCCTTTTGATGTAACATTTGCTACCAAACACTTTAAAGTAGCTAACTACAGGTGTCTTACCGGTCCAATACTCATAAGGAGTTTTATCCTTACCTTTCTTG
The DNA here is from genome assembly GCF_030272615.1 of Cryptomeria japonica. Lineage (NCBI taxonomy): Eukaryota > Viridiplantae > Streptophyta > Pinopsida > Cupressales > Cupressaceae > Cryptomeria > Cryptomeria japonica. The sequence goes on from NC_081415.1 coordinate 331,395,626, forward strand.
ATGAGTACCCGGTTCATTGTGTAGACTGCAATGCTCACCGCTTCTCTCCAAAAGGTGTGAGCAACTTTTCCTTGAATCAACATAGTTCTAGCTACTTCAACCATAGTCCGGTTATTCCTCTCTACTAGACCATTCTACTATGGAGTCTGAGGGGCAGACAGTTGCCTCTTGATGCCATGTTCTTTACAGTACTCATTGAATTCATCGGAAGTGAATTCCCCTTGATCAGTTCTCAGGCACTTGATCCTTTTATCACTTTCCTTCTCCACTAATGCTCTGAAGGCTTTGAAATTTACAAAATCTTTAGACTTATCTTTCAAGAATGTGACCCACATCATTCTTGAGTAGTTATCAGTGAGAATCATGAAGTACCTATCACCCCGCACACTCCTAGTTTTCATAGGACCACACAAATCAGTATGCACAAGATCAAACAAATTGTCAGCAGTGAAAGGATTTCCTTTAAAGGTTGAGGAAGACATTTTCCCCAGTTGACACTCTCTGCACAAGGTATTTTCTGGTTTTCTTAGCACCAGCAGCCCTCTAACTGCCTTGATCTTACTGGCCTTCACAATATTATCAAAGTTTACATGGCAGAGTCTCCTATGCCATATCTAGCTATCATCAAATTTAGCCATAAGACATGCTTATATTTGCATTCAGCTGAAATAGGTTACCTTTGGTCTACATGCTAGTGGCCACCAATTCACCATTCTTTCCTTTGATTTTGCACACTCCATTCTTGAATTCTAGAGTGAGACCACTGTCATTTAGCTCGGAAACACTCAGAAGGTTGTGTCTGAGACCATAAACCCAATACACATTGTCAGCACTACTCTTTCCATTCAGAGAGATGGGCCCTCTTCCTTTGACCATACATGGTGCATCATTACCAGAGCAAACCACACACCATCATACTCTTCCAATGATAGAAACTTGCTCCGGTCACCAATCATATGGTGAGAACAACCACTGTCAATAATCCACTCATTGGAATTATCAAAGTGAGAGACAAGAGCCTTCTTGTCTGACACATCTTCCTTGACAACAACAAACACAATATCTTCATTTTCTTCATCCTCTGATTCCTCATCTATGACACCTTCATCAAATGCCACAAAATAGTTTCTCTGGTTTCCTCCTTTGAATTTCTTGAACCTTTCCAATTTGTCCTTGTTGTCTCCATTAGGACAGTTTACAACAATATGTCCTATCCGGTTATAAGAAAAGCATTTCAAAGGGAGCTTACCTTTGTATTTAGCAGTTCCTTTAGGAAGTTTCTTGGCAAGAAGAGATTCAAATGCCATCAAAATCTCCTCATCATCCATTTCTCTACTTTGTCTTGGTTCACCACTAGTGCTAGCTTCTTTTCCTTTTCTGGATGGTACAACAAAAGCTTTAAAAGATGATTTAGTATTTTGAACACAAACTATTTAGCTCATAGGCTGTCAACTTTGCAATGATGGAGTCTAGGGACACCTTAGTCTTGTCTATTGATCTCAACTCCTGAATAGGAGCAACCCTTATTGCATAGACCGGTAATAAGGATCTCAGGACTTTGCTTACCATAGTGGAATCTTCCATTTTACCACCTGCACTCTTGATATCTCCAGCAATAGTTTTGATTCTTATTCCATACTGTTGAATGGTCTCACCTTCAACCATCTGCATTTCTTCAAAATTCCCTCTAAGGCTTTCTTCCTTAGCTTGTTTTACATGCTCATTACCGCCATAGATATTTTCAAGAGTATCCCATACCTCTTTGGGATTTACCTTATCTTGGACATCAATAAACTCAATGTCAGATAAACTACTGATTAGGGCTTCCATGACTTGCCCATTCTCCTGCATCTCTCTCTTTTGGTCATTGGTGAGAGTACCGGTAGGGGCAACATAGGCATTCTCAACATAGCTCCAGTGTTGAGCACCCATGCTTATGATGTATATCTTCATTTTGTCTTTCCATATACTGAAATTTTCTCTGTTGAACTTTGGACCTTCCCTCTTCATCATTAGACTAGGATCTTTACCTCAAGTGGTTAAGCTTATAACACATAGGACTTGGAGGATGCTCTGATACCAATTGATAACTCTATGATGAACAGATAGTACCAAACCGGTACTGAGAGGGGGGGGTGAATCAGTACAGACAAAAACACAATCCTAAAACCGGTTTGTCAACAGACACTATGCATAGGCAGATAGACAGTAACTCCAGTCTTAAATAGAGTACAACTGGCAAGACCCAGAATAACTGAGACAAGCATAAACCGGTTGACACTTATCTTCTCATACAATCTAATACTTCATTTCCATTTCACCCTAGTCCATGAACATGTAATCTATCATCAAAGGATATATATAAATAGCTAGATCAACATGATTTACCTTCAGACACAAATTACTCAAATCATCACATGAATGACACCACACATGACACACAATTTTTCACGTGGAAACCCAACTGGGAAAAACCATAGTGGGGATGAATACCCACAAGCTATTTTTGAACTCTTTAGAAGTCCGCTCTGTTAGGAGCCTTGTCCGGTTAAAGACTAATACAATAGGTTCTGTTAGGAACCGATCCTGTTAGGGATCACCCAGTTAAGGGATGGCTAGAATACCCGGTTAAGAGTTAAACCCTGTTAAAGGTTACCTTGTTAGAAGATTTCAAGAACTCAATGGTTTTGAGTCACCCTATTAAAGGATTTACAGTAAGCCGGTTAAAGCTACCCTGTTAAGAGATTTCCCAACTGTTGAAGTGGTTAGAGATCAACAGGTATTACAATGATCTGGTAACAACACTCAATGCCAATGTAGATCCACTTTAGCTCCTCTTCACCTTTTGCACTTACACTCTGCAGGTATCACTTCTCTCTTCTGGTCTGGCAAGAATCACATATCTCTTCTCTTGGATACACACACACAAATTTTGCCAACAACCTTAGAAAGATACACAACATCAACCTTATAGGAAATAGATAGGTCGGTAGCTTAAACCCTAAACCCTAAACCTGTTAGGTTAAGCAATTCAAACGGTTCAATCTTGACTGCTGAGCACATTGCATTAAATGCAATAGTCTTGAGCCAATCTCAAGACATTCTCCATCATTTGTTTTCTACCGATTTCATGGCGGCTGATAACCCATCACGCGTTATCACCATTTATAGACTTCGCACATTCCCGAGGTAGATAGGGACAATCTCCTTCATGCAAGATCCTTCACGCGCACAAGGCTGACATGGCAACATGATCTGTTCTTCGTTAAAAGGCTAACTCATCACACAAAGTCACTGATTGAGTCACACAGGCTTGAGGCACTTCAATTGGAAACCCTGAAGTTGAGACTACCAACCAGTAGTCATACAAAGCTTCCATGTGTCGGTTCCCATAACCACATGCCGGTTCACCTTAAACAAACACACTGCTTCACTTTGGCACAAATGCCAATTCACAGTGTTATATCGGTTCTCACATATACCGGTTCTCCCCTCTTCAGCATATTGACATCAATGACAACATACAATGTCATCATTTCCTCATACCGGTTCACATAATGCCAACAATTGACAACTTCATGTATCAACATGACAACTTTTTGTGCAACTTTTATTGTCAAAATTGTAAAAAAATGTCAAAAAGGGTAGTTATAGGTGGTTATTAGTTACTTTTTGGCCTTAGAAGGCTTGGAGAACTATAAAATGATGAAATTAATCCATTTTGAGAGGGAGATTGGATGTGGAGGTTGAGATTTGAGAAGTGGAGCAATAAAATTATATTTTTCCTTGTATTTTCTGAGTTTTCAACGTATGACAGACTGAAATTTGTTCATTTGCAAATTGATATGCATTTTTATGATTAAGTTATCTTACTGGGATGAAATTGAAATGAACTAAGAGTACTTGGTTTTTATTTGGTGCAATTTCATTATCATTTCTGGAAGATATTGACATTTGTTTCAAAACTGTCAAAACCCTTACTAGGTCATCCAGTGGCCTCATGAATGTAATAAATTTTGTTTATATGTTTTTGCAAACCCCATTTTGGGCAGGGATGAGGGTAAGAATGTATTTTACCTGTCCATTGTGTGTCCAGGGTTCCATGATGGATTTGGCACGTGCTTCATGAAGGTTTCAGACTGGAAAATAGTTAGATTTGGGGTGTGACTGCAATAGTCCTGATGTGAGGGCAATATATCATTATTGAATGGTTGGATCTTCTTAAATTTTGAATATGTTGTTTCAGGTTAAGTTTGGAAGCATCTCACCGAAGTGATTGAGTAAATACTGTTTATTTCAAAAGTTATAGATCTCTGAGTACGGGTCTATCAAGAAGGACAACAAGAAGGTATATTTTGTTTATTTACTTTCAAAGTTGTGTTTAATGGTTCAGTGGAGTATGTATGGAAATGGATAGAGCCTAAGGGGATGTGTGAAACCAAAGGGAGAGAGTTTTATGAGTTGTTTGGTCAACAAATATTGTCATTTATGCTTTTGACTATCCTAAAATAGTGAGACAATGTGTTGGGGGTGTTATTCCAGTATGTGGAGAGTAGGGGATTAGACGTGATTTGTTTAACCAATGAGAGGTCTTGAGGAATGGGTTGTGTGGGTGTGGGTAATATTCCTTAGGTGTTTGGGGAAGATCCTCCTACCCTCCGCATTATTCTCCCTTCAGGAGGGAGTTAACATGAGGAGGCAAGGAATTGTGGTTCCTCCGACATCTTAGGCTAGGGTTTCTAGAGAATCAACAAACCCATTGCCTTCCCTATACACATGCATGATACATAAGGAGTCAAGCCCAACTATAAGCCTAATAATATGCTTGATGATACTTTTAATAGTCCAGTTAAGTCTATTTCACCCTTTGAGAGCATCCACAATGAGCTTAGAGTCCCCTTCAATGTTAAGATTTGTTATGCCCATGGAGAGGGACAACCGTATTCCCCAAGCCAAGGCCATAACTTCTGATTGATTGCTAGAGTAGCCATTGAGGTTCCCGACATAGGCAACAACTAGGGCCTCACTATGAGTTCTGATAACATTGCCCCTAGCCACAAGGCCTAGACAAGATGCCCCATCAAAGTTGAGTTTGAAATAGCCAAGAAAAGGGGGGGACCAAATGGTATTCTGCCTTAGGAGACATTTAGAGCCATCAAAGTGAGCAAAGGAGCTAGGGAGGATCTAGCTGCTAGCGATCTCCCAATCCTGTTTTGAGGGAGGATTAGGGGACAATTTAATCTTAGTGACAAAAATGTTCTCTAGGATAAGTTTAATAAAACCAGCAAAGACAAAATCTAATGAGTTCACCTTGTCCCTGAAAATATTGTTACTCCTTTCCTTCTAGATACTCCAATAGAGGTGAGGGGGAATTTTCTTCCAAAGTTGATGGACCATAGGGTTGGAGGAGGGGGCCCCAAACTCATGCATCAACTGCAACATATTTTCATTCATGGTTCAGGAAATGTTAAGCTTGTGATAAACCATCCCCCAAAGGTTTTTAGCAAAGGAGCAGTGAAGGAAAAGATGGGGGGAGCTTTCAGCATCAATTTTACAAAGGACACATATGTTGGGGAACTGAAATCCTCTTTTGGCCAAGTTGTCCTAAGTTATAATTTTGTTGTACAGAACAATCCACTAGAAGAAATTTATCTTAGGGATGAGTTGAGGATTCTAGACCTCTTTTCAATTAATAGGCGAGATAGGTTCCCACAACAAGGTGTTGTAAGCAGTCTTGATAGAAAAATCCCCTGAGGGGTCCCATTTCCAAATAAATTTTTCTTCCCTAGGAAAGAGAGGGAGGAGGGTCCCAGCCTGAAACTTCTGCAACTCATTAGCAATAGGAAGTAGAAGAGGTTGATCCAGACAGTAGTCTGCCATAGTCTTCCAGGTACTATTGAGGAAGACGTCAGACACTCTTTCCCCAAAGAATCTTCTAGTGATATTCTCAATCCTTCTGAGGGAAGGTGAGGAAATAACGGGTTTTTCCCCAAGCCAACAATACTCCCAGAAGAGAATCTTTCTGCCATTGCCAATAAACCATTTCATACCCTGGAAGATGGCGCCCTTACAGCTGATAATGTTATTCCAAGTTTTAGACCCTTTGGGGAGTCCATCTTCACTTAAAGAAGAGAGAAAACTATCATTTCCAAGGTATTTGGCCCTCATAATTTGTCCCCAATCTAATTCCTTGTGAAGTAGCTTCCAAACCGTTTTGTGCATGAGAGCCTTATTGAAATGGGTAATTTTATGAATACCTAAACCCCCATCCATTTTGGGTAGCAAACTTTATCCCAACCCACAAGAGCAAGCCTTTTCTGTTAATTTATTTTTTTAAAATAATTTTTAATACAATATTAAAATATATTGAATAAAAAAATTGAATATTTTATCAACATACTATGAAAATATTTTAATTAAAATGATAATTAATTAAAATTTTAAAAACATTAATTTAGATTTATTTCAATTAATTATTATTTTGGTATAACATGCATTTATGGGTGGATGGATGGACTAGTAGAGAATATATAAAAAGAAAAAAAGAAAATGAAACCTTTGAATTATTTGTCAAATTTACTTCAAAATTAAACTTTTAGTAAAATAATACTTAATTAAAATTTAAAAACACCATCTTGAATTATTTTAGTTAGGCAAATGGATGAGCTAGTAGAACATCAATAGAAGAAAACAAAATCTTTAAATATTTCATGCTTCAAAGTTAAACTTCTACAAAAATAATATTTAATTAAAATTAAAAAAAAAAGTATATTGAATTCATTTTAGTAAAATATTAGTATTTGTCATTAGGCTAGTATTATTGCAATTGGTTGCACCCAATTTTCATTAACCCATTATTATTAACCCATTATATCTATGAATTTTTTCTTTCAATGTGTTTTTTTCAATTTTTAAATAGTTAAGCTGCATGATTTTTAAGTTTTCAAATTACAGAAATTGTTTTTTTTCAATCTAATTGGCTCAAATAATTTGCATCTTATTACCGGATTTCCCAGATCCACTTTCTACATGATTCTTTTTAGGTACATTAAAATAATATTTAGTACGTTTTAATTTAATAATGTAAAAATTTGATAATAAATCTTTTTTTTTTTATTTGATATTTGTTACAAGGTAATTACCATGACAAATAGATTTTTCTTTTATTATTGAAACTAGGTGAAAATATTTTGATGCTAATTAATTGATTATTAATTATTTGTGAAATTCTTTGTAGTTACCATTACAAGATAATACATATTTTACTTTTTAAGTAATTTATAAATAGCCCTTGGTTGGTTAGGTTAGCATTATTCTCACCTAATTTAATACTATTAAATTTTGATAACATAATGAGATTAAAATAATAATAGAATAATAGCATAATGTAATATAAAAAATTATTAATATAGTCATAAAAATTATAAAATAGTAATATAATGTTTAAAATATAAATATTCTAATAATTTAAATATTAATATTGATAATAATATAATATATTAGTAATTAGAATAATAAAAAATAATAATCTAATAATGTTAACATTAATAATTTAAATAAAATATAAGATTATATTATGCTAAGATTGAAGATCATTTCATTGAAAAAATATTAAAGTAAGATAATACAAAATAATAATGTTTTAAAAAATAATACAATGAATATCATTAAAAAATAATATAATGAATATTAATAAAATGTAATTTAAAAAAAAAATTGTTCTCACTTCTATCTCTTTTGCTATAGTGATTTTTCAAAAAAATTCTACTATTTAAGTATAATTTATGGTTTGTTCACTAATCACATTCTCAAATAAATATTAAATTTTAGAAGAGTTATCATATTCTAAATTGGAAAAAAAAAATTGTTTACATAAATTAATAGCTTTACTAAGCCTCATACATTTATATGCACTAGTTTGATTGAGAATCGCTATTTCAAATAGGGTTAGATTATAGTTCAATTAGGATTAGATTTATAGCTTACTGTTAGAGTTTAATTAGGAGTAGGGTTCAATTAGGGTTAGGACTATGATTCAAATAGTGTTTAATTAAAGTTAATAGAAATTTTTGAGTTTTGATTAAATTATGGTAGAACTTGTTTTGGATTAAGGCAAAAACAGGTTTTGAAGGGGCCCCAAAACCCTTTACAAAATGATTCTAAGAGGATTAGAATCAGAAAGCAACATCCAAAACAAAACGGGCTACAAGGATAGGCACAAAAAGCAACAACCAAAGAGACAACAAAAGCCCCGAGACCAAACCTAGACATAGAAAGCACCAACAATAGAAAACAACCCAATTACATTAGGCTTCTGAGGGTCTCAGTGACCTCTGCCTCAAGGGAATTCATGGTATCAATAGCAAACTTCATAGCTTTATGATCCAAGTTCTAAAAGGCTGCCTTTTTCTTCATGTTCCCTTGGGTCCTTTTGCAAGGTCCTTCACCACTTTGAGCCACCTCAACTTCCTCACCAATAACAACAAAAACGTTATCCAGTTGGTCCAGAATTTTCACCATGGTATTCATAACCATTGCAAGCTATTTAACAACTTTATCACTACTAACCATAATGGTCTTGAGGGTGTCTTGGATTTTTTTGTAGCCATCCTCAACCCGAGTGATGCATTCCTCCAGTTTTTTCTTCAACAGGTCAACCCCTTCCCCTGTTTTCTTGATATAGTCCATTGCTGAATTCTTCTCAGCCTCAATCCAATTCTCTTCATTGTGTGGACCAAGAGAAGAACTAGTAGGAAGAGAATCCATTTTGCTTCCCAGAGCTCTTTGTTTAATCTAGATCTATTTAAGTTCATGAAATAACCACTTGAACAAACTGAAGGTGTTGATTGCATGATCACGAACCATAATCAACACATTTTCATAATCCTACCTCTTATCATTTAGCTCATCACTTTTAGGATGAAGGTCTACAATACTAGCCACACCCATATTACCAGTCTTCTTAAAGGAAAGACGAGAGGCCGGGACATTAGGGTTATCAGGGTTCTTAACATCATTTGCCTTCTCAGTAGAAGAGGGGGAGTCAATCTCAACCGAAGTAGAGGAGGAGGACATAACAATGTTCTTATGACCTTTGGAACCCTTCCTCATTTTGGGTTTAGAGCTCGAAGGAATTTCCACTTTACCTTTTTTTAGGGGAGGGGGAGTCTCATCAGACCCAGACCCAGAGGCATCATTCTCAGACTCTCCCACACTAGTCTCATCATTCTTAGAAGAAATATGGATAAAATCCCCAAGGGGAGGAAGAGCACGAAAATGGGCATGAATAAGAACTAGCAGGCCTTCATGCACAATGGGAAAGTTAGCAGGGTTCTTACGGTGGTCATTGAAATTATCCCTAAGAGAAGACATGAGGTAGAAAGGGAAAGACATTTTCACTCCATGGCGGAAATGATTCAGAATAACAAAATGGTGGCCATACACCCTAGTATACCAACCATCCAAATTGAGGTAATTCATAATTACCTTGAGAAGCTTCTGCCATAAAGACTTGATGACCGCAATATCAGAGTAGCTAGTCGTCTTCTTAACAATTTTAGCTCGCTCCTTCTCCTCCTTAGGGAAATTCTACACAAATTGCTTCATGTACACACTATCTCTTTAATACTTCATGCCATCCATAGATAACCCAGTGACCTATGCAATTAGGGCTTTATCTACCAGGACCCTCCGACCATGAAGATCAATCGTTCCATCCTTCCAATTTTTAGCAAAATATTTAGTAACATCTTGATTTCACCCTTGAAGCCTCTCAATGTAAGTAGTGAACCCATCTTTCTTTAGAATGCGCCATAGCTTCTTTTCATTATTAAGCTACAAAAAGCTAGGTGGCTCAATTCTCTTTCTCGCACCACCCATTTTATCGAGCTCTTTGTAATTCTCTTTGCAACGAACTTCCAGAGTTAGTATGAAATTGCCCACAAAGCATGCGAAATAAATTCACACCGATTCTTATGTCCTCTCTAGCCACATGTCTCAGAACGGAAGGTATTAATAGTTATAAAAACACTCAAAGTCATAATAGCACTAGTAATCATTAACATTACTCCCCTGACTTTGTTCGTGGATAAGATGCATCACAAGTTCCAAGTCCAACCTATCACCATGGGTCCAACAAAGCTGAGCTTTACACGTCACTCCCCTGTTGGCAAGGAAGTCAACAATCACATTGGGTTGTCTGTAAACATGAACAAACATACATTTATCAAAGGTTTTAATAATGTCTTTAGCTTTTTTCATCCAAATATCAACATTCCAAGCTAGAGTAGAATTTCCCTTTTGGTAGTTGATAATGTTCTTTAAAGTCCCCCTCGACCCAAACAAGCTTATAATTGTTCTATTTTGCAAGTTTTAAACTGTAATAAGCTCCTATGGTTTGAGAAATATTATTAGTCTATTTACCAGGAGGGAGAGCAATACTAGAAATGAATTTGCCCCAATGATCTCATATCTGTTAGGATTCCCAAAGACACTGGGGGGGGGGCTGAATCAGTATCTTGCCAGTTAACAAATTTTCTGACCTTATTAAATAAATTTCATTCCAAAATAGTGTGCCAGTAAGCAAGAATTAATGCAGTAAATAAGAACAATAAGCACAACATAGAAAGCACACCATAACACCAGATTTTTAATGAGAAAACCCGGTGTGGGAAAAACATCGGTGGGATTTGTGACCCACAATATTCACTCACTGGCCAATAAATGAATATTACTTACAATAGGGGCTTGCACATGCAGGAAGGCCAACTGCCTAAAGCTCACTGCTTAAATACAAAAGGGAAGTCTCACTGACTTACAAAATGGATTATGCAAATCCAATATAATGTACTACTTCGGTTTAGCATCTTCTATGCCAGGTTTAGTACTGGTTTAAGCTCACACAATAACCATAAACTTTACTCCAAAACTTGCCTTAATATTCGCATGTTCGCATCTCCCTTAATATAAATGATCTACAAGATCTCATACTTATATATGAGTCCTATTACAATTCACCTTGTCGGCTTACAAAAAGATATTACAATTAAATACAAAATGCAATAAACAAAATCCTGTCGATTGGGGTGCTGGTAATCATCTTTGCTGCTGTTGGTAAACTATTTGCCGATGTAGAGTCTGCCGGTGCTGGTGCCATAGGATTGCAAGGTTGCCAACAATGACAATACCTTCAATCACCTACAATTTCTCATTGGAGTGTGCAATGCCAACAGTATCACCCCACCACAACCAGCTTGACCGGGGTTCCCTCTAGCCGTGCCATCAAAATTGATTTTAACCCAACCTGGGGGTGGAAAGTTCCAACTAATGTTGTCCCTGGGGTTGACCTTAGGTGTAACCATATGATGACCAGAATTCCAGCCCTTGAAAACATTGGCTTCATACTCCTTAAGGATACCACTATGAGAGAGGACATTGGGGCTAACAACCGAGAGGTTATCAGAGATGGCTCTACAAATTTTCTTGAAAATGATATCAAAAGGGAGATGGATATCCCTAAAGATATGATTATTATGTTCTGTCCATAAACCCCATGCCATATGAGGAAACACAAAAAACCAAAGCTTCTTTATGAAGGGATTTCTTGAGGGCGGGTTCCATTGGTGGAAAAACTCCTTAACAACTCCTAGTAAAGTCCAGCAAAGATCCCATTTCTGAAGCACCAGACTCCAAATCTTAGAGGTGTAAGAGCAATGTAAAAACATATGGTCCATAGATTCATCCGCCTACAAGCACAAGTAGCATCTATTTGGGATAGAAAAGCCCCTCTTAACAAGATTGTCAGTAGTTAAGATTTTATTAAGAAATAGGAGCCAAAAAAACATATTAACCTTAGGAGAAAGGTTCTTAATCCAAACTTTACAACACCAGGACACACAAGGTTCATTATAGACATCCACAAAAGCCACATAAAACTTCCCATTGGGATTGAATTTCCAAATTATTTCATCTTTCACACTTTCCTCCAAACCAAAAGAATTTAGGGAAATTTGCAATTGGGTGAAAGAAGGATTACTAACAAGAAGATTAACCAACTTACCCTCCTTCCAATAGTCAGCCACCATAGTGCCATGAGAAGCCATACAAATATCTTTTAAAGATCCCAAAGTAGGATCATACGCAAGTGAGTGATTCCCGATCCAATAATCATCCCAAAACTAGATTTTTCTTCCATTCCCTAGCTTCCAATAGGCTCCCTAGCTAGCCATATCCCTAGCCTTGAGGATATTGTTCCAAAGATGAGAAGCAGTGGGGATATGAGAAGAACTTAGAAAATCCTGCAAAGAATGAACATTAGAGAGATATTTATTATGTCATAAGGTGTTCCATTCCCTTCTACAGTCATAAGACCTCTAGACCTATTTAGCCAGAAGAGCATTATTAAAGGTTTTGATGCTTCTAATACCCAATCCACCAAATCTCCTTGGCTTGCAGACATTCTCCCAAGAAACCAAAGGGATTCTTCTATTTTCCTCAACCCCTGACGAAAGGAATCTTTTTTGAATTTTTTCAATGATATCAGAAAATTTAGAGGGAATTTTTAACAAACTGAAAGAATACACTGGGAGGTTCTGAAGAGTAGCTTTTAGCAGCTGAATTTTACCAGTCTGACTCAAAAGGGTACCTTTCCACCCAACCAACTTCCTATTCAATTGATCAATTAAAGATTGCTAGAAGGACTCAGAAGGTTTAGATCTCAAAGGGAGGCCCAAGTAAGTAGAGGGGAGCTTACCAATGAAGCAACCAAGAATGTTAGCAATCTTCATTTGGCACTTCTTAGGGGTGTTGATAAAATAGATAAAACTTTTAGTTCTATTAACCATATGTCCAGAGGCTTTTTCATAGATGATGAGAATCAATTTGATGACTCTGACTTCTCCAGAAAAGGAGCTACCCATTAAAATGGTATCATAAACAAATTATTGATGAGAGCAAATCAAATTGGTGGAGGATGACTTGAGACCTTTTAGGGATCCATCCACAAAATTTTTATGACTATATCTCCCCAGACTTTCTGCCATTATAGTGAATAGAATAGGCAATATGGGATCACCCTGCCTAAGACCCCTCGATGTTCTAAAGAAGTGGGACAATGATCCATTGACAATAACAACAAAAGAGGCGGTAGAAATGAGCTGCCAAATCAAACTAATAACCTTGCCAAAGAAACTAAACGCCTGAATTTTTCTTTTTAAGAAGCAACAATCCACCCTATCATAAGCTTTAGCAATGTCCAATTTCAAAAGAAATCCCTGAGACTTCGCCTCCAAAAGAGAATGCATTTTTTCATGAACTGTGATGATGGAGTCAAGAATTTGTCTTTCTGGCACAAAGCCATTTTGTTGAGGGGAGATCAGACGAGGAAGAACACCCAACAACCTCAACATAAGGACCTTGGAAATAATTTTGTAGGAGTTGCACAAGCTCATAGGCCTACAAGCATCCAAAGAATCATCCCCTTGCTTCTTCGGATTGAGGACAATTAAGGTAGAATTCAATTCCTTCAGTAGAGATCTAGCTCCAAAAAATTCTTTAACAACATTGGACACATCTTCCCCTACCACATCCCAAAAGTGCTGAAAGAAAAATATAGGAAAGCCATCAGGGCCTGGAGCTTTACTACCATCAAAAGAAAAGACAACACTCCTAATATCCTCCTTAGAAGGAATGACAACAAGATTATGATTTTGGCTCTTAGATAGGATTTTAGGTATATTATCAGCCAACATATTCTGAGCCTCTGGGTCCAACAACGTATCTTTCTTCAGAAGATCAGCAAAAAACTCAACAATAACTCTACTTATTTCATCCTCATTATCAATTCTTCTCCCATTATTCATCGGGTGGCCAATTCTATTTACAACCCTATGTTTAAGGGTAGAGATGTGGAAGAATCTGGTGTTTTTATCACCATCCTTGAGCCATAAGGCTCGAGATCTCTACCTCCAAAAGGTCTCTTCCCTAAATATAATATTGTGGTATTTGGATAGAACATCACTCTCCTTAGCAAAATTATCATTCACATATCCTTCATGTTGGACTTTATCCTGGATCAGGACCAACTCCTCCTGAATAGCAGATTTCTAAACAAATATGTCCCCAAAGACTTCTATATTCCACTTTTTAACCCTCTCCTTGACATGCCTTAACTTTGTAGCCACCCAGAACATAGTAGAGCCAGCTACATGTACATTCCACCAATCCTTCATGCTACTAGAAAGGTTTGGGTGGGATAACCACATTTTCTCAAATCTAAATGGAAACCTCCTTCACGGACCATTTTTAGGCTCAACCATTAGACATATAGGAAGGTGGTTAGATCCAATTCTACGCATAGAATTCAGAGAGAAGATATAATGCTGGATCCACTCAACATAAATCAAGGCCCTATCGAGCCTAACTTGAATCAGGTCAGTACCAACATGACAATTGGACCAAGTGAAAGAAGCTCCAGATAAATCCAAGTCAACCGGACCTGACCATTGATGAAGTCAGCTAAGTCCAATTTGCTGTCAATCTATATTTGGGATCCCCCAAATTTCTCAACATCCATAAGAGGGGTATTAGAATCCCCCATAATCAGCCAGGGAGTATTGGGATAACAACTATGAAAAGAAGAGAGCTTTGGCCAGAATTTCCTCTTGCAAACTTTATTATTAGGAGCATACACATTGGACAGATTCCAAGAGAACCCGTCCCTTGAATGTTTAAACAAAGTAGAAATATGGTTACTATAATGATAGATAGGAGTGCCATGAATAAACTGGGTATTTCAGTGGGTAGCAACTCCCCTAGAAGCCCCATCAGAGCTGCTCCCATATGAATCACAAAATTTAGAGAACTTAATTTTCTCCACCTTATCTTTTATCATTTTAGTTTCTTGAATAAGTAAAATATCCGGTCTATGATCTCTAATAATATTATGGATAATGTCCTATTTTTGACTAATACTAAGACCTCTAATATTTCAAGATAGGATCTTCATATATTACCAAGGGAATTAAATAGACTATCATGGATCATTTTATGTGATCCATCCGCTAAGTTTTGTATACTCTCCTACTCTCTTTGCCATCTATTAGATTTTCTCCCTGCACTTCGAGGTGGCTCACCATAGTCTGCCTTCACTCTATTATGAGTTGTAACTCTAGGCTTCTATTGAGACTTCTTTTTCTTCGACACCACCTTAGTGTATCTTATTTATTCATCAAATTCAATTCCTTCTAAAACCATAGAACTATCAATATTTGGGGAATGCAGGGTGTCGGAAATAACAATATTTGGATCAAAGTCAGGGAGGTTACAGGTAGAGTGTTGTGACGAAGAGTCATCCTCCAAAGTCTTCTTCAGATCATTGAGCTCAAGAATTCCAAACGATGATCCAGCAACCAGAGAAGATTATTGATCTTTGAAGGAGCATTCTTCCATATCCTTGGATCTATGGGGGTATAGGGAAATTTCTCCCTCCTCCAAATCTTCCACCAAAACTTGTTCTTCTACCTTTTCAACAATCACATTCTCCTTAGTTATCTCCTCTTCAACTTGATCAGGACTCTCCTCAGATGTAATATTCAGATCAATGTCCTTGCCCTCAAGGTTTTGATCACGATGAATACTTTCTCTGTTACCTTCCTCCTAGCCTATCACTTTCACCTCATCATTCTGGCCATGTTGAACAAAAATTTTCTTATTCGTTTCATGGCTCCCATCAGGCCCTTTCTAGTGCACAAAATTACCCTTCTTATTCTGGGTATCTGCTTCCACAGTTTTGGGTTTCAAGCTAATAGGTCCTTTATTAGGATCTATCTTGGTGTTCTGAGGGCATTTCTTTGTGCAATGGCCCGCCTTTTTACACAAGACGCAAAAAAAAGGTAACGATTCAAACTCAATAGTTTGAACCAACGTTCATAACTTGACACCATCTCAACCGATGAAAGAAGATCCTTAGATCTGGACACCCCCATACAAATCCTGGCATAGACCATTCTTTTCCTAGCCGCTATCATAGGGTCAATGGATAGAAGTTCACCAAACGCTCCAGCAATGCCCTTAAAAATATCTTCATGCTAGTATTCCAGTGGAAGCCCTGTCAGCTTGACCCAGACAGGAATGGTTTCAGAAAAGGTATCAGATATATCCATATTCAAACTCCACTTCTTAAGGGCTATGGAGGACCTCTCCATAATCCATTGACCACCACAAAGAATAGTCATGATATCCTCAGTGCATGAGAATGCAAAGGAGAAAAAACTCCGAGGGAGAGCCGAAACCTCAACTTGCCCTTTGATCTTCCACCTTCAACTAGCAAAGACCCTCATTGAGTCTATGTTGGGTCTAGGCCCAATGAACTTTTCAACAAGGGTGAGTGCCATAACAACAACATTGTGATCAATCACCTGGTCTGAGATAGACAAACTAACCTTTCCACTAGCCTTATCACAAGTAATAGAAACAGGTGGAAAAGAGGACTTTTCGGTCGGCTTAACCATAAATAAAGCAGCCCAATGACTATTTGTGGCTCCTGTTAAAAAATCCCATTTCGTGGCCCCCGTGATAGGACCCCGAGAAGCCCGTGATGAAGACAAGTCATGAGGACCGTCCACTGGGGAAATCCCCGATGAAATCCTATCCCTTGGGTCCACCTAAAAACCCATTTTTAGGTCCCCACCATTTTCAGAATCTGCATCACCCTAGTTGTCCTTAGAGCCAACAGATCCTAGGGATCTCGAACCAGCTCCCTATGAACCTAGAAGGGGTCCGCTAGGGACCGCAGAAGCATCACTTGAAACCCTTGCTTGAACAGCCTAAAGCCCTACCCTAAGCGCTATAGGCTAGATGAATGGTAGCACTTGTTATTTTGGCATATAAGATGCATCCAATATGTTTGATGACATGGGTGGGGGCAATTGTAAAAAAACAATACAAAAAACAAAACCTTTGAATGTTTTGTCAACATACTTCAAAGTTAAACTTTTAATAATATAATAATCAATTAAAATTTTATTTGGGTATAATGTGCAACCAATATCCATGATGAACATGAATGAATGGTTGTACTAATAAAACATGGACTAGTAGAAGGAAATATAAATAACCCTTTTACAATTATTTAAAATAGAAAATTAAATGTACACTATATGATTGTTGCTCAATTTTTTATCAGTTAAATAAAAGAAATTGAACAGAATTAAAAATATATAATTTTTTTTGCTGGGTAAAAATATATCATTATTCATTAATCTTATTTTTAAAATATATAATTACTCATCTTTATTTTTAAAATACAAATACAAATTATATTATTGTTAAGTATTTTCATATCTTCTCTAGCTCACATTTTCAATAAATTTAAATTGACTCAAATATGATCAAATAAATAAATTTTATTCATTTGTCCACAATTTTTGAATAAACATAATATCATTTATCAAATAATTGATAAGACAATGAATACAATAAAAAATGTGACATGAAAAATATTAACCTTTTTATAGTAAAATAAATTTTTTTCGTATATCTTACATCACACTATACATTGATTTTGATATTTAGAAAAAAATATATATTATAAAATTCTTACATCTCACTTCAAAGTTATACTTTTAATATAATAATAAACAATTAAATTTTACAAACACTATTTTGAATTTATTTTAATTATTTATTATTTTGGTATAATATGAAGAAAAAAATGCTTTGATGGACATGGACGATGGATGTACTATCAAAGCATCTATTCAAAATAATAGAAGAAAAGATAGTCTCTGAATATTTTGTCAACATATTTTAAAGTTAAATTTGTAAAAAAATATTATTAAATATTTAACTTGAATTTATTTTAATATGATTCTCCTGAGTTTAATTGGAGATGGCTCTGCGTGTGCGTGGATTTCGTGCTAGGGCCGAAGTGCCCTAGTTTGTAATTTGCACTCTTCTTGCTTCATTCCAGGGGGGGAGGGGGAGTTCTTGCTTGCTGGGGGTCAACTTTTGCTTGCCCGTGGTTGGGTTTTTTGGGCTGCCGCAGGGTTTTTTGCAACCCTCTTCTGTTTCTTCTTCTCTGTGTTGTTGTTGGGGGTTTGTGGGGTTTTGGGGTTGGGTTTTCTGCCCCTTTTATTTTTCTTCTTTTGGTATTCTCTCTAGATCCATGGAGAATAGAGGAATATCCTCTTCTTAGATGGTCTCTAGAGATCTGGCTATGGTGGATCCGTCTCATTTGATTCATGCATGTGGAAAGGAACACATTGGTCATTCCCAATTAGGGGAAGGTGTTTCTTCTTTGAAAGAGCCTTTTCCCATGAAAAAGGTGAATGGTTGTTTGGAGAGATCCCAAGATCACCCAGTTCTAGTTATTCAACCTGAGAAAATTTTAGAGGATGTTGAATATTGGTGCAACCATGCTCTCATATGAAAATTCATCGGTCTTCGCCTCTTTATACTTGTTTTAGAGTCTTGGGCATGTTGTGTCTAGAATCTTGAAGGAGACATGGAGCTACTTATGGCAGCCAATAACTATTTTCTGGTTATTTTTTCCAACCTAGCAAATAGGAACATGGCTTTTGAAGGTGGCTCTTATTTTTTCAACCAGGTGGGACTCTTTATCAAACCTTGGATTATTGGCTTTAATTCTACTGAGGAGCTTCCCTCTCGTGTGCCCATGTGGATTCGATTGCCAAGGCTTCCGCTGGAGTTCTGGAGAGAAGATATTCTTCACTCAATCTCACTGCTTCTTGGTAAACCCGTGGGTTCGACTTCACAAACTCAAGATCGAAAGTTAATTTCCTATGCTTGCATATGTGTAGAAGTTGATTTAAATAATCCTTTGCTAGACTCTATGGAAATCTATTTGGGGACATCTTCTTGGATCCAATAGTTGGACTATGAGACCCTACCATTTAGATGCAGAATTTGTCATGAATATGGTCATTTACAGCGGAGATGCTCCAAAAATAAATCTTCTAAACCAACTATTTTCGATCCTCCTCACTCTGTTCTGGGGGGAGATAGGGGGAAAGCCCATATGCCTAATGGTCCTGCTGATAAAGATGGCTTCATTCCCGTGAAACCTCAAAATAAAGACAAGGGAAAGAAGAGAACCTGGTTGGATAGGCAAAATGATGTCACCCTAAATAGGTTTGAGGTTCTAGAGGATTTGGTCCAAGAGGAAGGAGTTCCAGTTGAAATGTCCTTGGGTGCCCAATTTCAACATGAAGTGCTGGATGGGGATTCCAACAAAGAGGGTTGGGCCCTATCTTTGTAGAATCAACAGGATATTCAAATGGTTATGGATTTGCCATCCCATGTTCAAGACAATAGAGATCTCAGTGAGTCACAGGTTCCTGAAGGTGTAGTGGTCATGGCATCTACTCCCCCTTCCACTACTATGGCTTCAAGTTTAGTGAAGAGTAACAAAGCCCCACCTATTTTAGGCTTGCATCAGAAGATCCTCAAAAAGTGTTCTTTAGACAAACCTTTAAGGAGTGGACAAAAAATGGATTAGGAAAAGGTTAAGCTTATTGGTGATACTCTGGTTGAGTCGGGGTCTGTAAAGCCCATTTATTCTCACTTCTCTCATCCACATAAATGATTGTGCTCTCATGGAATGTAAGGGGGTTGAACAACATCCTTAGACAAAAGGCTGTTTGTAGATTAATTGACTCTGAGTCTCCTGATGTTGTTTTTATTCAGGAAACCAAGCTTTCAGTGGATGGTTTGGCCAGCTGTGCTTGCCGTGTCTGGCCCCAGGGCCTTTGGCAGGGAGTGAGCTCTCATGGTAGTTCAAGGGGGGTTGCTTGCTTCTAGAACCAGAGGAAAGTTTCCCCTTTGTGGTGGTTTTCTAGCAGGTCTTCCATTTCTATGGTCGCTTCTAGCTTTGAGACAGGAGAAAGATGCCTCTTCTCTAATATTTATGCTCCTACGGATCTTGTGGGTAAGTCTCATCTTTGGGCTCACATCAATTTTGTTCGGGCTCAGGATCCTTTTCTACCCTGGATTTTGGTTGGATATTTTAATGTCATTACTAGTTTGGAGGAAAAGTGAGGTGCGTTATTCAGGCTTGATCCTTCCTCAAATTTACTCAGAGATAATATTGGTCTCTTGAATCTCATTGATGTGAAGCCAATTAATGGTGTCTTTACATGGAATAATAGGAGGAGTGGTATTGAGGCTATCTCTGAAAGGCTTGATAGATTTTTGGTTTCCTACTTTTGGGTGCATGATAGGTGGTCCACCAGTTCAGAAATTCTTGATTGGAGGGGTTATGATCATTGGCCTATTAAGCTTTCTATTACATCTTTTAGAACCTCCAAAAATCCCTCTTTCAAATTTCAATTGATGTGGCTTCGTGATCAATCATTGAGGGATCTTATGGTTGATTGGTGGTATGAAGGGGTGCCTACCCATGGACGGGCTATGTACTCCTTTGGGAAGAGATTACAACATGTAAAATATAGGCTGAAGAGGTGGAATAAACAATGTTTTGGGAACTTGCATAGACACAAGATGGCAGCTCAATCCAAGCTGGATGAGGGTACACGTCAAATTAGGGATCAACGGATGATTGTGGAGCTCAGTATGGCTGAGTCCCTTGTTCTTAAGGACTTAGAAGAGTGGGAGCTACGTGAGGAGATTTTCTGGAAAGAAAAGTCTTGTGTGGATTGGCTCCAAGAAGGTGATAGAAACACTGCTTTTTTTCATAATTCTGTTAAGGCTCGTAGGTATGGTAGCTCTATTACCTCTCTCATTTCTTCAGAAGGGGTTCACCTTTCATCTAAAGAAGAAATTGCTACGGAAGCTAACAATTTTTTTTCTAATTTGTTTACCAGAGAGGATCCTGAAGATATTGTGGAACAGAGGGCCATCTTGAATTGTATTCCCCCTCTTGTCTCTGTTGAAATGAATGATGCTCTCTTGTGCCCCATTTTGTTGTCCTGGCCTTGACGGGTTTCCTATTGAGTTTTTTCAAGAATTTTGAGAGATTATAAAGTATGATCTTCTAGATGTGGTTCAAGAATCTCATAGGAATAAACAAATGCTCAAATTTATGAATTCTACCTTCTTGGCTCTCATTCCTAAGGAGGAGGGGGCTAATAGCTTGGATCAGTATAGGCCTATTGCTCTATGTAATGTTGTCTACAAGATAATCACTAAATTAATTGCTAAATGACTCAAACCTCTCCTCTGCACTTTGGTTTCTCAGGAGCAAGGTGGTTTCATTAATAGAAAATATATCCTTGATGGAGTTGTTAGAGCAATGGAGGCTATTCATTCAATGGCTTCCTCTAAGGAGAAGGCTATGTTTATTAAACTTGACATGGCCAAAGCTTATGATAGGGTGAGTTGGGATTTCTTATAGAAGATCCTTTTGGCTTTTGGTTTTGGAGAAGAGTGGGTGAATTGGGTTCTTAGTTGTGTGACTTCTACCTCTTTCTTAGTTCTTATTAATGGGGAACCCTCACAACTGTTTAGCACTTCTCGGGGGCTTCGACAAGGGGACCCTCTATCTCCCTATTTATTTATTCTCATGGCTGAAGGTCTTGGCAGACTTCTCCCTTCCCAGGTGAGACATGGTCTTATTCAGGGCTGGAGTTGGAATAATGCTTTACCTCCCCACTCCCATCTTCAGTTTGTGGATGACACAGGTTTGATGGGCAGGGCCAAAATCAATGAGGCACTGATTTTAAGGAGAGCTTTGGATATCTATTGTAAAGCCTTAGGTCAGAAAATTAATGAAGATAAATCATCCATATATTTCTTTAATACTCCTTGGCTTATTCAGAATAGGATTGCCAAGATCCTCAGATTTCAGATGAGGTCTCTTCCTTTGTTGTACCTTGGAATTCCTTTAGATTTGGGGGGTGAGTGCGGAGATTTTTGGCAAGGAATTTTGGATAAATTTCATTATAAGGTTAATCATTGGACCTACAGGTGGTTATCCTCTGCTAGAAGAGTGATTCTTCTGAAGACTATGGTGCAAGCA
The DNA here is from genome assembly GCF_030272615.1 of Cryptomeria japonica. NCBI lineage: Eukaryota > Viridiplantae > Streptophyta > Pinopsida > Cupressales > Cupressaceae > Cryptomeria > Cryptomeria japonica. Next base: position 331,417,620 of record NC_081415.1, read on the forward strand.
CTTCCCATTTATAGGTGTTTTATGTAGGCTCCCCCCTCTAGCTTTGTGAGAAAGTTTGATGCTCTTTCTCATGAATTTCTTTGGTCTGGTAGTTTCCTTTCTTCTAAGTGGAGTTTAGTTGAATGGGACTCTATTTGTATCCTGAGACATGCAGGGGGTCTTGGCCTAAGATCTATTGCTTTGGTTAGCAAGGCCTTGGTGGCTAAGCTATATTGGAGGTGGTGTAACAGTCATGATCAGGACTGGGCCAAGATTTTAACCCACACGTATCTCCCTAGTGCTAATGATCATGAGGTGCCTCGTCTCAGTTTAGTGGGCAGGGGCTCTTGTATTTGGGATACTCTTAAAAAAGGTGCCCAACTTATTAAAGATGGTCTTTTCTGGATTTGTAATAGAGGCTCTGAAGCTCTTTTTTGGCAAGACTCTTGGGATGGTCACCCTCCTATTTTGTCTAGTTATCCTCAGCTTCAGCCTCTTTCCAAGATTTTTAGTGATGCTGGATGGGTTAAGGTGGAGAATTTTAAAACAGTTAGGTGCATTGGGCAGGTTGAGGTGACTTGTTGGAAGGGTCCTCTTGAATGGCCCTTGGGTGGTTCAGATGAAGATCGTGTGGTGTTGTTTAATATCTTGGAGGGTAGGTTATGTAGTTCCCTCAAGGAGAGAGATATTCTGGCTTGGGGTCCTAATCCAAAAGGCAAGTTTTCTATTGCTGAAGGTTATGCTCAACTCAATAGGCAATTGCATGGCCTAACAGATGTTCCCTAGTGGAAGAAGGTTTGGAATAGCTTTAAGAGAGGCTTCCAAGGACCATCTATCTGTTATCTTTGTATGCATAATGAGGAAGACTGCTCCCACTTTTTTTTTCTATGCCCTTTCTCTAGGGATATTTGGCACAAGTGGTGGGAGGCTTGGCAACATGCTTGTTTTCATGCTACCTCCTTAATTGAATTTTGGGATAGCTTGGGCAGACCCCCAGCAAAGACCTCTTTTCTTTAAGTGGCCTGGACTATTAGGCCAGCTCTTATTATCTAGAATTTATGGCTGGAAAGGAATCAGAGGGTCTTTTGTGATTCACATATAGGGAGTTCTCAGCTATGGTAGAAGATAGTTAATAGGCTTCAAGGGACAATCTCGGCTAAATGCAATTTGTTTGTAAATGTTGATCCAAGTGATTATACTATTGTAAGGAATCTGCAATTGGAAAACATTAAAATGGATTGTGTTGCTGGAAATAGATCTCGTCATGCAAAGCAACGGATAAGTAGAGATGGAAGGTGGAGTCCCCCTCATGTGGGAATCTTAAAAATTAATACTGTGGGCTCTTCTTGTGGGAATCCTGGACATGCAGGTATTGGAGGTATAGGTAGAGGTGATGATGGTTGTGCAGTTTTTTTCTTCTCTATTTATACAGGGCAGCACTCCAACAATCTTATGGAGGCCCTAGCTATTAAGATTGTTGTTGAGCGGGGCTGTTCTTTAGGATGGAGGAAGATTATTTGTGAGTCAGACTCTCATATTGTTGTGGACATGTTGAACAAAAAAAATTTGAATGATGTGAGCTGGCAATTAGCTTCTGTGGTCAGACAGATTTTACAAATGTGTAACACATTGGAATTTGTCTCCTTTTGTCATATTCCCAGGGAGTGGAATAGAGTGGCTGATTGTTTGGCCAAGTGGGCTTCAAAGCATGTTGATGGTTGGGATTTTAGTGGAAGGGATGGTATACCTCATGATTATCTTGAAACTTTAGATAGGTTAATGCTTGAAGATAGGATGATGCAAGAGCACCCTCTGGTGTAGGATCAAATTCCCTTTTATGTTTGGTTCTTTTCATTGTCATTTTTGAGGCCCTTCGAGGCTCCTAATGAGCCTTATTTTTTGTGCAATTCCAAAGAGCCTTATTTTTGAGGCTCCGGATCTAGTGCTATGGTCATTGGCCTTGTAGTGGTGGTGTTGGTGGTTCCTTTAGGATTTTTTTGTTGTTGTCTTGGTGGGCCTGAGGCCTCTTCTTTGTATTTCTATGATTCCTGAATAAATCTTTACCCCCTTTTTTTCAATTTATTTTGATACGCATGCACAAATGGATGGACTAGTAAGCATCTATTATCAATAATAGAAGAAACAAATTTTTTGAATATTCTTGTCCACATACTTCATTTGAAATGAAACTTTTAATAAACTAATAATAAATTAAAAATTAAAAATAGTAATTTGAATTTATTTTAGTTTTTTATGATATTGATTTAATATGCATCCAATATGCTTGATGGATTTGGATAAATGGATGTACTAGCAAAGCATCAATAAAAACAATAGAAGAAAGTGAAACCTTTGAATACTCATCAACATATTTCAAAAATAATTTTTATTAAAACTTTAAAACACTTATTTGATGTTATTTTAATAAGTTATTATTTTGGTTTAATGTGCATCTATTGGGTGAAAATTTTGTAAATTCATGAAGGCTTACAAAATATGAGTTTCATGATAGTACATGAGATAATTCCTCTTGAAGGAAAGATATGATCTCTCCTATTTATAAAGGGAAGACTCCCCCTTTCTACTGCAACCTCTTTCTATTCTAAATCTACATGCTAACTTTATGCTCATCTAAGATGATACAATAACTTAGCTCTCCTTTTTTAGAACGAGTTCTATCCAATTCTCTGTAGAAGAAATTTCTCCTTTTCACAATAAAACATCTCAAATTTGCAGTAATCTTAATAATCTATACTAATTGAAAGCAAAGTGTCTATAAGAATACAAAGCCTCCCATTGCTTCCTTTTTCTGAAAATGAATTAAGGGACAAGCCTTAACTCAAAGTTTCCTTCAAATACTCAAGTCCTATCAACCACTATAACTCAAGATTGATATATTGTAAGCACAAAATCTTCCAAGCATATCATATAAATTTCTACTCTAACTAGATAACAAAGCACAAAGACTTCACCATATTATCCACTTAATACAAACTTTTTCAATTGGATATCATAAAATAAAGTTTACAATATTTTACTCAACCTCTTCTAACTCAAATACTTTTCGCAATGCAAGATTTAATCTAAAAGAATGTAGAAAAGAATGACATAAGAACATTCCCCCACACAATAAAGTAGTCCCAAGACAAAGATTGGATGCAACTTCTTTCTTCTTTGATTAAATTTTTGTGAATACACTATAAGATCATAGGCTTAGATAACTTTTCAATTTTGTAGAGTTTTGGCGTATTAGCAAAAAGATGGAAAAATATCCTTATTACAATGAAATCTCTCATATATAGAAGATGGATGATGCACAAAAATAGGAAAAGTTAAAAACTAATTGTGACCAAGTCAAAAGTAGAGATCTATTTGACTTAGGGAACATGTAGTCCTACATGTGTACTAGAGCATATACAAAATGGCACTTAAGGTGTTAATTGGAATTACGCAATGCCACTGGAAAATCATAAAAATGACTAACTATCATTTTCTTCACATTGATCCCGTTTCTGAAATTCTTTAAATTTATGAAGATAAATCTTCATCTTAGCTTCAATGGGTCCTTGGGCATTACTAGTGATGACCTTGAACCATGTGATATAATATCTTAAATAAACACAACATTTCTTATGTTTCTTTAGAAGTGAATCCAAAAAATCCAGAATGAACTATAGATCAACCAATTTATCAATAAAGGACAAAGAGAAGTCCTCTCTCTCAATCTCAATAGTTAACAATAAAATGAAATCCTTGATGACTACATCAACATCTAGTGCTTTCTGATTTTCGTCAAGGAAAGTACAAGGAATTTCAAATATCTTCTCAAAAATGTCCTTTTTATCCATGCATTCCTTTTGATCTTTCCTCATATCCTTGATAAGCCGCTCTAGAATATTCATTTGATAATCTAGTGCCTCCTGTTGCTCAACACACATATGCTAAGAAGGAATGACACAATTTTGTACAAGAACATCTGAATCAAAATCTTGAAGTTTCAACCATTCATCAAAATCCTTTTCCCGTGCTTCTAACTCTTGAGAGAAGATTTATATGGTGTTCTCCACCTCAGTTTTCACGGTATCAAGATTGTTGACTATGGTGATAGATAAGCCTAGGAGCTTCATACCTTGGCTAAACATCCTATCCATGCATTCACCCATTGCTTTGCTCCATGAAGTTGCTTTCTCAACTCTCTTCATAACCTATTCATCCAATGATGAAGTCACTAGTTCAATGGTCTCTAAAGACTTAGTCACCTTAATTAGCATAGTGGTGATATGTTTAATCTGTGCCTTGAGCTTATCCTTCTTGATTTTATCTTCATCATACCTAGAAACAAGGGCATCCAAAGCTAATTGAACATCTCCTATGGAAAAATCATGAGTTTGTTTTCCCGATTCAACCCTATTGATGATATAATCCGATTCTTGGATCTGATCAATGTCTTTATCAAGAGAAGGAATGGCAATCTCCACATATTTATTTCTTGTTTTATCCACCTTCACCCTTGATATAGTCTTGGATTTCTTGGTGGTCTTAGGCTTGATGAAGATGAGGTGACTGAAATCAAAATCATCCAAAGAAACAATTTGTTTCTTCATCTTAGGAGCATTGGAGAACAACCATGGTGGCAAGTAGGAATCATCATCAACACATGTGACTAAAGCTTGAGAGGGATCTATTTGCTCTTAAGAAGTAGTAGTCACAATAGGTGATGTTGTGGTAACAACAAAAGGATGATTTTCTAGAGATGACTCATTAGGTCTAGGACCCGTCTCTATCATGAACATATCAAAGTCATCCAACATGGCAACCAACACTTTAGACAAATTTGGGAAGTAGAGAAAAAAATTATCAATATTGTCATGTGGGGTATCCAAGGCGGACTCACTAGCACTAGTGGAAGAAATATGTACAATTGTACTAGTAGTGGTACATGTGACAATAGACTCAAAAGGTTGTCATTTAGTGGTAGAAATAGGAGTATGAACCATAGTAGAAGAAGAAAGAGATACCCGAGGTAGGGATTCATGGGACTTATCTAATTGTGATAGTCCTTCTTCATCATATTCATCATGCTCTTCATTATCCTCATGCACACCTTCAAGTTGATCAACATCGATGGGCTCAAAGTCATGATTTTCATCATCTAAATGCTTATCTTTTTATTTAGACTCCTTTGTCTCCTAAACATTTGAAGCGGATGGTTCTCCTTGGGTCTTTCCATTATTTGCCCCAACTGTGAATTTCAATTTTGGAGCCTTTTAAGAAGTAGAAGGATCCTATTTATTCTTTGTTATAATTTCTGACCTCCTACCAAAAGGTTTATCTATATCATCATCAAAACTAGTAGAAAAAGGTTTCAACTAAATTCCCTTGCTTGAAAGCCAAACATTAGTATTCATGAGAATACTCTAGAATTTGTCTTTGATAGAAGTTGAATCCTTTTGTGACCATTGAATGATATGCAAGGGTGTTGATGAAACTTTATTTTCAACATAGGTAAGGTCTAGGACATTACCATCCTCTTCAGGATCATCTGGGATATTGGCAAATATCAAATTCTCTAATTTGGTCCAATGTGAGTCGACAATAATCAAACTTCCTAATATCATGCTGTATTCTGTAATCAATCTAGATGTCTTCCATATGATGCACATGCACATATTCTTTATTTAGTTTGTTCCTCATTCCTCCATAATAAAAGTCTCTTCTAGCCTTGAAGAATCTCATAGTTACTCTCCACATCTCTTCTTCCATTTCCCTAACCTTGAAGATTGAGTTGATAGAATACCTAGAAATCGTCAAGGAGAACTTTAGACCTATTTTATGTGAACCAAATTGTGCTTCACGTATCGCCACCATTTGATGAGCCAATTCCATCAAAACAATTTTATTTTATGGATATATTTGGAGCACGAAAGGTTCACCATTGAAGCATCCCACCCTTAGATGGGTGAAGTTAGGGAATAGCAAGAACATGCATCCGTGATAACTAAATAATGCACAAGTGATAACTAAATAATGCATCATTCACTCTTCAAAAATGATTGAAATTGTTTTCCAGTACCAACTAGGAATAGTACTCATATACAATAATTTGCCTTTTGTCTCCTGAAGTAGACAAACCTGGGAAATGCCTCATAGAAGCAACTACATATAGAAAATAAGATGTCATGTAGAACTTGAGATTAGTTGGCACTTTGGTGAGTTGTTCACATATGTCATCACTTATCTGTTTCCCCCAAAATATCTTCTCCTTGTTATGTCTAATAACATGGATGTACTAATACATCCGTTCATAATAGGTGTTTGAAGTTGGAGGTCCTTTCACTCTGCTTAAGAGAGTAACTAAGTCATCAATTGACCTCTTCAATAAGATCAATCCTAGGAAAGGTCTTTGGCCACCTAGCAATTTTAGGTCTTGGGTCTTCAACCAATTGTCATTCATATTCTTCCTACACTTATCTGAATTCCTGTCATAGTAGGCTTGTGCTAACTACATGGTAATATCAGAGTACTTCTCAATGTTTAGACACTTGAAGATAGTGTTAAATAAGTATTCATCAAGTCTGATTAACTTTTTTCCACTAGTGTCCTTCACACTCCTGCTGAGAGGATCAAAATGATTTGAATCTACCATGACAAATTCAAGATCCCGAGCAGACATTGGGAATGTTGAAACCCAATAAATACCATTGTTGATGGTGGACTCCATCTTGTAGTATGAAGGTGGTTTCTCTATTATCTTAATAAACCTTTTCTAGGTCAACATGACCTATCTTAGTGTCCCTTATGTGATCAATATTTGATGAGACTGATGATGGTGGGAAGACCGGATGTGGATCTTGCTTCTTGAAGTTCATGGCCTTTTTGCTTGGAGATGGTTTAGTCATATGTACAAGAATAAAATTGTAGCATTGAGAAATCATCAACACTTGAGAAGAGAAAACATAAATTATCTTGATCATTTTGAACCAAAAAGGATCATGCATGTGTCAAATTTGGTGTCATTTGGGTTACAAAAACCCTCATTGCATCATGGTAGTACAGGTGTAAATCAAGCCTACGAACCAGTAGATGGTTGAAAAATTAGGGTTTCCACCATAATAAGGATGAAAACCTCTAATTTTCACTTGGGGACCATTACATAGGGAAAGATAGGAATTTGGTAGATCTAAACCTAGAGGTCTAAATGTTGATAAGATTCCAAGGGTGTCAAATTAGCCTCTTCAACAATTATCGATAAGCATCTTTGTCATCATGAACATATCAGGTTCCCTTTTTGTCAAATATGTCTCATCGATACTTTATCCAATCATCAATCTAATCAGGATGTATCTGTTAGCGATTTTTCTTGCTACCTTCAGTCCTAAGGAGATACACAACACCATACTATAGGATTGGCAATCTAGGACATGACATCAATACTATCAATAGTCTGAAGACAAGAAAACGTAATTGAAAAAGGCTATCCAAGCCTTCTACTCTTTGAGCTCCACTAGATTCAAAAGGGTATTCCTATTGTAGGTCTGAAAAATGATAAACTTATACAAAATAACTAGCAGACCTATTTAGATAAAGTGGATAGTTCTTAGATGCATGATAATGGGTGCTTGACATGTCACCATTAATTGAGCATAATCCAATTTTGCTCCTTAAAAATACTGAGAACAAAGGCTAAACTAATCCTACTCCTACAACATAAAAGAAAAGCAGAAATGAAATAATTTTGATAAGATATGGACCCAACTGAATCAGAAATTACAAAGAAATGACCAGTGCCAGAGAGACGACAACAAAGTCACATAAAAGATCACTTAAGTTATTGCATCAAAAACATGCTTTGAAGACCCATTGAATGCTATTAACTTGTAATAACATGGTCACTGAAATAGTATCAAATAATCATACTTAGTAATCCATATGAAACACAAGAATCCTATTATACTCATGAAATCATTTACTCCATCCCTTGAATAGATAGCAATAAGAAAATATAACTCAAAACAACAAATGTGCTTGAAGACTGAGAATAATCATTGATTATTTCACTCAAAGAAACTTACATTCCAAAATGGAGACAACAAGTTGATACCATAAAACCATGAAACACATTTCAAGGCAAAATACTCAATAACTAAGACAAACTTTTAGTTATCTACACCTAATTAAGGATACTTTACAATACTATCTTCCTTAGTAGAAAATCAGGGTTGGAACCCTTCAAAATGAGAAGAAAATTCAATAAGTAGACAAGAGAGAAAGACCTAGAAAAACCCTAGAGTGTATCACAACTTGACACATGTCTTCATCCCTGTTGTCTTCAATTTTGAATATGCACTTTCTCCTCCAAAGTGAGTATTCAACTACACTCAAAATCTGAATGTGACATTCCAAAATTTGGAAAAACACTTTGCAGTCAGCTGTCATATTCACCCCTGCTCATTGATCAAAATTTGCCATATTTTACATCTTTGAAATATACTAGAAAAATGTGCTGAAAATCAGAAAATACTCCTATGAGCACTTGTCAACTCACTTTTGCACCTTTGCCAAATTTTTCCAAATTTGGTCGCTGTCCTCTTTTGACTACTGAAGCTCACCTTTGCACCTCTACCCTCAAGATTAAGAAATGCCCTCTTTGGTGAAAGTCAAAAATGACTTTAAGCCTGCACACTTCCATCTGCTCTATAATGGGAAAAAATTCTCTTTGACTGAAAAGGGCTTATCATTGTCCTTTACTTTTCTTATTCATAAATATTTTTACTCTTGTGAAAATAATCTTCAGATTAATATAATTCCCCCTCTCCTAAAGTAATCTCTTTGAGAGAAAGTGATTTCTAGGTTTAGTAAATAATGTCTGAAAAGAATAAAATTTTTACCCCAAACTAGAAAATACCTCCTTATTGAAATCCCTATGAGTAAACAAAAAATTCATTCTTGGGTGAAAACTCAAGCTTTTATATGATATAGGGTAATTGTTTGTTGTGCATTACTCATGGAGTAAGGAATAAAAAAACAATTATACCTCTTAGTAAAACCATTACTCTGCACATTTCACTTTTTAGCTTGTCTTTTGAGTAAAATATTATTCTACTCTTTTTGTATTTCCTAGTAAACATTCCTCTAAGGAGCATTAAACTAATCCATCAATGTGAATTATGTTAGGCCTTTAACCAAACTCTGTGTAAATAATCTTCCAAACTGACAAGATGACCCGCTCTCTAATTTCACCTAAGTGAAAAATCTATATTGCTGTCATAAGAGAATTACCTCTAAATTTCATTTCCAATATCATATTAGACATTGATAAAAATATTATCCATTAACACATTGAAGCTGCTCACTTGGTTTGGAAGCATCTCAAAACCATCATACCTCTTGCCTGGGTGATTGGTCTACACCATCTGACATCCTCCCCATTTGAACCTGCTCAACATGCATTGCATTTGCCATGTTTTATATGCCCGCATTGTCATGGATTCTCTGATATTTCTCCCAACAATCTTGTCCCTTCGTAGCTGCTTGCACATCCTAAAACAATGTGAGATCTATATTTGCAAAAGATGTAAGTCATGGGAAATTAGATTAAAACCTCATCCTCAACCTCAGTGCTCAAATAGCCCATAGGTACTCTGACTCAATGCGTTGGAAATGTTTTGTAAACACCACGATATTTTCACCTTAATGCATCTCCATTGCTTCCCCGTGGCGAGCTTTGGATCTTTCTAGGAGAGCCATAATCTCGTTCACCATGTTGTTTTGTAATGAGAAAATACCTATTGCAATGTAATCATAGTTGTGCCCTCAATGGTACCTTGGCCTCAATACTACCATTGTTCTTCCTTGAGTATCTCAAACTACAATGTCTAAAAATATTCCTTCATGCCTTGATGGATATCGCACAACCATCAAATCCTTACTGGTAGAAGAGAAATATTGAGGGAAAAATCACGGGCAATGGTTTATACCTGTCATTTGCATTGCTCAAAAGCCTCTATGGTTCTTTCAATACCATCGCTCTGATGCTTCCATGCTTTCACACTTCTCAGCCATCCAACATCGTCCTGCACCTTTAGTATCGATATAGTCATAAGGGAATACAAGAGCCCAGACCAAATCTTTGATGAACAACTTTTCTGAAAAAATGAGCAACCTGTATGCTAATAAATCACAGTCCATAATTGTATTAAAACCCTAGTCGAAATTCCTTGCATGAGTTCTCATTATGTCGCTATTAGTAACACTGAAGGAAAGGTGTGAGATCGTATCTATTGTTTGGCACTCTATGCATCCTCTGGATTATTCGTGATCCCACGTCTGGGAGGTGAGACAATCTCTATGATTTTGAAATTTTCACGTGACAACCCTAATTTGCTTATTTTTTGTTCTGAATAGATCACTTAGCTTCTACCCTAAACTTTTCATTTCTCGAGCTCACCTTCCTTTTACACGACATCCCTGACCTTCATTATCAAGCACCCTCTCTTATGTCATGGAAACCATGTGCGGGATAAGACATTAATGTGCCTGCTGCATAATTACCTTGTCCCGTGATTGTTTCTCGTTGCATCTTTAGTCTTGCGGAATAACCTTTTCTTATCCCGCTTACTTTCCTTAGCCCGTACCATTAGTTTGGCCTCTATTTATGCGCACATGATAACATTGCGCTACACCTTCATCCTTATCCCACAAGTTGTGCTTGTGCCTTCCTACACAACGTGGGATAAGAACTTTTTCCCCCTCCGCTAATGCATTTCCTTAGCCCGCGAGCTAGAGATGGGACCCGCCATCCTTTTGAGAAAAAGGGATATTTCACAAATTAAATCATTTAAAAATTATTTGAACATGCTTAAATCCAAATTGATTTGATTTTTCCCTTTCAATGGATCAAATAAATATTCTAAACAACTCCCCTTATTGTACTTTAAATATAATACTATTTTGACCAAAATGCTCTGATATACTGATTGAATATGCCCAGGGAGTGGGAAATTGAGATCAGAATCTTCATTCTGATCAATTTTACAATGTTGACATTTGATTGAAAACATCTGAGTAGCTCTAGAAACGAGCTTTAAAAATTGATTATATGACGAGATGGGGGGCTACAAAATTGGAATCTCATAGAAAATTTTATAGGGAACCATGAGGTACCACTAATTTGAAGTGCATCTCAACTGGACACAAAATATTAATTTTTAAAGTGGCCTCCTGACTGCTGTTTGACGCTGTTCGGTTGCAAAACTAAACTTTTTGCAAATGGATTTAACTTTGAAAACTCGTCAAATGGATTGATGGGACTTAGCCACTTGGCATAGGGCTTCAAATTTTTTTAGGGAAACATGGGAGACTCTCCATTTGAATTGATGATCAATAGGCACAAAGATATAATGCCTAAAACAAGGCTACTCAGAAAAATGCAGAAAGGTGGAAAATGCAGACCTAACCTCAGGACCTCCAAAGGAGAATTTACAAACACATCAAAATTGGTTCATGGAAGCTGAAAGTAGGAATATGGAATCTCCATAAGGTGTATAAAAATCCTCCAAGAGGATTTTGCATGATACTTAATTGGTACAACATAGCAAGCTTTCAAACATAGCAACTTAGGCTTATCCTACAAGGCAAAACTAAGTGCATTTTGATAAAATTTTACATGGGACCTCAAAAATCAGGCATGAATTTTTGAGTCTCAAAATTATCCTTCCTCTAGTTAAACATTATCTATTCCTCATCCATCAGTCACTCTTTGGCAAAAAATATTTGAGACATTTGTGTTGGCTTTGATTGTTTTTTATCTTTGTTTTATCTTTTGAGCACCTATGTTTTGTGTCTTCTTAGTCATCATGATCTTTCATATCATGGTGTGATAAGAATAAAAAATCTATGGGTTTTATCTTGTTGATTTTTTTTTTTGCTTGGTGTGTTTTTTATGTGTTTCATGTTGTTCCCTCATGAGGTCTTGGTTATCTCATGTTACACTAGGGCATATCTCTTTGCTTGTGGTTTTTCTAGCACCATTTCTTACATTATTCTCTATAATTTTTTCTTGTGCTATATTATGGGGTCGTTTTAATCCTCATCATTTAATTTAGCAATCCAAGGCGGTGTTCATAGCTGTATGCAATAGAGAATTGAGAAAACTCATTTGAGAGTCTATTCTAAATTGCAGGAAAGGAAAGATAATCTAAGGCACACTTGCATGAAAGGAAACACTAATGTAAGGCACACTTTCATGAATTGTAAAGGCTAAACTAATTCACACTTTCTAGAAATAAAATACTTGCTTGAATTAAAGTTTACTCTAAGAAATTCTAGAAAATACATTGCTGGAAATGAAACTAGTCTATCCTATTTCCTCAAGCTAAAACAAGCCTTTATAATCTCCCCCTTTCCTTGATTTATTACAATATATTTATATAATTATCATTCCATATCTACCCAACCAATATACTAATAATGTGGATCCAATATCTACTTTTGAAGGGGGAGTTTACCAAACATTGACAAAACTGAACTTGTTGTCCTTCATCCCGCCAATCTATCTTAGTCATTTTTTGATATGAACTGCTCCTTATCTGTTGTGAATCTTTCCAAATAATCAAAATAAGTTTTATCCCTTCAATTATACTTTCTAGATCCTTTTGAATTTTTGAATTTATAAAAAACAAGGGAGATATGGTTGTTTTATTGAGACTGCATTTTTCACAATTTCTGGGTGCCTGAATTTTAGGAAGTCTCAAGTTCTCAACATGAATGAAAGAATTGTTCTTCAACTAAGTTGACCAAATCATTTTAGGTCATCATGAAGAATATTATAAAATCATACAATTACATTGGAGTTCTTTTGTAACTTGAGTTATCATTGTTCGAGAAGGATAATACAGTGTAGTGTGCAACTGCAACTTGTAGGAAACAAATACTTTGCCCATTGATTTAGGAATGATTGATGCTCCATGATTTTTCAAGATTGTTTGAGTGTTTTTGGAGTCTTCAAGAGTATTTTCTATCTTCTCTTAATGTATTCAAATCCTTCTACAATTTCTGGAGTTGTCTGGAGTTAATGTTTGGAGCTCTCTGCAACAAGTATTTCTAAAGCTTCTTCTTCTTATGAGTTATTTAATAACTCATTCATATTCATTGTAATATATTGCAATCTCATGTATAAATATTAGAATAATTTTGGATCACATTTACTTAACTAAAATAAATCAAATATCTACTTTATATTCTACCTTAAACAAGCTAAATAACTTTCAATTATTACTCAAATCCACTTTTACTATAATACACTAAGAAGAAATAGATAATTTTAATGGGTTAAATATGAGACAATTTATGGTCTCATCACTAGAATATATACTTTATATTCTACCTTAAACAAGCTAAAGAACTTTCAATTATTACTCAAATCCACTTTTACTACAATACACTAAGAAGAAATAGATAATTTTAATGGGTTAAATATGAGACAATTTATGGTCTTATCACTAGACTAACCTCTTGTGTCTATTTATTCGAGTTAGTTCATGCATTTTTTGTGAAGAACATCCCAGATCTTCATACCTTGGTCTATCACATATGGTGCTAAAGAAAAATAAGTGCTTGCTAAAATGGCAATCTATGCCAAAGATACTCGTTCTCCATGATTCATTCACATTTTCATTCATATTGCATTCATCTGGTTCCTTTCCTTTTGTGATTTTACTTGGGAATGTGCACATGTTCCTCATCATCCCAGTCATCATTTCAATCCTTTTTTATCCCTAAAGCATCTTGTATCTTTTATCACGATGGAATTGCATTCAAGATCATCCTAAATTACACATAGGTTAGTATGTAGTCCATACATACTGTATTAATTCATTATATAATGCATGTTGTATAGTTTCCTCATGTATTTTATATTACAAATCTTGTCATATAGTATAAAATCATGCAAATCATATCATATAACACAAGTATCACATATATACATATCATCCTGCATAATCATGAAAATAGTCATGTTACATATACCATACTCATCTCATTATTAGGACATGCATAGCAATAACATACATTACTATATTCATGTCACCAGTAGTGAACATATATCATATATTTTATCATATTATACTATAGTTACATCCTGCATCAAGATTAAACATGCATCAAGATTAACCATATCAAGATTTTATCATATTATACTATAATTACATCCATGTTATAAAGATTAAACATGCATCACATAAATCATCACATCAATGCATCGTGTTGCATCACCAAGTCTATCAGCACATGTCATATCATAATCACATCATATGGTAGAATCATTATACACATACATCACGTCCAACATCACAGACATGTTATAACATCATATCATACATCACATCAGAGTAATGCATCCATACACCATCATAAATCAATCACATGCATCAAAACATAAAAGTGCCATACATAGGGGGCCGAATCAATCACCATCACACACACACACATTATAGACACACAAATCTCTCCATTAAATTAAATAAATATTTAATACACTAATATTCTTCTATTAATTAAATGTACATTTAATTAATTCTTTTTTACCCCATTCTACTATTTTAATTAAAGAAATTTCATGAATTTATTTAAATTAAAAATTACTAACTATAGTCCAACTATTAAATTAATTAATTTAATTCCCCATAAATAAAGATTTATTTAAATAAATCCAAATTCACATGCACATTTATATAAATAAATATTTATTTATTTACCCTCACCCACTTTCATTTTCCTACAAAGCCCACTTTCTCATTAACCCTTCTTCTAGATTCTTCTAAACCCTTCTAATTATCCTAAACCCCACTTCTAATAAATTACACAATCCTAACCCCAAATTAACCCTCAACCCATCATCTCACCCATTTAAGACTCTTACATAAACCTAAATGCTTCCCTTCTTCAACACACTAACCCACATGGGTTTGATCCCCTTTGACCAAAGCCTAACGGTTAACCATGGGTAAACCTTGCACAAGAGTTTACCCATTGGATAAAACCTTTATCCAATAACCCAACCACATCAGGTTACCCTCATGTCTTCTCAAGCATTAAATTAGTCTTCCCTCTCCTCTCAATCCCTCTCATGATGCCACTTGTCACCATTGCATTGGTGTCCAGGTTGCAAACATGGATTGTGGATCATGCAATCCTAGCCTTTGCTAAGCCAGATCAATCTTACATTTCAATCAACTATTTTGCCTATTAAAGGAACCCTCATCCTCAAGAAAAGGAGGAAGCATTTTTAGCATGGTTATTATAGTTACATAGACATTTTCCACTTATCTTTCTCATAGCATTTCTATTTGTGCATTTGCATAGAAATAGGAGTTCATTTCTCAACCATTTCAATCCTTCATTTGGCATCCATGACTACATGCTAAAACTGAGAGCTACACTCAAGAAAGCCTTTGGATCTTGAAGAGGATAAGAACAAGGGAGAGCTATCAAGAGCACAATGGGAGCATCTTAGGGAGTCTTATTACTCTTCTTTCACTTGTTTATGCTTCTTTTGTTTGTTTTTCATCTCTCCTTTGATATGCATTTGAAGGTTTTTAGAGTTTGTCGTGTTTATTTAGTTTCTGGTTGAGACTAACAATACTAACTCCCTGGGCTCTTGTTTTTCTTGTCCCCTTTCATGTGAATCATTTTGGCACCCATCATGGGGCTTGAGTCCCATATTGAATTAATTTTTTACTAAACTTGCAGATTTTCCATGCATAGGTCTTAGTTTAGCGCTTCTGTCATGTAGTTTTTTACTTTTGGTCTGAGTTTAGTACTTTTGCAAAATCCTATTCTGGCACATTTGTTTTACTTTAGCACTTTTATTACTTATTTAGCGCATATGTTCGATAATAGCGCTTTTGTCACTTATTTTAGTGCTTTTGATATAATTTAGCATTTTTTCTCTTTGTTTCAGCGCTTTTGTTTTCACAAGAATAATGCTTTTGTAATTGGCAGAGAGCCAATTTTTGTAACACAAAAGAATATTTTAGGCTTGTGAGCCCACAATATGGACTAATATTTCAAAAGGTTTTGTAGGTACAATGGAGTTAGATTGGGTTTTCACTTTACTTTTTCAAGTTTTCATTTTATAAAAGATTAAAAAGAATTCCACAATTCATTTTGTGCAAGATAAAAAGCACCACATTTTATTTTGTGTTATAAATAGGACTTCACCTTATCTTTCTTGCAAAAGGATTAAAAATAACTACAAAAAAAATCTTTCTTTCTTGCAAAGATAAAAAGAATCTCACATTGTATTTTGGTGCAAGTTAAAAAGAATCCAACAATTCCTTTGGTGCAAATAAAAGGAACTTCATTTTATTTCTTGCAAAAGGATAAAAAGAACTACAAACAAACATTTCCTTTTTGCAAGTAGTTCATATTGTCCTTTGGTGCAAATTAAAAATAACAAGACAAATTTTATTTTTCTTGTTACAAAGGTATAAAAAGGACAAGCCATACTTCAGTTTTGCAAGGTAAAACAAACAAGCCACATTTCTATTCACTACGAGGTTTTATTTTCTTGCAAAGGTTTCTAAATTCTCAAGATCATTTATTGCAATTTTTGGCTTAAAAATAACACTTCATTTTGTTATCTTGGATAAAAGGAACACCATGTTTATTGGAGCATCATCTCCAAATAGAAATTAGATTACATTGCAAAGATGGGATTAAAATAACAAACCATATATGCTTTGTCTTGTGATAGGCCTATGGTCAGTCTTTAATTAGGTGTTCAAAATGCCAGACTCACTTTCAATTTTTACATTTAAGATAAATCCTTTAGCAGGCCTGCCCTCTCGAGAAGCCCATAAGGTTGATGAGAGGGGAATGACTTAAGTGGGGAATGGCTAACACCAAGTATTCCAACCCACTATAATCAAATGTGGATTGTGATGAAAATTACATCCAACGCTAGTGTGCATTGATAGCCTTCCCCTAGTATCCTTGTGATATGTAAAGCCTTTGTTTTAAAGGTTGGGAAGCCTCTTGAGGGAGTTTATCATTGACACATTGAACAAAACTCTTACTATGAACTTTAAGTATAGAAGTCAAACCAAGTCAATTATCCAAACATTTGTAATATCATAGTGCAAGGGTGGGGAAGAATCTGCCCCCAAGACACTCACCATACATCTCCCAAGAAAATGATCCAATTGAGAAGAAATTCTCTTTGGTTCAATTTATAGCAAAAGTAAAAAAATAGGTACACCCTCAGGTGTGACAAGGTTGTTTGAGCTAAAGGATTATCAAGATGTGCGCTATGATATTATGAATGACCTTTTTGACAATAAAAGAGTGACTAATTTGTATTTCGACTGATAAAAAACCTATGAAAAACAAAGAGGATTTGAAAAGATCCTAGAACGTACACATTTCATTAGATTTGATTCAAAGTTACCAAGAAAATAAGTGTTCATGATGTGTCTTGTTGTCAAAATCAAACATTCCAAACAAAAACATTGTTAACGATGGTATTGTAGATGCAAGGATTGTCAAGATCTCCCAACCTATAGTCAAAATAGCTAGGCAAGTAGATAATCATAACAAAAAAATTTCCAACCAAGGTAGTCCCCCAAATAATCAAGGAAATCAAGCTCCCAACACACAACAAGAGGAACCTAAGAACAAGTACTCTACCTACAAACCAAATCGAACATATACACCCTTGGGAGAACCTCTTGAAAATATATTATGACAACTTATATCTTCTGATCTCATCACGTTGCCTAAAACATCAAACTATGAACCACAAGTTAAAATTCTATGATGGAGAGAAAATGAATATTATGAATTCCACAAGGGAAAAAGGCACAAAATGAATAATTATCATCATTTAAAAGACATCATTCAAGATCTCATTGATTGGGGCAACATATAAGTGGATGACCACACTGCAAAAACTTTCAATACAGATCACACCATGTTCAATAATCCACTCCCGTCATATGAGAAAGGGGGTCCCTCCTATCAAGGTAAGAACCAAGATAGCATGACAAACTATACTAGTGCACCATATACCTATACCGTCAATAACATTTATGATGCTAATGAACAAGTTCCAACCATTACAATCAAAGGAAAAAATATCGCATGAAATGTTGTTACCTTTCATAGAAATATTATCTTACCAAGAGCACCATCCAAAGAGGCATACGTACCTAGACAATATAACCTTGTGGACCAATTGGATAAAATGCCAACACTCATTTCCATACTAGAGATTTTGCACCTATCACCATCACATAAAACAATCTTGGACCAAGCTCTCCAACAAGTGTCAGTTCCATCCAATCTAAACACAAATCAATTTCAAGCCATGGTTGGAATTCTCAAATTATCACCATGCCTCGCTTTAGTTGAGAGTGATGATGCATCCATTCAACAACTGCATAATTCCCCTCTCCACATTGAGGGATTCATACATAAACATACAATCAAGCGAGTCTTGATTGATAATGGAGAAGGCCTAAATATTTACACCTTACAATTAATAACAACGTTGGGGTATGTAGAAGTAGTTGATGCCAGAAAGAAGATCACCATCAAGGCCTATGACGATGCAAAATGCTCCTCTAAAGGGCGTGTTACTCTACTAGTAAGGGTAGGACCTATGGTGAAGGATGTGGTTTTTCAAGTCCTAGACCTTCCTCTTCCATACAATATCCTACTAGGTAGACCATGGATTCATGCTATGCAAGAAGTACCATCCACTTATCATTAGTGCATCAAATTTCCATATAATGGAGTGGAGATTACCATCCTTGGTGATGCTAACCCATTTGCCTTTTGCAAAAATATACGACATCAACTTGATACTACTATGCCTAGCAACAATGAAGCTACCACCTCATCATCATACATCCACCCAGCTTCTCTCAGCAGTACACCGATCCCTACACCCAAGCAAGACAAACTAAAGATGAAGGTAAAAGATGAAGGCCCAGGAGAGTAAAACATTAGCCAAATTTTCTGTGTTGGTCAATTGCTTCTCTCACCTAGGACTCATTGAAAACCACAAATTTTACTCAGGCCACCTATCGTGGAAACAACTTGTACACTTGATAGATTCATCCCAAGAAGATCACAAGAGCAAAAAACTCTTGATGAGGACTTAGATGGATGGATTTACAAGGACCCTTCAAACAAAGGTAAACAACAAATCAAGATCCCTAGCAAGAAGTATGGAAAAGGTTTTACCATGATGCAAAAGATGGGCTATGATGGCCATAGTGCATTAGGATCCCAAAAGCAAGGTGTACAAGAGCCATTATAACCCTTGTTAAAACCAAGAGATACAACAGGACTCAACTTTAATCCCATTTCAAGGGGCTCTTCTAAGCTCAAGCTTACGAGCAAAAAAAAGTAGCCAACTCATAATACCATCACTCCAAGGTTAAAACTCTTGTCTATTTTAGACACACAAGAACCATCAACCACCATGTCAGATACAACACATATAGCAATTGTTGACAAATATTTCACACCTGAAGACATCCATATAAGATATAGTAATACAATGTTACAAAGTGATTCTAAGACAGATTCACGTGAATAGGAATGGGATTCCTCAACTTCACAATCATCTGAAGGGGACTCTTTTGAAGTTAAGAAAGTTGAAGGAGATGCATGGATTAAAACCTTTTGGGATCTAGATATCGAGGATACTTCTAGGAGAGATAGGTCACCTCTCGAGCCTGATTACAAAGAAGAGAGTACTGATGATGACCTCAATACCTCCATCCTAACCATAACTAATGCATCTTATGAACTCAACCTAATTAATGAAGCAATGTAAATCATCCACCCCAAACTCATTAAATGGGACCAACAAAATCCCTCGTGCCTTGACACCTTCCAAACCGATGAGGTGATAATAGACTTTCTTGAATTACGATAACATACCAAGTGGGGATCACAAGGCTATATTTTCTATTAAAATCAACAATGCGGCTTATTTTGGAGAGAATTCCAAACCTTTCAGTCACAAAAATATTACAATCAAAACAAGATCTTCAAGTGAAAACTGCATGATGACACTTTTAGATCCCGAAAAAGTAAAAAGAAAGGACACATCTAAAGGTGAAAACCTCTCTGAGGCACCTGAGGATGAAAGGTTTTACATTCTCCCCTCTAGCATAAATCAAGAATGATCAACTATCCTTGTGGAGGAAATAAAAGAAATAAATCTAGGACTACGAGAACATCCCCATATGATACACCTAGCAAAATCATTGACTTCAAAAGAAGATTCTCATTTTGCAGAGTTATTTCAAAAGAGACAGATTAATTTTGCATGGACCTATGCAGACATGTCAGGACTAGATCCAGATCTAGTGACACATCACTTGATAGTAGTAGATGTAGCCAAATTGGTGAAACAAAATCTCAGGAAAATGCATCCTCAGATTACACTATTAGTGAAGGTAGAACTCAAAAAGATGTTAGATGTTGGTTTCATCATACCAATTGATTATACAGAATGGATATCCAACATTTTACCTGTGGTAAAACTGACTGGGGGCATCCATATCTGCACAGATTTCTGAGATGTAAAAAAAACATGTAATAAGGATGACTTCCCTCTACACAACATTGATATGATCATGGACCTAACAACAGGGCATGCTATGCTATCTCTTATGGATGGGTTCTCAGGATACAACTAGATTAAGATTGCCCCAGAAGATCAACATAAAATTGCTTTCACATGCCCATGGGGAACATACTTTTGAAATGTGATGCTATTCGGTCTCAAAAATGCAAGAGCCACATATCAAAGGGTAATGACTCCCATCTTCCATGAAAATATGCATACACTAATGGAAGACTATGTGGATGATTTAATGGCTAAATCATTAACAGGAGAAGATCACCTTGTAGTGCTTGACAAAATCTTCACGAGACTAGAACAATATAATGTCCGCCTCAATCAAAATAAGTGTGTCTTAGGAGTGACTTCTGGAAATCTTCTAGGATACATTGTCTTGAGCAAAGGAATTGAGGTTGATCCTACAAAATTAAAGGCAATCATGGAGATGCCACCTCATAAGAAAATCAATCGGTTGTGAACATTACAAGGAAGGCTATAGTCAATCCGTTTGTTCATTGCACAATTGGTTGATAAATGTCATCCCTTCACACATCTGCTACATAAGAATATCTGCTTCAAATGGGAAGATAACTACCAACAAGCATTCCAACAGCTTAAGGACTACCTGATGACACCACCATTACTAACATCACCATCTCCAGACAAGACCATGTTATTATACATATTAGCTATGACTACAGGCTTGGGTCTATTACTAGCACAACATAATACAAAAGGAAAAGAATGTGCAATATACTACATCTCTAGGACACTGGTAGGGTATAAACTCAATTATACACCTATTGAACGATCTTGTCTTATAGTAATTTTGGCAGCAACCAAACTGAGACACTACATGCTAACGTATAAGATACAACTCATCACCAAGATCTATCCACTCAAGTATTTACTTATTAAAGAAGCACTAACAGGCTGTTTGGTAAAGTGGGTTATGATCCTTAATGTGTTCGACATAGAGTATGTGGACCACAAAGCAATCAAAGGGAAAGTCAATGCAGATTAGTTGGCTGAAGTGCCACTTATAGGAGACCATCCTCTCATCTCAAATTTTCTAGATGAGGATATCTTCACAGTCATGCCAGCACAAGAATGGAAGCTATATTTTGATGGTTCGTACACTAAGCATGGTTTAGGAGCTGGCATTATATTTATCATACCTCAAGGTGATAGCATTCCAAAATCATACAGGCTCACAATCCCATGCACAAACAACATAACAAAATATGAGGCCTTGATCATAGGATTAAGAATTGTCAACAATGGAACTTGAAGGAGCTAAAAGTATATGGTGATTCACAGTTGGTCATCTGATAGGTTAATGATAATTACCAAACTAAGGATGATAAGTGCATACCTTACAAGAAAATGGTGGATAGTTTCAAGGAATTATTCATAACTATCACCTTCGATCAGATTCCTCAACAGTAGAATAGAGTTGTAGATGCAATGGCTACAATAGCCTCTCTTTGTAATCTTCCACATAAATCAACATGCTATGAGTTCTTAGTTGACCAACTTTGGATCCTTGCTTATGATATTCCAAAATCCGAAATGGTATGTCAACTCATCGATTTTGATTCCCCATGGTATGATGAGTTTTATGCTTACCTACACAATCAAATCCTTCCACCAAACCAATTGAACAATCAACAAAAAACCTTCATACACCAATCCACCCGATACATAGTCATTGTTGAAACCCTATGTTGATGAAGTCTCGATGGTACTCTCCTCCAATGTTTAGAGTAAGGTGAGGTGACCACAATTTTAGAAAAAGTACATGAAGGTATCTGTGGGGATCATTCAAGTGGCCCTTCATTGACTAAAAAGATCATGAGGATGTGATACTATTGACCCTCCATGAAAAAAGACTTATATTACTTTGTCAGAAAGTGCAAGAAGTGCCAAGCACACGGAGATTTGATACATGCATCAGTGTGAGAACTGCAACCCATCCCGACGCCATGATCCTTTTGTCAATGGGGACTCGACCGTGTGGGTAAAATCCATCCATCTTCATCCGCTGGTCATAAATTCATCATTACCACCACTGAGTACTTCACAAAATGGATCGAAGTCATCCCACTCACCCAGGTCACTGACAAGAAGATCTCTTGATTCCTCCTACATCACATCATTTGTTGATATGGTGTACCCATGTTCATCATCACAGATAATGAGCTTCCCTTGAAGAATTAGGATGTCTGAGAACTTTGTGAGAAGTTTCATATCCAACACTATTTCTCCACCCCATATTACCCATAAGGAAATGTTTAAGCAGAATCCTCAAACAAGAACATATTGAGGATCTTAAAGAAGACAATCAATGATGTCAGTCGTGATTGGCACATTCGTTTGAATCCCATAGTATGGTCATATTGAAATAGCATTTGAACCCCTACAGGCGCAACCCCATACTCACTTGTTTATGGAGCAAAGGCTATCTTGCCTATTGAGGTTAAATTACCATCCCAACGGGTCTCCTTGCACAATCTGATAAATGATAAAGAGTACTAAGTCTCCCATCTTTAGAACTTGGAACTGCTTGATGAGAAGCAACAATCTGGCTACAATCACATTAAGGCATATCAGCAACGCATAAGAAGAAGCTACAATCATAGGGTCATACCTCACACTTTTTAGGTAGGAAAGCTTGTTCTTAGAGAGAATCCTCTCAATCAACAAAATAGAGAACATCGGGGCAAATTTGAATCCAATTGGCTAGGTCCATATGTCATCACCGCCATCTTCGGGTCTGGGGCATATCAGTTAGAAACTTTAGAAGGGGAACTACTGGAACATCCAATAAACAACATGCATCTCAAAAAGTTCCATAGATAAGCTGTGCAGAGCATCAGGCTCGTAAAATCTCAAAAAGACCAAAAAAAATCAAAAAAGGTCTTGAAAAAAGCAAGAAAATAGTAAAGAAAAATCATTCATCCAAATGGTTAAAACCACTTCGGTGGCACCTTGGATAAGTATGGTGGTGAAAACCTCACAAACAAGCACCATTCATAAAGGTTGTGGTTCCATTGTCTTTCAAACTTGTTGTGATCACATCCATTGCATCTGCTCATACATCATATCTACCATGGTTTGTTATTAATCCGCAATCAAGGTTATGGCCTCATGTGTCCCGCATCAAGCTTTCACACTTACACCTAATTGGGGGCAACCTTTTAACCTACCGATGGGAATGGATTCTCAATACTGGTGATTCATTGAGTTAATCATTCAAAAAATATCCTGAAATAATCCAAAAACATTCGTAGAACACTCAAATAGACAAAAAACATTCAAAAAAATGTCCTAAAGAAAAAGCAAAAACAGAAAAAACCCCCCAAAAACCAAAAACATGAGAAAACATCAAAATCAATAAAAAATATTGCAATAGACTTGTTCCTTGTACATAAAACTTGAGTCAGATGCACAACAACATTTGAGCTACCTAAAAGATGACCAACTATCAAGTCAACAAACAATCAAACATCTAAGAAAACCATATGCAATACCATCTTAACAAAGATTCATCTTTCCTTACAACAAGACATGATGACATATCTCTTTGACAAGAAGATTTTGTTTGGCTGATAGGCACTTGGTTATATTATTGATTTTTATATCAGGTTCCTATGCTACTCCAGGATATCTACAAGTGATTAGAGTGGTCAAGATGGTTCACAATATCTTTTTTTGTTTTCTGTCTATGGATTGTTTTGATGAAGTTCTAGGGGAAATACTAATTGTGTGTACGTGGGAAGTTCACTAAGCTATGAGATCCTATGCAAAAATAAAAAATCATGGATCACTATGGCTTTCTAACTACACCGTATACCTTGACCATGCGTATATGAACCAAAATGGAGGGGAACCTTCCTTGTTTGTGATGTTTGTTTACAGGTGGAGCGCTCAACCTTGGTTTCTGATACCTTAGCCAAGATTAGTACTACCATTCTTAATGAGGAAATAAAAGCATTATGAATAGCCCATGGATCACCCATTTCATCTCATCTGTATATATTACATTCCATTGCATATAGCCCATACATTTGTTCAGTCATACATTTTAAATATTTTTTTTATGCATGCATATGCAAGAAATAGAGTTTCTATGAGAAAGCTAAGTGTGAAGGATTATCTTTAAAATACATGATGGAGTATTCTGATTCACATTACCTGACATCTACCTCTAGCATCTGCATTTTTAGAAACATTAACCATTTCACTAAGTGCATGAATTAATTCGGATTTAGATCCATTCATAAAATGCATCATCATTTCTATTTTAGGGTCATTTTAGGTTCATTAATATTGCATAGTGTTAATTCATGCATTCCACACATTGAAGATTGATAAATTACATTGCATTAACTATCATCATTTAGTGTCATATCTCATTCATTTACATTGCACTAACTATCATCAATTAGTGTCATCATATCTCATTCAATTACATTGCATTAATTATGATCATATAGTGTCATCATATCTCATTCATTACATTCATCATTGAAAATCATCTTAGTATCAGTATATCATCATTTTATTCATTTTCATTATAGGATCATTTGCATTCATTTACATAATACCATCATTACATTCATCTATCATCCATATCATCTTTTTATTTATCATTATTTTAGTGTCATTACATATGTCATTCATTATATCATTATTAAATACATCACCATCATTATTAAATACATCATTATTCATTCATTACATGCCTTCATCAATATCATAAAATAGCACATTCCATTTCATCATTTTATCAACAATAAAACATCGCATTTATTGCATACTATTCATCACATTTATTATATATATTAACATCATGATCTCCCAATATAGAACTAATCACATGAATCGTCATATCAAATCGAGTCATCCATCATCACAGATTATCAATATATGCATCCACTACCCGAGCATACTCTCATGATCCTCTCGACATCCCCTGTGCACGTCCAAACTCTCATCACTTGGCCGGGAAGGTGCCTCTCAATGATGTAGGATGTACGCCCAATAAAAAATTGAGAATAATATACATAGGGCATGAACTCATCATCATCCTCCTAGGGCTCAGAGTCTTGGTATGGTCACCAAATCATTATATCCAAATTATCTAGATCTTGGTGCTAGTACTCAACCTTACCTAGTTGGGGTTGGATCATCAAACCTCCATACATGTAAACATAGGGCTGATTGATCGCCCTAAATCTCATACAAACTAGTTTGTAGAGGGAAAGTGCTTCCATATCTAGATTTGGAGAATTGTGATCCCCACTCCCAAAGATGCACTCTCACGATATACTACCCCATGAAGAATGTTGTACATGTGAGTCAGAACACATGAACCCCATGCACATCGGGTCCGCTCGCTAGCCATGTGCTCTATCACCTATCCCCAACCAACAACTAATCCATGTGACGTCGGTCTGGACATAGAAGACTGCCCATAATGCCTAAAAGAAGAATAGGAAGTGGCTCGTATAACTCGGCAATATCATCCCATTGCACTGACCCATCATATACCTCTAAATCTAGAGCTGTGAAGATCCACCACAATATCACATCCCTTATCTATTTTTCATAGGTCAGTAGCTCACCTATGAAAGAATCCACAAAATTCGCCATACATCCTCAAGTGTGACCAACATCTCTCCCATCGACAAATGGAAGGAGCAAGTCTCACTGTACCATTTCTCTACTAGCATAGTCAGAAGTTTGTGAGTTGTCTGAATCACGGGTAGATGAATCATATCATACAAGACGATAGAACAAATAAAATCAATCTCTAGCTCTGTCAACTGATCCTGCAACCACTAAGTTGTGGGATGCCTCTCTCGGGCCTGCAACACACCTAGGTCCTCCTATGAACACAATCAAGTGATGATGTCAACCTCTTTTCTAGCATAATCAACTAATACCTAGACTTCATCGAGTACTTTGATCAAGTATCTGAAGTCTCAACAGGTAAATCGACTCACACACACCTAGACTACAATAGGCATTTACATCAATTGCCTAGTCTCAATAGGTACGCTGAGTCTACAAATAACAAAAAATGCCAACACTGACATCAACTATCATCATCAAAATCCAACTGAGGTAATCAATCAACAATGTGCTAACAACAGTGTCAAGAGTATTATTTTAACTCTCAAAAGCACCAAAGGCAAGCAAAAGTGCTATACTTACCTATCAAAAGCACTACAAAAATACAAAGGCACTATTTTATCTCACAAGATTGCTAAACAAGTGCAAAAGCGCTACCCTACGCATACAAAAGCATTGAAACTCCTAAAACCAAAAGTGCTCGTAATGCAAAAACAATTGCACTAAACTACCTATGCAAAAGCGCCAAACTTACTATGCAATAGTGCCATTGCGGAGAAAAAGCACTAGAAAAGGTGACAAAAGCACTAAAACAATGTTTTAGTGCCTTTGTCTTAGTTTGACTTTGCTTACCTAAAAAAACACCACAAATGAGCTCAAAATGCAAAAGTTAGAACTAGACTTACCGCGGGAATGTAGTTGGCTAGCCATTGGTACCTCTGGATCTGCACAAATCAATGATCTGCTACTAGAACCACCATATTTCTTGCTACAAGATACTCACAAAGGTCACTCTTAGAGCTAAAAAATCACTTTGGAGGACTTCTCGCTCAAATATACCCTACCCAGCCTACCATTGTGGACCCCCTAAACTTCTGAGGTTCACAATTTCTCCATATTAGCCCCGTTTTCCTCCGTTCTTTCAACTTTTACTCGAAATTATTCTCATCTATCAATCCCCCAATTCTTTCTATTTTTCAAGAGATCGCCCAATTTTTTAAAATATTCAGCCCATCTATCGAGAGGGAAACCACCCACTAAACTAACATCCTTGGGCCATATTTCTCATGCCTATCTATTTTTCTTTAAAATGACACTATAAATTGTACCATCTCAAAGAGGGGCAAATGTAGACATGTAAATTTTGCCTCTTGAGGGAGTTTATCATTATCACAATGTCTATCAAAAAGAGTATTATGTACACCTGTATCAATGTATACATCACATGGTACATCATGAATAAAGAGTAAGTACTTCTATGAGTGGTAATAAATGAAAGAATGGTAATCACCTCGCATGCTCAAAAATTTGCATGGGGTGCAAATAATCAAATATGAATATGTCCTATGTATGGTACATAAAAAATAATCATCTATATCTGCATCAGGCTATGACAAAATGCTCCGAGGAGGCTAGGCCAGTCCCTATCATGTTGGTCCCTTTCCCTAATCCTATCCCTGGGATCCCTATGCGGATCTTGATGCCAACCTAGAGCTATGCTCAGTGCCCTATGTGTGGGCGTCCTGCTGAATCCACCGACACTCCGGTTGGATCTCTCTAGTGATCCTCCACTAGACTCCCCATTGTGTGAAGAGTTGAATCCTCTCTCTCTAGGTGGAGCTACATAAATCTCTCACTGTTCTGGAGGGATGACTCTCTCATAGTGAGTTTTATATAAAGAAGTTGATCCAAACTATACTTAATGCAAATGCTAGGTGTAGCTCAAACCTATGGACCCAAATTGCACCTTGGGAAAAGCTTGCTATAGGTGTAGGTCAGACCCATAGGTCCAAACTACACTTATGAAGTACCTTGGGCTAAATTGGTGTAGGATAGACTTATAGGTCTGCCATACACCAAGAAGGGAAAGAGAAAGTGTAAGGAAGACCCATAGGTTCATCATACACCAAGAAATGCAAAGACTCAAAACTGGTGTAGGGTGGGATCATGAATCCGCCATACACCAAAAATTAGCATCACAAACTCAAAGTTGTTTAAGTCGGGCCTGTAGACTCACCATACACCAAGCAAAGAGCCCATAGTGTATGTCAGTCCTACCGCCTCACCTTACACATTGTGTACAATGACAATGGGAAAGGTGGGGTGTCAGTCCGTAAACCTGAACTCCACCAAAGGTTGGTGTGGTTCGAGTTTACGAACCCGCACTGCACAAAATGAAAAGGATGGTATTAGATGCTACCCGAGCTCATTGACTTGAGAATCACCACGAATATGGTGTTGTGGAAGCTGATGAACCTGGACAATACCAAAAACATGGTGCACAGTTATACAAAGAGCCATCAAAAGGGAAAAACAAGCTGGATGTTTGGGTTGATGGACCCGAACATCACCAATCACTGGTGTGGTTTGGGTTTATTGACCAAAACACACCATCATGAGAGGAAAAATGGAAATTCATATCCATATGCATTTGAAAATAAAAAATGGAAAATAATTAGGGTTTTTAAACCTGAATATTCATTGATTTTTTCAAAATGGAAAGGCAAAACAATGAGACATAAAATGGAAGCAATCTTTACCAAAATGGGAAAGATTCCTACAAAATCAAAGAAGGAGCATGCTCACAAAGTCTCCTTAGCTTGAAATAGTAAACCAAAATGAAAATGCAAGAGAAGGATTTAAAACAAAAACAAAAAGACTCCTATTCAAATTTGTATAAGGGGCATTAATAACACTTAAGTGTCATAAAGAGGTGCAAGTCAGGTTTGTAAACCCAATTTGCACTTTTCATTGGCAAGGTGCATTTTGGGTTTACAAACCCGATTTTCATCTAGTATAGAAAGGTAAGGCATAAAGGGGGTGTAAATCGAGTCTATGAACTCTATTTGCACCATAAGCCCAAAATGGTGTAAATCAGGTTTATAGGCCCAATTGACACTTAGAACTCAAAGGAAGACTAATATTGGAAATGCAACAAGATGATCATGTGCAAGATAAAAAAGTTATCTTGAAATGCGTGCATAGAGTGATTAAAACACAAATAGGTCAAAAATTATGGGGTTACCCAACTTTTCCAAACGTCTAAATTGGGGATAACAACATCGAAACTTTTAAATATTTTTTTAATTCTTGAAATCAATTTTACTAAAATAATAATTAATTGAAATTTAAAAACATTAATTCAATTTAGTGTAATTAATTATTATTTTAATATAATGTGCATCCAATATGCTTGATGGACATGGAAGGATATATACACTAGCAAAAACTTAATTAAAAATAAAATAAAAAAAAGAGACATTTGAACATTTTGTCAACATAGGGCTAGGGTGTGGCTTGATTGGAGAGAGTTTCTTATGGTAGGCATGAGATCACAAGGTCTAGTCTCCCCCAACCCACATGGTATTGGAGAGTGTGTCATGCCAATGCACTGCAGTTTATAGGGGCATCTCATTCCTATAGTCTAACAAAAAAATAAAATTTGTCAATATAGTTTTGTTAAAATTATACTATAATAATTAATTAAAATTTTGAAAACACTAATTTGAAGTTATTTTATTTTTCAGAAGTCAAACTTTTACTAGAATAATAATTAATTAAAATTTTAAAAAAATTAATGCAAATATATTGTAATTAATTATTATTTTGGTATAATGTACATCAAATATGCTTAATGGACATGGAAGGATGGATATAGTAGCAAAACCTTAATTGAAAAAAATAGAAAAAAAGAAACCTTTCAATATTTTGTTAGCATAGGGATGGGGGTTTGGCTCCATTGGTGAGAGCTTCTTGTGGTAGGCATGAGGTCACAAGGTCCAATCTCCCCCATCCCACATGCTACTAAGGAAAAATTGTTAACATATTTCTAAGTTAAACTTGTACTAAAACTATCTTTGTTCAACACCCTAATTTGTTTTTATTGATTGCACAAAAAGAATATGATTACAATGAATGAATGAAACCCTAGATGCAAAACCCTAATGCTAGATTAAATTAGCTAGCACCAAGCATCACAATCATAATGAACGAGACAACTTAAGCTATTATTAGCCTAATTTAATAAAAGAAAAAAGCACATAATTTTATCTTAACTAAAAAAGTAATTAAATGACCTAATTAATTAATAATTAGATAAATTGCCCTAATTACTCCAACACCCCCCACCCCTTAATATTAACTTAGGGATAAGACAAAAAGCTAATATGAATGCAAATATGCAAGCATGAAAAAGGCATGATCGAGTACTCATGTACAAACCAAAGTAATGTGACTCTCACAAATGGAGAAATGGAGAAAAACACAAGGATAGGAATCCATCCAATAAAGAAGTATATCCTATGCCAATGACGAAAACCTCAAGATAGAACATGATCCACTACCGCAAGCAACATTTCTACCCTTAGGAAGAAACAAATCCACTAGAGATATGAAAAGAAACTCTCATAAACAAGAAGATGTAGGAATCCAAATCCAAATTATGTGTGCCTCTAGAAACTTCTCATGTGTTGATGGGTGATGAAGATGGGCTGACAACACTGATGTGGCTATCAACAAACAAGAGATGAATGTCCTTAAAATAATCCTCCAAATCTACGATATTAAACTCCACAAATTATGATGATATGTTTGTAAGATACAAATCCCAAGTATCCATATCTAGAAGAATAATGTCTCATTGCACTTAATCAATGGGGCCCATGCATGTGCCAATGCCAAAGTCATGAGGAACAACAAAAGATGAAGATGATTGAAATGGTATCTCAATGTGAGGAGTAGGAACATGAAGACACGCCTATGATCCATCAAAGAATGCAAGACCTATGATATACTCAAGCTCCTCTAAAGTATCATTAAACAAGGGCATACAGTTTGAATGTGGAAGGGGATTAAGACAATCTACTACAAGATCCTCAAGGGATGGAGAGATATGTGTGTCTTCATCTATCTCCCAAAATCTTTTCCCAAGTGTGTGGGTGCACTCAAGGTCAGATATAGAACACATAGTGTCATGATCAACACTAGAACGAATCACTCCTATGACATAGTCTATGATATTACCCCCAAACTAATCTATCTCCTGGAGTCACTGGGTTAGTTATGAGTCCATACAAATAAGGTAAAGTATATAGTCACCTTAGATGTGTCGAGATGCCATGTCACCAAGACTCATAATTCCCCTTGTTGGGCTGATAAAAAAAGGATGAATAAAAAAACCTATGACAGCTCCTCAAATTACATAATCAGACCCTAAAAATATTAGCACATATAAAGCAAGTCAAATACAACCCTCTCCCATAGAAAAATCCATCCGAGGTGCCAAAACATCCAAGTAATTTACTAAATAGTGAAAACACAAAAATCTCAATAAAATGTACCTAGAGAAAATTTAGAATTTAAATAGACCTAAGATCTATGTAAAGGACTCCACTAAATTTCCAATGATATCTGGTTTATGAAAAATAGTCTGGATGTGCAATATATTGCCCCATAGGCACAAATCTAAAGATCTAACTTTGCGGGCCTCATACAAAAATTGCAAAAAAATCTAGAAAAAAGACTAGCACCACTAGATCAGTTTCGAAACTAGTTTTCTGACAATATCTTGTTGCACGATTTAAAGTTTGTATGCCCAAATTAAGGCTAAAAAACTACACTTAGATCAATTAGGATTTAGAGGCTTGAAAGAGGCATGCAGATGTGTCCATACAATGCTAATAAAAATGACATCATGCAAACATTAGTAGATATTCTTAGAATACTCTTGTTATCACTATTTAGAAAATGGGTATTCTTGTCCCATAATTGGCTAAGTATATGAAAATTTTGAGTCTGGTATGGCCTTGTTACCTCTAATTGCTTTAGGTCCAAAGAGGGTTTAGGGTTTAAGTCTTAATCGCTCCAGTGTCTAAGAAAAACCCTCTCCTTCTAATTTTGTGTTACTTTATTCACTTAAAGAAGGGTCCGTTTGCCCTAAGAAGTGTCCCCCCCCTTTCTTATTTCTTCCTAGGCGGGTCTAGCAGTGCATTATTTTTCTAAGTCTTTCCTATGGTTCTAATTTTTAATCAGGCTCCTAACCAATGAGTAGGTTCCTTTTAATCTAAAGGCGCGCGTGATTTCGCAGCCCTAAGATGCCCGTGAGTTACCATTCGCGAAGTGGCGAAAGGTAGAAGTGGGTCTGACATCCAAGTTTTCACTAAAGATAAAGACCGATCAAGTTCTATTTGATCGGACAACCCACGCGGTTTCACAAGATAAAGGTGACTGAGATTTAACCTTCACGAAATGGCGAAAAGGAAATTGGCTCTGGCATCCAACAAAGACTACAATAAATACCATTCAAGTTCCTTTTGATTGGATGGCTCGCGCTATTCCGCAAGCCAAAGATGCACTGGCTTTATGCTTCACGAAATGGCGAAAGGGAAAGTTGCTCCATGAGGTGGTAAGGATTGAAAGTAAAGATCGATCAAGTTCCTTTTGATCAGATGGTCAACAACATTTCACAGCCCTAAGGTGATTGAAATTTAACCTTCGTGAAATAGTGAAGTGACATGGCAGCCACTTGGTCGATGTCATGGCAGAAGAGATGGATTAGACCGCTGACGAAAAGACAAGTTGTCAGATACACATGGCAGACCTGAAGTGGATCCCATGGAAGTTGTTCGATGAATAAATGATAGACACGTTGGTTTCCTTTTCCAATCAGTTGCTAGGCTGGATGATGCTGAGTCAGAGGGTCCACTTCTATCGGTTAAGTTTGTTAAAGGGCGGGTATCTCAAGAAGGATCCTACGGTGGGCGCTATTTCGTAGCCTGAAGATGCAAGGTAATTATCATTCATGAAACAACGAAAACCGCTAGCCTTAAATGCTTGGTGCGCAGTTAGTGGGGTCAGCCGCTAGTGATAGGATAGAATAAAGACCAATCAAGTTCCTTTTGATCAGACAGCCTACGCAGTTTCACTGGGTGAATGTGCATGATGTTTAGCTTTCACGAAATGGTGAAAGACCTCTAAGCCTGTCGTCGGATGAAGAATAGTCAATAAAATAAAAGCCGTGCAAGTTTTGTTGGATCTAATAGTTGGCATGATTTTGCTTGATAAAGAAGCACAGATTTTAGGCTTCACGAAATGGCGAAACAAGAAAGTGATAGAACACAAAGACATTTTACGATCCGTTGGAGCGAAATTTTTGAATTCATTCATGAATTCAATTCTAAGGTGATGGCCAAAGCATGTGGTGTTAATGTCGCAATTAAGAACCCGATTGCTATATATACGCTCACATGAATTGAATGTAGGCATCATTTCAAAGAGTTGTTGCAAAAAAGCTGGTGCAGAGCAGAGTTCTTTAGGCCGAGAACAAGTTTTCTTGTATCTTGCTTACCAGTTACTTGAAAGTTTGATTGAATTGTGGTTTTGTTCTATTAAAGAATTGTTGTGGATAGTAATTGAATTACTTGCATATCATTGAGATGGCACCTAGAAGGGACTTCACAAGGAAAGTTAATTACCAGGAGAGAGCAATTTGTGATGATTTCTTGGAACAGTTGTCTATGTCCACAAACGTAGCAGTTAAGGTTAAAGAATTAGTGCCCAAGGCTCCTCGCTTGAGAATAGGAGAAGGATTGTATGACAAGGGTAATTGGCTGAGAGACCCACAGATAGGGTTGTTTGGTTTGGGTTTATTCAAGGTTGGATTTAGTATGAGACACTCCCTAGCCCCAATGAACAGTATTTGGTAGTTAGATGTAGGTAAATTGGTGGTCCCTGGAGTGTTCATGGATGTGGATCTCCTAACTCAGATTGCACACAACTATGACCCTATTACCAAAAGTGCTAGGGATATAAATGGAAAAACCCTCACTGAAATAAATGATGATGAGTTTAGAAATGTATTTGGGCTCAGTGAGGTGTCCAATTATTTGGAGCCCATTAATTTTAAATCATTGGCTCAGGTCTACAATGCACAGAGGAATCATCTTAGAAATGGGCCTCTTAAAGAATTCTTTGTTAAAATAGGTGGATTGACTATTGTAGGACCTAATACTATGGAGCCTTTCTCCTTAAATTTGTTCACTCTTAGAGCCAAAGGATTATACTGGTCACTTTGCCAGATTTTTGGAGAGGATGCTAAAGTGAACATGCCGACTCATTACATGTTAATGATAGGTCAAATTTTAAATCCTTCTCTGGCAATTACATTTGATTATGCCCCCTATATTACCAATGCAATCCATGAAGGCTTGATAGGGATAAAGAATGGTAAGGTGGATAGGCCTTTTGGATGGTACTCCCTTCTCATGGATCTATTTCTATTCAAGGGTGGTGACTACTTTGCCAATGGAATGGATCTGGTGAAAGAAAAAGATGGGGAGAAAATGCCAGTTCAATTATGGAGCATAGTGCTATCATGGGACAGGGAAGATGCTAGCTACCTAAATTTTGATAAGTGCTTTGCATCCAAGATCAGAATTCTTTTATGCTCAGAGAATCCAAGGGTCCCTAAAGCTCTTTTGGAGTTACTTAGGCCAAAGGAGTTTGCTGAAGGAATCAAAATTGTTCATAATTGGGGTGACATGTACTTGTACCCTGTTTCCATAGTTTTCAGAGTGTATGGTTTCAGAGGCACTCCATTTTTGTTTCCATATCAAGTCCCATAGAAAGTAGGAATTGCAGAAGTCCTCAGGCAGATTGGGAGTATGCAAGAGGCAGAGCTATCTAACAGAGGAAAGGGACCTTTTTCTCTATAGTTCCAATAGCACATCAGTTTGTGATTACTAAAGGTGGGTGGAAGTGTTTTGAGGAGCTCTTTCAACCATACTGGCTATCCACTGCAATGTCAGGCTTTTCTGACCCTGAAGACTTCTTTAATAGTATTTTTGGAAAGAGGATAGTATGCAAAGGAAGACCTCACCAATTCCAATTCCCTGAAGACCTCATCAGAAATGAGTTTGATTTGGATGAGCAAGAGCTAATGAAAGAAAAGTGGGTGGCCTACAAGAAGGCTCTAGATTTTGTGCACCAATTTGACACCAGCTATGACCCTTTATCCAATTTTCACCCCTTTGAGGAAAATGCAAAATTCTTAATTCTTTGTTTTGAAGATGTAATGCAAACATTGAAAGAGAAGAGGGAAGCAGTGATTAAAAACAACCCTAAGAAGGCAAGACTAGTTATAGCTAGGTCTACATCTGCTAAAGAAATCCCTCCTGGTGACTATGTGCTACATAGAAAATCCAAGTACAGTGTGTTGGTGCCAACAAAAGGGGAACCTTCTACTTCAAAAGGGAAGAGGAAAATACAAGATGTCATTGACATTCAGGAATTCCCAAAGAAGCAAAGGGTGGGAAAGGAAGTGCAATCTAATGAGCCCTTGTATTCTCCATCTCAATCCCCTATTCGTATAGGAGATGAGCAGGAAGCAACTGAGCAATTGTTGCAGTTATGGACTCTTGGGGAGATAGCCTATACCTATGATGAAATAGAAGATGGAATACCTCAAAAGCCAGAAGATACTGAGATGAACATAACCACCAATGCGTTCAAAGGCCAGGAATTGGATCCTGCCATTAAACAAGCCAGTGAGGAATTCTTAGCTGATAGCAACTTTGTTACCTCAGGAGCTTTCATGCAATTTGTGTGGAAGCAGAATATTGATAAGTTTAATGCCAGATGTGAGAAGAGGAAGAGTGAGCAGCCCCACAAGGATGCAGCTATGGTGGAGGAAGAAATAAAGCAAGAAATGGTCACTGAATTTATGACCATCACTCCCGAGCAAGGAAGGGAGATGGTAGCAAAGGTTGGTGTACTCATCCTCCCCGAATGGGTTATAGTAGATGCCTTGGTTCTAGAGGCAGTCAGGAAAGAAACTAAGCCTATGGAAGGAGTAACCTTCAAGAAGGATAATGCTACTTTGGTCATGTGGTCTATGAAAAGAGATGAAAATAAAAAGAAAAAGGATACCCCAGAATCAAGCTACCTTGGAGGTATGATAGTGAAGAGAGTGCAAAATACTGGAGTGGTGGAGGTTGCTAGCACAGTCTTAGAGACTCCAAAATTCAGTGTTGCAGTGGCAGAGAAAGAAGGAATGGAAAAGGCAGTTCTCCAAACTAAGTTAGAGACTATCCTGAAAGCTTACAATGATGCCAAAGGAGAGGTAATGAGTCGAGACACTATTATTGCTAATTTGAAAAGCCAATTGGCAGGTCAATACCATCTAGGTGAGTCCTCAACATTGATGATTTCTTCTTCTCCTACACCGCCTCCATCTACTAGCCCTATCATTTTATTCCCACCTTCTCCTACACCTTCTAGTTCCCAATCAGTTGAGATAACTCCTTAGGAGTTGGAGAAGCTAAAACAGGCTCAAACCCTATTTGCAAATAAATATGAAGAGAGAGTGAGGGCCACAATTTTGAGTTTTGCTGACACTATAGGATCATCATTGGTGTATAATAATATGAGTAAAGTTTTGGATATGTGGAATGAGTTCAATGGAGAAAAGGCTATTCTAATGCCTATTTTGGACAAGTGGAAGCCTAGGGAGGAGGACCTAGAACTTATATGTGTATCTTATGATGAGGTAGGGACTGACCCCATTATCAACTCCTCTTGTGACGTGATAAAGGATCTGGCAAAGTTAGCAGAAGGAGTAGATAATGCAGAGAGGAAGATCAACTTGTATAAGAAAGAGTACACTGAGCAAGTATTTGAATTATTCCCAAGGGGTTTTGCCAGTTCAACTCAATTGAAGGACAAAAAAATATGGCTTAATGAATAAGGAGTCAACCTATCATTAAGGATAAAGGGAATCATTAATACAGATGATACTTCCCTATTTGTCAGAATGATTGAGGAGATAGAGAAAATTAAATCACACTATGGTTTCCTAAATTCAGAGGTTAATAAAATGAGGAACTCTTGGAAGAGATTAGCAAGGACAAAAGGGAAAGTTTTTAACTTCTCATGGCCTGCTGATGACATGTACCAGAAGTGGACAAAAAAGTATGTTGTGCTGGATGCAGAGGTTCAAGAAGAAGCCGCAGAATGACAACCACGGGAAAGGGGTCGTTAGAAATTGGAAAAGATTTGATACTTCCTGTTCTAAAAAGAAGTTTGTTGTAACTAACCTTTCAAAAAGGTCCGAAGCTTGTATGCATCCATGCTATTATAAATGGATACCAGAACTAGTAAAAAAGAGATCACAAGAATTTGTAAAGAAACTCTGCAGAAATTTATCTGGGTTTTTCTAAGTTTATAGAGAATATTCTGAGTTTTGTAAGATTTTTCAAAATGAATATCAATATACATACCATAAACTTTCGAGCCTAGAATTTGTGATGTCTTCTGGTGTGCTTTCAAATATTTACTGGTTTCATTTGGGTAATCTAGGGTTATTCAATTGAACATTGATTGTAATGCAGTCTTTATAGATATGTTTCTTAGATTTCTTCTTTAGGATAGGAATTAAATATGCGAGGAATATCTTCTGTCAGTATGATATTTTGTTGGAAACTTTGAATCTAATGAACATTGTCTAGTCTAATAAGGAAAGACTCTTATATATGTCAGGCATATATCGGGTTGATAGAAGCCGAAGTAATGATATGTATGGAGATATTTGACTGTGAAATCTTTGTTTAACTTAGATGACTTTGTAGCCTGGATAAGGCACTAGTATCAGTTTCATCTCTCTTTCTACATTTCTTGAAGATCAACACTGAACATGAGCATAAGCTTTCTTTCATTATTTCAGTTTGTTTTTGAGGCGATAAGGTTCACTGGTTTTGGACTGGTTTATTGTGGATCTATTTTAAAAGTGTGAAATTATTCACAAAAGGTATACTTGCCTGAACTTGGGATAAGTTCAAAGTGTAGAAGTTTCTTGAAACCTTATCATATGTTGCTCTGAGGTTCTTTTTCTTTGATCTCTTTATTTGTAAATAGAGTTATTATATTTCTTATAAGGGATAAGAGGGGAATCAGAATTTGAGAACAACAAAGTGGCGACTCTGCTGGGGAGAGTCATAGTGTGAATCCAGATGCATATTTGTTCTTGGATTAGTTCGGAATATTGTTTGGATAACTGTGTTCAAAATTGTTTGCCTGACCTTTGATTCGTGTGTTCCTTTCTCTCTCTGAAAATCTTTGTGATTTTTTATTTTTAAAGATCAGCAAATATTTTGTGTAAAGCTTGTTTTCATATTTCCCACAATATTTGTGGGCAGCGACTTTGATAATTTTAACCAGTCCTTTGAAATAATTGAAATTCTTTAAGGAAACAAGCATAATGCAGGGAGGAAAAAACACCAGATTTTTCATGAAGAAGCATCCTTGTGAGACGTTGCAAGAAGGATTACTTGAACAATCACGTAGAGGTCAAAAGAGATTAGTGGTTCATGAAGCAACAAATGCTGCTTGGGTGCAGAAAAGCATCAATACGGGTAAGATATCTGAAAGACCTATTTATACAAATTCAAATTCATCTTCCCACGAATCTGAGAATGATGTTCTAGGATTCCATTCTGGTTTATTTGGGAATGTAGAAGATGTCCATTTTTCAAATCAAAGGATATCCCATGCTAGTTTTTCTGGGAAAGACAAAACTAGTTCAAATATAGTCAGAGATTCTGTACCTAGAACAATTGATGGAAACATCAGTTTAATTGATATTGATCAAGTCAATATCTCAGACTCTGAAGAAATCTTCCCTGATGAAGATAAGGTATCCCAAGAAATAGAGGACCTGAATAGAAGAGTCCATCATTTGATCTCCGTAAGAGCACAAAAGGAAGCAAATAAGGAGAGAGAAGTAAAAGCAAAGTTGATGGAGAGAGACAGACTCCTAAGACAAATTGCTGACCTCGAGTTGCTTGCCCAAGAAAAGGCTAAGAGTGAAGATGAAGGTCTTGTGATTAGAGAAATCCTAATTCCCAAGGCCAAACCAGCATATAAGTCAGTAGTCCAACCAAGTAAGGAAGTTCTTAGTGATCCACAACCTGCTAGAAATGATGTTGATAAAGGAAAGCAAAAATGCATGGAAGATGGGTTTGGATCTAATACTACAGTGGAGATCTCTCATAGGGTTTCAACACATGAAAGGGAGATGGAGAGGATGAAAAAAGAGAAGGAAGATTTACAAATGGAATTGGAAAAGGCTGAATTAGAAGCAGCTAATCAAGAAGTCAAAAGGAAGATTAGCTATCTAAAAGCACCCCCCATCATGTTTCCTTCAGTAGATCATAATAAACTTGATCCTCAGCAAGTCCCACTCCCTCTTGTTAAAATTCAGCCAACTCTACCTGTTAGCACTGCAACAACCAATCAAGCCTCTGGTACTGACCAAGGTAACTAGATCACTCTAACTCAGAGCCCCAATGTAAGAATGAACATGGGTAATAACCATGCTATTAACCCATTCCAGAGAAGACCTATTAACTTAGAACTGTATAGGCAACTCTTTTTTGATGGAATCCCAGGGTACCCTAACCATGTTCCTACTGAGTTAAGAGATAGACTTCATAAGTTTGCTAGAAATAATGTAATTAGTGCAGAGGAGCACTTAAAATCTTTTGGTGACTTGATTAATGATTATGAAATTGTGAATGAAGACGTCATCGTGAAACTATTTGTACAGTCTTTAGTAGATGATGCAAGAGACTGGTATAGAGGTCTTCCTGTGAACAGCATTGTGTCTTGGGAGGATTTTAAAATTGCTTTTAGGAACAGTATGGTTCTAAAACAAATGTGAGCTTCATGCTTAATGAGTTTAACAATATCAGAAAGTCTGATAATGAAATAGTCATTGATTTTAATGCTAGATTTTAGAAAGCAATGCATAGATTGTATCAGGTAATGAGATTAGATGACAACATGTGCCTAAACACTTATTACAATGCATTTTATTCCAAAATGGCTTATATTTTGAGGGATAAAAATCCACATAGCCTTAGAGATGCATTTAGAATTGCTATCAATGTAGAGAGCAATAGAAAAGCATCTGAAAAATTAGGAAGAAGAACTGATGGTAGGCTATGGCAAGAAACAAAACAACAACCTAACAAAGTTGCTAAAGAAGAAGATAAAATAGAGAAGTTAGTGACTGCTATGAAAGATCTGACTGCCAAGGTGAGCAAAAATGATAAACCCCATTATAACTGGCAAGATAGACCTCCCAAGTTGCATGATATGCCTTACAACACCGCCTGGAAGGATGGTAAACCTCAAAATGAAAAGCTAAAAAATACACAGAGCCAAGATACCCCTGATCCTTTAAAAGGAAAAAATGTCCATAACATAGAGAATACTCCTTGGTGTATTGATTGTGATGGGCCACATTCTCCTCATCAATGTGTTGTAGCTCAATCCCTTGAAGAATCCATGAGACAAGAGGTTGAGCCTGATATTAATATGTTTGAAACTATCATAGAAAGTGATGAGGAGTCTTTACAAAGTGAATTTATTGATTGTGATGTGTTGGATAGTAAAAGGTCCTACCAAGGAAAACTAACACTTGATTGGCATCCCACTTTGAATGTGGTAACAATCGAAGATGAAGAAGTTCATCTCAGGAGGCCTAGTG
This sequence comes from Cryptomeria japonica, assembly GCF_030272615.1. Classification (NCBI taxonomy): domain Eukaryota; kingdom Viridiplantae; phylum Streptophyta; class Pinopsida; order Cupressales; family Cupressaceae; genus Cryptomeria; species Cryptomeria japonica. The sequence continues at coordinate 331,458,641 of NC_081415.1, forward strand.
ATGAGGAAGTAAAAAATCTCACTAAGGCTGCTATAGCCAAAGCTAAGCACAATTACAACTTAAGGAGCACTAAAAGGGATAGTGATCAAGGTGAACCTGGTTCTATGTTTATAAAAGAGGTATCCCAAAAGAAAGCAACAAGTAGTGCTACTTTGCCTCAAGCTGGTCAAGAGAAGAAAGATCAAGTTAAAGAAGTACCCACGGGTATGATAATAAAGCTACTAAAGAAGGCAAGTCAACCTAAGGTAGAAAGAGCTAAAGCTAATACTAAGTTGAGCAGTAATTCCACATTTGATATGGCTTAGGCTCTTACCCAAATGAAAGTTACTGTGCCATTGATAGAATTATTGAAAATAAAGGAACATAGAGAAGCTGCTTTGTCTTTATTTTCTAACATATCTAATAGTAACATAGTTCTACCTACCAGTTCAATTAAAGATGAAAAGGATCAGGAGTTCCAAACCCCAGAGGTATATTTTGGAACAATTATTACCCAAGAACCTCACAGGTAGATCCTTTTTATGTTACTCTGTTAGTGAATAATCGGTTGATCAAAAATTGTATGATAGATTCTGATGCAACTGCTAATGTAATGCCTTATGGTGTTATGAAAGAATTAGGACTGTCAGTGAGTACAGTATATGGGAAATGCTATGCTATGGATAACAAAGAAGTGCCTATGATAGGTACAATGAGAGATGTTGAAGTGAAGATAGCAGCATTCCTTGAAGTGACATATAAGATGGATGCTATTGTAACTGACACCAAGCCTCATTATGGCATGTTATTATCCAGGCAATGGGCTGCAAGAGTGGGTGGAAATGTTCAGTTGGATTTGTCACATGCTACCATCCCAATTAATGGGAATCAAGTCAAATTGTACAGAGAACCATGTGCCCCTAGGGTAATTGAGAAAGTAGATCCTAACATGCTCATCTCTATGATTGATGTGGATCTTGATAATTTTAGATTATAGCCAATATTACCCCAATTGAAGAATACCGACTCCATTGTGACTGAATTAGAATCTCAACAGCATGGTTTGTGGCAAATGTATTTTGATGGAGCTTGTTCTAAAGAAGGATCTGGAGTAGGAGTTCTCTTAGTATCCCCATCAGGTATAACTTTGAAGTATTCCTTCTTGTTAGCCTTCCAATGTACAAATAATACTGCTGAATATGAAGCCCTACTATTGGGGCTTGAAGTTGCAAAAAGGCATGGAATTCAATTGTTAAAAGTATTAGGAGACTTAGAATTGGCTGTCTCTCAAGTTAAGGCCAAGTATGCATCTAAGAATGATAGATTGAAAAGATACAAGCATGCCGTATGGGATGTCATTGAGCATTTTAATGCATTCTCTATAAATTGGATAGTAAGATCCAAAAATATCATGGCAAACTTCTTAGCAAATGTTGCATTAAAGAATGATGATGCAACACTAACCGGTATATCCACAGTTGAAGTAAAAGCTAGGTCTGCCATTCCTGAGAATGTATATAATTGGCAAGTGTTTGCCGATGATGAAGATATTCTTAGGTTTATGCAGTGCATTGATGACTGTGATGGGCAAAAAATTGACTGCAATGCCTTGGTGGAAGTGGTTGACAATAGAGAAACTGTATTTGGGAATGACTTGGTTCAATTAGAGACTAATGAAATACCTAAAGGGTTGGTAGAGCTTGAAGGTATGTTCAGTTACAGTGACAGTCATCTGCACCAGCAATCAACCACTAAGCTTGATGAGTTAGAGGAAGTAAATTTATGGATAGAATCATCCCCTAAGTTGGTATATATTGGAAAAAAGCTGCCTCCTCATGTCAGAGTGAATCTCATTAATTTATTAAAGAATTATAAACATGTATTTGCTTGGTCTTATGAAGATCTAAAGGTGTATAGATAGGATTTGTTCCAGCATGAAGTACCTTTTCTTCTAGATGCTAAGCCTTTTAGACAAAAGAAAAGACCTATTAACCCCCTGATGGAATCCAAGATGCAGTAAGAACTAACCAAATTAAGGGAAGGGGGAATTATTAAGCCTATAAGGCAATCCTCATGGGTCTCAAATTTGGTCCCAGTGAGAAAGAAGAATGGCAACATAAGACTCTGTGTCGACTTTAGGAACTTGAATGTTACTTCCATGAAAGATAATTATTCTTCTACTAAGATGGAAGCTATGTTGCAAAGAGTGACTAGTTGTGACCTATTGTCGATGATGGATGGGTTCTCAGGGTATAACCAGGTGTTGTTAAAGGAATCAGAACAATTCAAAACCACTTTCACCACCCCTTGGGGAACTTATGTGTATGTTAGAATGCCTTTTGGTTTGAAGAATGCTGGAGCGACATTTCAGAGGGCAATGGATGTAGCTTTCAAAGAATTCATCAATATTATCATCGTAGTATATCAAGATGATTTGACTGTTGGTATTTTGGTATGGTTTTGTAATTGATGTCAACACCTGCTAACACACCTACTTTGGAGATCCAGCAACATTCACCGGCAATCAGTAAAATGCTCAAACAATCACCGGTATATAGTTAACCGGTAGGATATAATGTTCACCGGTACATGCAATGACATGGAAGACACTTGGTAATGTCGAAGACATCATGTGGACACTTTTCCTTGAAGTAATATCATTGGTATATTCTTATTCACATATTTGCTTTCATCGGCAAATAGGTCCAGGTTATCTAGGGTTACACCGGCAGGTTTATCTTTTCCAGATCATCATGGCACGCTATGGAGATGATTTATTATTGTTGTAAATGCATTAAGTTGACATGCTCAATCAGTTATTGCATCGGATATTGTATTATTTGTAAAATGTTTTATTATAATATCTTGTAGAGCTGACCTACTAGAATTGGTCTTAGGGTATGGTATAAATGTAAGATCTTATTTGTAAGATCAAGTGTGGAATGTGAAAAAGATTTAAGGAAGGGTATATGTGAGATCAAGCAGAGATATACACGAAGACCTCATTTGAAAGTAAAGTTAGGTTTTTGGAAAAGCATATCAGCATTACACTGGTACTGAATCCAGCATATGAAGATGCTATTTTGTGCAGTACATTCTCATTGGATTTAACCATCCAACTGTAGTCAGTGTGACTCCCATTTGTGTTTGAGTAGTGAGCTTTAGGCTGTTGGCCTTTCTGCATGTGTAGACCCCTCTTGTACACTTACTATCTATAGTAGTATCATCTGATTGTGGGTAAGGTTTCCCACCGTGGTTTTTCCCCTTACAGGGTTTCTACGTACAAATATTTGTGTCATATGTTGTGGTTGACTTTGTGCTTATGTTTCATGCATTAATTCTTACCGGTACAACATTTCCTTTTAACATTGTTTACCGACACAATTAACTATCTTACCGGTATTAAGCATTAAGTTGGTTAATAAGATTTTGGTTTGAATTTATTAAACAACTGATTCACCCCCCCCCTTCTTAGTTGTCCCCGGGACATATAATTGGTATCAGAGCCTAGTCCTCTTTTTGTAGAAGTTTAACAACTTGAGGAGATCCAATGTCTACTAATTATTTCAGGAAGGATAATCCTAAACTTGATGGAACCAACTATGGAATATGGAAAATTAGAATGGAGACACATCTGAATTGCATTGGTAAAGACATCTGGGAAGTTACTAAGAATGGTTATACTACTGCTGTAGCTGGTCAGCCTGCTCCTATTACTTTAGGTAAAGATGAAGAAAATGATTGCAAAGCAAGAGAAGCACTTCTGAGCACATTATCAGATCAACAAATCATGGGATTATCAGATAGATCTACTGCAAAAGCTATTTGGGATCATTTGGAAACACTGAATGAAGGGGATTCCACAGTCAAAATTGCAAAACTTGAAAGCTTCCGAGTTAGGTATGAACATATGAAAATGGAAGAAGATGAAAGAATTTCTGCCTTTATGGAAAGAGTAAATGAAATTGTTTTAGGTATCAAATGTTGTGGAGGAACCTTGAGTGAAGATGAGATTGTTTCAAAAATCTTAAGAGGTTTGCCACCGGCATATAAAATGAAGGTTACTGCTATTAATGAGCTGAGAACAATGCCTAATACATCAGTAACTAGGGATACATTGATTGGAAAACTTTCAGCTTTTGAAATAGAGGAATTTGGTCCTGTTGCTATAAAAACTGATTTGGCCTTCAAAGCATCAACATCATCTGCTCCATCTTTTGACAAATCAGACTAGAGAGCCTTTTATGCAAGAGTTGAAGAAACCAGGAAGGAGAATGAAGAGATTGAAGAACTTGAAGCACTATTTGCAAGAAAAATGCCAAAAGGTCCAATTGGAAGTAAGTATGAAGGTAAAGCACCCTTTAAATGTTTCAATTTCAATAAGATTGGTCATATGGCTTCAAGATGCCCTGATAGACATGCTAGACTAAGAGAAGAAGCTAGAAGGACATACAAACCTAGTCCTGAATATCAAAGATACAGATTTAAGAAAAACAAAGATAAATCCTGTTACATTGCTGATGAAGGTGTGACTGATGATTCTGATGAGGATCCAACAGACACCGGATGGGTCTTTGTTGCTATAACAGAAGATCAACCGGTACCTATTGCTCCACCGGTAGAACAAGCCCTAGCAGCTAAAGTTGAATCAAAGGATGAATGGATTATTGACTCAGGATGCTCACATCACATGACTGGAGACAAAGGCAAATTCTTGAACTTTCAAGAATACAATGGAGGTTTAGTAAGATTCAGAGATGACAAAGCGTGTTCAATCAAAGGTAAGGGTTCAATATCTCTTGATGGTAAACATAACACTAACAATGTTTACTATGTTGAAGGATTAAAATATAATCTTTTAAGTGTTGGTCAATTTAGTTGAGAAAGGTTTTCAGTTATAATAGTGAAAAGGCATGCTTAATTGCTCATATAGATGAAAGTTGGCTATGGCATAAAAGACTATGTCATGTAAATTTTGATAGCATGGTAAAAATCAGTACTTCTAAGGCAGTTAGAGATCTACCTAAAATTGTGAAACCTCATAATACAATTTGCAATGAATGTCAATTTGGAAAACAGGTTAGAGCTAGTTTCAAAAGTATTCCAAAAAAATCCAATAATGCTCTTGATTTAATTCACACTGATTTATGTGGTCTAGCTAGAACTAAAAGCTTACAAGGTGATAGATATTTCATGCTAATTATTGATGATTATTCTAGAATGTGTTGGGTTACTTTTCTCAGAGAAAAGTCAAAAGCACTTGGGAAGTTCAAACTATTCAAAGCAATGGTTGAAAATGAAACCGGTAAGAAAATTAAATGTTTAAGATCAGATCAAGGAGGAGAATTCACATCTAGAGATTTTAATACATTCTGTGAAGTGAAAGGAATCAAAAGACAATTATCAGCACCTCAGACACCACAACAGAATGGAGTTGTTGAAAGGAAAAACAAAACTATTTTGGATGCAGCAAGAAGTATGTTATCAGAAGCAAATCTACCACATGTGTACTGAAGAGAGGCAGTAAGCACTGCTATCTACACATTCAACAAAGTTCACATCAAAGGTGAAACTGGTAAGACCCCTCATGAACTATGGCTTGGTAATACTCCTACTCTTAAGTATTTCAGAAGTTTTGGAAGTAAATGTTATATTAGAAGAGATGAGTATATTGGCAAGTTTGATCCTAGAAGTGATGAAGAAATATTTCTTGGTTATTCATCTAAGAGTAAAGCTTATAGATGTTTTAATAAAAGATTACAGAAAATTGTTGAGAGTACAAATGTAAAGATTGACGAACAATTCAGAGGAACTTCAAGGTATATAGACTCTGAACTGGTAACAGAAATTATGACAAATGAACCAATAGTAAATCCACCGATATAGAATGATGACCTAGTTACTCCGGTATCATCAGAGGATACCACAGTAATTGAAGAACAACAACAGACTAAGACACCCCGATATGTAAGACTGAATCATTCTGAAGATCAGATAATTGGAAGCAAATTTAAAGGAGTCATGACAAGAGGAAGATTGGCAAATGAAGAGGTATGTCTTATTTCTCAAATTGAACCATTATCTATCAATGAGGCATGTGAAGATAAATTTTGGATTAAAGCTATGGAAGAAGAATTAGGACAAATTGAGAAAAATAATACTTGGACATTAGTTCCCTGGCCTGAAAATAAAAATGTAATTGGAACCAAATGGGTATCTAGAAACAAACTCAATGAAGATGGTAAGGTTGTCAGGAATAAAGCAAGACTAGTGTGTAAGGGATATTCTCAGAAAGAAGGACTTGATTACAATGAAACCTTTGCACCGGTAGCCAGAATTGAAGCAGTTAGATTATTTTTAGCCTTTGCAGCTCACAAGGATTACAAAGTTTATCAAATGGATATTAAATGTGCATTTTTGAATGGAGATCTTGAAGAAGAAGTTTATATTGAACAACCTAATGGATTTTCTTTGACAGATAACAATGATATGGTTTGCAGATTAAGAAAAGCTTTGTATAGACTAAAACAAGCTCCAAGAGCCTGGTATGCAAGATTGGATAAGTATCTCTTAAAAATTGGTTTTACTAAAGGAAATGCAGATAGCAATTTATATTACAAAGTAACTAATGATGACATTTTGATTATGGAAGTATTTGTTGATGATATAATCTTTGGAGGAGAAGATGGATTATGCAAAGAATTTTCTCTTAAAATGCAGCATGAATTTGAAATGTCTATGATTGGAGAAATAAAATTCTTCTTAGGATTGCAGATTTTACAGACTGATAAAGGCATATTTTTGAGTCAATCTAAGTACTTGAAAGAACTACTCAAGAAATTTGAGATGGAGAACTCTAAACCGGTAAGCACACCTATGACTACAAATGACAAATTATCTCAAAGAGATGAATCTACACCTATTAATCCAACTAGATACAAATCTATGATAGGAGGTTTACTGTATTTGACACAAGCTAGACCTGATATTATGAATGCAGTATGTATAGTTTCTAGATTTCAGAGTAATCCCAAGGAAAATCATGAATCAACAGTAAAAAGGATTTTCCAGTACTTACAAGGCACAACAAATCTTGGATTATGATATCCTAAAGATGAAAATTTATTGGTTAAGTAAGAAACAGAGTTGTACATCTTTATCAACAACAGAATCAGAATATGTTGCAGCAGCAACAAACTATACACAGGTACTTTGGCTTAAGCAAATGTTGAAAGACATAAAGGTAAAATGCAAGGAACCTATTACTATATATTGTGATAACACTGCAGCAATTGATATATCTAAGAATCCAGTATTACATTCTAAAACAAAAGATGTTTCTATCAAATTGAATTTTCTAAGGGAAAAAGTTGAAGAAAAGGAAATAAAACTGGTTTATGTGAATACTAAAGAACAACTTGCAGATATTTTTACAAAACCTTTGCCTAAGGAAACTTTTGAGTATCTCAGAGATCAGCTCGGAGTCTTACCTCCACCGGTAGGGACTTAGACAGTTGATGATTGTCATCAACCGGCAGAATTAAATGGACAAATCTTTTATTCCGGTATTTGATGAGGAAGCTACTTCTCATGGGGAGTAGTTGGTATATTGAATTGGTTGGTATTTTATATGAACTTGACCTTTTGTGACTTTGGAATTTGATGTCAAAGGGGGAGAGATATATGGAAAAAGATTAAAGAAAAATATATGGAAAAATGCATTATCTTTTTGAGGAGAGATTGGTATTGTAAATAAATCTTTGTATAAACACATATTACTCCCAGGGGGAGAATTGGTTTTTGTACTTCGCATTTCTATTTTGTCACTTTGATGGTTTTTCATCTTGTGTTGCCATCAATGCCAAAGGGGGAGATTGTTGGTATTTTGGTATGGTTTTGTCATTGATGTCAACACCTGCTAACACACCTACTTTGGAGATCCAGCAACATTCACTGACAATCAGTAAAATGCTCAAGCAATCACTGGTATATAGTTAACCGGGAGGATATAATTTTCACAGGTACATGCAATGACATGGAAGACACTTGGTAATGTCAAAGACATCATGTGGACACTTTTCCTTGAAGTAATATCATTGGTATATTCTTATTCGCATATTTGCTTTCACTGGCAAATAGGTCCAGGTTATCTAGGGTTACACTAGCAGGTTTATCTTTTCCAGATCAGCATGGCACGCTGTGGAGATGATTTATTATTATTGTAAATGCATTAAGCCAACATGCTCAATCGGTTATTGCATCAGATATTGTATTATTTGTAAAATGTTTTATTATAATATCTTGTAGAGCCGACCTACTAAAATTGGTCTTAGGGTATGGTATAAATGTAAGATCTTATTTGTAAGACCAAGTGTGGAATGCGAAAAATATTTAAGGAAGGGTATATGTGAGATCAAGCAGAGATATACATGAAGACATCATTTGAAAGTAAAGTTAGGTTTTTGGAAAAGCATATCAGCATTACACCGGTACTGAATCCAGCATATGAAGATGCTATTTTGTGCAGTACATTCTCATTGGATTTAACCATCCAACTGTAGTCAGTGTGACTCCCATTTGTGTTTGAGCAGTGAGCTCTAGGCTGTTGGCCTTTCTGCATGTGCAGACCCCTCTTGTACACTTACTATCTGCAGTAGTATCATCTAATTGTGGGTAAGGTTTCCCACCGTGGTTTTTCCCCTTACAGGGTTTCCACATACAAATATTTGTGTCATATGTTGTGGTTGACTTTGTGCTTATGTTTCATGCATTAATTCTTACCGGTACAACATTTCTTGTTAACATTGTTTACCGACACAAATAACTATCTTACCAGTATTAAGCATTAAGTTGGTTAATAAGATTTTGGTTTGAATTTATTAGACAACTGATTCACCCCCCCCTCTCAGTTGTCCCCGAGACCTACATTGACATGCTTTTCCAAAAGAGCGGATGACCACTATGGACATTTAGAACAGGTTTTCAGTAAGGCTTTGGAATTTGGGGTATCTTTAAATCCTAAGAAGTGTCATTTTGCTATTACTGAAGAAAAGCTGCTAGGGCATATTGTCTGTAAAGAAGGAGTAAGAATAGACCCTGAAAGAATTGAGGCAATAAAAAAAGTGCCTGAAGCAAAGAATATTAAAGGTATCCAATCTTTCTTGGAAAAAGTTAATTTTGTTAGAAGATTTATTGCGAATTTTGCAGAGATAGTCAAACCCATTGTCAAATTGCTTAAAAAGGATGTAAAATTCTGCTGGGATCAAGAAGCTTCAAAGGATTTTGCTGAGATCAAAAAGGCTATTTAGGAGGCACCAGTGTTGAAATCCCCTGATTACAGTAAGCTTTTCTCTTTGTTTTCTTTTGCTTCATATCACACAATGGCTACAGTTCTATTACAAAAGGATAATGAAGGATATGAACATCCTATAGCTTTCTATAGCAAATCTTTACAGGTCGCAGAGTTTAAATATGAAATCATGGAGAAGCAAGCATATGCTTTGGTCAAAGATGTCAAACCTTTTAGGCCATATCTTGTAAATGCACAAGTAGTTGCATATGTCCCACATGCTGCTGTCAAAGATATCTTATCCCAGTCTGAGGTCACAGGTAAGAGATGCAGATGGATAAACAGAATCCAGGAGTTTGATTTGGAAATAAAGATCACCAAATTGGTGAGAGGTTTAGGCCTTTCCAAGCTTATGGTTGAGTCAAACCTTCTTGATGTTGAAATAAATAATGTTGAAGTTGAGAATAGCCTGGTCACCAGTATTGAAACATAGTCTTAGTACTCAGAGATAGTACTTTTTTTAAGGGATGCAACATTTTCAGAAGGAATGACACATAATCAGAGAAGAACTCTGAAGTTGAAGTCACATAAATATGTCCTTGTTCGAGGTGATCTATTTTGGAGGAATAGAGATGGGGCTTTACTAATGTGTTTGGATGAATCCTAGGCTAAGAGAGTGTTAACTGAAATGCATGATGGAGTGTGTAGAGGTCATTACTCTGCTAAGACAATTGCTGGTAAGATAGTTCAGGCTGGGTACTATTGGCCTACTTTGTTTAAAGATTCCCATGAATATGTCAGGAGATGTGACCCATGCCAGAAGTTTTCATCCAAATTGAAGTATGAAGGAGCTTTACCCCTCAACCTAGTCATAGTTGAAGCCCCTTTTGTCCAATGGGGCATTGATTTTATTGGAGAGATTGTTGAGAAATCAGGAAAAGGACATAGGTGGATTATAGTAGCTACTGACTATTTTACTAAATGGATTGAAGCTATACCCACTAGGAGAGCCACAAGTAAGGTTGTTATTGACTTTCTGATGGATAATGTTATAACTAGATTCAGAGTCCCTGTAAAACTAGTAATGGATAATGCCATGAGCTTCAGGTCAGAAAAGTTTGTTGAATTTTGCACTAGTCATGGAATAATTATGTCTTACTCTTCACCTTATCATCCTCAGGGTAATGGGCAAGTTGAATCTAGTAACAAGAGCCTCTTGAATATTATCAAGAAAATCCTGGAAGAGAATAAAAGGTCTTGGGACCAAAAGTTAAAATTGGCTTTATGGGCTGACAGGATTACTGTCAAAAAGTATATTAGGGTCTCACCTTTTGAGTTTGTTTATGACACACAATCTAGGGTGCCTCTCAATAATTTGCTTCCAGTGTATAAGTTCCTAGGAGCTGAGGACATGGAATTATCTGAACCTATGGAAGACCGGATGATTCAAATAGTGGAAGTTGAAGAAATTAGAAATTTGGCCCACAAGAGGAATCTAAAGATCCAGTTGCAGTCCAAATACCTATTAGACAAGAGAACCTTATTGAGAAAGTTCCAAATTGGTGATGTAATCCTTCAATGGAATGCAAAAGGAAAGGATAAGGGAAAACATAAAAAATTTGAGTCACTGTGGCTCGACCCCTCTGTGGTCTGTGATTTGAATGGAAAGGACTCATATTTTTCTAAGAATATGAATGATGAAGTACAGGAATTTCTAGTGCATGGACAATTCGTGAAACATTACTTCTCTTGATGTCCATGCATAGTAGATCCTTGTTTGTATATATTTAGGTTTGCTTTAGTTGTTGTTATTGGGCTTGTGTTTGGTCTATTTCTCCAGAGAGTTTTTGAATTCTTGTGCTGATCTTGCAATCAACCATCCCCAGTTAGAGCCGCTGTTATCACTATTTAAAAAATGGGTACTCTTGTCCCATAACTGGCTAAGTCTATGAAAATTTTGAGTCTGGTATGGCCTTGTTACCTCTAATTGCTTTAGGTCCAAGGAGGGTTTAGGGTTTAAGTCTTAATCACTCCAGTGTCTGAGAAAAACCCTCTCCTTCTAATTATGTGTTACTTTATTCACTTAAAGAAGGGTCCATTTGCCGTGAGAAGTGTCCCCCCCCCTTTCTTATTTCTTCCTAGGTGGGTCTAGCAGCGCATTATTTTTCTAAGTCTTTCCTAAGGTTTTAATTTTTAAGTAGGCTCCTAACCAGTGAGCAGCTTCCTTTTAATCTAAAGGCGCGGGTGATTTCACAGCCCTAAGATGCCCGTGAGTTACCATTCATGAAGTGGCAAAAGGCGGAAGTGGGTCCGACATCCAGGTTTTCACTAAAGATAAAGACTGATCAAGTTCTATTTGATCGGATGGCCCGCGCGGTTTTGCAAGATAAAGGTGACTGAGATTTAACCTTCGCGAAATGGCGAAAAGGAAATTGGCTCCGACATCCAGCAAAGACTATGGTAAATACTGATCAAGTTCCTTTTGATCAGACGACTCACACTATTTCACAAGCCAAATATGCACTGGCTTTATGCTTCACGAAATGGCAAAAGGGAAAGTTGCTCCATGAGGTGGTAAGGATTGAAAGTAAAGATCGATCAAGTTCCTTTTGATCGGACGGTCAGTGCCATTTCGCAGGATCTAACGGTTGGCATGATTTTGCTTGATAAAGAAGCATAGATTTTAGGCTTCGCGAAATGGCGAAACAAGAAAGTGATAGAAACACAAACATTTTGTGATCCATTGGAGCGAAATTTTCAAATTCATTCGCGAATTCAATTCTAAGGTGATGACCAAAGAATGTGGTGTTAATGTCGTAGTTAAGAACCTGATTGCTGTATATACGCTCACATCAATTGAATGTAGGAATCATTTCAAAGAGTTGTTGCAAAAAAGCTGGTGCAGAGCAGAGTTCTTCAGGCCAAGAATGGGTTTTCTTGTATCTTGCTTACCAGTTACTTGAAAGTTTGATTGAATTGTGGTTTTGTTCTGTTAAAGAATTGCTATGAGTAGTAATTGAATTACTTGCATATCATTGAGATGGCACACAGAAGGGACTTCACAAGGAAAGTTAATTACCAGGAGAGAGAAATTTGTGATGATTTCCTGGAACAGTTGTCTATGTCCACAAACGTAGTAGGTAAGGTTGAAGAATTAGTGCCCAAGGCTCCTTGCTTGAGAATAGGAGAAGGATTGTATGACAAGGGTAATTGGCTGAGAGACCCACAGATAGGGTTGTATGGTTTGGGTTTATTCAAGGTTGGATTTAGTATGAGACACTCCCCAACCCAAATGAATAGTATTTGGGAGTTAGATGTAGGTAAATTAGTGGTCCCTGGAGTGTTCATGGATGTGGATCTCCTAACTCAGATTGCACACAACTATGACCATGTTACCAAAATTGTTAGGGATATAAATGGAAAAACCCTCATTGAAATAAATGATGATGAGTTTAGAAATGTATTTGGGCTTAGTGAGGTGTCCAATTATTTGGAGCCCATTAATTTTAAATCATTGGCTCAAGTCTACAATGCACAGAGGAATCATCTTAGAAATGAGCCTCTTAAAGAATTCTTTGTTAAAATAGGTGGATTGACTGTTGTAGGACCTAATACTATGGAGCCTTTCTCCTTAAATTTGTTCACTCTGAGAGCCAAAGGATTATACTAGTCACTCTGCCAAATTTTTGTAGAGGATGCTGAAGTGAACATGCCGACTCATTACATGTTAATGATTGCTCAAATTTTAAATCCTTCTCTGGTAGTTACATTTGATTATACCCCCTATATTACTGATGCAATCCATGAAGGCTTGATAAGGATAAAGAATGGTAAGGTGGATAGGCCTTTTGGATGGTACTCCCTTCTCATGCATCTATTTCTATTCAAGGGTGGTGACTACTTTGCCAATGGAATGGATCTGGTGAAAGAAAAAGATGGGGAGAAAATGCCAGTTCAATTATGGAGCATAGTGCTGTCATGGGATAGGGAAGATGCTAGCTACCTAAATTTTGATAAGTGCTTTGCATCCAAGATCATAATTCTTTTATGCTCAGAGAATCCAAGGGTCCCTAAAGCTCTTTTGGAGTTTCTTAAGCTGAAGGAGTTTGCTGAAGGAATCAAAATTGTTCACAATTGGGGTGACATGTACTTGTACCCTGTTTCCATAGTTTTCAGAGTGTATGGATTCAGAGGCACTCCATTTTTATTGCCATATCAGGTCCCACTGAAAGTAGGAATTGCAGAAGTCCTCAGGAAGATTGGGTGTGTGCAAGAGGTAGAGCTATCGAAAAGAGGAAAAGGGACCATTTTCCCTACAGTAACAACTAAAGGTGGGTGGAAGTGTTTTGAGGAGTTCTTTCAACCATACCGGCTATCCACTATAGTGTCAAGGTTTTTTGACCCTGAAGACTTCTTTAATAGTATGTTTAGGAAGAGGGCAGTATGCAAAGGCAGACCTCACCAATTCCAATTCCCTGAAGACCTCATCAGAAATGAGTTTGATTTGGATGAGCAAGAGCTAAGGAAAGAAAAGTGGGTGGCCTACAAGAAGGCTCTAGATTTTGTGCACCAATTTGACACTAGCTATGATCCCTTATCCAGTTTTCACCCCTTTGAGGAAAAGGTGAAATTCCTAATTCTTTGTTTCGAAGATGTAATGCAAACATTGAAAGAGAAGAGGGAAGTAGTGATTAAAAACAACCCTGAGAAGGCAAGACTAGCTCTAGCTAGGTCTACATCTGCTAAAGCAATCCCTCCTGGTGACTATGTGCTACATAGAAAATCCAGGTACAATGTGTTGGTGCCAACAATAGGGGAACCTTCTTCTTCAAAATGGAAGAGGAAAATACAAAATGTCATTGACATTCAGGAATCCCCAAAGAAGCAAAGGGTGGGAAAGGAAGTGCAATCTAATGAGCCCTTGTATCCCCTATCTCAATCCCCTATTCATATAGGAGATGAATAGGCAATGACTGAGCAATTGTTGTAGTTAGGGAGTCTTGGGGAGATAGCCTATACCTATGATGAAATAGAAGATGGAATGCCTCAAGAGCTAGAAGATGCTGAGATGAACATAACCACCAATGAGTTCAAAGGCTAGGAATTGGATCCTGCCATTAAACAGGCCAGTGAGGAATTCTTAGTTTATAGCAACTTTGTTACCTCAGGATATTTCATGCAATTTGTGTGGAATCACAATATTGATAAGTTTAATGCCAGATGTGAGAAGAGGAAGAGTGAGCAGCCCCACAAGAATGCAGCTATGGTGGAGGAAGAAATAAAGCAAGAAGCGGTCACTAAATTTAAGACCATCACTCCTGAGCAAGGAAGGGAGATGGTAGCAAAGGCTGGTGTACTCATCATCCCTTAATGGGATGTAGTAGATACCTTGGTTCTAGAGGCAGCTAGGAAAGAAACTAACCTTATGGAAGGAGTAACCTTCAGCAAGGATAATGCTGCTTTGGTCATGTGGTCTATGAAAAGAGATGAAAATAAAAAGAAAAAGGATACCCCAGAATCAAGCTACCTTGGAGGTATTATAGTGAAGAGAGTGCAAAATACTAGAGTGGTGAAGGCTGCTAGCACAGTCTTAGAGACTGCAAAATTCAGTGTTGCAGTGGCAGAGAAAGAAGCAATGGAAAAGGCATTTCTCCAAACTAAGCTAGAGACTTTCCTGAAAGCTTACAATGATGCCAAAGGAGAGGTAATGAGCTGAGAAACTATTATTGCTAATTTGAAAAGCCAATTGGCAAGTCAATACCATCGAGGTGATTCCTCAACATTGATGATTGCTTCTTCTCCTGCACAACCTCCATCTACTAGCCCTATCATTGAATTCCCACCTTCTCCTGCACCTTTTAGTTCCCAATCAGTTGAGATCACTCCTTAGGAGTTGGAGAAGCTAAAACAGGCTCAAACCCTATTTGCAAATAAATATGAAGAGAGAGTGAGGGCCACAATTTTGAGTTTTACTGACACTGTAGGATCATCATTGGTGTATAATAATATGAGTAAAGTTTTGGATATGTGGAATGAGCTCAATGGAGACAAGGTTGTTCTAATGCCTATTTTGGATAAGTGGAAGCCTAGGGAGGAGGACCTAGAACTTATATGTGTATCTTATAATGAGGCAGGGACTAACCCCATTATCAAATCCACTTGTGATGTGATAAAGGATCTGGCAAAGTTAGCAGAAGGAGTAGATAATGCAGAGAGGAAGATCAACTTGTATAAGAAAGAGTACACTAAGCAAGTATTTGAATTATTCCTAGGGGGTTTTGCCAGTCCAACTCAATTGAAGGACAAAAAAATATGGCTTAATGAATTAGGAGCCAACCTATCATTAAGGATAAAGGGAATCATTAATATAGATGATACTTCCCTATTTGTCAGAACGGTTGAGGAGATAGAGAAAATTAAATCACACTATGGTTTCCTAAATTCAAAGGTTAATAAATTGAGGAACTCTTGGAAGAGCTTAGCCAAGAGAAAAGGGAAAGTTTTTAACTTCTCAAGGCTTGCTGATGACGTGTACCAGGAGTGGACAAGAAAGTATGCTATGCTAGATGCAGAGGTTCAAGAAGAAGCCGCAGAATGACAACCGCGGGATAGGGGCCGTTAGAAAGTGGAAAAGATTTGATACTTTCTATTCAAACAAGAAGTTTGTTGTAACAAACCTTATGAAAAGGTCCGAAGCTTGTATGTATCCATGCTATTATAAATGGATACCAGGACTAGTAAAAAAGATATCACAAGAATTTGTAAAGAAACTCTGTAGAAATTTATCTAGGTTTTTCTAAGTTTATAGAGAATATTCTGAGTTTTGTAAGATTTTTCAAAATGAATATCAATATACAGACCATAAACTTTCAAGCCTAGAATTTGTGTTGTCTTCTGGTGTGCTTTCAAATATTTACTGGTTTCATTTGGGTAATCTAGGGTTAGTCAATTGAACATGGATTGTAATGCAGTCTTTATAGATATGTTTCTTGGCTTTCTTCTTTAGAAGAGGAATTAAATACGTGAGGAATATCTTCTGTCAGTATGATATTTTTTTGGAAACTTTGAATCTGATGAGCATTGTCTAGTCTAATAAGGAAAGACTCTTATATATGTTAGGCATATATGGGTTTGATAGAAGCCAAAGTAATGATATGTATGGAGATATTTGACTGTGAAATCTTTGTTTAACTTAGATGACTTTGTAGCCTGGATAAGGAACTGGTATCAGGTGTAGCTCTTTTTCTACATTTCTTGAAGATCAACAATGAACATGAGCATAAGCTTTCTTTCATTATTTCAGTTTGTTTTTGAGGCGATAAGATTCACTGTTTTTGGACTGGTTTACTATGGATCTATTTTAAAAGTGTGAAATTATTCACAGAAGGTATACCCGCCTGAACTTGGGATAAGTTCAAAGTGTAGAATGTTCTTGAAACCTTGTCATATGTTTCTCTGAGGTTCTTTTTCTTTGATCTCTTTATTTGCAGACAAAGTTATTATATTTCTTATAAGGGATAAGAGGGGAATCATAATTTGAGAACAACAACTCTCTTTCGCCTAAAAAAATTACCCTTGCTAGAAAAAAAGTTGGTGACAAAATATTCTCTTTCAAGCTAGAATATGCCAAAAAACCTTTTATTTTTAGTACTAATTAGTATTTTTTAGGAAGGCACTAAAATTAACGCTTACTGCCAAAGAGTATTTCTAATGTCACTGTGAAGTGGGAAACTAGAATCCTGCTGGGTAGGTCTATACAAACCTTATGTAGGCTATACATAGAGTTGATCTTTCTTTTCTAAAAAAAAATCCAAAAACTTTTTGATTTGTACAAAATTTTGGAGATTTTTTTTTGTACAAATATTGACCTAATTTTTAATGCAAAGGATGGTATGCTGATGCAGTATGGGTGTGTAGGTATGTATGATCATATGGATTTGTATGATAGAGTACTGATTTTTGTGCCTGAAAAAATTACCCCAAATCTTGTTGATGTTCAATTTTGTTGATATGATAGGTGATATTAGGGTTTTGGGCTACTCTAAGCATGATGGTGAGGTTGATTTCACCCCAAAGTGCCCAAATTTTTCTTGCTGACCCCAAATTTCTCCTTGGTTTGTGTTCCCTTAGCCAAATTGACCCAAAATTTCAGCCACTCAAATTTTAATGAAACAACAACTGATTTATAGGTTTTCAGACACTATGAAAGTGATGGAAAACTCCATTTGATCTAAATGTGCAAATTATTCAAGTTTGTATCCCTCAATAATATGGACATGAACTTAGTTGATCTACTCTAATAACATGTATAAGTTGATGGTCCAACATCACAAGCTAAGAATCATTTGCAAGAATACTACCAGTCACAATATGGAGATAAAG
The DNA here is from genome assembly GCF_030272615.1 of Cryptomeria japonica. Lineage (NCBI taxonomy): Eukaryota > Viridiplantae > Streptophyta > Pinopsida > Cupressales > Cupressaceae > Cryptomeria > Cryptomeria japonica. The sequence goes on from NC_081415.1 coordinate 331,476,291, forward strand.
CAAGAATAATATGCTCAAAAACCTAATAATTTTGTATTGATTGCACAAATAGATTATGATTATGATGAATGAGTGAATCCTTATAAAAGGATGAATGAAACCCTAGATTTAAAACCATAAAGCTAGATTAAATTAGTGAGTTCCAAGTGTCACAATCACAATGAATGGGATAGCTTAAGCTATTATTAGCCTAATTTAATAAAAGGAAAAAGAACCTAAGTTTAGCTTAAGGAAAAAAGAAAAGGATCTAATTAATAATTGGATAAAATATCCCAATTAATCCAACACTAGAAATTTCATCTTGGTGTGCAATGGGTATGTGGAAGAGGTGTGGAAGGTCAATTAGGGATAAATTTGGTCTATTTTTTGTACAAATTTGTGTATTACATGAGGTCAATTGGTAAGCTATTTATAAAATGATGTTGTTCGTACAATATCTCAATAGAGAAGTGAAAGATTAAATTTAACTATGTATCCACTTACAAGCATCTAATAAATACTAGAGAAAAAACTTTGAATCAGGATGATAATCAAGTTCCATTATAAATAGGCTCATACAATAGGGTGAGAGTGAGAAAGAGGCAGTCATAGGGAAAAATGATGGAGAGATAGAGGGGGGAAGAGCAAGATAGATAGGGATGAAGAGATAGAGATAGAGATAGAGATAGAGATAGAGATAGAGAAGAAGGTATAGATATAGATAGAGATGGAGATGAAGATGGAGATGGAGAAAGATAAGAGGGAGAAGGAGAGAAGGAGATAGACATGGAGAGATAAAGAGAGGAAAGAGAGGAATAGATAAAGATGGAAGAGAAAAATAAATAGAGGAAGAGAGAGGGAGAGATAGAGATAGGAAGTGATATAGAGAGAGGGAGATATGTAGTGGTAGAGAGAGATGACTATATAATGAGAGGGATAGATGAAAGAAGAGATATGGAGATATAGATATAGAGGTTCATATTTCTCCCTCTCCCCTTCTCTATATATCTCTTTATATCTCACACTCTCTTTATTAGTCCATCTTGCCATCTATATATCTCTTTATCTCTACCTCTTCCTCTATATATCTCTCTATCTATGCCTCTCTATGCCTTACCTTTCTATCTTTCTATCTCCCTCTACCTCCCTTTATATCTCTATCTATTTTATCTCTCTTCTCTCTATTTATTTATCTTCATTTCTACCTCTAACTTCCTCTCTCCCCCTCTATCTCTAGATATCTCTCTCTCTCTCTCTCTCTCTCTCTCTCTCTCTCTCTCTCTCTCTCTCTCTCTTTGTATATATATATATATATATATACCTCTATCTTCCTCTCTTTCCCTCTATCTTGATATACTTTACAATTGCATCAAGTTACATATGAAAAATTGGATGTTAGGGTCAACATGTATGATGATTTCTCTTGTCCAACTATTGGTTCTATTACTCTCCTTGTTGAGACTGGTACTATTTTCTTAGATATTATTTTTTCTATCATTCCTACATCAAATCAATTTTATGTGAAGTTGGGACATCCTTGGCTCTCTTCCATGAAATCTACTCCTTCTACAATTCATAAATGTTTGAAATTCCCTAATAATGGCACTATCATAATAATTAATTGCAACATTTACCAACCCACAATGAAGCATGGTAATTTTACCCTTGATTACTTCTCAACAACATGAACCTATTAAGACTCGAAGTGACATACATTTCTTATCTTATTAGAAGAGGAAAAATGAGATGATCATGTCCTTGAGTGAGCCTAGAGATCCTATACCTATGGATATTCCTCCTCCCCATAATGGCCTTGGGATTCTTCCCACTCCTATTCCTCCTATATATGCCTCACTACCGTCTCCTACAACTTACAAAGGAAAACACTTGGCATCTTCTATGTCTCAACCTAGTAGGTCTTCTCTCGTCTATCCTCCTTTAAGGGAAGACAAGAAACCTATGTCCATTGATCCTCAACCTTCACAAGTCTCAACTAAAACTAAAAGAAATTGTTGTGCAAGAGAACACTGATGAAGATGTCGTGCTAAGGCTCGTGAAGTTGCTTCCCAAAATATTTCATCCCCAAAGATACAAAATTTTGACTTGATCCCTTTTCGCCAACCTTCACCTAACTTTAGAGAGGAAGCTCAACCTAAATCACCAAGATTAAAAATGCTTAATAAAAATGATAGTTCATTCTCTTTTTGTGTTAGAGATCTTATTTTTATTAATCTATATGATGACATGGATGATGATGTTGCTCATGCTAACAATGTTGATTCTAATTATTCTAATGATATGGATGAGCTTATTGATGTTAATCGTGACTTATCTTCACATTTTTCAAAAGCATTAACTCTAGCTCCTAGTGACAAACAAAGTGACTCATCATTAGAGCATGGTCCTTGTTTGGAACTTGCATTAGCTCCATCTATTGTGCACCTTCCCTAAATGGTGTTAAACAAAATTGGGGTGCAAATGATTTGATTTATTACCTTCATTTGTGTTGTAGATACTCTCTTATGTGTTTTCTTGTTTGTAATGTACTTTCCTCATGATGTGTTGCTTGATATATTTTTATGTTATGTTAGGTTCTCTTTAGATGACCCTTGTTACTCTTTTCATGCAATGTAATAAAGAGGTTGATTTTGTTGTGACATTCTTATATTTGTATCTCAATTCTTCTATATGTTTTCCCATGTGTTGTCTACCCGGGGATGATGCAAAGCATTGAGATCTCTTCCATGTTGACTAAAAAAGACACATGTTCCCTTCTTCCATTATGTTTGTAGTTAAAATATCTTTAGGAGATGAGATAATTTCAATACAAATATCCTTGATATACATTATTTATCATAAGAGCATACTAGCCCTAGAGTCAATGGATCCCTTGTGTGCCTTTTCATATATGTTTTGTGACTATTATCCTTTGATTTGTCTTTTCCTGGGGGCATCTCATTGTGGTAATGTGACCATCTTTTGAATGCATGCTACCTTAAAGAAATTTCTCTTGATAAGGTGTATGAAATCGCTTTAACATGGGGGCATACACTCCACTCAATGTTACACTTTATGCACACACTATGACATGTTTTCATACTCAAGTTACTTTGCAAACTAAGCCTTTTGCTTTGTAATTTGGTATTTTTCTTTTTCATGACTCATAGTAAGCAAATCTTACTAGGCTAGTATTGTCATGTTTTCTCTCTCTCTTTCTCTTTTCTTATGATGTCCCTTTTACCTTGATGTTAGTGTAGTGAGATCTCAAAGTCCCTGGGAGCTTAGTGTGTCTTGTCTCTTTGATATCTTGATAGAAGTCTTTCAATGCAAATTTGTACTTTACCATGAGTATGCTTAGGCTCATACTCCTACTAAAGTGGGGGCTAAATGTAGCATCAAGATTATACTCACCTACAATTGTTTCCTCACCTAGTCCTCACCTTGGTGTTCTAGTTCCAAGGCTTGATTGAAATGCTGACTCTACTCACACCACTTGCCTATTCTACATTCTCATCAATTACTCAGTTCCGCCCCATTTTTGAAGTCCTAATTTCTAAGACTAGGATGTACCATTGCATGGTCCCAAATCAAGACAAAAGATTACCATGCCCTCGACCTCTAAATTGTGCCCCAATTTGCACTCTCCTAATGGTCATCATTAATGAGTAGGCATTTGGATCCCATGTTGGCCTGTTGCAAAAATTTAATTTGATTTTTGATGGTCAAGTACAAAAGGATCTCTACCCTCTCATTTAAAAACCTAAAGAATTGAAATCAGGAGCTACACTATAGTAAATTCAAATGAGCAAGCAATTAGTCATTCATCAAGCATTGGAGCAGAAGTGAAGTGAAGCTCAAGCATTGAAGATGGCTTTCATGATCAATGTTTTATGAAGACATCCTACATGAAACCCTAAATGCTTTGTGTGAAGACAAACAAAACTTCATCAAGGTAAACATTGTGGTTTCAAGCATTACAATTTAGATTTAGGATTTTTCTCAAAAGGAAAATACTTTATTTTAGTCTTTTATTACATTGCCAATTCAATTTCATGGTTATTTCCAAAATCAAGGTTTGACTTAATGCAAGCCCCTATCCCAACATATTTCCCTTTCTTTCTATGTGTAGGAAAAAAGTGCGGAGCTATACTCAAGAAATCCAGTAGAATAAAAAATGACGAACATGTTACGTTTCAATGAAAAATTTGGAGGACCAGGACAAATCTATGCTACCTAGTCCTTAAAAATCAGACCGAGCTTTTGGGAACAACTTTGCCACATCTTTTGCCCATATCCAAGTTTTTGTCTTAGTGGAATATTTGTAGCTTACTATTTATGTTAGATTGATTCAATAATTCATTATGTTGCCCTAATTTCACAATCAATCAAATTCAAATAAGAAAGAGGATTAATAAACCTTAACTAGTTGAATCCAATCATAATTTCAGTCTCTTTCCCACAAGGATTGAGCCTAGATCTATTGGGTTCAACTTTCTTTCAATGTAATTTGGTCAATTGGGCTAGTTAGTGTTTTTAATATCTTAAACCCTAATTCTCAATTTTCACCACTTTACAAATTGTATACTCAAACTACATGCATTCTCAACTAGAGACATATACCAAGTTTCATGAGATAGCTCCTAAGGTGTTGAATACAAGAGGATTACATTAAATGAGTCATCAATGACAAAGTACAAAGAGGTGTGGCACTTTATTTTAGTGCACTACAACATAGTTCATTAAAGAGATTACAACATGTCATGACAATGATGCAAATATGGAGTATCATTAAGATGATGCTACCAAGAAATGTCCTACAAATGATTGTTGATGATGCCTCTAACTGGGATGTTTCAAATAAAAAAGAGAAAACTTGCCCCCCCTGGCTATTGGTTGGAGGACAGATCGCTGCATGATGGGTATGATAATGGACAAAGAAAATCTTTCCCAAATTTTCCTATTAAATGAAAAAAATATTTTTAAACAATTTATTAAAAGTTTTATTAAAACCATTTATTAAAACCCATGGAAAAACATTATTAGCAATAAAGAAAAAAACATTTTTTATTAAAAACTTTATTAAAATAATAATTTTTTTTTTATAACTTTATCAAAAAAAATATCATTAAAGAAGAATTTGATTTTTTTTATTTTATAAAAAAAACTTATTAATGGATGATTAATAATTTTTTTTAATAAAATTATTAAAAAAAACTTTTAAAAACATTTTATTTTACAATTTTTTATTTAAAAAACATTAAAAAAATGAAAATTAAAAATTGAAAAAAATGTACCCTTGTGGGGTTCGTAGGGACATTTGAAGTACCCGCATGTACTGTAAATTTCCTAGGGATACCTGCGGTACTTGCAAAGCTTGTGGGGGTGTACACATACCTGCAATTCTCAAAGATACTCTACATGGCCCCCCCAAAAAGTAGATTTTTTAATTTTTTTTAAATTAAATTTTTGCTTTTTTAAAGTGATTTAATAAAAAAATAGAGAAGAATTTTTTAATTAAAAAATTCATACCGAACCTACAATGATGGCATGACCGAGGGGGAAGTTTTCTTCAACTTCGGGTACCCTACTCTGATTTGGACAATTTGACAAGTGATCTTGTGATTCTCAATCCTTCTAAGAAAGAAGGCGAGGTCATATTTGAACCAAAAGTGCTCCAAAATTGCAGGTACATCTCGGATTTGACAACCACCTCCAAACTTCAAATGGCTCTAGATTTGGCCTCTAGAGTCAGATTTGGAAGAAACAAAAGATGATTTTGACTTTCTCAAACCTCCTAAATCCAATGGTTTCCTTAGATTTAACCCAAAAAGCTACAATATTGACCTACAATAGAAATCCACAAAATGTAAAACCCCAAATTGCACCAAATTTCTATCCAAAGACTATCTAATAGCACCCCAATGGCTCTGATACAATGTAAGAATTGGCTATGAAGGTAGCCACCCAAGATATAGAGGCCTAATGGAGAAAACATGATCAAGAGAGAAAGAATGTGACAAGAATAAATTGTATTCTCATCAATGATGCAATACAAATGGATCAAATGGATTATTATTACATAGGAGACTCCTTGGTTTATAGCCAAGGTGAGAACATAGGAGTGCATAAGATTATGACAAGTGTCGTAATCTTATGACATGAGACAAAAAGTGAAAATCTATCATCCCACCTAAAGCGGAAAAGTGATCACATATTAACACCACTAAAGGTGGAAAAGCACAACCATGAAAGGTGGATATGATAATGTGATAAAGGCACTAAAGGTGGAGACACCACATCAAGTAGAAATGATAACATGATAAGTCCACCTAAAGTGGAAATGCTCCAAATACTTCTATGTGGCTCCCTAAGTAAGCTTAAGTGATGTGTAATTAGGACCTAGGTGAGAAATAACCAAGGTAAAATAATTTAATTACACCAACAAGGAGAGAGAGAGAGAGAGAGAGAGAGAGAGAGAGAGAGAGAGAGAGAGAGAGAGAGAGAGAGAGAGAGAGGGAGATGTGGAGAATAGAGAAATAAATATATCAAACAAGAAAGATGGAGTGAATAAGAGAGAGGTGGAGATAATGATATATAGATAAAGAGGGGATATGTTTAAATGGAGATAGAGATAAATGGGGAAAGAGTGAGAGAGAAACTTTTTTAGAGAGGGGGGAGATAGAGAGAGGGAATGATAGAGAGATAGAGATATGGAGAGAGCAATAGGGTATATGCATTAGAGAGAGAGAGGAGAAGTAGAGATTAAAAAGAGCGAGTGATGGTGAAAGAGTGAGGGAGAGATTGATAATATGATGAAAACAATAAGGATCCGATCAACTACTGAGAGAGGGGGGGGTGAATCAGTAGATAGAAAATAAACTAAACTTTCACCAAACTTAATCCCAACTCATAAACCAATCACATAACTAACTGATTTAAACACTGTATCTAAAACTATAATTGCACTGTCAAGATTTATTGATTGACTAAAATACCAATATAACAGTGTAACAAATCTGAAACTCAGATACCTTTTAACCAAAAAATCAAACCACTTTACTAACATTAGTAATAGCTCATTTCAAATCACTTCTAGTCATCTAAACATGTCTTAGTGGTTTTACCAGTTAAACATATTAACCATATAAAAAAAACACAAAATCATTCACCACTTGACACAATGATTTTTGACGTGGAAACCCAAATGGGAAAAACCATGGTGGGGATGAATACCCACAAGTATTTTAAACTCTTTTGAAGTTTTCCCTGTTAGGAGCCAAGACTTGTTAGAATCTTTACAAAAATGTCTCGTTAAGAACAGATCCGGTTAAAGACCACCCGATTAAAGGATTGACTACAATACCCTATTAAAGGCAATACCTTGTTAGGAGTAACCTCGGTAGAGGATTTAAAATCCAAACTAATGAATCACCTAGTTAGAGGATTTAGAGATCACCAAGCTTGTTAAAGCTTACCCAGTTAAGGGATTTAACCGTTGTAATGGTTAGAGAACAACAAGGTCTTGCTGATATGGTAATAGCACTGCTCTTCTAAATCAAATCCTTTTATGCTCAACTCGTTGACCTTAAAATATAGATACAATAGGTTGGTAACACAACACAAAACCTAAGATCTCATAGAGATTACAAAAATATCGGTTCAAACATGATCATTGGATTACATAGCAATCATCTACACATTGTTCTAGACAACTTCGATCACTCCTAGATCACCGCTCATCGATTCCTATAACTCATCATGTGGTTTCCACTTCATGTTATGCACTTGCTCTTTCCCAAGATAAACATTTATCTTCACACACTAAAATCACTTTGAAACTCATCATGTTCATCATGCATACATGGCATAATCATCTTCAATCACCATTCAATTATAGATCAACATAACCAATTCTTCAAGATCCATCGGTTAGGGTTCTTCTTATCAACAGGTTAGGGTTACCAATTGATCTCTTTGCTTCAATGGTAATACTGATTTCCAACACTGTTTTACTACCGGTTGGTTTATTACATCACTATCGGTTACAATACATCTTCATTATTGGTTACTATTGACATCAATGGCAACACTATACTTCATTAATGCAATCTTCATGCAATGCCAACAATCTCCCCCTTTGGAATTGATGGCAATACAAATATAAATACCACCTGATTAAGATGATTGAGAGTAATGCACATACACAGGTATAGGAATCCTGGTTTGCATTTTTTCATGTACTGTCCTTCAACTGTATCTCCATGTCTTTAGCTGGTAACTGGCTATCAATCATATACAGTTCTTCTCCCCATTAATCATACAATTCTTCTCCCCCTTTGAAAACAATGACAAAGTGAAAGTAAAACATACACTATCATACTTCATTGTTCAGCAACTAGTTGCTCCCCTTATGGAGTAGCTCCACTCAACACCAATCCTTCTTCAAGATTTCCAATAGGCTCTAGGACCGATGTCTTCCACATCTTCTCAATGAACTTCATGTAGGGGTACAACCCCTACCTTACCTCTAAGATACTCAAATGTCACCTTAGGTAGAAGTTTAGTAAAGATATTTGCAAGCTGTTGTTTAGAAGAAACAAGCTCCAGTGACACATCTTTACTCTTCACTTTCTCTCTTAGAAAATGATACTTCAACTCAATATGCTTGGTTCTTGCATGCAATACCAGGTTCTTTGAAATGTTTATTGCACTGGTGTTATCATAGAAAATATTTATGGGTTCTAAAATATTCAACTTAAAACCTTCCAGAATGTGCTTCATCCAAATTGCTTGGGTATAATTCATATATGCCGCAACATATTCAACTTTTGCGGTTGATTGTGATATACAACTTTGTTTCTTGCTGCTCCAAGACACTAATCTTCCTACAAGAAAGAAATCTCCTTTGGTTGTACTCTTCCTATCATCAACATTTCCTACCCAGTCTGCATATATAAAGAATTTTGAATCAAAGTCTCCTGCATACGGATACCATAATCCATAATCAATTGTGCCTTTCAAATATCTAAATATTATTTTAGTTGCTACCATCTATGTCTCCTTAGGACTTTTTTGAAATCTAGCAACTAATCCTACTGCATGAGTAATGTTCGGTCTGCTGTGAACAACATAATGTAGTTTCCCTATCATTGACCTATACTCCTTTTCATCCACTGATGCAGAATCCTCCTCCTTAGACAATTTACAACCTATAACCATTGGTGTCCCAACTGGTTTACAGTCTCTCATTCCAAAAGTCTTCAATACCTCTTTCACATATTTGGACTGTGTGATGAAAATACCTTTCTTCATCCGTTGAATTCATAAACCTATATAGAATTTTATTTCACCTACCAATGACATCTCAAACAAATTCTTCATCTCATTAGCAAATTTATGGCACAAATCATCATTTCCTCCAAAAATGATATCATCAACAAATACCTCACTTACCAATATCTTATCACCTTCTGACTTGAGATATATGTTACTATCTTCACTAGTTCTCTGAAAAACCTATCTTCACCAAGTGAGAGTGCAATCTTTCATACCATGCTCTAGGTGCTTGCTTCAGTACATACAATGCCTTATGTAATTTGCACACCATGTCCTTTTCTACAGTTAAAGCATAACCATTTGGTTGTTCAATGTAGACTTCCTCTTCCAATATTCCATTTAGAAATGTCAACTTCACATCCTCTGATATACCATGAATCCTCTATATGCAACAAATGCAAGTAGAGTCCTAACACCTTCCAATCTTGCAACTGGTGCAAATGTCTCACCATAGTCTTCACCTTCTTCTTGTGCATAACCTTTGCATACCAGTTTGGCTTTATTTCTGACTACTACTCCATCTTCATTTAGTTTATTTCTGAATACCCATTTAGTACCTATTACGTTCTTGTTCTCCGGTCTGGGTACTAGTGTCCATGTATTGTTTTTCTCAATCTGTTTAAGTTCTTCTTCCATCGCCTTGATCCAGTGATCATCTCCAAAAGATTCCTTTGTTGTTTTAGGCTCAATAGTGGAGATCATACAATAATTCTCTCTTATTCTTCTTCTGGTTAAGACACCAGCATCTTTATCTCCAATAATCTGATCAGGATTATGATTGAGTCTAACATACCTTGGAATAACATGATCATGGTCTTTAGGTTCTTCTTCTTCTCCACTTTCTTCATCCTCTATAGAATCTACCTGTTCTGGTTGAACTGGTGCTGCAATATTCATTTCACCAACTTCTAGCTTCACCGGTTATGGTTCCAAAACCAGAATGTAAGGTTGATCTTCCTCCTTCTCCTTACTGATTTCTCTTGAATCTTCAGGAAACTCATCCACTTGGACATTAGCACTTTCAATGATCTTCTTTGTCTGGTTGTTGTAACATTTGTAGGATTTTCTCTTGGTGGAGTAACCAAGGAATATTCCATCATCACTCTTAGCATCAAACTTACCAGCATAATCACCTCTTTTGATAAAACATCTACTGCCAAAAATCTTAAAGTAACTAACATTAGGTGATTTACCATACTAGTATTCATAAGGATTTTTATCCTTACCTCTTTTAACCAATATCTGGTTCATTGTGTAAACAACTGTGCTGACAGATTCTCTCCAGAATGTCTTAGCTACACCTCCTTGAATTAGCATAGTACTTGCAACTTTAACTACTGACTGATTGTTTCTCTCTACAATACCATTCTGCTATGGTGTCCTAGGTGCAGAAAGTTGTCTCTTAATTACATTGTCTTCACAGTATCTAGTGAATTGCTCTTAAGTAAATTCACCACCTTGATCAATTCTTAAGCACTTCATCTTTCTTCCACTCTCTTTTTCAACTAAGGATTTGAATGTCTTAAACTTACTAAAGGCTTCTGCTTTGTCCTTGAAGACTGTGACCCACATCATTCTTGAGAAATCATCAGTAAAGATCATAAAATACCAATCACCTTGAATACTCCTAGTCCTTATTGGTCCACAGAGGTCGGTGTGAACCAAATCTAGCAAATTTTTGGTTGAGAAATATTTGTCTTTGAAAGTTGAGGATTTCATCTTTCCTAACTGGCATTCCTTGCACAAAGTATTAACCGGTTTGTCCAATTGTGGCAAGCCTCTTACCGATTTGGACTTACTGACTCTTACAATGTTATCAAAGTTTATATGATAGAATCTTCGATGCCAAATCCAACTATCATCTGATTTTGCAATTAAGAAACTATTGACTTTAGAATTTAGGTGAAACAAGTTACCTTTTGTCTATTTTCTAGTTGCAATCAGTTCACCTTTGCTTCCATAAATCTTGTAGACTCTATTCTTGAATTCTAGTGGGTAACCTTTGTCATTGAGTTGAGCTACACTCAAAAGATTGTTTTTCAATCCTTCAACCCAATAGACATCATCTGCATTGCTTTTTCCATTCAAAGAGATGGTTCCCTTTCCTTTTACCATGCAGGGTGAGTCATTCCCAAATACCTCCATCAAATTCCTTCAAAGTAAGAAACTTACTTCGGTCACAGGTCATGTGGTGTGAACAACCACTATCTATAGTTGAATCATTAGAACTATCCATGTGAGAGACTAATTCCTTCTGATCTGATGTCTCTTATTTAATAGCAACAAAGATATTATCCTCATTTGCATCTTTTTCAAATTCCTCATCTGTAATTCCTCCATCCACTACAATGAGACAATTTCTTTTACCTTTGCCTTTATACTTCTTATACTTCTCACATTTCTCCTCATTGTCTCCATTTGGATAGTTTGCAGCAATATGCCCAGTCTGGTTACATGCAAAATACTTTGACGATAATTTACCTCTGTACTTACCGGTACTTGTGGGTAACCGCTTGGCCAACAATGATTCAAGCTCAATCAGACTATCTTCATCATCTACCTCTCTGTTGGATTTGGATGCATGACTGTAACTAGCTTCTCTAGTTTTCCTTACCGGTGGGTTTGAAATTGAAGCTCTAAATGCAAGTTTAGACTTCTGAACACTTCCATCATAACCATTTAATTCATATGCAGTTAATTTACCAATGATGGAGTCAAGAGTTACCTTTGATTTATCAATAGACTTGAGTTCCTGAATGGCTGTGACTTGGATAACGTAGACTGTTAGAAGGGTTATCAACAACTTGCTAACCACTGTGGTATCTTCCACTGTACCACCAACACTTTTGATCTATCTTACTATCTCCTTGATCCTCTGACCATATTGTTGATTATTCTGACCTTCAGCCATCCGCATCTCATCAAATTTACCTCTCAAGCTCTCTTCCTTGGCAATATTAACATGCTCAAAACCACTATAGATATCCTCAAGTTTCTTCCACACTTCATAAGCAGTCTCCAATCCATAGACATCAACATACTCTGAATCAGACAAAGAACTGATAATGGCCTCCAATGCTTGATTATTTTCCTCCTGTTCTTTCTTTTGATCATCTAACAAAATCCCACTAGGAAAGTTATATTTAATAACAACATGTTCCTAATATTGATTTCCTAAAATCTTGATATAGATCTTCATCCTATCACTCTAGATTATGTAGTTTTCCCTTATGAATTTCAGACCTTATTTCTTCATCATGTTCTCCAAGATCTTTTCCTCAAGCTATTAGGGTTAAACACAAGAGGACCTAGACAACTTTGATACCAATTGATAATATGATGAAAACAATAAGGATCCGGTCAACTACTGAGATGGGGTTGAATCAGTAGATAGAAAAAAAAACTAAAATTTCGCCAAACTTAATCCCAACTCATAAACCAATCACAGAACTAACTGGTTTAAACACTATATCTAAAATTGTAACTGCACTGACAAACTTTACCGGTTGACTAAAATACCAATATAATAGTGTAACAGATTTAAAACTCAGATACCTTTTAACCAAAACATCAATCCACTTCTAGTCATCTAAACATGTCTTAGTGGTTTTACTAGTTAAACATATTAACCATATAAAAAACACAAACAAAATCATTCACCACTTGACACAATAATTTTTGACATGGAAACCCAAATGGGAAAAACCATGATGGGGATGAATACCCATAATTATTCTGAACTCTTTTGAACTTCGCCCTATTAGGAGCCAAGCCTTGTTAGAAGCTTTACAAAAATTTCATGTTAAGAACAGATATAGTTAAGGACCACCCAGTTAAAGGATTGACTAAAATATTCTATTGAAGGCAATACCTTGTTAGGAGTAACCTCGGTAGAGGATTTAAAGTCCAAACTAATGAATCACCTGGTTAGAGGATTTAGACATCACCAAGCATGTTAAATCTTATAGGGTTAAGGGATTTAACTATTGTAATGGTTAGAGAACAACAGGGTCTTGATGATCTAGTAATAGCACTACTCTACTTAATCAGATCATTTTATGCTCCTACCTGCCTTCACAACATTTTGTAGATACTCCTTCTGGTTCGGCAATAACAACTCACACTAAGCCAAATTTGCAAACACAATTTACAAACAACTCATTGACCTTAAAAAGAAATACAATTGGTCGGTAACACAACACAAAACCTAAGATCTCATAGAGATTACAAACATATCGGTTCAAACATGACCATTGCATTACATAGAAATCATCTAAAAGTTGTTCTAGACAGCTTCGACCGCTCCTAGATCACTACTCATCGAATCCTGTAACTCATCACGTGGTTTCCACTTCATGCTATGCACTTTCTCATTCCCAAGATAAACACTTATCTTCACATGCTAAAATCACTTTGAAACTCATCACATGCATCATTCATACGTGGCATAATCATCTCCGATCACCATTTGATCATAGATCGACATAACCGATTCTCCAAGCTCCATTGGTTAGGGTTTTTCTTATCAACAGGTTAGGGTTACTGGTTGATCTCTCTACTTCAATAGTAATACCGGTTTCCAACACTTCTTTACTACCAGTTGGTTTACTACATCACTACTGGTTACAATACATCTTCATTACCGGTTGCTATTGACATCAATGACAACACTATACTTCATTAAAGCAATCTTCATGCAATGCCAATAGAGATAGAGATAGAAGATGGGAGAGAGGGATATATAGGGATAAAAAGAGGTAGATATAAGGATATACAAGAGAAATATAGAGTAGATATATCTTGTGAAATAGAGAGGGGGGAGATAGTAGGAGAGAGAAATAGGAAAAGGGATAAACAAAGATAAAAAGAGGGAGACAATGAGAGAGAGGGGATAGAGAGATGGAAAGATAAAGATATATGAAATGATATATAAATGTAGAGAGCCATATATATAGAGAGTAGGAGAGTTGAAGGGATAGGAATCTATAAGAGAGAGATAGATAGAGATAGAGATAGGGAGAGAGAAAAAAGGAATGTGTGTGTGAGAGAGAGATGTTAAGATAGATAAAGAGAGGGAGAAAGATATATAAATAGATAAGGAGAAGAGAGGGAGAGAAATAGAGAGAAGATAGAGAAGTAGAGAGATATGAAAAGAGGGATTGATAGGGGGATTGTTGCCATTCTACAATCTAGTGAGAAATGATGGTGTTGTCATTGATGGCAACTTATCGACAACCTTGTGGATACCTTCAGGCATCGACACTGGTAGGCATCGGCACCGAAAGACACTTCACCGACAATAACAACAATGTATATCGACATCTTAGCCGACAGGAATAAAGTTTTGTTTATTGTATTTAATTGTAAATATCTTTTGTAAAGTCGACATGACATATTGTAATAAGACTCATATATGTATGAGATCTTGTAAATCATTTTGTAAGATACATGGATGGATATAGTAAAAGTGATGAGCGAATATTAAGGCAGATTTTGTATAAGGTTTATAGTTAGTTTATGAGCTTAAACCAGTACTGAACCTAGCATAGCAGATACTGAATTGTAGCAGTACATTCTATTGGATTTTCATAATTTATTTTATAAGTTAGTGAGACTTCCTTTTTGTGATTGAGCAGTGAGCTCTAGGCAGTTGGCCTTCCTGCATGTGTAGGCCCCTCTTGTAAGTAATATCCATTCATTGGCCAGTGAGTGAATATTGTGGGTCACAAATCCAACTGAGGTTTTTCCCACATCGGATTTCCTCGTTAAACATCTTGTGTTATGGTGTGTTTTCTATGCTGTCTTTACTGTTCCTATTTACTGCATTAATTATTGTTTACCAGTACACTGTTTTGGAATGCAAAATACTTAATAAGGTTAAATATTCTATTAACCAGTTAGATATTGATTCACCCCCCTCTCAGTATCTTTGGGACTATCATTAATCCTAACAATTTGTATGAGAGCCTGGTCCTCTATTTTCAAAAGCTTAACAACTTGAGGAAGATTCTGACACTGGTACAGATGGAGAACTTAAGAAAGCAATTAGAAGGAGCTCTTATGGACTATGATTCAGAGAAGTTGAAGAATATCAAACTTGAAGATGATCTGAGTGTTAGGTCCCAGAGACAACTGAGAGAGGGGGGGTGAATCAGTTGTCAAATAAATTCAAAACAAAACAACTTAACTAGCTTACTGCTTAATACTGGTGAACTAGTCTTTTATACTGGTGGATAGTTTTATCAGATAATTGTAATACCGGTAAAGATTAATGCATGAAATAAAAAAGACAAAGTCATCCACAACACATAACACCAATATTTGTATGTGGAAACCCTGTAAGGGGAAAAACCATGGTGGGAAACCTTACCCACAATCAGATGATACTACTGCAGATAGTAAGTGTATACAAATGGGGTCTGCACATGCAGAAAGGCCAAGCGCCTAAAGCTCACTGCTCAATCAAAAAATAGGAGTCACACTGACTACAATTAGATGGTTAAATCCAATAAGGATGTACTGCTCAAAATAGCATCTTCATATGCTAGATTCAGTACCGGTGTAGTTCTGATATGCTTTCACAAAAACCTTGCTTCACCTTCAAAAGATGTTTGCATGTATAGCTCTTCTCAATCTCGCATATACCTTCACACAATTCCTTTTCACGCTTCCTTACCGATCTTACAAATAAGATCTTATATTTATATCATAACCTAAGACCAATTTTAGTAGGTCAGCTCTACAAGATATTACAATAAAATCATTTTACAAATAAATTTATTGCTGATGCAATAACCAAGTCAACACGTTGGCTTAATGCATTTACAACAATAATAAGTCATCTCCATAGCATGTCATGTTGATCTGGAAAAGATAAACCTGCCGGTGTATAACTTGGACCTATTTTTCGGTAACAACAAATATGCAAATACAAATATGTCAATAAACAAATCTCCCAGACAAGGTGTCCACATGATGTCTTCAACATAACCAAGTGTTTTCCATGCCCTTCCAAGTGTTGGTAATCATTATATCCTGCCGGCATACCAGATACCGGTGATTGTGCATAAGTCATTTGCTAGTTGGTGAATATTGCTGATTCTCCAAAGTGCTTTTAGTAGGTGTTGACATCAATGACAAAACCATACCAAAATACCAACACTGAGGACTACATAGGAATTCATTCAAGGACTTCAGGAGAATCTCACTATTGCTAGAAATAAGAGAAAAAAACTTCATGAGAAAATGCAGAGTGATGATGATGAAAAGAAACTCTTAATGAGCTTGTAAGCAAGATGAGGCAAGAAAACATGACTATGAGGAATGAAATGCAAGACATGACTATGAGATTTTGTAAAGACATTGAAGATAGAAAGAACTATGAAGATGACTTGACTAGGAGACTCAATGATGCTAGAATTGAAAATCTAAGACTCAGTCATGAAAATGATATGTTGAAGATAGATTTGATTCACATGGAACATGATAAAATTGAACTTATGAGACAAAAGGGAATTCTGGAAAATAAGTTGGCTACTGCAAATCAACATAAAGAGAAATTCAAGAAAAGTTTAGAAGAACTTGATGGTATGTTGAAAAGTCAGAAACCTAATGGAGACACGAATGGACTTGGATTTGAAGTTGGAGAAAGTTCTGGTACTGCAAACAATCATGATCACAGTAAACCGGTAAGACAACCTAATGCTTACAAATTTAATGGGAAATGCTTTTACCAGTAACAAGTATGGTCATAGAGAAAATCAGTATAGATCTAGAAACAATCAAAACATTAATGCACCCACTGGTCAATGTTCCAAATGCAACAAAATTGGTCACAATTCAGAAAAATGCAAAATGAATGTAAGGTGTTATGTTTGTGGAAGATTTGGGCACTTATCTAATCAATGCAGAACACAAACCGACATAGGATATGAAAAGGCTATTCAGAAGAATAATGTGATTTGTTATGCTTGTAACAAGATTGGACATATTGCAAAATTTTGTAGAAACAAGACTTCACCAACAAATAATAAAGACCCAGTTTGAAAGGCAAAGAGAAGCTTGATGAGGTAAAGCAAGAATTTTCAAGACAATGGATTAGAAAGATAGATCAGAATGTTGATGAGACTATTCCTTCACTGGTAGAACATAGTATTACTCCACCGGCAAGAGATTCTTCATCCAACTAAGAACTAACCCTTGGGGGTATTGCAACAAGTTGAAAATCATGCAAGTTTACCCTCGGTTGATGGTGAGAAGATGGAATTCTTCTCTACCAGTAGATGTGTTAATTTTCACTTAACCGGCGAGCATTTAATGCGGTTGTTTGAAGAAAAGACATTATAAATAAGTGATTTTCCCTCTTTTTCAATTCACCGAGCATTCAAACTTTTAGAAAGCATGAAATCCGAGTGAGGGCATCTGAGGCAAAGAAGTGAAGCAATCTCTTTCAAGCACTCAAACCATTATCAGGAAGATTAAGGTATTTATCAATGGCTTCCTCCTCTGCTCTATAATTTATTGCAAACCCTATTGTTGTAGAAGTTGTGAAACATCCTAGGCCCATTTTTAAGATCATTCCCGAGATAGTGAAACATGATGATTCCATAGGTGCTTTTTCCAAAATTCCAAAAGGTGTTGCTTATGCTGAAGACCCTAGAATCTACATTCATTGCCATATTGAGGAATTAGGTTCATAAGAAATATTGAAAATGTTTAAAACTATTATCTATGATGAAAGTGGAAATGTGAAACCCAAACACAAGGTTATTGAAACTTTAGGTTTTGTGGAGATCTTGGACATCCCTGATCTTCCTAAGGAGGTAGTAAGAATTGTCCTTAGTAGAGTTCATGGAGAATTCTTTTGGCTAGATTATGTCTGTAAAATCACCAGAGAAGCAATTAGGGCAGTGACAAGTTTACCCTCCACCGGTAGCAGGCCAGATTAGACTAAGAAGGTTCCTAATAACATTGTCATGACATTAACAGGAGCAACATATGATAGCATATCCCTGAGAGTAAATGATGTCAAAGATGAGAATGTCAGATTTATAAGCATGATCTTAGAAAATAAAACCACACATGAAAACCGACTTAACTCAGTATCTAGTCTTTGTATTAAAAGTGCATATGATATGGTCAACAATGATGCAAAAATAGATGTATGTGAGTGGTTAAAGGATGAATTGATAGATAATCTGAAAAAGATAAAAGGAGACAAGAAAGGAATGTTTTGTTTTGGCAATCTCTTGGTATGTTTGATGTTGTATCTCACAAAATAGGTTCCCGGTATTGGTAAGAAAGACTTTGGTTATGATATATCGGTAGGCAAACAACTGTTAGAAATCTTCACCGGTATGAGCACTGATAAGGATAACAATATAACAGAGTACTTCAAAACATTGAAAGCAAAAATAAAAACAAGAGAGAGATTACCACAAAGTATTGTAGACAAGTATGAAAAGGAAATATGTTTTGTAATTAAAAAGGATGAAATCTGGATGGAGGCAGTTCTTCCTAGAACTGTATGGGTAACATAAATGGGGTATGAGGCAAATGTAAATATCATTGAAACTTATGCTAAAGCCCTATTAGAAGTCCCTAGAGAACCAGAAGAAAAGATTTTTGGTAGTGCAGAAACTATAGAAAGTGGTGTACAGACATTGAAACAAAGAAAGAGAAGAGAAAAGTACATAAGAAGTGCATCTAAACAAGTTAAGAAAATAAAAGAAAACATCATTAATATAATTGGAATAAAAGAAAGTGATCTAGAAAGATTAAAACCGGAGGCACATATCTCACCGGTAGGTACATCATTTGACAGTGAGATACCTACTAAGTTTAAAAGAGTTGATAGGAAGAGAAAACCTTCACCGGTACCCTCTCCTCCTCCCAAGAAAACAAGAACACCAAGGCAGAAACAACAGGCAGTGAGACCACCGACAAAGAAGTTGACACCAAAGAAGAAGAAGCAACAACAAGTTATACCACCTCTGGATAACTTATTGAGTGAAATAACTGATGAAGGCAACTTAGCTAATGTTAGCAAACTGTACAATACATTCACTAATGAAGAAAAGGAAAGTATTGAGAATAGCATTATTCTACATCTTGACATTTACAAGAAAGTATTAATAGAAGTTGTAGATGATTTGCCAAGTGAATTGTATAGGAGGTTAGATGCAAAAAGGATTGCAATCATGGAGCTAGATAAGAAACTCAATATTGAAAAACTTTTGGCTGTTCATCCTGTCAACTTTGTAGAAGAAATTGATGAATTTATTAGTGAAGCTAATAGATCAGTTTTTGCAAGTGGACATCGGCATGTGAGCCTGATGGTTGGTAGAGTCAATGAAATTGCAAAAGAAACAATAGACAAGTGGGATATCTTATTTATAGAGAAAGAAAAATAGGAAGAGCTAAACAAACCAAAGAAAACTTTCAAAGTTTATTAGAAGGACCGAGATAAGGGGAAAGGTAAAGTAGGTGGATTACCAAACATAAAAGTAACTAACAACCTACCACCACCTTTGGTTACTTCACCAGTATAGAATGATAACACATCGACTACTGAAGATGTTGACACAACACATGGGAATACTAACCCTGAGTCAGAAGTTTTGTTCACCATGAACATTGATACTCAAGAAGTAAACATTGTAGTTGATAAGGAGGTCACCGAGGAAAATAAAAATGATATTGCTACTGAGTAACTAGTAGGCAAATAATATTGAGGTTGGAACACAGGCAAATAATATTGGGGTTGAGACATAAGTAGAGCAACCTGAGCATTCAGTGGAAACATTGGATAGTGGAATGGTTACTGATAATATTAATGCAAGCACTAAGAAACTTGTAGAGACAGTAACTAAGACACCGGCAGTGGATAACATAGAAAAACAAGCTGAGAAACTGACAGAGTCATAGGTACACATTGAGGTAGTGAAACCAACAATCACAGAGAAGCCTAAACCATTTCTAGTAGAAATGCAAACTCAGACTGATCCACCTGAGGTTGAGATAGGAAAATTGGCTACAAGAATTGCAAGCACAGAAATTGTAAAAAGCAGTTGGTCAAACATCTGGTACTTCACTGACCGAATTTAGACCTACTAATGTGACTGAAGTACTTCTGGATTCAATAAAGAAAATAACAGATTGTAATGCATTGGTCTATAAGGCAATTGATGACACAATTCCTATTCTTAAGTTGATTGCACCCAAATGCAATGTAGATAATGTAAAGGATTCTTTAGGTCAATTAGACACATTGTCTAAATATATTACTGGTAATATACTGACAGTTGATAAAATAAATGAGGAAACATTCAAGGAGAAAATGGAAAAAGAAAAAGGAAAATTCTTTGAGGAAACAATAAACAAGTGCATGGAACACATCAATACACTTTTATTGGCACTGAATAAAACAATTTTGGAATATAAGGAACTGTACAGAGATACTTGCAAGACAAATCTGTTGACAATTGACATTGATAAGGAAATTAGCAAAGTTCAAAAGGAGATAAATGATATAGCTAATAATATCATTGGTTCATCTGAACCTATATCAGTTATTGAGCAAGAAATTGCTGGATTTGAAGAAAAAATGGAGAAGTTAGAGAAAGAGAAAGAAAGGATCAAGGGAAAAGCTAGAGAGCTTAAGTGCAAACTCAGTCCTAAGTTAGATAACCTTATCTCTCCAAGGAAAGAGACCAATGAGGAATTAATTCAAGGTCAAAGGTCATCGGAGGAACATATGCATCATCTCACTAGTACAATATAGAAAACTGAGGCAACTATGAAGGACAATAACAGGTTTATACAAAGCTTAAACTTGGTATTAGTAGACGTATTCCAGATTGTAACCAACTGGTTACAAAGTTCAAGTTGAAATATGCACTCATTTGACAATTTTTGACAACCTTTGTCATTGATGTCAAAGGAGGAGTAGTGGACAGAGAAAAATGGTTATCAGAGGAGATCATCTGCTCAAGGGGAGTACACATTTTTGGTAACTTTTTGGACTTCATTTTTGGAAACAGATTTTTGGATTTTTCTCATGAGTGTTGTCATCAATGCCAAAGGGGGAGATTGTTGGCATTCTACACTCTAGTGAGAAATGATGGTGTTGTCATTGATGGAAACTTACCGGCAACCTTGTGGATACCTTTAGGCACCGGCACTGGTAGGCATCGGCACCGACAGACACTTCACCAGTAGCGACAACAATGTATACCGACATCCCAGCCGACAAGAATAAAGTTTTGTTTATTGTATTTAATTGTAAATATCTTTTGTAAAGCCGACATGGCATATTGTAATAAAACTCATAAATGTATGAGATCTTGTAAATCATTTTGTAAGATACATGGATGGACATATGACAGATATGGTAGAAGTGATGAGCGAATATTAAGGCAGATTTTATATAAGGTTTATGGTTATTGTATGAGCTTAAACTGGGACTGAACTTGGCATAGCAGATGCTGAATTGTAGTAGTACATTCTATTGGATTTTCATAATCCATTTTGTAAGTCAGTGAGACTTCCTTTTTATAATTGAGTAGTGAGCTCTAGGCAGTTGGCCTTCCTGCATGTGCAGGCCCCTCTTGTAATTAATATCCATTCATTGGCCAATGAGTGAATATTGTGGGTCACAAATCCCACTGAGGTTTTTCCCACACCAGGTTTCTTCGTTAAACATCTTGTGTTATTGCATGTTTTCTATGTTGTCTTTACTGTTCCTATTTACTACTTTAATTCTTGTTTACCTGTACACTATTTTGGAATGCAAAATACTTAATAAGGTTAAATATTCTATTAACTAGTTAGATACTGATTCACCCCGCCCCCCTCTCAATATCTTTAGGAATATCATTAATCCTAATAGGGAGGAGGAGAGGGGTGTTGGCATTGCATGAAGATTGCATTGATGAAGTATATTGTTGTCTTTGATGTCAATAGCAACTGGTCATGAAGTTGTATTGCAACCGGTAATGATGCAGTAAAGCAACCAGTAGTAAAGCAATGAAGGCAACCGGTATTATTGAAGCAAATAACAACCGATAACCCTAACCAGTTGAAAAGAACAACCCTAATCGATGAAGCTTGGAGAATCGGTTGTGATGATCTATGACCGAATGGTGATTGGAGATGAAGGTGCCACATAAGCAAGTTGTACGTGATGAGTTTTCAAGTGGATTTGGCATGTAGAGGTAACTTTTTATCTTGGGAATTATCAATTGCATAGTATGAAGTGACAAACGCATGATGGCTACAAGATTCAATGTGCGGTGATCCAGGAGTGGTTGAAGTTGTTGTTGGTGAATAAGTGGTTCCCAAACTTTTGATCTTTCAAAGCGACTTCAGAATACTTGTTATTAACTTAAGCACTAAACAATAAAATTAGTAAAGCAGGAAGGAAAGCCAAAAAGATCAATCACACAAAAGCAACTCACAACACCAGATGTACGAGGAAAACCCAATATGGGAAAAACCTTGGTGAGAAAAGTTGTTGGAGACTACTGCTCCAATCCAACCTCATAGGTAAAACACTGGATTACAAAATTTAGGGCACCAACCTAAGGAGTACCAACCCCTTATGTTTTAGGGCACCAACCCAAGGAGAACTAACCCCTGCACCAAGCTCCAACTTGGCGATATATATTGAAATACAATTTAGATACAGTTAAGGCTTCTTGTTGCAAATGAATTCTACAACTCTTGATCAAATATCTTACTGCCCATTGACAATCTTTTCTCCTCCACTAAATCTCACACTATCGGTTGTGAGATTACTTCCTCTGATTCTTGGCCTCTATTATCACTCTTCCTCTCTCACTATCCCACCATACACTATGTCACACTTGGATGCTACCTTTCTCTACTACACCTTGTCAGTTTTCTTAACTATTGAACTATAGTTATATCGGTACTCAATCACTACCAGCTAACCCCTCTCACCGGTTTGCTTGCTCACTTACTCTGCAACTTTCTTAGAATAAATTCTAAGGCCAAAATTCTTCACTGCACTTAATCTCTCTTCTCTCTTTTTCTTCTCTGCAATGTCATCTTACTCTGTCTCGAGCTCATCTCTTTATATCATAGTTTCCCACCAAAAAGCAATTCAAATTTGAAGCAGTTAGGGTTTCCTTTTCCCAATACAATCTGTATGAGGTCCAATCTAGTCTATCTTGGGTCGATCACCAGTACTCCAAGGATGCATATGTACACATTTTCCATTCGCCAATGCATACTTTCTAAAGATAGCTGCAATCATGTACAAGATTTCCTACCTTGAAATCTATCGACTCAAAAAGTGCTTAGTTGTTTCCTTTTCAAGGTCTTCTTGCAATCGGACTTTCTTTGCATTGATCTAGGTGCCAACTGCTCCCTAATCTTCCTTTGTTATCCTTTCTCCCTCGAGCCGCATCAATTAGTTTCAATCCTATGATTAGTGGTTGTTTCATTAAAGTCGACTAGTTGTTTCAACAACCATGTCGATGGAGGCTTCATCGACCTATGCATGTTTGCCACATTATCTCCACATGACATCACAACGGTCAATCACTTAGCTCATCGACACACAGTTGGCTTATACTTGATCATTCAACAAACTCATATTGGTACATCCCTTTACCGGGGAGACCTTATTTTGCTAACCGACAATGCACACTTCATCGGTAACACATCTAACTTTAACATTCTGCCTCTTCATCAAGAATAGGAAGCCAACCTCCAGACTGGTGCATTTCTCTACCGGTTGTTACTCACCAAGTTATTATGCACATAATCTTCATCCTGGTTTATGCCTTACCGGTAAGCCTTCATTCTGTCTACTCACTCATATGTGAATTGCCATCATACCGGTCACTCCTTCTTTCTTATCAGTGACCTTGCCAAGTTGATTGACATTAATGACAACTTAATGCAAAAAAGCCAACAATTATCTAGAAGAATGTGTAGTTGATTTCTATGTAATCTAACGGTCAAGATTGAACTGGTATGTTTTGTAATATCTATGAGATTTGTAAGTTTTGTGTTTTGTTACGAACCTAATGTATTTGCTTATAAAGTCGATGATTTGATTCAATGTTGTGGGGGCAAATTTGGCTAAGTGTGATTGTTACCAAACTAGAAGGTATATCTACAGAATGTTGTGAAGGTATATAGGAGCAGAAAAGGATCTGATTAAGCAAGGAAGTGTTATTACCATATCAGCAAAGAACCTGTTGTTCTTTATCCATTACAACACTTAAATCCCTTAACTGGGTAAGCTTTAACAGGCTTGTTGTTGAAATCCTCTAACTAGGTGATCCATTATCTTGGATTTGAAATCCTCCACCAATGTTACCTTAAACAGGGTATTGCCTTTAATAGGGTATTGTAGTCAATCCCTTAACCGGGTGGTCCTTAATCGGATCTGTTTTGTTCTTACCAGGACATTATTTTATAAGCTTCTAACAAGGCTTGGCTCCTAATAGGGTGAACTTCAAAAGAGTTCAGAATACTTGTGGGTATTCATCTCCATCATGGTTTTTCCCATTTGGGTTTCCATGTAAAAAATCATTGTGTCAAGTGGTGAATGATTTTGTGGATTTTTTTTTTAAATGGTTGATATGAATGATTGGTAAATACACTTAGATATGTTTAGATAACCGTAAATAATCTGAAATGTGCTATTACTAATATTAGTAAAGTGTTTTAATGTTTTGGTTAAATGGTATTTAAGTTTTAGATTTGTTGCATTGTATCATTGATATTTTGGTCAATCGGTAAAGTTTAACAGTGCAGTTGCAGTTTTTGATATAGAGACTAAACCGGTTAGTTTAGTGATTTGATTTTGAGTTGAAAGTTTGTTTGGTGAAAGTTTAGGTTATTTTCTATCTACTAATTCACCCCCCCTCTCAATAGTTGACCAGATCATTATATTTTCATTATATTATCAATTGGTATTAGAGTTGTCCAAGTCCTCTTGAGTTTAAGCCTAATAGCTTGAGGAAAGATCTAGGAGAACATGATGAAGAAAGAAGGTCCGTGGTTCAATAGATAAAACTATAGAATTTGGAGTGATAGGATGAAGATCCATATCAAGAGATTAGGAAGTCAATATTGGGAACATGTTGTGTGAGGCCTCACCTCGACTCAGTCTGACATTTCAGTGATTTTTATATTGAGACTATTATGGATACTTTATTTTGATGCATTTTGATACTTAGAACTTATATGATTTCAGGATTTGGATAACATTGCTATATATTGATGATTTATTTATATGCTTTATGAGATAGAACACTACATGATTGTTAGATAAGATGATATTGCGGTAATAAATGTCGTTATTGAATTTGCAGGACTTTACTATGATAATAGAATTATGATGTATGTTTAAGTTTATGAGATTTAGGATGAATTGCTTATGTGAAACTGCTTGGATAAATGATGTATTTAATTTGTGTAGATATAAATTGTATGCAAGTGATGATGTGTATTATTATTGCTTTGAATTATATTATATGTGAATATTTGAATGTACTAATGTGTAAATTGAGATGTGCAGGAAGTTATCCATGTGACCATGGAAATATTACGGAGAACCAAACCTAGACCAATGTATGTTCGTAAGCCAGGGGTTGTCTATTTGGAGAGACAACACCCCGTTTGTGTTGTATTTTATTCGTAATAGTATATGATGCATGTGTGTTAAGTGCTATTTAAATTTATTTGTGTAAAATCCACAAGAGACGATTTCATGTATTATATTGTAAAAGTGTTTTCTTTGTGTCACTTGACACACGTGTGGATTTAAGTTTGAATTTTATTTTTTGGTCTCTTGGTGGGAAAGTGTCCAACTATAGATTTTTCAATTAATGTAATGTGATGTCATAAATACCTTGGGTAAAGAATCTTTGGGGTGGTCAACATAGGTTTGACCCGAAAATAAACTTCAGAGGGGTTTAAAATGGGTTAAATGAACACCTAGGGGTAGTTTAATAGGGTTTCCTAAAGCCCATAAGGTATACCTAAGGGTTAGGGGTAATTTTAGGCAAGTTTCTACTCCTAAGTGACCTTTTTGATACCCTAAAATTTGACTTTTATGAGTTGTGCGAAAATTGAAATTAGAAGATTGAACTTAGTTGTAAACTTTCCTTTTCGAATGAGAGTTCCCTTTCCCATTCTATCTTACCTTCCTCTTTAGTTTTTAGAAACTTGTGAGAACTCACACAATGAGCTTCTTAAGCAAGAATTTGAAAATTGGAGGGTAATCACCCACTCTCCATTTTTGGAGACAAGAGAAATTTTGAAAAGAATAGAATAAATTTGGAATAGGGAAATTTGGCTAAGGGTGGGAGGAGAAGATCTGTGGAATTGGGCAGCTCTTCCTCAACAATACTATCCTACCTTTGGGCAGATTAAGGTAGGTTACATTCTTCCTAAAATGACTTCTTTTTGCATGTGTTTGAAAGTATGTTGGTGTAAGAAATCTGTTTCCTTGTATGTCCTTTTTGGGAATTTCATTTGGTATTTTGTATTATGTTTTGTATGTGTTTTTGGGAGTCTTCAAGACCTCTTACTCTTGGGAGAGAGGAGGATCTTGTGGGTGGTAGCAGTGACAACCCTTGAGTGAGAGACTCTCATTATGAGAGTGATCAGAAGGGATTTTTGTGTGACCCTTGCTGCATGGCCTATTTGCAATGGGGGTCATAAGGAGGGATATAAGGCTAGAATTCCTTGGGGGCATAAGGAATAAGGAGTTGCAATTCTTGATGTATTTGTTGTGCCATAAGGTGGCTACATGTTTTCCATACTTGCAGTTCTCCTCAGGGCATTGGTCCACTACCACCATTAAAAAGGTCATCACCAAAGTGTGGTGCAGTGTAGCCGGGATGGGAGTGTGTTTGAAATCTGTGTGCATTTTGTCTTCTATGTGTTTGCATGTTTGTTTCCCATCTAGGGCTTGGTTCTCCAAGCTCAGGGGTGGCTACTAGTTAGCCTAGGCTGGGAGGTGAGCACTCCATGGTCATAGTTGAGATTTAATATGCAGGATTTTCGGGAGAAAAGAATAGGACAAGTGGAAGGTTGCAGGAGTCATTGTTGCAGAAATTATTTGCAGTTGTAAATATTAGTTTTAAAAGGAGAAATATATCCTCCTTCATTGAAATGAGAGTCTAATTGTAAAATAGAAATAAAGACATGGGATTTCATTATTTGTTATTTAGATAAGGAAATTATCTTGTAAATTTTGCAGAACACTTTTTGGATTGTAAAAAGCTAGATATATTCATATTTCTATTTGAAAAGAAATGCATTTGAATTGCATGCAATAGTCATTGAAATATAAAAATCATTTTATCTAAATCTGTGTTTTCTTTTTTATCTGCGATTTTGTCTTCATTTTTAATTGCAGAAAATATGAGTTGTAGTTGTTAATAGATTTTAATAAAAAAAAAACAAATACTATCTATTTAGTTGTTGTAGTAATTGCAGAATCAGTGAGTTTATTTATTGCAGAAAAGAAATGAGTATTCCTAAATTAGTATTTCCAAAGTCAAAAAAAAATCGTATATCTGATGTGTTTATGATAAATTGACATAAAGTAGATTTGCATGCATATTGTAGATTGAAAATAAATTATATATTTCCATTTTCTGTAAAATCCATATAGTACAATAAAGTTCTGGAAATTATTCTTTCATCTATTTCAGAAAGTTAGTATCTAAATAGATATTTCATGTAGTAAATATAAAATCTTAACTTGTTTAATTTGCTATTTAAAATTAATTTAATTCAGCCACTTAGTGTATGTAGAAGAAAAATTTAAGGTTAATATAGTTCATCTATGTTTTAGCAATAAAGTATTTTGGTTTTAAAAGCAAAAAAAAAATTACCCTTGCTGTGAACGATTTAAGAAAGTATTAAACCATTTATATTTTTCTATCTAAACCAGAATAATGGACACCAAAATACAAATAAGGTATTTATGTCTGCATGTATATAAAAATGCTATGAATATATATATATGTGTGTGTGTGTGTGTGTGTGTGTGTGTGTGTGTACATATATATATATATATATATATATATATATATACATATATGTATATGTATATATATCTATATGTATATGTATATATATATGTGTGTGTGTATATATATATATATTCATAAATATATAAATAGATAATGAAATATATGTATGTGTATATATATATAAATATATATAATTATATTTTTCAAAAAAAAAAAAAAAAAAAAAAAAAAACAACATTTAACAAATTTTATTTTGTTAAAATAAAACAAAAAAAAAAAAAATTTTAAAAGCAAAGGGGAATGGTGAGGGCCGCGTAGGGCACGCAGTCCCTATGCGGGCCGCAACCAGCACAGAGGTCGAAGCCTCTGTGCGGGCTGCGGTACCCACAGGGGCCTGTGGCTCCCTGTGTGGGCCGCGCTCCGCACCAGTGGCTGTAGCCACTGTGTGGGCCACGACACACACAGCGGCCAAGGCCGTTGTGTGGGCCGCGACCCCCATAGTGGGTCATCCCACTGGCGGCGCCTCCCTCCGCTGCCACCATTTCGACCGCCTCTCCCACATTCGGCCGCCCACTGTTAAAATCGCCAACCCTGCACAAAAACCCCTGCAACACAAAAAAAAAAAAGATGAAACCCTAGCCCGGTTAGGGCTAGGGTAAATAAGAAAAGAATGAATATTAAATTAAAATAAGGGGGTATTTTATAGAATAAATAAGGGTTAGGGTTTGCATGGGTAAACCCTTTTAGGTGTATTAATTATTATTATTATATATATATAAAATATTATATATATATATAGAGAGAGAGAGAGAGAGAGAGAGAGAGAGAGAGAGAGAGAGAGAGAGAGAGAGAGAGAGAGGGCTGAATTATTTAATTTTAAAATTTAATTAAGATGAGATGTTTAAATATTAGTGAAGTCAATATTTATTTTTAATTTAAATTGATTGAGAAGTTCATGAACCGAATATTAATGAAATTAATATTTATTTTTAAATTTAAAAAGATTTAGGTATTCTTGAAATAAATATTAATAAAGTTAATATTTATTTTAAATTTGAATAGCTGGAATGTTTATGAACTGACTATTATGAAGTTGATATTTAATTATAAATTAAATAGATTGAGCGACAATAAGCTAGTCTATTTTAATCCGTAGTTAATCTTAAATTATTTTCGGTTATTTAAGTTAGTAAATAAAGATTATTTTAAAACATAGTTAAAACCAAAACTGCTTAGTGCATTTCATGTTAGCGAACTTAATGTTATTTAGTTGTTATTTCTTAAAAAAAATTATTCCGTTCTTGCCCTAAATTTTGGGCATGACATGTTGTTACTAAGTATAACTTACCTAGTGGGATTCTGACAAATGATCAGAAGGAGCAATGAGAGAACAATCAAGCATTGTAGGCCATCATCAGTTCCTTGTTTGATTCAGAATATGTTGATGTTCATGGATTGAAGACTGCATATGAAGTTTGGAAGAAACTGGAAGAAATCTATAGCAATGATGAGCATGTTAAGATTGCCAAGGAAGAGAGTCTTAGAGGAAAATTTGATGACATGCTGATGGTTGAAGGTAAAAAAATTGAACAATATGATTAGAGGATCAAGGATATAGTTGGAGAAATCAAAAGTGTTGGAGGTACAGTGGAGGATACCATAGTGGTTAGCAAGGTGTTGATAACCCTTCTATCGGTCTACTCTATTCGAGTTGCAACCATTTAGGAACTTAAATCTATTGATAAGACAAAGGTAACTCTTGACTCTATCATTGGTAAATTAACTGCATTTGAATTAAATGGTTTTGATGGAAGTGTTCAGAGATCATAATCTACATTTAAAGCCTCAATCTCAACCCCACCGGTAAGGAAAAGAAGATAAGTGAGCTACAGTCATGAGTCTAGATCCAATAGAGAGGTAGATGATGAAGATAGCCTAATAGATCTTGAAGCATTGTTAGCCAAGTGGTTACCCAGAGGTACCACTTAGTAGAGAAGAAAACTACTACTGAAGTGTTTTGCATTTAACTGGATTGGACACATTGCTACTAACTATCCAAATGGAGATAATGAGGAAAAATATGAGAAGTATAGGAAGTATAAAGGCAAAGGTAAAAGAAATTGTCTCATTGTAGTGGATGGAGGAATTACAGATGAAGAATCTAAGGAAGATGCAAATGAGGATATTGTCCTTGTTTCTATTAAAGAAGAGATATCAGATCAAAATGCATTGGTCTCTCACTTGGATAGTTCAGATGACTATATTATATACAGTGGTTGTTCACACCACATGACTAGTGATCGGAGCAAGTTTCTTACTTTGAAGGAATTTGATGGAGGTATTGTGAGATTTGGGAATGATACTCCCTGCATGGTGAAAGGGAAAGGATCCATATCTCTAAATGGTAAAAGTAGTGGAGATGATGTCTACTGGGTTGAAGGTTTGAAACACAATATTTTGAGTGTTTCTCAACTCAATGGCAAAGGTTACCCATTGGAATTCAAGAATGGAGTCTACAAGATCTTTGGAAGGAAAGGTGAATTGATTGCAACTAACAAGCAAACTAGTGGCAACTTATTTCACTTAAACTCTAAAGTCAATAGTTGTTTAATTGAAAAAGTAGAAGATAGTTGGCTTTGGCATCAAAGATTTTGTCATGCAAATTTTGATAATATTGTAAGAGTCTGCAAGTCCACATCAGTAAGAGGTTTGCCACAGTTGGAAAAACTGGTGAATTCTTTGTGCAAGGAATGTCAGTTAGGGAAAATGATATCCTCAACCTTCAAGAGAAAATCTTTCTCAGTTGAACATTTGCTAGATTTGGTTCATATTGACCTTTGTGGACCAATGAGGACTAGGGGTATTCAAGGTGATCGGTACTTCATTATATTTACCGATGACTGCTCAAGGATGATGTGGTTCACATTCTTGAAAGACAAGAAAAAAACATTTAGCAAGTTTAAGGCATTCAGAGCCTTGGTTGAAAATGAAAGTGGAAGAAAGCTTAAGTGCTTAAGAACTGATCAAGGTGGTGAATTTACTTTAGAGGAATTCCCTAGATACTATGAAAAGAATGGAATAAAGAGGTAGCTTTCTGCACCTAGGAAACCACAATAGAATGGTATTGCCGAAAGGAACAACCGGTCTGTAGTTGAAGTTGCTAGGACTATGCCAATTCAAGGAGGTGTAGCTAAGCCATTCTAGAATAAAGTTGTCAGCACAGTTGTTTATACAATGAACCAGATACTAGTTAAAAGAGATAAGGACAAAACACTCTATGAGTACAGGTATGGTAGATCACCTAATGTCAGTTACTTCAAAAATTTTGGTAGCAGATGTTTTATCAAAATAGGTGATTATATTGGTAAGTTTGATGCCAAGAGTGATGAAGGCATATTTATTGGTTACTCCACCAAGAGCAAAACTTACAAGTGTTACAACAACTAGAAAAAGAAGATCATTGAAAGTGTTAATGTCTGAGTAGATGAGTTTCCTGAAAACTCAGGTGAAACCAACAAACAGAAGGAAGAAGAAGAATGTTGCACACTATTTTTTGGAATTGGAACCAGTAAAGACAAAAGTTGGTGAACTGAATAGAGAAGTCCCAATTCAACTAGAATAGGAAGGTCCAATAGAAGATGAAGAAAGTGAAGAAGAAGAACCTGAAAACCAAGATCATGTTATTCCAAGGTATGTCAGACTCAATCATAGCTTCGATCAGATTATTGGAGATATGAATGCATGTGTATTAACTAGAAGAGGGATAAGAGAGAACTCTTGTATATCTCCACCATTGATCCTAGAACTACAAAAGAAGCCTTTAGAGATGAAGACTAGATCAAGGCAATGGAAGAAGAGCTTGGGTAGATAGAGAAGAATAATACATGGTCAGTGGTACCCAAACCAGAGAACAAGAATGTAATAGGTATAAAATAGGTATTTAGAAACAAATTGAATGAAGATGGACTACTGGCTAGGAATAAAGCCAAACTAGTATGCAAAGGATATGCACAAGAGGAAGGTGAAGATTATTGTGACACATTCACACCAATTGCAAGATTGAAAGGAGTAAGGACTCTACTTGCGTTTGCAACATACAGAGGATTCAAGGTGTATCAGATGGATGTTAAATCAGCATTCGTAAATGGAATATTGGAAGAGGAAGTCTACATTGAACAAACAGATGGTTATGCTTTAACTGTAGGTAAGGATATGTAGTGCAAATTACATAAGGCATTATATGGATTGAAACAAGTACCTAGAGCATGGTATGAAAGATTGCACTCTCACTTAGTAAAGATAGGTTTTCGAAGAACCCATGAAGACAATAATATATATCTCAAGATAGAAGATGATAAGATAGTAGTAAGCAAGGTATTTGTGGATGATATCATTTTTGGAGGTAAAGATGATATGTGTCATGATTTTACTAATAAAATGAAGAGTGAATCTGAGATGTCACTACTAGGTGAGATAAAAAAATTCATAGGTTTGCAAATCCAATAGATGAAGGAAGGAATTTTCATCACACAGTCCAATTATGTGAAAGATGTGTTGAAAACTTTTGGAATGGGAGACTGTAAACAAGTTGGAACACCAATGGCTACAGGCTGTAAATTGTCTAAGGAAGATGATTCTGCATCAGTTGATGAAAAAGAGTACATATCAATGATAGGTAAACTACATTATGTTGTCCACAACAAACCAAACATTGCTCATGCAGTAGGATTGGTTACTAGATTTCAAAACAGTCCGAAGGAGACACACATGGTTGCAACCAAAAGAATTTTTAGATACCTGAAAGGAACAACTGATTATACATTATGTTATCCATGCAAGAAAATTTGATTGAAAAGTCTATACAGATGCAGATTGGGCAGGTAATGTTGATGATGATAGACTTATAAAGCACTGAGAGGGGGGGTGGTGAATCAATGACAACAAAAATAATACCACTTCAAATATAGACTGGTAAAGAAAGTTAACCGGTTTACTTAATACTATGCATGCAATCCAAAATGATATTAAAGCGTCCAAAACAAGTAAAACATCCACCATAACACAAGTGTTTATACGTAGAAAACCCAAATAGGAAAAACAACAGTGAGATGGGACTCACAAGTTAACTATTTGTAGTAATAGGTAACTGACCGGTTAGGGTCTACAAAGTGCTCTACTAGGAGTGAATCCTATTAAAGATCCCAAAGCTCTTTAGGAGATATACCCTAATAAAGGTAATACCTTGTTAGGAGTAACCTCAGTAGAGGATTTCAAACCCAAACTAATGGATCACCTGGTTAGAGGATTTGTAAAATGAAGCTTGTTAGAGCTTACCCGGTTAGGGGATTTGACTATTGTAGTGATTAGAAAAAAATAGGTGGTGTGATCTAGAAGTAGCACAACTTGCTTGAATAGATCCTCTTCTACTCACTCAAACCTGCATCACCGACATACTTTGCAACGCCTTTAGTAAATCGCAAGAACTTAACACTTCTATTTCGCATATTGAAAATAGTTCATCACAATGTCATTATATAGACATTAGGTTTTATGTCGGCTCAAGAACTTCATCACAATTTCCTAGGTATAGTGTATATGGACAATCTAACATAACACATCATAGATTGCTGCCAAATCTATCACTTAGGGATAACTCATCATGACCAATGATAACTCATCACACAATCAGTAAAACTAGTTGGAACATCGATACTGGTTAAGAGTTAACCTCTTCCAACTCATAGACTGATTGTCCTCTAGTTTCTTCTTTGATGATCTTGGCTGAATCTCCAAGCTGGTGTCATGCCATTCTTGCATATACTGGTTGTCTACATATATCAGTTAGACACCGATTGAACTTCACTATACATATAATACCGGTTTTGCAATAGAAAGACATAGGAGTAGTACCGATTTGTCATAACTAAGATGACTATGACAATGCGAACATATATATGTATACACATGTGCCATCAATGACAACACATGAAGTCACCCATTACAATCATCATCAAGCCAAAACTCTCCCCTTTTGGCATTGATGGCAACACTTAGAAAATTTTATAACCTTACAACTAAGTGTTCTTACAAAAAATTTGCAAACATATTTCTACTCCCCCTTAACAATACATACAAAATTTTCACAACACATACATATTTCTACTCCCCCATTGACAACAATGCCTAATCAAAAAGTAAAATACATATATATTATATCAAAATTTGCATCAAAAACTACATATACAAAAATATAAGTCTTTTCAAGGAGTGTTCACTACAATTTTCAAGAAACTGTTACTGAAAATGATTTTCATCTGAGAAAAATCATTATCCCATGTTTCCAATAATGTTTTAGTGATCTCAATGGTTGTCATAACTTGTGCAGTGAATTCTTTGATTGCATCCACTGTGCTCATCTCTAGAGTCACCAAAACTGCTTCTGCATCCTTGTATGCCCATTGTAAGATGTCCACTTTAGGTCTCAACTAGTTCTTGAGCTCTTTCAAAGATCAGACTCTCTTAGCCTATTCATAATCATAAATATCTAACCGATGTTGCAAATCATCAATTGATTTTCCAAAAGATAAGGTTGAATCCTGCAAAGGTATGTAGGAAGTACATATCCTCTCCAGTTCTTGCTCTGTCTCTTCTCGCCTCTTCTTCAAATCAGGATAGAAAAATGAATCGTTAGATGTATAGGCCATTATCCTTCTTCCAATTGCAATAGCAGTCTTCAAAAGATTTTTATTCAGAGATAACACAATCTTCCCTATATCAATATATTTCATTATTTGTTCTCCTCTCTTCTTTCTGTAATTCTTCTCAGCTAAAGTCTGAGAGGCTTCTTCAAGAGACTTCAGTTGGTCAGAAGCATCAGCAACCAACTGGCCAGTCTTATTGATAGGTGTTGACAAATTCCCAGTGTCAGTCTTTGGTAGAAGACTTGACAGAATCTCAATGACAATTTGAATTGTTTATGCTTCCTTTCTATACTCTTTCAATCTTTTCTTTTGAGCTCTTGATTGCATCACATAAGCAATCTCCATGAGTTCAGATGCACTTATATTATCTACATCTATAGGCCCTTTGATGCCTATTGGGTCATCCTCATCATCAATTTGCTGCTTTACCTTTGCTTTTTGCTTTTCATCTGCTATCTTCTCCTCTATTTTCTCTTTCTCTTCCTCCTTTCTCTTTTCAGTTTATTTCACTTCAACCTCTTTCTCTAGTTTCTCTTTCTCTATTTCTACCTTTGTTTGTTTCTCCTGTGAATCTATTGTAACTGGTGGTAGTTGATTTTTCACTTGGTTTTCTTTTTCTATTGGCGGTTGAATATCCACACTAGGTTCAATGATTGGTGTTGTAAAGGTTCCATAATTCGTTCAATGATATTACCAGTTGTATCAATAGTGTCCTAGATTTCATCATTATCATCTACCAAAATAAACAGAGAGAAGTGGTTTCATCCTTATACTTAATAGGATAAACAATGTCTGGTGAAATAATTTCTTCTTCATCTAACTCTAGTTGAGCTCCAGTCTCTGTTTGATCAGTTTTATGAGACTTCATTTTCTCATGCATCCTTTGAATATTTCTAGCTATCCGATGAGTTTCAACTTCAACTAATTGAACCTTTCCATTCAATAACTTCAATCTTCTTGCCTTAGAATGAAACTATCCTTTGAAATTATCAAGCAATGCTAATAGTTCATCTCTAGGTAATTCAAGAAAATAATGAATGAAAATT
Organism: Cryptomeria japonica; assembly: GCF_030272615.1. NCBI lineage: Eukaryota > Viridiplantae > Streptophyta > Pinopsida > Cupressales > Cupressaceae > Cryptomeria > Cryptomeria japonica. Next base: position 331,512,381 of record NC_081415.1, read on the forward strand.
CTATCAATAATTTCTTGATCTTGTTCAACAACCATTTTCCACTTATTTGCAAGAATAGAATACAAAGAATCATAAATATCCTTTTCAATATCTTGAGGTAACTGATTGTATTGACACAAGTGGTTGATTACCTCTTGAACAATTTGTTGCTTCTGATCATCATCAAATGAATCAAAATATTCTTTCACATTATCAAACCTATTCCTCCATAATGTTTTTACAGCTCTCTCAAAATCAGTCATAGGTTTGTAAGATAAAGCATTAATAGGAATACTTTGCTTTGAAGTGTCTCCTACTAGTTTGGCTTTCTTACCAATTGCTTTCATCTTCTTTGGTTCCTCTTCACTGTCGGTATCCTCATATTCTCCTTAAAGAATGAGTTGCCTACCTCTCTTCTTTGTTGCAGTCTGCATCTTAGCATATACTTTGGGTGTTGGTTCCTTTATTACTTGAACACTTCTTGTCACCCTTGTACCGGTGGTCACTAAAGGTGCTTGCTTAACTTTCTTCTTCTTCTCTTTGGCACTACTAGGTTCAACAGGTGCATTTCTCTCTTGGTAAGTTCCCAGTCTTTTCTTCTTCTTATCCATGGGAGATTCCAAAAGGTTGTTGGCATATCTGATTAATAAGTCATAGTTAACTTCACAACTCATTTCTTCCATCTCATCTTCACTAGGTTCTATGGCCTCCAGAAGACAAAAGTTTGTGGTAACTGTGAAACATATGTCTTTTGCAAACTATTTCACCACATCTTCAGGTAGCCTCAACCTCATGCTCATCTTCTTTTGGAACTCATTAAAATATCTGTTCATAGCAATAGAAAATGTGTTCTTTACAACCTTAATGTTGTTCTTGATTTGAGTTGTTACCAGTATGTCCTTTGACCATTGAATGTCACTAATTCCCGATAGGAAATTCTAAAAATAGAAGAATAGACCAATCACTAGTTGACCATATTTGAACCTTTGACTACTATCTTTCTTAATTGATTGCAAGTTGAACATCAATTGGCTCCTTATTGCCTCACATAAGTTATAATCTACATTCTCAGCAATCATCCTGTAAGTTGCATGCACAACAGCAAATGGCACACTGTTCATCCTACTAGAATAAAATATCCTATAACCAATGACCATAGTTGCAAGTCTACCTATTGGGTCTTTAATGTTGTTGACTAAAAATGCACAACCGTCAGAGGTGGTCTAAGTTAGTGCAATCATAGTCTCTTTTAAAATTTTCCTCAGCTTTGGAACTTCACCGATTTGACAAAAACCAGTCACTGCATGAATTGCTTCCTTCGTGATTGTGTGCGACCTATCAAGATACATATTCTCTCCATGCACACGACTAAGAATTATCCTAAGATTCTCTTCTTCAAAATCTTCAAGAAAATATGTCGCATTGTGAAAACCCTTTTCATAAACCCTAATGAACTCGGGCTTGATTTTCCTTCTTTTATCACACAAAGATTTGAGTTGAGAATAAATTGATAGTGATCCTAGATCCTCAATTTTATAGTCAATATAACTAGATAAATCGCCTTTGATCATAACACCATCAGGAACTTGAGACAATGCATTATATGATACTATTTTATCAGATTCCATAGACTCCATAGGTTCAACAGTAATCATAAGTCTCTCTGCTTGCTTAAATGACAATGCCATTCTGGATAAACTTGATTTGAGAGAGATCAACAAAAGAATACCTTAATTCCTTCGCGCTGGAAAGGTTTCCAGTTGATCTCTCAAATTTACACCCATTTTGCCTTCTCTGATCTTCGAATCCGATTCAATATTTCAATCCGCAACACAAATCAGTCTACAATCAGCTAGCAATTCTCTTTTTCGCTCTACAGGTGCTCGAAAACTCTCTTCGAATGCAATTAGGATAAAAATAACATAGTAAAACTCGCTTTTATAAACTTATCCATTGCATTAATTACTCAACCGATAGGGTAACAAACCCTAATATATCGCTTAACAAAAGTCACTTATACAGATAGGTATATGACCGATTTGATAATCTTTTTGAAAATAGATAGACAATGATATCAAGAATTATCACAAAACAAATCAAAATGAAAAACTCTCTTACTACACATTCTTCAAGGGGTCCAGAAGTAGATTTACCATTATGCTCCCCTTAGGCTTGATTGAAAGGGCTTAGTTCTCTGGTACAAGATTCTTCGCACTAGGTGAAGGGATAAATTCTTCTATAGGCTTGTTCCCACTCTTCTTCTTCCAGATTGTGTTCATGTCCTCTTTGGTTTCCTTAATATTGACCTCCTGCTTACCTTTCTGATCTTCAGAGTGGTTAACCATTTTTTTCTTCTTGGCTCTACAGAACCTTTCCACATGTCCCAGTTTGTGATAATGATAGCAAGCCATCTCAGATGATCTCCAAAGTCTTGCATTACCTCTTCTAGTTCTCCTTCTACAGTTCATAAGCCACATGACCATAATTATTGCAAATGGTGCAAATCACATTAGTTACTTTTTCCATTTCATATGTGATAAATTGGTTGACATAGGGTTTTTGCTAGTTCATGTTTCCCCGGTTTTCATAGGTTCTTCTCCAATCACCATTAGGTCTTGGATTCATGTGAGGTGCCAGATTGTTTGTTCCATATCTACATTCAACTGATCTATATCCATACATGTTGCATGTAAAACAATGACCTTCAAATCTCCTAGACACATACCTAGCATTTGCATTGTATCTTGTATTCTCATTAGGTCTGCTTCTACATACATTAGTAGTATGTTCACGTTTATGACATATAAAGAAAACATTTTTGAAAGCTTTCTTACCGGTAGGCTTGTTAGCCTTAGGAGTAGTTTTACCTTTATGTACATTGCTCTTGGTACTCGAAGATTCTCCTTTCTCAGATGTATTTAAACCTAGTCTAGATGTGTCACCTTCCATCCTTTGAGATTGGATCCACTCATCCAACATAGAAGAACTCTTATTGAACTTTTCCAGCTTTTCGTTAGCCTCAGTGAGCTCTCTCGTAAGATCTTCATTGTGTTTTGTCAGAGTCTCTCTTAGAGATGTTTCCATTTGAAGATCTAGCTACAAAGCCTCCTTCTCTTCCTTCTTCTAATGCCAATGTTCATGCAAATTTGCATTCTCCTAGTTGATTTTGAAAATCTAAGATCTATCTCTTTGATAAGGTCTTCAACCACCCTTCTTGTTTCAAGTTTTTGGCTCGTACAAATGGTTAGGGCTTCAATCTCTCTCCTCAGATTTAGCTTTTCACCATTCAGTTCTTAAACTTCTTCAACCAATGCATCAATGTTGGCCTCATCTGAAGAACTATTATCAAACATCTCCAATAGTTGCTCAGTCAACTCTCTCTCCTTTTAATTTGTGGATCTTTAAATTTGACCCTTAGGGTTTCAAGCTCTTCCTTGGTTGCATCAAGCACTCTAGCCATTTCTAAATAACTCATATCCCCCATGGTGGCTTTAGGGTTTCCTTCCAAGTGATTAAGACTTAAGGAAGTTTGGTTCTGATACCAATTGATAGACTTATAAGGCACTGAGAGGGGGGGTGAATCAGTGACAACAAAAACAATACCACTTCAAACACAGACTAGTAAAGACAGTTAACCAGTTTACTTAATACTGTGCATGCAATCCAAAATGATATTAAAGCATCCACAACAACTAAAACATCCACCATAACACAAGTGTTTATACGTGGAAAACCCAACTGGGAAAAACCATGGTGAGATGGGACTCACAAGTTAACTATCTATAGTAATAGGTAACTGACCAGTTAGGGTCTACAAAGTGCTCTGCTAGGAGCAAATCCTGTTAAAGATCCCAAAGCTTTGTTATGAGTTATACCCTATTAAAGGTAGTACCTTGTTAGGAGTAACCACGGTATATAATTTCAAACCCAAACTAATGGATCACCAAGTTAGAGGATTTGTACAATGAAGCTTGTTAGAGCTTACCCGGTTAGGGGATTTGGCTATTTTAGTGATTAGAAAACAACAGGTGGTGTGATCTAGAAATAGCACAACTTGCTTGAATAGATCCTCTTTTTCTCACTCAAAACTGCACCACCGACATGCTCTATAGCACCTTCAGTAAATCGCAAGAACTTAACACTTCTATTTCGCATATTGAAAATAGTTCATCACAATGTCATTATATAGACATTATATTTCATGTCGGCTTGGGAACTTCATCATAATTTCCTAGGTGAAGTGTATCTGGACAATATAACATAACACATCGCATATTGCTGCCAAATCTATCGGTTAGGGATAACTCATCATGACCGGTGATAGCTCATCACACAATCAGTGAAATCGGTTGGAACACCGATATTGGTTAAGAGTTAACCTCTTCCAACTCATAGACCGATTGTCCTCCATTTGCTTCTTTGATGATCTCCGCTGAATCTCCAAGCTAGTGTAATGCCATTCCTACATATGTCGGTTAGACACCTTCAAAACCAATTGAACTTCACTCTACATATAATATCAGTTTTGCAATACAAAGACTTAGTAGTAGTGCTAGTTTGTCATAACTAAGATGACTATGACAATGTGAACATATGTGTGTGTATACATGTGCCATCAATGACAACACATGAAGTTATCCATTACAATCATCATTAAGCCAATAGATGATAGGAAGAGTACAACCGGGGGAGCATTTTTTCTTGGAGGCAAACTAGTGTCTTGGAGCAGCAAGAAACAAAGTTGTATCTCTCAATCAACTGCAGAAGTTGAATATGTTGTAGCTTACATGAATTTCACCTAAGAAATTTGGATGAAACACATTTTGGAAGGTTTCAAGTTGAAGATATCAAAATGGGTATGAATTTTTTGTGATAACACAAGTCCTATAAACATTTCTAAGAATCCGATGTTGCATGCTAGAACAAAGCATATTAAGCCAAAGCATCATTTCCTAAGAGAGAAAGTGCAAAGAAAAGATGTATCACTAGAGCATGTATCTACTAAAGAACAACTAGCAGACATCTTTACTAAACCTCTACCTAAGGCTACATTTGAATATCTTAGAGGTAAGTTAGGGGTTGTACCCCTATGTGAAGTCAATTAAGCAGATGTGGAAGACATCAGTCTCGGAACCTATTGAAAATCTTGAAGAAGGATTGGTGTAGTATGGAGCTACTCCACAAGGGGAGCAACTAGTTGCAGATCAATGAAGCATGAAATTTGTATGGTTTACCTTCACTTTGGCATTGTTGTCAAAGGGGGAGAAGAAATGTACATGATTGATAGCCAGTTACTAGTTGATGATATGAAGATACAGTTGAAGGAGAGTATATGGGAAAATATAAACCAGGATTCCTATACCTGTGTATATGATTTACTCTCAATCATCATTTGTATTGCCATCAATGCCATAGGGGGAGAATGTTGGCATTGCATGAAGATTGCATTGATGAAGTATAGTGTTGTCATTGATGTCAATAGCAATTGGTAATGAAGTTGTATTGCAACCGGTAATGATGTAGTAAAGAAACCAATAGTAAAGAAGTGAAGGAAACCAGTATTATTGAAGCAGAGATCAATCGGTAACCCTAACCAGTTGAGAAGCAGAACCCTAACCTATGGAGATTGGAGAATTGGTTGTGATGATCTATGACCGATTGGTGATCGGAGATGAAGGTGTCATGTAAGCATGTTGCACACAATGAGTTTTGAAGTGGATTTGGTGCATAGAGATAACCGTTTATCTTGGGAATGATCAATTGCATAGTATGAAGTGGCAGACATGTGATGAGCTACAAGATTCAATGTGCGGTGATCCAGGAGTGGTTGAAGTTGTCTAGAAGAATGTGTATTTGATTGCTATGTGATCTAACGGTCAAGATTGAACTCATATGTTTTGTAATCTCTATGAGATTTGTAGGTTTTTTGTTGTGTAACCGACCTCATGTATTTTCTTATAAGGTCAATGATTTGATTCAATGTTGTGTTGGAAAATTTAGCTAAGTGTGATTGTTTCCAAACCAAAAGGCGTGTCTGCAGAATGTTGTGAAGGAAGATAGGAGCAGAAAAGGATTTGATTAAGAAAGGAAGTGCTATTACCAAATCAACAAAGAACCTTTTGTTCTATAATCATTACAATAGTTAAATCCCTTAACTGGGTAAACTTTAATAGGCTTGTTGTTTAAATCCTCTAACCAGGTGATCCATTAGCTTGGATTTGAAATCCTCCACCGAGGTTCCCTTTAACAGGGTATTGTAGTGAATCCCTTAACTGGGTGGTCCTTAACCAGATCTATTCTTAACAGGACATTATTGTATAAGCTTCTAGCAAGGCTTGGCTCCTAACAAGGTGAACTTCAGAAGAGTTCAAAATACTTGTGGGTATTCATCCCCACCGTGGTTTTTCCCATTTGGGTTTCCACGTGAAAAATCATTGTGTCAAGTGGTGAATGATTTTGTGGATGTGTTTTTGATATGGTTGATATGAATGATTGGTAAATCCATGTAGATATGTTTAGATGATCGGAAATGATCTGAAATGTTCTAACACTGATATTAGTAAAGTGGTTTAATGTTTTGGTTAAATGGTATTTAAGTTTAAGATTTGTTGCATTGTATCATTGATGTTTTGGTCAACCAGCAAAGTTTGACAATGCAATTGTAGTTTTTGATACAGAGACTAAACCGGTTAGTTTAGTGATTTGATTCTGAGTTGAAAGTTTAGGTTATTTTCTATCTACCAATTCACCCCCCCTCTCAGTAGTTTACCGAATCATTATAGTTTCATCATATTATCAAGGGGAGAGAGAGGGATAGGAAGATATATATATATATATATATATATAGAGAGAGAGAGAGAGAGAGAGAGAGAGAGAGAGAGAGAGGGGGGGGGGGGGGGGGGAAGAGAGAGATATAATGAGAGGTAAGGATATATAGATAGGGGAAAGAGATAGAGATGAAAATAATAATCACATGATATTCTACCCTAAGCATAAATTCCCAAGGACACATGCTACCCTTAAATTATTGGCATGAAATGAGTAATCAAAAGTTAGTTTCTCTTTCTTTTGCTCTCTCACTCTACACTTTTATTTTTTATTTTAAGTTGAAAATTATTTTATTACATAAATTAAAATAAAAACTCAGACATAATTATTCTGCAACAAGTAAAATTTTAATAAGACAAAAATTATAAATCTAATTAATTCTAATATTTTTTAATTATTATTGTAATTTCATAAGAAGACATAAGCAATTTAAAAAAATAAAAAATTATTGACAATTAATCCTCAAAAGAAAAAGAAGAAGAAGAATTGGAATAAAATAAAAAAACAACAGAGAAATCCTAATAAAAGAAGACATGAAAAGATATTCTTATCAAAAGAAGATAGAATTTTAATTCAAAATATAATTATTCTACAATAAATTAAATTTTTACAAGTGTCATGTCAAGTACTTGCCTTCATAGTATTGTAATAAATATATTTGTTTTGATTATTAATTATTATAATTTTGAATTTTAAGATTTTAAAATTATGTTAAATTTTAATTATGTTTATGTAATATTAACTACAATAATTATAATATAATATAAACATTATAGTGAAAATATACATTTTTCTTAACAACATAATCCTAATTTAATTAAAAAATCTATATAATTATAGTTATAATAATAAAATGGTGAAATACTGCTTTCACGGTCAATTCTGCTACATTTTTAATCAACATAGAATAATCACGATTTGATTGGAGACAACTCTACACATTCATTAGGGTTAAATTGCTAAAATTGGTGATGTGGTGAGTTATTGACATCTCATTGTTAATTTTTTTTAGGCTATTTGAACTATTTTTTTATAAGTTTTTTAGCTTTTTATGTTTTTAAAATTTAATTTTATATTTTTATCAGACACAATTTGTTTTACCCTAACTCAATGTTTGTAGGTTTATTCTAACAATTTTTGGTTGCATACAAATTGTTATCAAGTAAAACATAACATGATATTTATTTATAATTAGAGATAAGGAACAATGTGTGAGATGTAAAAAAAATAGAAGCCATTTGCCACCAAAAATATGTAGCATGGAAAATATTAGAACTCATGAAGGATGCTCAGGTGAACATAATGGAAAGAGAGAATGATCAGAAGAGCAGAAGAATTTTCACATCTAGAAACAAAAGGAACATAGCAAAAACACTAAGTGGGATAGTGAACTAAATAATGAATGACAATATAATATACTGCAAACTATTGATGTCACTAAAGAAACAAAAAATTATTCTTGAAAGGAAGAGATATCTTTTTCTTACAAAAAATAGATATTGCATATATCACTTAGCATTGAAGATCGATCCTAAATAGAACTGGTGTAGAATAATCAAACCCAACCCCTATGTACAATGTCTAACACTCCTAGCCCTGCCTTGGTTCCACAACATACACTAATTGGGTTACATCAATTATTCATGATTCAAATCCATTATATGAAATCACTACAGAAAAGAAAATCATTATTGAAGACACATTGTATTAAATAAGAAATATCCCACAGAAAGCTACGATGGTTCTCTAGAGTAGGATACATTATTGAATACATTGATGGAATGGAGAATACATTTAAGGAGGAAACCATAAGGAAGCATAAACTATAGGATACCTTATTCTACAACCTTGCTTGCTTGTGGAACACTCATAAATATACAATTATGAACTAGCACGCTTTTAGGATTCTGATCAAATCTTGGTACATATAAAAAGAAGGATAATATCCAACAATACCTAAATATGTAGGAACAATAATTTTGGAGGATCATATTCAAACTTGTGTAACCACATGGACAAAATATAGGGAGTACAATCACTGCCTCTACATCAAGATTTTCTATTAGACTTTAATACCAATCATCCAAACTTGGTACATAAACCAATAATAGAGAACAAAAGCTAAGGAATGAGAATAACTAAATCAATAATTCACTTATACATTTTCATCCTGAGATGATGACATATGGATTCATAGTAGACTAGTAAAATCAAGGAAAACATATTCAAACTAGTATTAAAAAATATATATTTAGAACCAATCCTCACATACACCTTTTAATTTAGTATATGGATTGGAGGCTATCTTACTAGTAAACTTTATAGTCAATAATTTTGGCATAGACTTGGCACCAAGGCTCATTAATGAGGAGTCCATTATATTGGAAAAATTGAAACTTGATGAAGAAAGCCAACTAGTAGAATCACATCTTTGGGTGAAAAGAAGGAGGTAGAAAGCTTGGCATGATTGGAACATCAAAACAAAACAATTCTATCTTGGATACATGGTCTCATCATATGATAGTAAGTTCAAGAAGCAAGGAAAACTTAAATTCCACTTGTTAGGACCTTACAGAATCAATGATATTCTTGATTCTACAATTATTTGATTGGACTTTAGATGGAAACATTTTATAATGTTATGTCAATGGAGCATTATTAAAACACTATCATCAAAATTCTGGACAAGTTTTACTTGAGAAGAAGTCATTTTTTTGAAGAGTAGAATATGTTTGTAGGAAACAAGACCAAACACAAATCCAAAGAAAATATCACATCCATCGCATCAAGTCCTTGGAGACTAATATTTGGAGCATATAATGTAGCCTAGGGTAATTATGTAACCTGGTCACATCCCATGTAGTAGATATAAGTTAATAATGGTCCATTCATAGTAGAATGGTGAATAGTAAGTGGCAAATAATAGGAGAAATATAGGATAGTATAAGGACTTCATACATGAATATATGAAGATATAAGGATATGTACTATGTATCATTGATATAAATGAATACAAATACTTTTGAGTTCTAATATATTATGTTGAATATGACATTCTTAGTCTGATTAACATCTAAGCTTATATTTGGATCTAATTCCCTATTGCCTAAATAGGACTAAGTTCAAGTTATAAAGACTACAACACTAGAAACTCAATAGGGCTTAGAACTCTAGTTTGTGTCCCTTAGATTTATTGCTAACAATTATTACCATGTACTATAAAATGAATTTGTTGGGATGTGGAAAGGAATGAGGGTTTTAGTGGGAGGGATAAGGTTTAATGTGGCTAAATAAGGTCTAGCAGTATTCAATGTACTCTCCATAGATGGATTGAAAATTCACAAAGCCAACAAAACCAAAATTAGAGAACATATTAATATCTTTACAAAAGTAGTGAGAGACTCATTGTACATTAGTTTAAATAAAATCAAGAAGCTCACACTACTTTTGGTATTTTGGATATGTTGATATGGTTTTATCATTGATGTCAACACCTATTAACACTTATCAACTCTGGCACCTTGGAGAATTGGTTATGTTCACCAGCAAGCAAGTGAATTATGCATAGTCACCGGTATCTAGTTCACCGGTAGGATATATTGTTCACCGGCACTTGGTTATGTTGAAGACATCGTTTGGACACTTTGTCTTGGAGATTTGTTCATTGGTATATTCGTTTTTGCATATTTGTTGTTACCAACAAATAGGTCCAGAATAAGCACCGACAGGCTTATCTATTCCAGATCACCACGACACACTTTGGAGATGATTTATCAATGTTGTAAATGCATTAAGCCGACATGTTGAATTGGATATTGCATCGGTTATTGATTTACTTGTAAATTGTTTTTATTGTAATATATTTTAGAGCCGACCTACTAAAATTGGTCTTAGGTTATGGTATATATGTAAGATCTTATTTGTAAGATCGATATGCGATTGGGAAAAGGATTTGTAAGAAGGTATATGCGAGAATAAGCAGAACTATACAAACAAACATCATTTGAAGGTGAAAGAAGGTTTTTGTGAAGGCATATCAAAACTAAACCGGTATTGAATCCAACATATGAAGATGCTATTTTGAGTAGTACATCATTATTGGATTTAACCATCCAATTGTACTTAGTGTGACTCCTATTTGTGTTTGAGCAGTGAGCTCTAGGAGCTTGGCCTTTCTGCATGTGTAGACCCCATTTGTATACACATACTATCTGCAGTAGTATCATCTGATTGTGGGTAAGGTTTCCCACTGTGGTTTTTCCCCTTATAGGGTTTCCACATACAAATATTGGTGTTATGTTTTATTGTCTTTCTTTTTCATGTATTAATCTTTATCAGCACTGCAATTAACTGATAAACTATCTACCAGCTAAAGTTTAGTTTACCAGTATTAAGCATTAAGTTTGGATAAGTTGTTTTTGGTTTGAATTTATTTGACAACCGATTCACCCCCCCCCCCCCCCTCTCAGTTGTCTTTGGGGCCTAACAATTGGTATCAAAGCCTAGTCCTCTTTTTACAAAAGTTTAACAGCTTGAGGAGATCCAATGTCTACTAACTATATCAGGAAGGACAATCCTAAACTTTATGGAACCAGCTATGGCATATGGAAGATCAGGATGGAGACACATCTAAATTGCATTGGAAAGGACATCTGAGATGTTACAAAGAATGGCTATACTGCTCTTACTCAAAATCAGCCTAATCCACCTACCTTAGGAAAAGATGAAGGAAATGATTGCAAAGCAATAGAAGCACTTTTGAGTGCATTATCAGATCAACAAATCATGGGATTATCTGATAGATATACTGCTAAAGCTATTTGGGGCCATTTGGAAACATTGAATGAAGGAGATTCCACAATCAAAATTGCAAAACTTGAAAGCTTCTGGGTTAGGTATGAAAATATGAAAATGGAAGAAGATGAAAGGATTTCTGCTTTTATGGAAAGAGTAAATGAAATTTTTTTGGGTATTAAATGTTTTGGAGGAACCTTAAGTGAAGATGAAGTTGTTTCAAAAGTCTTAAGAGGATTGCCATCGACATTCACCCATAGAAGCACAATCACCATAACACAAGAGACTTAGACATGGAAACCCAAATAGGAAAAACCATGGTGAGATGAAACTCAAAAGTAACTATCTGCAGAATAGTAACCAGACCGGTTAAGGTCAGACCGTTTAAGGTCATACAATGTTCTTTTCCAGAATAGATCTTGTTAGGAATCTCAATCTCTGTTAGGAGATAAGTCTGATTAAAGACTACCTTGTGAGAGGATTTTAGATCCACAGATGTGAACCACCTTGTTAGAGGATTTACAAAGGCTTTTTTGGGCCTACTCGGTTAAGGATTTCTAACTTGTCAAAGATGTGAGTAATCAACAAGTAAGTGATCTAGCAAATGGCACAGTCTTCTTGATTAGATCCATTTTAGCTCATAGCTAATGCTCTTCAGCATTGCTTCAGTCTTCAGTAAATCCACACTCTATTGTAGTAGATAGACTTGATCTTCTCAGTTAAGATCATACATACAAGAGCTTCAATGAACTCACATAGCCTTACAGCTACACTCATACATACACATTCAAAACCCTAGACATGATGTCCTTAAAAGGAATCTGATTTCATGTTGGTCCGATTGGATTACATTGCAAGTTCCTAGGTTCATTGTATCTAGACACATTTGGTAACACGACACAAAATCACTGTCAAAGTGTCAGTGGATGGAAACTCATCACAAAAATATACTAGTTGGTAACTCATCATAGAGTATTATTGGTTTATACAGCTTTTCCGGTTACCAGTTGGTAACTCAGAGTAATACCACTTGATCTCTCTATGCCACTTGGGTCTTTATACCGCTTGAGATCGGTAAACACTTTTCGCATAACATCAATAGTCTAAAGACTACAACATGATACTGGTTTGGAACAATTACCGGTTGAGCATAATTCATACATTCAGAAAGTGATCTCATAGAAAGTGTGTGTCCATCAATTACAATCACAACATAATCATCAAAATGCCAACAATTACTATAAATGAGTTAAGAACAATGCCTAATACGTTAGTAACTAGGGACACATTGATTGGAAAACTTTCATCTTTTGAAATTGAGGAATTTGGTCTTGTTGCTACTATAAAGATAGATTTAGCTTTTAAGTTATCAACATCATCTGCACCATCATTTAACAAACCTGATTGGAAAGCATTTTATGCAAGAGAACTTGAAGAAAGCAGGAGAGAAAATGAAGAACTTGAAGCACTATTTGCAAGGAAAATGCCTAAAGGTCTAGTTGGAAGTAAGTTTGAAGGTAAAGCACCCTTTAAATGTTTTAACTATAATACGATAGGTCATATGGCTTCAAGATGCCCTGATAGACATGCTAGACTAAGAGAAGAAGCTAGAAGAACATACAAGCCTAACCCTGAATATCAGAGATACAAATTTAAGAAGAATGAAGACAAGTCTTGTTATCTTGCCGATGAAGGAGTCACTGATGATTCTGATCAGGCAGACAATGGATGGGTATTTGTTGCTATAACAGAAGATCAACTAACACCTACTGTTCAACCAGTAGAGAAGGCCCTGACAGCTAAAATTGAAGTTAAGGATGAATGGATCATTGATTCAGGATGCTCACATCATATGACTAGTGACAAAAGTAAATTCTTGAACTTTTAGGAATATAATGGAGGTCTGGTAAGATTTGGAGATGATAAAGCTTGTTTAATCAGAGGAAAAGGTACTATATCTCTTGATGGTAAGCATAATACTGACAATGTTTACTATGTTGAAGGTTTAAAGCATAATCTTTTGAGTGTTGGTCAATTAGTTGAGAAAGGATTTCAGTTACAATTCAAGAATGGAAAATGCAAAATTATGAACATAACTGGTTTGGAAATTGCAACCGGTAATCAAACTAGAGGTAACATCTTTCATTTGAATAACAGTGAAAAGACATAAGAGACTTTGTCATGTAAATTTTGATTGCATTGTGAAAATTAGTACAACTAAGGCAATTAGAGATTTACCTAAGATTGTTAAACCTCACAATCCGGTATGTAAGGAATATCAATTTGGAAAACAAGTTAGAGCATCTTTCAAAAGTATTCTAGAAAAATCCAATAATTCTCTTGACTTAATTCATGTTGATTTATGTGGTCCAGCTAGAACTAAAATCTTACAAGGTGATAGATATTTCATGCTAATCATTGATGACTATTCTAGAATGTGTTGGGTTACTTTTCTCAGAGAAAAATCAGAAGCACTTGGGAAGTTCAAACTATTCAAGGTGATGGTAGAAAATGAAACTGGAAAGAAAATCAAATGTCTCAGATCAAATCAAGGATGTGAATTTACATCTAAGGAATTTAATACATTCTGTGAAGTGAATGGAATCAGAAGACAGTTATCAGCACCCCGGACACCACAACAGAATGGAGTTGTAGAAAGAAAAAATAGAACTATCTTGGACACAGCTAGAAGTATGTTATCAGAAGAAAATCTACCACATGCATATTGGAGAGAGGTAGTAAGCACAACAGTCTATACATTCAACAAAGTTCACATCAAAGGTGAAACCGGCAAGACCCCTCATGAACTATGGTTTGGCATTACTCCTAGTCTTAAATATTTCAGAATATTTGGAAGTAAATGCTATATTAGGAGAGATGAGTATATTGGAAAATTTGATCCTAGAAGTGATGAAGGAATATTTATTGGTTATTCATCTAAGAGCAAAGCATATCGATGTTTTAACAAGAGATTGCAGAAAATTGTTGAGAGTACAAATATGAAAATTGATGAATAGTTTAGAGGAACTTCAAGGTATGTAGACTCTGAACCGGCAACAGAGATACTAACAAATGAACCTACATTGAACCCACCAGTACAGAATGAAGATCTAGTTACACCGGTATCATCTTAAAAGTCCACTGTAACTGAGGAACAACAACAAACGAAGAGACCCCAATATGTAAGATTGAACCTCTGAAAATCAGATAATTGGAACAAGTATCAAGGAGTTATGACAAGAGGAAGACTGCCAAATGAAGAGGTATGTCTTATTTCTCAAATTGAACCATCATCAATTAATGAGGCTTGTAAAGATAAACACTGGATTAAAGATATGGAAGAACTAGAACAAATTGAAAAGAATAACACATGGACATTAGTTCCTTGACCTAAAGACAAAAATGTAATTGGAACAAAATGGGTATTCAAAAACAAACTTAATGAAAATGGTAAGGTAATCAGAAATAAAGAAAGACTAGTGTGTAAGGGATATTCTCATAAAGAAGGAATTGATTATAATGAAACCTTTGCACCAGTAGCTAGAATTGAGGTAGTCAGATTATTCCTGGCTTTTGCAACACACAAGAACTACAAAGTATATCAAATGCATATTAAATGTGCATTTTTGAATGGAGATCTTGAAGAAGAAGTTTACATTGAGCAACTTGATGGATTTTATTTGACAAATAACAAAGATATGGTTTGCAGGTTAAGGAAAGCTTTGTATGGGTTGAAGCAAGCTCTAAGAGCTTGGTATGCTAGATTGGATAAATATCTTTTGAAGATTGGTTTTTCTAAAGGTAAAGCTGACAACAATTTATACTATAAAGTGACTAATGATGACATCTTGGTTAAAGAAATTTTTGTTGATGATATAATCTTTGGAGGAGAAGATGGACTATGTAAAGAATTTTCTATTGAAATGCAGCAAGAATTTGAAATGTCTATGATTGGAGAAATAAATTTCTTTTTAGGATTGCAGATTTCATAGATTGAGAAAGGTATATTCTTGAGTCAACCAAAGTACTTGAAGGAGTTAACTAAAGAAATTTGGGATGGAAAACTCTAAACCGGTAAGCACACCTATGACTACAAATGACAAATTATCACTAAGGGATGAATCTACACCTGTTAATCCGACTAGGTACAAATCTATGATAGGAGGCCTACTATATTTGACACAAACAAGACCTGATATTATGAATGCAGTATGTATTGTTTCAAGATTTCGAGTAATCCTAAAGAAAATCATGAATCAACAATAAAAAGGATTTTTCGGTACTTACAAGGCACTATAAATCTTGGTTTATGGTATCCTAGAGATGAAAAAATTGAATTATGTGCATACACAGATTCAAATTGGGCAGGAGATGTGGATGACAGAAAAAGCACCACCGGCGGAGCATTTTTTCTTGGAAGTAGATTAATTTCTTGGTTGAGTAAGAAACAAAGTTGCACATCTTTATCAACAACTGAATAAGAATATGTTGCAGCAACAACTAACTGTACCCAGGTATTATGGCTTAAGCAAATGTTGAAGGACATAAGGGTAAAATGAAAGGAACCTATAACTATCTATTGTGATAACACAACAACAATTGATATATCTAAGAATTTGGTACTACATTCTAAAACTAAACATGTTTCTATCAAATTGAATTTTCTGAAAGAGAATGTTGAAGCAATAGAAGTAAAACTGGTTTATGTGAATACTAAAGAGAAGATTGCAAATATTTTCACTAAACCTTTTCCTAAGGAGACTTTTGAATTTCTCAGAGATTAGCTTGGGTTCATACCCCCATCGGTAGAGACTTAGATAGTTGATGTTTGTCATCAACCGATAGAATAAATAGAGAAATCTTTTACTCCGACTTTGATGAGGAGAGATACTTCTCAGGGGGAGTAGTTGGTGTACTGAATTGGTTGGTATTTTGTATTTGAATGTGGTTTTTGTATTGGCTTTGGCATTTGATGTCAAAGGGGGAGAGATTGATATGGAAAAACACAAGGAAAACTCATGTTACTCCTAGGGGGAGTGATTGTTACTTTGGGAGAGATTGATTACTCTTTGTATCTAAATTTTGATTTCTGGTTATGATCTCTTTTGGGAGATTGTTGGTTTTTGGTATTTGGCATTTCTGTTTTGGCACTTTGATGGTTTTTCCATCTTGTGTTGCCATCAATGCCAAAGGGGGAGATTATTGGTATTTTGGATATGTTGATATGGTTTTGTCATTGATGTCAACACCTATTAACACTTATCAACTCTGGCACCTTGGAGAATTGGTTATGTTCACCAGCATGCAAGTGAATTATGCACAATCACCGGTATCTGGTTCACCGGCAGGATATATTGTTCACTGGCACTTGGAATGACATGGAAAACACTTGGTTATGTTGAAGACATCATTTGGACACTTTGTCTTGGAGATTTGTTCATTGGTATATTCGTGTTTGCATATTTGTTGTTACCAGCAAATAGGTCCAGAATAAGCACCGACAGGCTTATCTATTCCAGATCACCATGACACGCTTTGGAGATGATTTATCAATGTTGTAAATGCATTAAGCCGACATGTTGAATCGGATATTGCATCGGTTATTGATTTACTTGTAAATTGTTTTTATTGTAATATCTTTTAGAGCCGACCTACTAAAATTGGTCTTAGGTTATGGTATATATGTAAGATCTTATTTGTAAGATCGATATGCGATTGGGAAAAGGATTTGTAAGAAGGTATATGCGAGAATAAGCAGAGCTATACACACAAACATCATTTGAAGGTGAAAGAAGGTTTTTGTGAAGGCATATCAAAACTAAACCGGTATTGAATCCAACATATGAAGATGCTATTTTGAGTAGTACATCATTATTGGATTTAACCATCCAATTGTACTTAGTGTGACTCCTATTTGTGTTTGAGCACTGAGCTCTAGGAGCTTGGCCTTTCTGCATGTGTAGACCCCATTTGTATACACATACTATCTGCAGTAGTATCATCTGATTGTGGGTAAGGTTTCCCACTGTGGTTTTTCCCCTTACAGGGTTTCCACATACAAATATTGGTGTTATGTGTTATTGTCTTTCTGTTTCATGCATTAATCTTTACCAATACTGTAATTAACTAATAAACTATCTACCAGCTAAAGTTTAGTTTACCGGTATTAAGCATTAAGTTTGGATAAGTTGTTTTTGGTTTGAATTTATTTGACAACTGATTCACCTCCCCCTCTTAGTTGTCTCTGAGACCTAACACCTACTCTATAGGATGAGGTGATTATATTACTAATGAATTATTTCACTCATGAAAGTTGATATATGTGTGTTTTTCCCATGCCATTTCCTCCTATTTAACCATCCTGGGAACAAACATCTTGTCAAACATCCTTTTTATCTTCTAATATCTATTGAATAGTTTTGTTTTGATGTTATGCTAAGTAAAGTTGAATTCCCCATTCATCAAGGCCTTATGTTCTAGCTATATGATTTTGAAATCTATACCAAGGACCAAGGTTATTGTTAATGAATACCTATTTGAGTCAATAAATTCCTACTATAGTCAATGTGTTACCTTCTCGCAAGGTGGTAAAAATCAATATCTTGACCTCTGATTACCCTAATTCTAGACACATTAGTAGTGTCAATACTAAAGGAAACCTTTTTTACTATTCTAGGCCCAAGACTATTAAATTCTCTAATGATTCAAACTAGTGTGTCATGGATCACATCTCTAAAAACAATAGTAAGGTATTGTTGGTGGAGGGACACTTTGGTTTTTCCTCTATTTCACCTACTAATATGATCAACAAAATATCCAAGGAGAGTGTTATTCAAGGGAGGAGAGAGGAGAAAAGGTTTAACCCTATCACCTATTTCAATAATAAATAAATTAAGTCCACACTCAAGACCTCAAAAGAAAAATGTAAACTACAACACAATATATTAAAATGGTTTAAATGAAAACTAAGGATACAAGGAGAGAATATCTTCTCTTTATAGATAAATCAAAGGTGAAGATCCTAAAGTTGAGATAAGTATTATATTTTTAGAGAAGGAATGGGATAACATAAAGAATTTTAGCTTAATGTTTGTTAATATCACATAACTCAAAGAATAATTACTTTAATGTTAGATAAGAAGAATGACAAGTTGATGTCTTTCTTGAAGAATGTTATCTAACCTAGTAGGACAACTATCAAGAGTTTCTCCTCCTTGTTAATCTCCATTTTAGTAATATTTTCCTTATTCTTTCCCTCTTCTTCCTCACAAAGCACATCCTTTTCTTCCTGCACAATTTCAACCTTCCTTTTTTTATGGGTAGGGGTGCTGGTCTCCCCAGTCGAATCAGAGTCTATGCATTTCTCAGAAATCTGAGCATTGATGATTAAAGGGTCATCCTTGGTATCCCAATTCTTATCCTTCATATATTCATAAATCAGTAGAATGAGTCCCTGGTACACTAGAGGGTAGGAGCTGGGTTTTTTAATATGGTCGGCCAAGCTCTCATTTAGAGAAGAGGCTAAATAGAAGGGCAAAGATATTTTAACCCCATGGCACAAGTGGTTCAGGATGGCAAAATGATGATTGTAAATTTTCGTAAACCTACCATCCACAGTTAAATATTCCATTAAAGCCCTAAGAACTTTTTGCCAGAAAGGTTTTACCTATTGGGGGTGAAGTATGATATGTTGTCCTTCTTCGCCAGGTTGCCCTTCTCGTCCTCCATCTTAGGGAAATTTTTGAAGGCCTCAACGGCATACTTTCTATCCCTATAGAATTTTGTCCCCTCCATCTTTAGTCCCATGACCTCCGAGTTCAAACTTTCATCGATTTGCCAAATTTCCCCAAACAAGGTAGCCCTGTTATTGTCATGGATCACATCTCTAAGAACAATAGTAAGGTATTGCTGGTGGAGGGACACTTTGGTTTTTCCTCTATTTCACCTGCTAATATGATCAACAAAATAGCCAAGGAGAGTGTTATTCAAGGGAGGAGAGTGGAGAAAAGGTTTAAGCCTATCACCTATTTCAATAATAAATAAATTAAGTCCACACTCAAGACCTCGAAAGAAAAATGTAAACTACAACACAACATATTAAAATGATTTAAATGAATCTTGATGTTAATGGAACAACCATGTATAAAGTTTCCAAAAAACTTAAATATGTCAAAACCAATATTAAGACTTGGAACAAGAAGGTCTTTGGTGATATTTTTGATTCAAAGAAAAAATTAGAGGAATTGGACCAGATACAAATTTCCATCCAGAAAGAAGGCTACAAAAAGTATTCCAAAGCCATGGAAGAAAAGGTCCTTGACAACATTCACAACATTATTTCTAGGGAAGAAATATATTGGAGATAGAGATCCAGGGCTATATGGCTGAAGGCACGGGATAGAAACACTAAGTTTTAAAAAATGGAGGGGTCTGTGGCAGTAGCTCGAATGGAGCCTCTGGAGGGGTTGCAATATTTTGGAATAAAAGCACAACCTCTAGAGATATGATAGATGTGGATGGCAATATTTTATCCCTAAAAGCTAGAAATATTTTTGATGAAAAGGAATTTGTTATCACTAATATCTATGCCCCTAATTCCAAATCTGCTAGAAGTAAATTCTGGGAAAAAGTTTAGCATAAAAGGAAAAAATTCTCTATGCATAGTTGGGTTGTTATGGGAGATTTCAATACTCCTCTGCAAGACAAAGAAAAATTTGGAGGTAGTCAAGCTCAACTAGATAGCAGATCTGACCTAATGGACTTTATCAGTGACAATGCTCTCATTGATTTGGATCTCAACGAAGCCTCCTATACTTGGTCAAACCAAAGAGATGGTGATGATCTTATCCAAGTAAGACTTGATAGAGCCCTTCTCTCTAATGGTTGGATTCTTTCTCATAGTTGTTCCCTTTCTGTTATTAATAGAATTGGGTCAGATCATTATCCCATTTCCTTTGTTGCTGAGAACTTTAAGAATAATCAGAGATTCCCTTTTCATTTCGAAAAGATGTGGATATCCCACCCCAATCTTGTAAATTCCATTGTTGAATGGTGGAATCTTGATGTTAATGGAACAACCATGTATAAAGTTGCCAAAAAACTTAAATATGTCAAAACCAATTATTAAGACTTGGAACAAGAAGGTCTTTGGTGATATTTTTGATTGAAAGAAAAAATTAAAGGAGGAACTAGATCAGATACAAATTTCCATCCAGAGAGAAGGCTACAAAAAGTATTCCAAAGCCATGGAAGAAAAGGTCCTTGACAACATTCACAACATTATTTCTAGGGAAGAAATATATTGGAGACAGAGATCCAGGGCTATATGGCTGAAGGCAGGGGACAGAAACACTAAGTTTTTCTACATGACTTCCCTAAAACATAAGGCAGCAAATAGAATCACAAAACTAACTGTTGAGAACAACACTCTACTTAATAAGGATGACATCAGGGATGAAGCTGTTAGATTCTTCAAGCAGCTTCTATCTAGTAATGAGGACCTTGATCAGACCCATCAACTCAATTTGGTTAATAATATTCCTAAAATCATAAACCATATTCAGAATAAGACCCTTGCTGCCATCCCGTCTACTGAAGAAATCAAAAAAGTTGTCTTCTCTTTTCAAGGGGATAAGGTTCTTGATGGATTCCCTATGTTCTTCTTTCAAGAATTCTAGAATATTGTGGGGAAGGATACGATTAATGTGGTGAAAGAATTTTTTGGATCCAGAAGAATCCTTAAGGAATTGAATTCCACTTTTATTGCCTTAATCCCCAAAGTTGTTGGGGCAGATTCTGTGGGCAAATTTAGGCCAATTAGCTTATGCAACTCTTTCTATAAAATAATATCCAAAGTCTTGACTACTAGAATTTTGGTGGTGCTTCCCTTCATCATATCTGAAGAGCAAAAAGGCTTTGTTCCTGGTAGACAGATTCTTGACTCAATCGTTCTTGTTCATGAGAAGATTCACTCCCTCAGTGCTGCAAAGAAAGAAGGTTTCTTGATAAAGCTAGATTTGGCAAAGGCTTATGATAGAGTTGAATGGGATGTTCTATTTAAAATCATGGGGGCTTTTGGTTTTGATGATAAGATTATCAAAATAATCAGAGAACTAATCACTACTCCTATGTTCTCTATTTTGGTTAATGGTTCTCCAAAAAAAAATTTTAAAGCTCTAGAGGGCTAAGGCAAGGAGACCCCATATCTCCTATCCTTTTTACCATTCTGGCTGAAAGTATGAGTAGAATGATTCATAAGTTGAAACAAAGAAAAACTATCAAAGGTCTTCAACCTTCCTCTGCCAATGTGTTTTGCACTCATCAACAGTTTGTTGATGACACTATCATCATGGGATATTCTTTAGTCAAGGAGGCCGAAGCCTTCAAAACAGCTCTCAACTCTTATGCTTTGGCAACTGGTCAGCAAGTTAATTGGGACAAATCAGCTATGTACTTTCTCAATACTCTAGTCATAAGACAACATAAAATTGCCAATATTATTGGATGCAAAGTGGAATCGCTACCTTCCACCTACCTAGGTCTTCCTTTAGGGTTGGCACCCCCAAATTCCTTCTGGAATATGATCATTGATAAAATTAATAAGAGACTTGTAGGATGGAAAGGCTCAATGTTATCTCAGGCTGGGAAAATGTAGCTCCTCCAAGCTACCCTTCAAAATCTCCCTGTTTATGCCCTCAGTTTGTTTGGTATTCCAGCTAAAATTGCTAAAGCTATGGAAAGAATTCAGAAGAGATTCTTATGGTCAGGAGTGGAAGAAAAGAAGAGAATACCTCTAATTGCCTGGGACAAGGTGTGTAGACCAAAGAACAAAGGAGGGTTGGGGATTAAAATTATAAAAACTTTTAACAAAGCTCTTCTTGCCAAGCAGTTATGGAGAGCCTATGACACTAAGAAAGACTGGAACCAAATTTGGTTTGACAAATACATTAAGAATTAGACTATCTAAGGAACCCTTAATTCTGAGGATATCTTGGCTGGATCCTTCATCTGGAATAGTGTAACCAAATCCATAAAAGTTGCAAAAGCTGGAGCTAGATGGGTCCTTGGAAAAGGTGACAGAATAAGGTTTTGGGAAGACCCTTGGATGAAGAATGAAGCCCTATTTGATCAAAATGATAGTCAAGCTATTGAAGAATGTAAAAGGAGGTTTGGGCTGATGGTTTGTGACTATTGGAAGGAGAATAAGTGGGTTAAACTTGAGGACATCCATCCTAGTTTTTCCTCTCTCCAGAAAGAGTTTCTATCCTTTTCCCCTAACAAAAAATATGATGATGTTTTCCTCTGAAAAAGTGATCCTAAAGGTGAATTCACAGTTGCTTCTGCCTATAAAACACTTTCTCTCAAATCAGCAATCCCATCTGGAGCAAAGTCTGGAACAACATCTTGATCCCTAAAGTCAACATTTTCTTTTGGCTTGCTTCTCATAATAGTACCCTTACTATTGATAATTTAATCGGAAGGGGCTTCAAATTCCCTAATAGATGTGAGCTCTGTCAGAAGGAGGGGGAATCAGTTGATCACCTATTTTTTCATTGTTCCTTCACAAGGGAAATCTGGTGTAAAATGTGGGAAAAATGGAAAATTAACTGGGTCATGAACAAAAGCATTAAGGATATCATATGGCAATGGAATTATCCTACCAAATGTCAAATCATTAAGAACCTGTGGTCTTTGACCCTCCCCATGATATGCTAGGGCATTTGGAAAGAAAGGAATAACAGGATATTTAGGGAAGATAAGTGTAATACTCAGGTAGTCTTTGATAAAATATTCAGGGCTATAAAGGAGAACATCAACATCCTCACAAGAATAATCAGCAATGGGCTATTATTGATCTGAATGATATGGAAAAAGACATTCTTACTGAATGGAACCTAATTCATAAGGTCTACAGATCAGACAAGAAGAAGAAGAGAAATAACATTGTTTGGAGGTTTCCTGATTATGACTGGATAAAGGTTAATTTTGATGGGACAGCCAAAGGGAACCTTGGAAAGGCTGGTGGAGGTGGAGTTATCAGAAATGCTCAAGGAAGTTGTATTGCTACTTTTGCTTCCCCTTTTGGAACCCAAAACAACCATGTGGCTGAAGCTATGACCATGCTTAAGAGCCTCCAGTTAGCCCAGGAATTCAAATTTAAAAAAATCTAGCTCGAAGGGGATTCTTTAAATATTATATACAAGCTCTCAAAGGTAATAGTTCAATTTCCTAGAATATTGCCAATATTATTAAAAATGCTAAAGCTATCCTTAATAACTATGTTAGCATTATTATAACCCACACCTTTAGAGAGGGTAACAAGGTAGCGGATATCCTTGCCAATGAAGGGGTTAAATTGGAGAAGGGCATCAAATATATAGGGGAAGATCACATCAAGTGGGAGATTAAGGAACAATTATATTTTGATCGCCTTAATGGATCAAGCTAATATCATGATTGATTTCTGGGGTACGAGTACCGATGATAGATTTTGGGGGTGGATGAACTGCCAGATGATGAGTGTTTCTCGACATCATAACCAAGATCATATGTGTGCAAAAGGTAATTGTAATAATAGCCAGGTTCATATGAACATGAGTGGCAATCTCAAAATTGTGAAAGACTCTTTACAAGGGGAAACCATAGATTCAGAGTTTTACCCATGGGCCAAGAGTTGTAACAGAGGATATTATTACCTGGAAAGCAGAATGGGAGGCAACCTTAACAGGAATGAACCTTCAGGTTGTGAGCACTGGAAGAGCGAAATAAAGGTGTGGAGAAGGCTCCATAGACACGGTTTCACTGATTATATGGAGAAGCTCTATGGTAGTAGAAACTCTGTGTCTCATGGGTTCGCTAAAAGCTGGAGCAATAATAGGGCTACCCTATTTGGGGAAATCTGGCAAATCGATGAAAGTTTGATCTCGAAGGTCATGGGACTAAAGATGGAGGGGACAAAATTCTATAGGGATAGAAAGTACGCCGCTGAGGCCTTCAAAAACTTCCCTAAGATGAAGGATGAGAAGGGCAACCTAGCGAAGAAGGACAACATATCATACTTCACCCCCCAATAGGTAAAACCTTTCTGGCAAAAAGTTCTTAGGGCTTTAATGGAATATTTAACTGTGGATGGCAGGTTTACAAAAATTTACAATTATCATTTCGCCATCCTGAACCACTTCCGGCATGGGGCTAAAATATCTTTGCCCTTCTATTTAGCCTCTTCTCTAAATGAGAGCCTGGCCGACCATATTAAAAAACCTAGCTCCTACCCTCTAGTGCACCAGGGACTCATTCTGCTGATTTATGAATATATGAAGGATAAGACTAGGGCTACCAAGGATGACCCTTTAATCATCAATGCTCAGATTTTTGAGAAATGCATAGACTTTGATTCGACTGGGGAGACCATCACCCCTACCCATAAAAAAAGGAAGGTTGAAATTGTGCAGGAAGAAAAGGATGTGCTTTATGAGGAAGAAGAGGGAAAGAATAAGGAAAATATTATTGAAATGGAGATTAACAAGGAGGAGAATTATGGGGAAGGAGAGGAAGGGGGCAATTCTGAGAATCATCAACATAACCTTGAAGGCTTGGAAACTGAGAAAGAGGCTCTGAAGCCTAAGGAAGGTGAAAACCCTAATGTGGAGGAGATGGAACAGAGCAAGGATTTTTCTGACACCATTCTGGATACCACCCGCAATTGCACCCTTGAATTCTTCAATTTTTAGAAGTGGGTGGTGGAAAACATTACCAGCATGCAGGGTAAACAAAGAGAGCTGGAAGTTAAGATCAACAAGCTAATCAACATGTTCGACTCTAGGAAGCAGCAGAGGAGATGGAGAATAGTGAAGCGGAGGAGGAAATGGAAATGGAAGACTGGCTGGAGAAAGATTTGATAAAAGGTGACCTGAAACATTTGGAGGACGTCATCAAAATAATGAAGGAATAGGCAGAGGAGGATAAGGACAATGTCAATGCCCAGATGGCTAGAAACGAGAAAGCATTGAAAAGTCTTATGGACCATAGCCTCCAGGTTCTTAAATTCTCCTCCTAGAACATGAATGTGCTGGTGAATCATCTGGAAAAGAAAAACCAGGAGAAGAACTCGGTAGTTATTGAAGATGCTCCTACCCCCAGCCTAAGGCACCAGACCCCTAGGTGTAGAACTAGGCAGACTACGGTGGAGAAGGATATGAAGATGAAAGAAAGCTAGATTGCTCAGGAAAATACCAACTTGAGGGAAGCGGCCAAGGCAATGATGCTTTTGGTGCAGGATGCAGAAGAAACCATGAAGAATTTCTAAATTTATGCTTTTGTTGGGCTTGGGGCCAATTTCTTGCTGCCCTCTTGCTATCCTTTTCTATGTTGCTGGTCTTTTTGCTGGTTTTTTGCAGCCATTGTGTTTTGTTTCTTTCCTGAATATCTTTCATATGTAACTGGGTTTTGGGTCCCTTAAAACCTGTTTTTAATTAATCAAAAACTATCAAGAGTTTTATTTCTAGAATATCCATGCTATATGACAATATGTTGAAGAGTAGGATAGTAGTGGAAGGTAGAAATGTGTTAATGCCTCCTATTCTAGGACAACCACTTCTCTTATACATCTTAGCTACCTCAATGACCCTGGGGGAATTACTAGCACAAACTAATGATCAGGAAAAGAGTGTTCTATCTAATATATCAATCATACACTAGTGGGATTATAGCTTAACTATAATCCAATAGAGAGAGTGTGCCTTGCAGTGGTCTTTAGGACTCAAAATCTTTGCCATTACATGCTCAATCACAAGACCAAGCTCATTACAAAAATTGATTCCCTCAAATACCTACTGTCAAGGGCCACTCTTATAAGATGCACCACCAAGTGGGATATGTTGTTAAGTGAATTTTACATTGAGTATGTAGATCGAAAGTCAATCAAAGGACAAGCCATCATCGATCAATTGGTTGATGCTCCTCTACAAGGTGATCACCCATTGATTACATAATTCCTTGATGACTCTATCATGGAAATATACAAGTCTACCAAGTGGCAACTTTACTTTGATGGTTCCTGCACATAACATGGATAGGGGGCAATCATTCTACCAGTCACACCTCAAGGAGATTACATACCCAATTCTTATAAGATAGCCTTTTCATGCACGAATAATATCATGGAGTATGAATCTCTCATTACTAGTCTCTACCTAGCTATCCAATGGAAGATCACTAACTTGCATGTCTATGGAGACTCACAACTTGTCATTAAACAAGTCAGTGATGAGTAACAAACAAAACATGACAAGTTTTTCTTCTGGACTATCCTCCAAAATAATATCCTTACCGTTGATAACCTAAAAGGTAGAGGTTTTGCCCTTCCAAACAGGTGTGTGTTGTGCTTTCAAGAGGAAGAGTCTATGGACCACCTTGCCCTCCACTGTTCCTTCTCAGCTTCTGTTTGGGAAAGTTTCCTCAAGAGCTTTAGTTTAGCTTGAGTGTTTCCTAGTAACATCAGAGATTTGTTCTCCTCCTGGCAAATTCAATAGACTAACTCTTTTTTGAGATGTATGTGGCAGCTCTCCCTTCCTCACATTTTGTGGGGTTTTTGGAAAGAAAGAAACAACCAAATCTTCAGGGATGTCTCCCTAAATCAAGATACTGTTTTCCAAAAAATTCAAAGGGCTATCTAGGAAAATATGGGAATCATGGAGGGTTCTTGTTACTCAAATAACTCCCTGGAGTCAAATATTTTAAGGTCTTGGAATATGAAGATCATTGATGGTCCTAATCTCAGCTACAATAAAAGGCTTGAAGCTAAATGGCAAACCCCTCCCCAAGGTTGGCTCAAAATCAATTTTGATGGTGCAGCTAAAGGCAACCCAGGTCCTTCAGGCTGTGGAGCTATTCTTAGAGATCATAGAGGAATCTGCAAAGAGATGATTGTTGTCCCTATTGGAACCCAAACAAATCATAAAGCGGAAGTTATGGCAGCTCTTAAAGGCATTATCCTAGCCAAAAAATGGAATTGCCCCTATCTATGGATAGAAGGGGACTCAAATAATATAATAAAGTGCCTCAATGGGACTTCAAAACCCTCATGGTCGATTCACAACATAATCAATTATGCTATTGACATAATTAGAACCTTTAAGAAATGCCATATCTCCCATATCTATCGGGAGGCCAATTGTTCTATTGATTGGGCTGCCAATGTGGAGGTTAAAAATGAGACAATTACCACGTGGATGGGTGAGAGCGGACTCCCCGAAGATGTCAGACAAATCATAAGTGATGAATGATATAGAAGTACCCCAAAGACTCTTGATTGACAGGGTAATTATGAAAAGTACTGATGTAAGCACTTTGACTTATTTCTATAATGAGAAAATCACTCATTATAACATCAGTGCCATCAATACCTATTTTTTAATCAATTAGATCATTAAGGCCAACAACTCACACGCTTTCTGGCCCTCTTCCCGAGGCCTTGAACAGTTTTATTAAAACCATAGAATGGCTTATTGATGGGAATAAGAAAATTGTGGATGAGTACAAAAAACTCTACAACAGAGTCTTGATCCTTAAGTGACTCCCTCTTCTGGCCCTCCTCCTAAGGCCTTGAACGGTTTTATGAAAACCATAGAATGGCTTATTGATGGGAATAAGAAAATTGTGGATGAGTACAAAAAACTTTGCAATAGTCCTGATCCTAGAGACCATAAACATTGGAGAGGGGAACACTATGGCCAATTATATCGAGAATCTGAAGAACACCATTGCTAAAGTGGAAGACATCAGAGATGCCTTTAATTCCTAGTTTGAGAAAATTGAAAAGGAGATACAGGACAGAAAAACCCTGGCAGAGACTAGTGAAAAAATGCTCTCAGACACAGTTGCCAAAGTGGAAAAGATAGAGGAATGCCTTAAGAACATCATGGAGCAGAGCCTCAGCATTCTAAAAATCTTGGCCAACAACACCCATACCCTCATTAGCAAGCTTGATGACGAAAAGGAAATACAGGAAATTGACCTGGATGTTGAAGGAACAGGGGAAGCCCAAGGTCCCAGAACCCGTACCCATGGGAAGAGGAAGGAAAAGAAAGTGAATAAGGACCTGGAGGAGCTAAAAGTAGTTGTGATGACCTATGATGAGTTGGTGATAAAGGCAGAGGATCTGCTAAAGAAAATTACTATGTAGTGTCTCCTTGGTTTCTTTGTTGTTTTTTGTTGTTTAGCTGTTCTTTCTGTTCGCTAGTCTTTTGACCAGTCACTCTGGATGTGGACTCTTATTTTCTCAGCTTTCTTTCTAACTATGTTGTAATGGTTTCAGGTCCTTAAAACCTATTTTTCAATCAATCAAAACAACTCACACGCTTTCTGGGTATTTGTTTTAGTTCTGAAAAGCTCTTTGTTTTACCAGCTCTGCAAGTTTCAAAATTTGGCTGTGAGAAGTGACATCATGGGTGGAAATAGGAGATGATATGAGCCAAGTAGTTGCAAGGAGTGGCAACAGAAGGAAGAGGTGTGGGGTATTTTGTAGAAGGGTGGTCTCTCAAACTTCATTGAGAGACTCCACAACCATGATGGAATGGTAACTAGCCTCTTCTGCAAAAACTGGAAGAAGGGCATGCTAAAAATGGGTGACCAAATGGTGGAAATTGATGAAGATTTAATTGCTAAAGCTACAGGTCTCAACAGGGAAGGCTGCAACTTCTACAGAGACAGGAAGGTCAGTAGGGAAGCCATTGAAAGGTACCCAGTTACTGAGAAAGAGAAAAGATGACTGGTAAAGTTGAGCAAAACCTATTACCCACCTAGGGATTTTGCCAAACCCTGGCGGGAAATTCTCTTTGTTTTAATGTGGTATATTACCCTAGATGGTAGGTTTACGAAAGTCTATGGGTATCATTTTGTTCTATTAAACCACTTTAGGCATAATGATAAGGTGAATTTTCCTTATTTCTTGCTTTGCTTAATGAATGCTTCCCTAAAAGCCTACAAAGAGAATCCTCTGGGCAATACCGCAATGCACCAAGGCCTTATGGTCTTCATTTATGACCATTTAAAGGCCAGTCAAATTAACTGGATGCAGCCCTCTGTGGACTCTGAGGAAGATATGTCTGATTCTACTTTTTCAGAGGAGGAGGAATCCGACAATGATTCCTTGTCTGTTAATGAGGATAGCTCTGATGATTCAGAGTATGAGAGTAGTAAGAAGAGGAAACCAAGACCCTCATCTTCTAAGGGAAAAAAACTTCAAAGCAAACCCTTGATTAGCATCTCTTCGAAAGAAGAGGATTCAGATTATTCTGAGGAGAAGAAGAACCCTAAAGGGTTGCTGAAGAAGAAAAGTAAAAACCAAGCCTAGACCCAGAAAAAACATAAGAAAAAAGAGGAGACTGGCAAGGAACCGAAAGCTGACAAGCAAGCTAGGACCCTGGAAGCCGAGCACAACCTAGAAAAGGAGACATTGGAAGAAACTCTCAGGGTTGCCGACACTATCTCCGCCCTCCATATCCCTAAAGATGAACAGGTAACCCCTAGAAAAGGGACTTCCCCCTATGGCCCTCCTCCCGAGGGCTTGAATGGTTTTATGAAAACAATGGAATGGCTCATTGATGGTTACAAGAAAGCTGTGGATGAGTATAAAAAACTATACAACAGAGTCCTAATTCTGGAGACCATTAATATAGGAGAGGGGAATACAATGGCTGACTATATTGAGGATCTGAAAAACACTATTTCTAAAGTGGAAGACATCAGAAATGCCTTTAACCCTAGGTTTGAGAAGATTGAAAAGGAGATGCTGGATAGAAAAAGCCTTGCGGAAACTAGTGAAAAAACACTCTCGGATATAGTCACCAAAGTGAAAAAAATTGAGGAGTGCCTTAAGAATATTGCGGAGCAGAGCCTTAGTATTCTAAAAATATTGGCCAATAATACTCATACCCTCATCAGTAAGCTTGATGATGACAAGGAAATCCAGGAAATTGACCTGGACGCTGAAGGTACAGGGGAAGCTCAAGGTCCTAGAACCCGCACCAGAGGCAAGAGGAAGGAAAAGAAAATGAACAAGGATCTGGAAGAGCTGAAAGCTATCAGGGCTACCTATCATGAGTTGGTGATAAAGGCAGAGGACCTACTAAAGAAAATTGCAATGTAGCATCTCCCGAGTTTCTTTGCTGTATTTTGTTGTTTTGCTGTTCTTTCTGTTTGCTGGTCTTTTGGCCAGTCATTTTGTATGCGGAATTTTAATCCTTTTGCTGCTCTTTTTCTTTCCATGATGTAATGGTTTTGGGTCCTTAAAACCTATTTTTTAATCAATCAGAACAAAACATGACAAGTTTCTCCCTTGTTGCCGCATGGTGGAGGACTTTAAGAAGAACTTCACCTCCATCTAGTTTGAGCAGCTCCCTTAGATAGACAATAGAACTACAGACACCATGTCTACCATCAATTCCCTCTTATAAATGCTGAAAAACAATCAAAAGTGTGTTGGCTTGATGATGATTGTAATGAATTCATCATATGTTGTCATTGATGAAACACATACACACACATATGTTCATATTGTCTACCAGTATAACTTCAAAGGTGTTTAAACTACAACCGGTATACTAGAGGTTATATCTAACTAATACTTGGTAACAATCGGTATATACATGGAGATAACAAGTGGTTATACATAACATGACATCAACATGAAGATCCAACGAATATTATCATAGGAGCATCAAGGATAACGACTTATATGTTTAACTCCAATTAGTATTCATTGATTGTGTGATGAGTTATCACAAGTCATGATGAGTTATCATTACCGACAAATTTTGGCGGTATTTTTGTGATGAGTTATGATCACTTGACTAGATACATTGCACCTAGGTAATTGTGTTATGATTTTTAGAGGCCGACATGAAATCTAAATGTTTATTTATTGACATCACAATGAATTATTTTGCATGAGCAAAAGTGATATGCTATGTGCGAAGGCATAAGTGTTAAGTGCTCAGAAGAGGATCTATTCAAGTAAGTTGTGCTACTACTAGATCACATCACCTGTTGTTTTCTGACCACTGCAATAGTCAAATACCCTAATTGGGTAAGCTCTAACAAGCTTCATTGTTCAAATCCTCTAACCAAGTGATCCATTACTTTGGATTTAGAAATTCTCCACCGAGGTTACTCCTTATAGGGTACTACCTTTTACATGGTATAGCTTTTAACTAAGCTTTGGGATCTTTAACAAGATTCGCTACTAGCAGAGCATTTTGTAGACCCTAATCGGTCAGTTATCTATTACTGCAGATAGTTAACTTGTGAGTCCCATCTCACCATGGTTTTTACCTATTTGGGTTTTCCACATATAAACACTTGTGTTATGGTGGATGTTTTACTTATTGTGGATGTTTTTATATCATTTTTTATTGCATGCATATTATTCAACAAATTTGTTAAGTTTATCTATTGGTCAGTGTTTAAAGTAGTATTATTTTTGGTGTCAGTGATTCACCCCCCCTCTCAATGCTTTACAAGTCCATCAAAGTGTGAGTTCCTCATTGAGTACCTTCTCATTCTTGTATACAATATCCCTGAGTCCAACATGGTGTATGTCCTTATTGGTCTCAACTCTCCCCAATATCAAGAGACCTATACCTACCTTTACGACAATACCATTCCCCCTCACCTTAGAAAAACCTAACAGTAGACTTTAATTCATTGATCCGCTTGTTACACTATCCTTGGAGATTCCATATTTCAAAGGCACTTCGATGGAATCCTCCTATGGTGTTTAGACAAAGAGGGGGCTAAATGAGCATTACATAAGATACAAGAAGGTATCTGTGGGGCACACTCCAGCAGCCTCACTCTAGCTAAGAAACTACCATGAACTTAATACTACTAACGTACTATGGAATAAGATGCTTATCACTATGTCAAGAAATGTATGCCTTTTTAGAAACATGGTGATAAGATACATGCATCATCTCAATATCTACAACCATTCATTACACCCTAACCCTTCTCACAGTGGGGGCTCAATCTCATTAGTAAAATCTACCCCACATAATATAATCACCACCATAGAATAATTCACCAAGTGGGTGGAAGCCATACCACTCACCTTTACCACTAGCAAACATATTGCTAAATTTATCCTGAATTACCTAATCTGTCGATATAGAATCCCTGAGGTTATCATTACAAACAATGGTAGACCTTTCAAGAATTGGGATGTCAAAGAACTACGCCAAAAATTCACCATTCAACATCACTTTTACACTTCTTACTACCCACAAGGTAATGGTCAAGCTGAGGCTTTGAACAAAACTCTTATCAAAATCCTCAAAAAGATAGTCAATGAAGTTGGTTGTGATTGGCACTTGCAACTCCATCTCACCCTTTGGGCATACCGCACAAGCATTCATACACCCAAAGGTGCCACACCATATTCCCTAGTCTTTGGTTTTGAATTTGTCCTCCCTCTTGAGATCGAGATCCCCTTGCTTCAGGTGTCCCTTTTAGAATATTCTTCCTGATGAAGAATATAGAGTGGGAAGACTACAAGAGCTTGAATTATTAGATGAACAACATCTCAAGGATTTGGATCATCTCTGGGTTTATTAGAATCACCTCTGACTCGGCTATAACAAGAAGGTCAAGAGTTGGGATTTTGACATCGATGACCTTGTCCTAATAGAAAATTAGAAGAATCTTCAAGATCATGAAAATAAGTGCAAGTTTGAGCCTAATTGGCTTGGACCCTATATTATCAATACTAAATATGTCTTTGGAGCCTATTAGTTGGCTACAGCTGAAGGAGAACCATTGGATGATCTAATGAATATAATCCATCTAAAGAGATTCTATGCCTAAATATTCAGGGAATCCCAACTTTCAAAAGTGAAAAAATCCAAAAAAAAAAATGCAAAAAAGTAAAGAAAAACCTTTTCGTCCATCGATAAAAACCACTCTATGGTGCTATGGGCAAGTTTCTTGGTGAAAAATTGTTCTTAGGTGCCAATGTAAATAAGTCCAATCCACCATCTATTTGAGCTCTCATCACACTTATTTGCATCACTTTTACCCTACATCCATATCTTTTACGTCATTCATCCCTGCTATACCTATCACCCCTCTCCTATCCATGCAAGCACTCTTTTCCCTGATCGTACTCTCACATACTTTCATTGGTCTTCCATCACTTTCTTCCTCCCATTGAGATGATGAGTTGTATTCCAAACCATGAATAAGGATCATCCCATTACATTGAGCTTTATCCTTATCAAACTGAGCTTTCCCCCAGTACATTTAGCTTTCCCATCAAATTTGAGCTTCACACCCATCCGATCTTATCTTGACTTGTGCATAATCCAAACACCCATCCACAATATCTTAACCAAATCCAAGTAGAGATCCTCTTGACTAGTATATTTCCCAATCAACTTATCTATTGCCTCCCATCAATCTATGTCATCATCATGCCCATCGAGATGCATCCTTCCCATGCTTGGAAGCCTATCAAAATCCATGTCCTACTCTTGGAAAGAGATTTTTGTTGGCCAAACAAGTCATTTACTTGAATGATCTTTTTACTTTGATTTTACTTTTTGTCCTAGGACTATACCTACTCATGGCTGCCTTGATAATCTTATATCTTTGAATGTCTAGGATTGGTGTACATTGGGGGATAATTTTTGTGGTATGACATGTTTGATGGTTCCTCATGTCTAATCCAACAAGTATTACATTCACTTTGTGTATTTTGGTATAGTTGTGTGGCTCATCGTTTGCATATTGCAATCAATTCCTCATAAAGGACTTGAGTACACGAAGATGTCATCCAACTCATATATCTCATATATTCGATCATAGTGTAATGTATTCTTGCATACATTGAGATAACCTATTGTCTTAGAGTCTAGTCCATGCATGGGATACTTATAACATTATGATTCCTATAATCAGTGATGTTGATAACCATTTGAAATATTAAACCTAAGATTTTTCTCCACATAATGCATAACAACAATCCCATCCTCTTCATAAGCCTTCCATTCAACCCATCATAGCCTCTTTCATTCAATCTCCTCTTTTCTCATGAGGTTCTGGTTTATTCACCTTCCTCACCCCTCCCCTTTTCCCTTTCATCACTATCCATTTTGAGAGCACACTCATGTTCCTGAAACCCACATGTCCTCTTGAGGGGGCATACCACTACCTCCTTGTCATCCTTCCTCAACCCACCAGTGACTGGGGCATCATGCTACTAGTTCTTATCTTTTTCTATCCACTATATTTTATTCTTCTTTGATATAATCATTACCAAAATTTTATCACACCTAAAATTTTGGTGACCTCTTACAAGTCTTATGTATTGTAGAAAAAAGGTACACAAAAATTTTCCAAAAACTTGCTAGCTTTATTAAATAAATGCATATGCCATACAAGTATTTCATTTCCATGTGCAATATTTTGATTGAGAAAGATATACATGAATAAAACATCTGCATGCAATACATTTTTATTTATAAAGAACAAACTGTTCAGAAGATCCCACACAATCTGTGGGAATAGCTGAGAAAAGATCACACTGATAATAGAAATATAAACACAAAAGAAGTAGAATAATGTATGGAGAAAGGAAAGAAAGAACCCATCATTCCCTGAATAGGTTGATGTGTTCTATAGAAATATTTTCTGGTCAGCTTCGTTGATCCAAGCATCTCTCTATCCACCCCATGAGATGACCTAAAACAAAGAGGAAAATGATTTGGTTAGAGATTCGGGTTATTCCTTTCACTCTTGCATATATAAAGCTACTCCTACTATGCATACACTGCTATATCAGATTTAGAACAGAGAAGATCAATGCAAAAAAGATGTCATGAGATATCAATGAGAACCATGTTTTTATCTAACTTGTTTGTTTCATGTGCAAATACAGGTTTTCATTTAAGAATTATCATGTATGTGGGTTA
This sequence comes from Cryptomeria japonica, assembly GCF_030272615.1. Lineage (NCBI taxonomy): Eukaryota > Viridiplantae > Streptophyta > Pinopsida > Cupressales > Cupressaceae > Cryptomeria > Cryptomeria japonica. The sequence continues at coordinate 331,547,948 of NC_081415.1, forward strand.
AAATGGGCTCTCGAAGTGGTTGAGCTCAGCATACAAGTCATCATTCACAAGGTGACACTAATCAACTACCAGACATCAAGTACAATCATATCCACAGTCCCATATACTGTCATTCAATGACAGTATAATCTGCCACTCAGTGGCAGCATATAAAACAATGAACATGATTGCCTTCAATAAAAATAGTTAGCTAGAGTCATCATATGAATAAAAAAGGAAAAGGAAAGACTGTGCAAATCAATGAGGAGGGAGAGTTTTTGGTCTTTAGCACAACTATCACAAAGCAACAAAAGCTATCAATTTCATAAAGTAGAACACCAAGGAAAGTTAGCTTTGAATCCAAATACTCTAGTTGTGATAGCCAATCATGTAAAAAACCAAAAATCCCACCTCTTTTGATCTGGACAAATCCATTCCAGCTTACTAAGTTAATATAACATAAAAGACATGAGGAGCAGTAGATAAAGAGAAACATATAACTCATGATGGCTCATAATCAGTAATAAGATTTGACAGTAAAACCATAGTTAATGTGATCATGATAGAGTAAGCTTATGAAGATCAATGATCAAATCTTCTTCAAGGATAAAATAAGATCTCCATGAAATCATATCAGAACAATAGAGGTATATACTCACTGCTACATTTATCAATAAGGATCTACAGTAAGTCATAAGAGCATGAATGCTAAAAGATTATAAATAACAACCTTGCTGCTTTTAACAGTCATAAAGGCACATTGGGCTATGAACAACGGTTTCCCTAAATCATAGTGCCCAGTCTATAATTTCATAACAAAGATGTAAAGTCACACAGGAGTAGCATTAGAGGTAGATTGCATGATAAATAGCATATGAATGCAAAATACAATGACTTTACGTTTACTAGTCAAATAGACTGCCATCACGGTATAAGTCACACACAAAGTAGCATCATCAATATTATACAGGTAAGAATCTCATACAACAACTAAGATTGGGTATCAGGATTACTGTATGCACAAAGAAGTAACATAGAAACAAGATAATACACTGCACCATTAAAGAGAAGATGACTCTATAACAGAAATATTGCATCCATGATAACTTCATTATAACAACAATATGATAAAGGTAAAAGCCCAGTTATGTCTCAAGGAATAGTGGCAGTTTCACTATCAAATAGCATGACTTTGAGCCCTTTAGAGAATGAGATTGTAGTCATAATATATTTAACAAGTAGTCCATATGATTATCATATATTGATACCATATATGGACAAGACCTAATAACAATAAGTGTCATGAAATAGTAAATCCAAAACCTCTTGATCACCATCATTAAAGATTGTTTTCTTTAATGATAGATATTAGAAATATATGTATGAAAAAAGAAAATAAGAGAGACATACAAAACTTTCAAAGCATGAATACATCAACAGTTACAATTATCTTTTCATGGTTCACAATGGATACTCATATCAGAACATATAACAGTGGTGATGATGATGCCTGGGACAATAAAAAAGAAGCAAATCATAGTCATTGGCACTTTCATGAAGACAAAGTAAACTGCATTTTGGTTCTTTTACTACAATAATGATTAGTTTTCTCAGTTAATACATGATGGCAATCATACAGTCCAGTAGCAGCAGATCTAAAGATTAGTTATAGCACTATAAAAATACAATCACAAAGAATATAAAAAGTTATTCACCAGTCTTGGATGTCACTATACAAGCTTGAGAAAATATTCATAACAAAAAACATCCATGAAGCCAAGTCATTAAGAAGCTACAATATTAAGATTAAAACAATCCAAAATACAAGATAATAGAATAGTGCAAAAGATAGTGTTTCCAGCCATGGATGACAACCTTGTAAATATCTTTGAATGGAGTTGATGGACTTTGGAGGCATTGTTTTTTCAGTTTAAGAGCATAAAAGATCTTCAAGTAGTGATTATTGGTAAACAAGAATAATAAGATTATTTTTTCTGCAACACCAGGGAGTCACACTACAAGACACAGTGATTATTGGCAAAAAGGGCAATATTTTTTCTCCTACAATGATTCTATTTGATCCAAGGGCAATATTCTTTTATTCTTATTTAGGATCATGCCAACTAGAAGCCTATCAATTGTTATCAAGTTCTCACTAGATCAAATGTCATTTCTAGAGGAAAATAATGAATTCTTAAATTCATTTATTAATACAAGAGCTAAGAAGTTGAGTTTTGCAGAAATTTAGAGAAGATTCATAGTCACATCTAAAGGTTACAACCAATGAACATAGTTTCCCAAAAAGCAGTCCCAACACATAGCAATAAACTTGTGTAATAGGCTTGTCACATAGATTTGAATGGATAGTAAATATCAAGATCCAAGGGATAAGTCCCATAGCAACCTTCAAAGATAATTTAATGACAGTGGTATACATTGAGATTGGTGCATCATGGAGATGTTATGATTTTATATGAGACATAGTGATATACATTCCATTAAGAAAAAATATATGGAACACCCAAGATAGTTGTATGGGTTAACAAAAGGTTCCACTCATATCTCTTCTATCTCTGTGAAATCCTTATTAAGAGAAATCCTTGTTAAATTCAAAAGACAACCATATTGAGACAACTCAAACCATTCCCAGAGCAAGACAACAAATTCCAAGGGTTTTGGAATAGTCATAATATTCACTGTCAAGAGATTTAAAATTACACAACCATATGAAACAACAAACACATATTCACAAAAGGTTACAGTAATAAGAAACCTGAGATAGCTCGAGTTCCTTCATAGAGGAAAGGTAAGATCTATCATAGAAAAAATGAAGCCACCCAAAAGAAGAGAGTATGGTGTTCAATACAGTGGCAATGCCCATTGGACAGTGCATTAATAGACAATAGACATTTCAAATAGTATTATCAATAGGTCCACAAGGAGACATTAGAATATCCTATGCCATGAAACCAGTGACAACAAGGTTTTGAATACACCATTCATGATTAGAAGCTAAGAAGACATAGAATATCATGTTTTGAAAGTAGAGGAAGCCCTAGTTAGTGGGTATTTCATATCAAATGACAAGCATCAAATGGCAGCAAGAACATCATCATAGCAACATATAATAGCGGTGAACCCATGAAAGCAATCATAGAAATAATGAACTCAAGAATATAGAATCAATACAACCCATTATCAACAATAGTCTAAAAAGTTGAAGTCAAGACATTGATGGAGAGATATTTCATCTTGTGAATCAATGAAGCATAAACATCAACAATTGGTAGTATAGTGTATGAGAGCAGTCATAGTTATTTCCCATAAAATAAAGCTATAAGGACATCATTTACGGTGCAAATGAGAAAATGTAACAGTCATCAAGCCCTTGCAAGCCCTCAACAGAAGCAGTTAGCACAACAGAAGGAGGAAGGTAGAATTTGCGAGCCAGTATAGTGAATCACCACCAAACCCTAAGCTTCGTGCACAAATAAAAGTTTTTGGCAACATAATTTCTTTTAAAATCTTTCCAAGAGAAAATGACATCAAGATTATCAAAGAAAAACCTTTCAAATAATATATGACAAAGGCTTTGATCATGCACATATTGTGGCTTTATCCATAAAGATGCAAACAATCTACAAAATTACAGCTCGAGGGTAAAGTTACACATACTGTACAATTAAAGTGAGATTTTCTTTTCCAGCTTTCTTGTTCACTTCAACTCTAGATCAAGTAGTGGTTCGAGCCCAGTCCAATTGAAGCATGCATATGCCGTAGCATAAGGATTTGCTTTACATTCCAAGAAACTCATTTCATAGTTCTTGTTGATGCCCTAGTTCAAGCAAATAAAGTGCATGCAGCTAGCCACCAAGAGACTTCTCTAGCAAGAGAGATGTTTGCACAATAGAAAGTTTTTTAGGGTTTTCATCTCTTTTTGCCTGTTTGCCCTATTTTTAGGGATTTCTTTTTTTAAGAAGCAAAAAGTATGCATTTAATGTAATAGTCGTGGGTGGCTTAAAACCCCTAAGGTATTTAAAGACTTTATGCCAAGTTATTTTCTATTATTATAATTAGTATATTAATAATGGTATTTAAATAAATAAAAGCATACATACCATTATTAATATATTAACTATAATAATAATTTGTTATTATTTTATTTATATTTGTAGAAAAAAAAAGAAAGAAAGAGAGAATGGTAATATAAAGATTATTTCAATCTTTATTCCAAATACTTCTATTTTTATAAATAAAATAATTGAGTTGGTATAGCATGCAGATATATTAGAGAGAGTTTCTTTCATGAGCTATTTTTGGCTTCCTAGATCATATAAATTTTCAGAGGGAGTTTTTTTCATTTTTTAGGGAAGCTATATTTGGCAGCTTGATATGCAGTTCTATTTTGAGAAGGAAATATTTTTTTCAGTTTATGCTCTATTTTTAGCAGCACACTTAACATGTAGATTTCTAGTGAGAAGGGGTTTCTTTTCAAATCAGAGCTATTTTGGGTGAGATTGGTAGTTCTATATTCAACAGTAAGAGTTCTTTTTGATGCAGTGGTACACCTTTTTTTTCAACATTGGAGGCTATTTTTGGCAGGGTTATGCATGAGTTTTTTATACATTTTTGGGCAATTTCGCCCAAGGCTTTTTCTCATGCAGTTTTTATTTTTAGGGTTTTGGAGGAGGTGTACATGATGAGTTCTATATATTCTCTCTCTCCTTATTTTTTCCCTCTAGTTCTTTCTTTTTTGCATACACATTTTTGCAAAAAAGCACTGTATCTTAGCACTTTAGTTTATTTTCAGTTATATATAGCAGATTTCCTTTGATATTATAGAGTTTCATGAGTTTGCCTGGTAATTGTGCATGTTCATTTTGTAGTTTTGACAAAGATTTCTTGTGTTTTGATCCAGAAATCTTTAAATTTCAGTTTCTTTCATGTTGCATTTATACTTGCTTTTCATATAATCATAGGTTTCAGGTTGTGTCCATGAGACAATTGTCAATTTGGTTTTGAAACTAGTTTTCCTTCCAAGTTTATGATTTCCTTAGCCTTCCTGGGAAATTTTTATGTGGTTGAAGAGTAAAATTACTCTGTGTGGGTGAAGTTCTGTCATATTTTTGTGAGTTTTAGGCTACTATCATTATAATTTCGGTGTATCACCTCCTAGTTTAGTTGCAGATTTCAGTATCTTCAGAATTATTTCTCACTCTTTTCCATGATAGTAATTTAGTTTTAAGAGGGATTTAAGGGAAGCCGACCCATAACCCAGAGATTCACCTTCACTTTGAGGAACCCACAGGCTCGAAGGTGTTTCCATGTTTCACAGGATTGCTTGGTTTCACACTTAGCATCACGGGTACAATCCTTCATGACAACAATAACATCACTTCATGATGATATATCAAAGAGGGGAAAAATGTAGACACATAAAATTAATCAAATTAATATTTAATTAATTCTCCCGCATCACATAATTAATTTAATTAACCCCTTCCATCCATATAAATAATTTAATTACCTCCTTACATCCATATAATTAATTTATTTATTAACTATATATATCTCATTTCTTCTATAGTTTGGTTTATTTCAATAAATCAAACTCAACCTTAGGCAATATTTCAACCTTCCTTCTAATTCCAGTTAGTTAAATTTCCTAAAATTCCTCCTCCTAATCTTTATCATTTAGCCTAATTAATTCAGACCTAATTATCATTATCATTTATTTCAATTTAAAATTCTCCACTCATTCTCTTTCCACCCATCACATTCTCCTAACTTGTCCACTTGCACCATAAACCCTCATTATCTAAACTAATCATCCTCACTAATCATTTTCTCATTCCTAATATCCAAGATTAGGAATTATTCAACAACATGCCATAAATGGCTCTCCCATCTCATCCCCCAAACTTAAATGCTACCCACTTTTGTCTACCCAAGGAATTTTGAATTCCTTTATTTTCCTCATTTTTCTCTTCCCAAGGAATTTTTAATTCGTGTTCTACTTCCAAAGGAATTTTTAATTCCTTATTTATCTTCCTAATGGCCTTTGTCCCTCTTCCCCATGTTCTTGAGGAGTGTGGAGTCAAAGAATTCCTTTATGGCTAAATATCTTGGATCTCCCACTTGTCCTCTCCTCTCACATTCAATCTTGACCCTTCATCATCTATTGATCTCCACCATCCATTCCAAATCTGAAAATATATAGATTGGAGTCCCTCCCCTTCACAAATCATCCACTTAATGAGTAAGATTATGTTGTTAGTTTAATTCCATATCCACTTCTATTACATCCTTATGTCATCATTTTGAGAGTATATTCATTTCCATAGCACCCTTACCATGTCGAGTTCTACATCCATCCATCCACCTTTGTTATGCTAATGTGAGAGCAATCCACATTTAAAAACCCATCCATCTCTCCAAATCTTCATTTGTCAATCTTGGAGTAGCAAGATCATGAAGAGGAGGACAAGGAAGAATAATGGAAATGGGAGCATCATAAGGGACATAATATTTATATGTTTATTCATGTTTTCCTATGCTAAATCTTTCTTGGTATGTTATTAAATGGTGAATTCATGTTGATTCACAAGAAAATCTAGAATATAATGGACAATCTAACTATTGAGGAGGAAAAAGAAGAGACTGAAATAATCAGAGAATTTGATTGTAGAAAGGCCATTATGTCAGAATGGTGGGGATAAAAGAAGAAGAAATGTAAATTTTGTAGCACTGAAGAATGTCATGATATTTAGAAGTGTGAGAATGCTAGACATTTTTTCTATAATTTCACTCAACCATGTTGAAGAGATGATTTACAAAGTAGAGCATGAGTAATCTGGAGAGTACCTCCACAAGGGATAATAGGTTATTATTGAATAGCCATTTTGTAATCATACACATTTACTAAAGAATATTGCAGAGATGAGTTAATAGTGGAAAATAATAAATAGAAGAAAACTAGAAGCAAAAAGAAGGCTAATTTCCTAACAAGACAAGGAACAAACACTAGTAAAAATAAGCATAAGGAAACTGTAGAAGAATAATATGATGATTATAATTCAAAAGAAGTGAAATAGGAGTATTTTCGGCCCACTAAAACTGAACATAAAAAGATTGTGGAGCAAGCTAAACAACAAATCATTCAACAACAATAAGATGAAGTTATATGTTTTATAGAATAAGAAGCGAGAATGTTACAAGACTCAATTGTCTTAGCACAATAGAAGGATTTAGTGGTAAAATTAAAACAAATGGGGAAATATTAGAACAAAAAATTTAACAACAAGTCAATCAATTATTAGAAGATCGAAACTGGAAGAATGGTCCCTTGTTGATTAATGTACATCTTAATGACCAAAATATGAAGTATATGATGGTTGACCTTAAAGAAGACTTGAATATTATGTTAGCAACCACATGGTTAAATTTGAAAAAATTGAAACTTTTGAAGACACCAATTAATATCAGTCTAGCATATCATTCTGGAATGGAAAACCTAGGAACTTGGAAGAATGTGGATGTCGATGTCAAAGGAATAAAATAATTAGTTGATTTGGAAGTTGTAGAAATGAAGGAACCTTTTAATACTTTAGAGTCCTATTTGGACTAAGATGGTTCTATTCTCTAATGGTGTTATAGATTCAAAAAGGAAGAGATATATTTTTCTAGCAAAAAATAGATATAGCATATACCACTTACCATTGAAGATAGATCCTACATAGAAATGTTGTAGAATAACCAAACCCAACCCCTATGTACAATGTCTAACACTCCTAGCCCTACCTTGATTCTACAACATACACTATTTGGGTTCCAACAAGTATTCATGATTCAAATGGGTAAAAGCACAAAACTGTGTCACGTTTCAGGCCAACTTATTAGCACAAGTGAATTTAAGTAATTCTAACTAAAAAATAATTTTAGTCAAACATATGGTCTATATAGATTCATATAGCTAAGTTATATATGTGCCACAACTTGTTCGATTGAAAATGTCTACTAAATGCATATTTTATATCACTTTGGGTCTAATTACCAAAAAGAAAATTAAAATTAAAAAACTCAATGTTTCAACAACTCCTACTCTTATAAATAATATTTTTTTTGAAATGTAAAAATACCCTTTTATAGATCTATATGTGAATTTTCCAAAATATATATCTTTAAATATTTTAATTAGTTTTTTATATTTTATATTTTATTTTTATTGAAAGTAGGTCACCGACACTAAAATATAAGGTTGATTATCTTGTCAAGGAAAAAAACTAAAATTTATTTAAAATTTTTGAAAAAAATATGATGCATTAGAGAAAAGAATCTATGTCAAGATGATATAATTCTTTTCTATTTTATATAAATAATTAAGAAAAAAGGTGGTGACAATTAGAAAGAGTTATATTTCAGCACACAACTTTTCAAATTTATTGAAAAATATATATTTATAAAAAATAGTAAAAAATATATTCATGCACTGAAGTTTCAAGTTATCAATATACACAAAAAAATTGAAGAAAAAAACGTAAAATTTAGGAAATAAAGTGTGGCAACTTGTGTAACTTCAATTTCAGCATTTTATCATCAACTAAATTATAGTGTTTACTTTATAAAAAACAACATTCAAATAATTTTTTAAATTTCTGTTAAAATTACAAACATAAAATAGACAAAAGAATATAAATTTAATTAATTTACATCATTTCAAAATTCAAAACATATATTTCACTTTCTATTGATTTTAATTTAAAAAGTTGAATCACCATTGACCATTTTCTTTATAAAAGTGTGACACAACTTTGTACTTTTACCCAAATTCATTCTATGAAATCACCAGAGAAAAAAGAATCAATATTGAAGACACATTGAATTAAATGAGAGATCTCACACATAGATCTACCATAGTTCTCCAGAGTAGGAGACACCATCGAATACATTTATGAAATGCAAAATGCATTTAAGGAGGAATCCATAAAGATGGATACATTATATGATACCATAGTCTACAACCCTACTTACTATGGAACACTCACATACTTTTCTATATTGACACACTTTTATGATTCTCATCAAATCTTGGAACATACAAAAAAGAAGGATAATATCCAACAATATCTAAATATGTAGGAATAATCACTTTCAACAATCTATTCAAACCTGTGCAACCACATGGACAAAAGATAGGGAGTACAATCACTAACTCTACATTAATATTTTCTATTCCAGACTTTAAGACCAGTCATCCAAACTTGGTACATAAACAAATAATAGAGAATGAAAGCTAAGGAATGAGAATAACTAGAGCAAGAATTCACTTATACATTTTCATTCCTAGATGATGACATGCATATTCATAGCACTCTAGGAAAACCAAGGAAAACATATTCAAACTAGTACTAAAATATATATATAGAACCAAATCCTCCATCTTGAAGTCAAGGAATATGGAATCTAATTGAATAGATGGACAAGAAAGTGAAACTAGTAGAAAACAAGTGCTATAAGGTACACAAAGATGAAGAGGAATTAAACCCAAGGATAGGCATCATTGTGGAAGAAGGAGAATGGAAGTTGGAGTTGTATAAGGATTTCATAGACCATTACTACAACCAACCACTTAAACTCTAAGAAGAGAATAAAGCAATTGAAAATAGCAAAAAAATTGAAAAATAAAGAGACTACTGGGAAGAGTTGATTGTTGCATCTATGATCAAATTACTTACAAAGTATGAAGAGTTATTTCCTTGAAACTTCATATAAATGAAGGGTATTAAGGAAGAAGTGGGCATAATGAAAATACAATTAAGAGAGGGAATCAAACCACATAGGAAGAGACTATATTGCCTTAATCCCAACATAAAGAAAGAGAAAGATGGCATACAATGGAGAGTAGTGTATGAACATGAACAAGAGCATATTTTGAGAGAAACACATGAAGGAATTGCAAGAGGGCACAAATATGGAGATGTCACAACTCGGAAGATATTTTTCCTATGCTATGGTGACCCGATATATACAAAGATAGTAGGCACTATACAAAGAAGTTTGACACTTGCCTACGATAAAATGTCATTACAGCTAATCTTAGAAGAAAAAAACCTTTCAAAAATGGGCAATTGATTTTGTTAGACCCATTGACCCTTTTACAAAGCTTTCCCAAAGCTAGATTCATCATCACCAATATTGACTACCTTACAAAATGGGTAGAAGATGAGCCTACAAAGGACTACACTCCATACACTCCTACCAAATTCTTTTACAATAATATCATCACTAGATTTGGATGTCCTCTAAGTATTACAAGTGATCAAAGAAAACACTTTGTCATTGATAAGACCACTAAGGAACTATTAAATAATTTTATGATTACACATAACCAAAGCACCCCTTATCATCCCCAAGAAAATGGGGTTAGTGAAGCTCTAAATAATAAGGGTGTGTGATGCCAATAGGATGGACTGGGATATTAAGATACCTATGGTACTCTAGGATTACTAAACAACACATAAAAGAGCTACCTCACATACACCTTTTGATTTAGTATACGAATTGGAGGCTATCTTACTAGTAAACTTTATAGTCAATATTTTTTGCACAACCTTGACATGAGGGCTCATAGATGAGGACTCCATTAAGAACATATTGGAAGAATTGGAATAACTAGATGGAGAAAGGTAGTAGTGTTGGATTGGTTGAAGGGACCAGAATACTGAGAGGGGGGGTGAATCATTATTCCCACTACTCTATAAAAATTTCTCTCAACTTCTTAACCTTTTACTGGTATATCAAATTTATCAATTAAACACATCAACATGAAATAGAAAATGCAAAATAAACATGAAAAAATAGCCACAAATGGAGCATCGGACTTTATACATGGAAAACCCAAGTGGGAAAAACCATGGAGAGGGTTAGCTCGCAATAAAATATAACTAGTTATATGGTGTTTACAAAATGAGTGGCTCACTATCGGATGGCTCATTGCCAAGTTACAAAATAGATCACTGTCAGAATGCTCATTGCAAGACTACAAAAATGACTCCCAACCAGAATGCTCACTGCAATAGAAAAGGATGAACTTGTTGGAACCCTAAAATTTTCAAATTTTAGGGTTCCAAGTTCACACTTGAAAGCAATTTTCTCCATTTGAGTGTGTATTACCTATGATCAAAGGATGAGAGGTATGTATGTGCTTCATTAATTTAGATCACTCCAGGTGCACCCTCTCAAACCCTAATTCTTTCGTTCAAAAGTAAGATGCCTTTGCATTTATGTTTACATGCAAGTATTATTATGTCAAATTTTAGTATTATATTGTTATTTTATATATCTTGTAAAATAAATCCAAATGCAATTTACTATTTGCAATGTTAATTTTTTCTCAAAATCATGTTATCTAGACATTGAGCAGTTTTCTCCTACAAGGACATTACACTGATTGAATTCTATCACAGTATTTTTATTTTTTTACAATCAATCTTAATTATATTAATTGGAGAGTGTTTAGGTTTAAAAATATTATTTTTTATCCTCCAGTTAATATTATAGCATTTAAATTATTTGTGTTATGAAACTATATGATGTTTTAAAAACTAACACAAACTTTGAGCTCGTGTGATGTGCAAGAAATAAAAGATTTTGTGTTTGATCAAATGAAATGATCAAGCACTATGTAGTTGGTTGAAGGAAATAAAGAGTTTATTTTCAAAAGCAATATATAGATACTCTAATTTACATATATATTTAAATCATTTAAATAAATGATTTAAGGGCACGTTATGAAGAGCATACTTTGAATCTTTTAAATAAAAGATTTAAAATATTTTAAAGGAGGTAAAAGGTTTTTATCTCATAAGGTAAAGTAATTATGATTTTTTCTCCAAAGGCATTATTATAGGGACTTCTTGATCTTGAAATTTTATTTATTTTAGGTGATTTCCATTTTATAGATCATTCTTGAAAACCTCCTAAATATTAGGAGAATTTTGTGAGGGTTTTATTGCAATAAAAATAGCTTTGCCTTAAAGGTTGAGTTTTGGTAAAATACGTTTCTTAGGGTAAATTATTTTTATTAATGGTTTTATGATTCTAGAAAAATAAGTAAGTCATCGGGGATCGGCATAATTAAAAATGTGCTACCCCGATGAAAGATTTGGAGGTAATATTATTATTTTTATTTTGCCATGAGGTGAGTGTATTTTAAATAGTTTATTTGTTAAGGGTGAAAATGATTTTGTTTTTCCAAAAGCATTATTAAATATCATTTTTTACTCTTGAAAATTTTAAAAGTAAATATTCTTAAATGTTATTTACTAGATTTTGAGAAGGGTTTCTTAAAGTGATTTTTATTATTAAAGTTTATTTAAAGAAGAAAAATCACTTCATTATTAAAATAAAATGTTTTGGAATATTTCACATTATATTTTTGCCCTAAATTTAAAAGTGTTATATTATAAGGAAATGATACATATAACTCTTTTAAGGCAGATTTATTGTTTTTAAATATTTGCCTTAGGGATTACATTATTTATTTATTTTTATTTTTTGGGGCAAGGTGGCAATGCCACTTGATATGTTTTATTAATAATAAATAATTTTTACAATATATTTAAAAACTGGTTCAAACTGAGCTCCCAGAGAAAAGAACCAGCAAGAAAAACTCTGGTCATTGCTCATCAACATGATTATAGAAGAGAAGTAGTGAACAATTCTCTAGCTAGAGCTAGTTACACAATAGAGATCAGCAAAGGAGCATGCAGGCTCATTTACACATAGGAGCATGCAAACTTATTTACAAAATAAGTTCCTGGGATATCTTGAAGGTCCTCCAACAAAGAACTCCTACAATCAAAATTGACATGCCTCTGCACCAAAAACCAACTATATATATATATATATATATATACTACAAAACGCAAAGAATTTACAAGAAACGCAAGGTTCCAAAACATGACTGACACCAACGACATGAGATTTGTGGCCCGTCATTATAGATAAATGTCAAAGGAGAAGAGGTGAATGCGGAAATGCTAGAGAGAAATGAAGCCCAAAATTTTTATGTCGTAAATGAAAAGAAAGAGGAGATATATCATAAAAAACTGACAGACCAAAAGAAGCGGCGTATAGAGATAATCATGAAAACAACGCTACGTCAAACTTTAAATGGCATATGAAGGATGGATTCCCAATGTGAAAATAAATATCTCCAGATTTTGCACCAGAAGAGAGTACCAAACACATGAACAACATCAATAACAACCAACTCATCATTAATGAATGCCAAGTGATGATCAAGTAAAGCAAAGTACCTCAAATCAAAACCAAATAGAATTATGAAAAGAAATACCTCACCAAGAGAAGAGAATATCAACTCGTATAAATGAGCAATCATATAATAAGAAAGATTAAATCCTCAACTCTCTACAGGCTATAATTAATAGGTTTGGGAAGCTCGTCAAATCACCCCCCAATCGAGAGGAATCAATAATAGTTTTGTCACAACCCATATTAGTGAGGCAATTAGCAAATGCATTACCTTCACGATAACATGTGAGATGATGAGGTGCCCAAATGTATCAATAAGATTCCATATTTGTTCAAGAATATACCGGAAATGCTAATTATCAGCTTTTCTTGACTTGCAAGCATTAATGACAATAGCTGAATCACCTTCAATATGAAGGTATTTGAAATTCAAATCCTTAGCCATAACAAGACCTTCTAAAAGAGCACAAGCCTCGACCATATTATTTATGCCAGGAGAAATTGGCATAGCTTTTAATGCTAATAAAGAACCCAAATGATCATGAAAAACTATCCCTATTCCTAAATCACCAGGATTTCCATGGGAGGATCCATCAAAATTCAATTTACAAAAAGGGGCATTAGGAGGATGCCATTTTATGGAATTTCTGTCTATAGGTGTTTTCTAAATCCTTGGAAAGGTGGGTGATACAGGAATAATGATACTTTTCCAAGAAGAGATCATAAAATTGTCCCAAGAAGAGAACTCTAAATTCATGTTAAAATATTTCTGGACATGAGCTTTAGGGATTACATTATTAAAGATTCTATTTTTAATATATCCCTAATGTAAATATTTTTATTTATCAATAAACTAACTTTGTCACTTTTTGTGCAAGATGTTACACATGGGAAAAATTAAATTTCTAGGCACATTAAGGAGTAGGGAGTATTCCTTATCCTAGAATAATATTTTAATATTCTATTTTGAGATGTAATGTTCTTTATTACTTGAGGCATTTTGAAAGTAAATTAATTATATTTCGATGAATAGTATTCTTTACTTTGCCTTTTGAGAAATTTCAAATAAATATATTTTGTCAAAAGAGAGAAATATATTATATTTGCAAATGTTTTAAATGCATATTGAAAATCATTGAAAGCATTTTATTACCAAAGTGGATATTATATTGTATTCTTATAAATATTTTTACCCCTAAAAACACTTATTTGAATACATGTTAGGGTAAATATTTATAATGTACGAGAGGAATCAAAGTGTGATTATTATTTTGTTAAAAGAGAAAATGTATTTTATTTTCTTTTTACCCAAGGTAAAATGACGAGTAGCATTTATTAAAATGGATTTTAGTGTGATGAGGAAATCTATTCATATGCTATTTACCCTAAGTCAATATATTTAAAATGTTCTTCAAGGTAAATCATTTATATCCTATGAATAAGAGTTTGATTAATTTTGCAAATAATATTTTCTAACCTAATTGAAGGTGAGATATATTTAATGTTCAAACCAAGGGATTTGATTGGTTTATCTTATGTGTAGGAGATTTTGGGAAGATAACGACTATTTAAAGATTTACGGAGGAACTTCATCAAGGAAGAAGATAAAAGAACATTATTAAAGCATTTCTTTAGTTTGATTTTGGGGTTATTACTTGTAATTATTTTTCAAACCAAAGGGTGTGTCCTTTGGGAATGCAACTGTCTATAACTCTCTCTTGTGTATGAAAGGGTGTGTCCTTTCATATATTCCTTTTCATGGACATACTTATAGGGAGTAATTTTGTTTGGGAGGGGAGGGATTTTGATATAACATCATGCTGCTGTAAGGACTGAAAGTCATTTGTATTAGGGAAGTCTATAGGAAGAAGAAGTATCATTTTGTGCAAGAAAATTGTAATGAAGTATCTCCAAGCGTAGCTTTTGTGTGCTGTCATTTTTGAGAGATTAATATACAAGGTCATTGTTTCTACTTCAAATATAGTGTATACTTCTGTGTTGATGAAATATTCTTTGTCCTCTTGATAAATCTATTTAAGGATTTGCTATAATGTGAATCACATGTTGTTACATTAAATGTGAGATTGGGTTCTTATTGTTTATGTAACACATACTGAACCTTTATAGTGATGATTAACATTGTCTCCTGAGTCATTTTAGGCATGATGAGAAGGTTAACTTTCCTTATTTTTGTTATGCTCTATGAATGCCACCATTAAGGCCTATAAAGAGAACCCTATGGGGGACACTACCATGCATAAAGGCTTAATGGTTCTTATTTATGACCATCTCAAGGCTAATCAGATTTCCCGCCCGCAGCCCTCTATTGAGTCTGAGGAGGATGGGTCAGACTCTATTTTTTTTGTGGATGAGGGTTCTGACAATGACCCAACGAGTGACTCTAAGGAGAGTTTGGATGACTCAAAATTTGAAATTGGTAAGAAGATGAAATATATGAAAACCAGACCTTCTTCCTCAAAGGGCAAAAAACCTAAAGGAAAAATCCTCCAAATTAGCTCCTCCTCCTCGGAGGAGGTCTTCGAAGACTCAGAGAAGGAGAAACCCCAAGGTTCTCTGAAAAAGAAAACTAAAGTCCATACTCAGACTAGAAACAAGCATAAGATAAAGATGGAGAATGTCAAGGAGCTGGAGACTTATAAGCAGGAAAAGATCTTGGAAGCTGAACAAAACTTGGAGGAGGTGACCACTGGAGAGGTTCATAGGGTTGACGACATAGCTACTGTTGGTGACACTCCAAAAATGGAATAGGACAATTCCAGTAAGATTGATCTTCCCCCAAACCCTCCTCCTGAGGGTATGAAAGGTTTTATGGACACCATGGAGTGGTTAATAACTAGTTACAACAAAGTTGTGGATGACAACAAGAAGCTCAGCCATAGAATTCAGATTCTAGAAACTATCAACACTGGGGAAGGGAAGAGTATGGCTGATTATATTGAGGATGTGAAAAACACTATTGCAAAAGCTGAAAATATAAGAGACTCCTTCAACCCCATATTTTTTTAAATAGATAAAGACTTGGTGGAGAGAAAAAATCTTGCTGATGCTATGGATCAAACTATATCGGGTACTGTCAGTAAAGTCAACAAAATTAAGGATTGCCTCAAGAGTATTGTAGAAAAAAGTTTAGACATTTTGAAGGTTTCTGTTGGCAATACTAAAACTCTCATCAACAAATTGGATGAGGAGAAGGATACCCAAGATATTGACCCTGACACTGAAGGCTCAAGAGATGCTCAAGGACCCATAACTAGAACCAGAGGTAAAAAGAAAGAAAAGAAGCCTAATAAGGACCTTGATGATCTCAAAGTTGTTGCGGCCACCTATGACCAGTTGGTGAAAAAGGCGGAGGACCTTCTGAAGACTATAACTGTGTAGTGCCTTCCTAGTTTATTTGATGTTTCTTTCTTTTGTTGTCTTTTTGGTTTGTTGTCTTTTTTGCCAGTTGTTTTGTAAGTGGTTTCTATGCTTTGGACACTTTGATGACTTATATTAATTTCTTATGTTAAAGGTTTCGGGTCGTGAAAACCTATTTTTCTTAATTAATCAGAACATTGTCTCCTGAGTTGATAAAGTTATTTGTCCACAAAGTATCATATATATTCTTGGATAGAGGCACTGGTCTATTATTCATTCTCTAAGATTTTGATTTGATACGCATAAGGTCTTTGAGAGAGAAACATTCTTCTAAAGCCTTTTGAACTAATCTATTGCATATTTCTTGTATGTCCTAAAAGCATTTTATTTCCAAAATACAACAATCTTTATACACAATTATCTTTACATTCAGTTTTCAATTTCAAAAGCATTCAAATAAAAGCACTTAGCAGTAGCAAGAAATTATTGCCATTCTCGCAAAGAGTTGTCTTAGCAAAGTTTAAATCCACTTTAAATAACTCTTGTTGTGCTTGAGAGGGGGAGGTATACCCACCTAGGTTCAGTGGAGCCTAAAGTGCAGAGGGATTTGTTACTACTTATCAGATTGCCATTAGTTTTATGTCAAAGTTATACTATATACTCTAGTCAGTTAACACTACTGAATCATGTAGTCAGTATACACAGAGAAATTGGTATGCATAGTCTAGTCGGTTATAGAAGAAAGTAGTCACAGAATGCAATATACACCAAGCTGTCTACCGAGCAACAAAGATGACACACCGAGTTGATATACACCGAGTGAAACGTGTTACCAGATTCATTGAACCTGGACATGCATATGAAAACGTGTTACAAGATCGAGGCACATCTAACCGTTATCACAATGGAAATTGCACTAGAATATTGTGTATGATTTCGAGGTCATCTAACCAATGAAATATTTTGCATGATTATTCATTCAATAAATCATGTTTGTAAGATTGAAGCAATGAATTGGATCACCGTCTTAAGAGATCTATTTATACAACATGAGTTAAAGGTGTATGAATGCATGAAAGAAGACTATTACAGAGACACAGAGGTCACCGAGAAGGTATTCAGAGAACGGTCAAAGAACATAGTAAACATAAGGTTTTACTGAGTTACTATATGGGTTACCGAGGTATGCTTTAAGCAAGGTAATCTATTCTAAGCACATAGAATCTACTATAACATTTCAGATGTAAAGTTGCAGATATTTGTAATGACTTTATTGTAATATTGTGAAGTTGAAAGAGAAACCTTTAATAGGGTAAAAGACTCTAATTAAGTCTATAAATTGTAAAGCCTCTAACCAGGTGCAGCATTTAGATTAAGTGTTGTAAAATCGTTTAGCAAGGTAGATCTAATAGATCTTGTTACTCCTAATAGGGTAAGCTATTAGAAATAGCTAAACATGTAGCTCTAACCGAGCACTCTTTATTATTGCAGTAGTGAAGTTGTGGGTGCCATCCCCACTGCAGTTTTTCTCTCTAACCAAGAGTTTTTGCGTAACCAAAATATATGTGTTATGGAGTGAATCATGCATGATTGTTATCTATTTGTTTTAGCTTTATTTTATGTTACTGCACTATTCAGTTTATGCATAACAGTAAAGTTATTATTCAAGAAAAGTTTTGGAGTACTGATTCACCCCTCCCCTCTCAGTACATTAGCTTTCCATATTGGGCCTAACAATTGGTATCAGAGCACATATCTTGGAAAAGGGTTTAACTACCTAAAGAGAAAGATCTTATCAATGGAAGGCTACAAACAATCTTGGAGGATTTAGTATCTGCAAGAAGAACTAGATCATGCTAATCAAGTGATTGCAGACATGCAAAGGCAAATGCAAAAATCTCTGAAAGTAAGAAGAAGATTATCTGATGATTTGCAGGACTCTCAAGAGTTAGTGGAACAAATTGAGACATCATCTGAGAACAGTATATCTGAAGAAACTAAAGAAATGATTGGAGTATTGAAAGAAAAGAACAAAGCATTGGCTAATCAACTAAAAGCAATGAAAAGAGAACATGAACATTTCAGCACACAGATGACTGAAAATCTAGATGCATTAAGGACAGCTAAGGATAAAGCAAGAGATCTAGAAAGAGACAATCAATAACTTGAAGTCTTAATATCTGATAAGAATGATGAAATCACAAGGTTGACTGGAATTCAACAAAACCTATCAGATCAACTAGGTTATGCACATCATCAAGCAATTCTAATGATCAAAACCTCATTCAAAACAAATTCAAGGTATTTACATCAAATCTCAACACATTGTTAAGATGATTTACCGAGTGTATCTAGTTGCCATTATCTGCTAAGTATAAAGCATCTGTCGTTTGAAATCCTGAAACCCTAAGGACTCTTTACTAGTTTTTACCTGAAATCTTAAATGGTGCCCAAGATCCAAGATCCCATAGTCGTCAAAAATGTAGAGAAGCCCTCACTGAAATACTCTTTGACTCCCAAAGTTACTTCTGAATCGGATGAAAAAACTGCCTTTTCACTCATCCCAGAGAGAGTATTGTTAGTTGAAGATGTGAGATTCTTCACCAAATACCATGTTGAAGAACTCGGTCATGTTGAAATCAAAGACTCCTATGATGAGCTATGTACCAATGGTGTATTGAACAACAAGTATGAACACATGAAAGTCAAGGGATTAACTGAAGCCCTAACCTATCCTCTTGTGTTCTAATCCCAGTGGGTCAAGTTTGTTCTAAGCAAAGTTCATGATGATTTCATGTGGCTAGAAGAGCAACCATTCAAGATAACCAAGAAAATCATTCATCTGATCACTGGTTACCCTATCTATGATCATGCCCGAGCCCAGAAGATGATATCACAGAAGGAATTCATTAGTTTAACCGGAGTAGAATCTGATTACAGAGGACTGAAACTGAACAATGTCACTGATGCAGAACTTAAGTTTGCTATTAGAGTAATTGGTTACTATTTCTTCTAATCAGCAAGGGAAAATAGTGTACCCTGTGCAGCAGTTGACTTAGCTTATAAAATTGTGAAAAAGGGAATGAAAATCGACTTATGTGAAGTGTTATTGAAGAACCTGTTTGAGAATCTGAACACAATTAGGAAGCCGAAGAAGAAAAACTCGACAAATACTCTAAAGTTTGGATCACTACTGGTATGCATGTTTTTCTACTTTGAAAAATTCTTTCCATCAGTTGGTAAAGTAGTTTGGGAGCTACACCAACCAATCACCCATCAGATTAATGACTTCATCAAGAAGTTAGGAGATAATTTCAATGATATCATGGATGACTACTTTTGTAAATTTCAAGAGAAAATGCATAATAGGTACCGAATTCCACCCCAGCTAGTGGAGAAGTATAAAGATGACATATGCTTTGAAGTTGACACCGATTACTGTTATGTGAATGCTATGGAACCGAGGACTCAATCCTTGTCACCAATGGGTTACGAGATTGATTATGACATCACAAAATAGAAAATTGAAGCATTTCTTACATTGCCCAGGCATGCTAGCGAGCTAAGATATGGAACCTATGAAGAAGTAAAGGAAAACGTAAAGATGAGCATTGTAGTACCCAAAGCTACAAGAAAAGAAACAAAGATGATAAAGGTTTTAATTGAGAAATTTGGAGAAGATTCTTCCTCTACACCTGTCAAAGGCACTCTTACCATCACCAAAGAGGAATCAGAAGCTCAAGAGGCAGCTATAACACTGAGCACAAAATTACCTAAGGGTAAAGTGTTAAAAAGAAAGAAACGGGACACTTCAAAGGCCCTACTGACACCTCCAACAAAGAGACCTAACACAAGAGTATCTGTAGCATCACCGAGTAAGAAATAAAAGAGTGTTACTGCTCCCAAGGTAACAAAGACATACAAGAAATCTACTCGGAGACTCATTTTAGCAAAAGAGTCTATTGATACAGAATCAGAAGATACAAACAAATTCCAAATTGTCAAGAGCAATAAGGTAAATATACATAGTGTTGAAAACTTCTTTGCTAATCTGAAAGAATATGGTGGATTTGGAGGATTTAGATATGTCAAGTATGAAACTAGAAATAATGATGAGAAGAGACAAATTGAAGAAGCTGTCATCTGTACACTTCTAAAGTTTCGGTTAGCTCAATTGGAACTAGCAAAGTCACTTCCAAATGAACTTTACTTGCATATTGATAATAGGTGGAAGTATGCAATGGATTTAGAGAAATAAATCAGAGAAAGAAGTCTAGTCCATCTCTTTCCTAATATGTCAGTAGTAGAGATAAAGGAACATCTGACAACCTACAATTCTAAGTTTCTTGTCAAACAAAGAGCCTTAAAAATGATGAATGGGCTATATATTGATGTAGAAAAGGAGACAAAAGCAAAGTGGCAGGAAATCTTCAAAATCAAGGATGTCGGTGAATAAACTACAGTTGAAATCATTGATGTCAATGAGCATGATCCTAATGTCACCGAGCAAGGTCCTAATACTACTGAACAAGACCCTACTTACACTATTCAAATAGATGAAGATGTCATGGATACAGAAGCACCGGACTAGGAAATGATAGAAGGCACTACATATGCAAAACTTGTATCTAGTGAATCCATTTTAGAACAAGTTCAGCCTTACCCCCTGGTCAAGTAACCTGTCTCTACCAAAGCTCCTCAGGATACAACACAAGGCACCGAAGGTCACAAGTCTACAACAGGAGAAGATACTACTCTAGAACAGACCTCACAAGCACCTTCAAGCACTCAAAATGTTGCAGCTGAGACACCCAGTACTGAGACACCAAAAGACACCTCAGAGGCTATGGGAACTGACCAAAGTGTTGCCTCTCTTGAGCAACCTCCCGAGGGTAATCAAGCCTCACAAGCTATTGTCTTGGTCCAACCAGCCAAAGGTAAAGAAAAGAAAGTGAAAAAGCATAGTTTCAAAGTTGATTTGTCTAAACCAATAGTGTTGCCCAATGTGGATATATCAAAATTAAAGGGGCAAGCACTCATTGATTTTGGTGAACTATGCAAAGCAAAGGTCGAACAAGAAAAATAGATGGCCATACAAAAGAAGAATAAAGTACTTCAGAAGGTGAAGACACTGCTATCAGATATGCTACCTACAGCTACAGTGTCAACTAATGCAGCCATCTATATTCAACTGAATGAACTCCTTAATCAAATAGAAACATCTGGAGTTGATGCATCTGAGTATTTGAGCAAGCTGAAAGATAAGGAGCTCACTACAAAAATGATAGAAGAGGTACAGAAAGCTTTAGCTATTGGCAAGGTCAAACTTGTCAAATTTATTGCTAAGTTGACTCCTCAACTCAAGCACATTCATTATTTATTTCAGAAACTTTGCACATTTTCTTTATTCATTAAAGACATCAAGAATAAAATAGAGACAATTGAGAAAGAGATCACCGATCTCTCCAGCAAGTTGACCACAAAGCCAAATTCAATTCAAAATTTTTATACAAGGTTACAATAGCTCATGGCTCAACAATTGGACTTACGAAATGAAGAACACAAGATCAGGATGGACATAATGACACTTCAGACATTATTCCTTCCACATCTTTCATCAGTCCAAGAACAGATCAACTGAGCCACACACTTGTCTACTACACAAGAGGGAAGCACTCTTGATGGCTTAATATCACTATTGGTTGATATTCAAGTGCAAAATTCTTTAATGGACAGTGTAAAGGATGCACTCTCTGTCGCTCTCACCAATGCTCAAAACAAGTACAAATCTATTTTTGACCAGTTACCACCCCCGGATGGAAATTAAGTTTTTGATGTTTGTCAAAAAGGGGGAGTAATACGATATAATCTTGGGAGAGTGTGATACAATATATTTGGGGAGTGATACAGTTTTGATATAGTATTGAGAGAATAATATAGTATTTGGAGTATAGTATACAGGGGGAGTATACCAAGCAGAATAAGTAGAGTATCCAAGAGCAGTATACAGAACTGTAAGAAAAGCACATGGAAGAGATCACCAAGCATGCAAAATCAGAGTGATGTACAGTATATTGACAAGGGGAGTATATCTGAATATACTATTTCATTGACTATTGTATATATTGTCAGTATAGTCATTTTGCAAAGTATATAGATTTTTGAGTTATAACTTTGAAAGTAGTTTTTGTCAAACATCTCAACTAATGTCAAAAGGGGAGATTGTTACTACTTATCAGATTGCCATTAGTTTTATGTCAAAGTTATACTATATACTCTAGTCGGTTAACACTATCGAATCATGCAGTCGGTATACACAAAGAAGTCGGTATGCACAGTCTAGTCAGTTACAGAATGTAGTATACACTGAGTTGTCTACCGAGTATCTTTTCATGTCTACTGAGCAGCAAAGATGACACACCGAGTGAAACATGTTACCAGATTCATTGAACCTGGACATGCATATGAAAATGTGTTATAAGATAGAGGCACATCTAATCATTATCACATTGGAAATTGCACTAGAATATTGTGTATGATTTTGAGGTCATCTAACCAATGAAATATTTTGCATGATTATTCATTCAATAAATCGTGTTTGTAAGATCAAAGCAATGAATTGGATCACCATCTTAAGAGATCTATTTATACAGCATGAGTTAAAGGTGTATGAATGCATGAAAGAAGACTATTACAGAGACACAGAGGTCACCGAGAAGGTATTCAGAGAACAGTCAAAGAACAGAGTAAACAGAAGGGTTTACCGAGTTACTATATGGGTTACCGAGGTATGCTATAAGCAAGGTAATCTATTCTGAGCACATAGAATCTGCTATAACATTTCAGATGTAAAGTTGCAGATATTTGTAATGATTTTATTGTAATATTATGAAGTTGAAAGAGAAACCTTTAACAAGGTAAAAGACTCTAATCAAGTCTATAAATTGTAAAGCCTCTAACCAGGTGCAGCATTTAGATTAAGTGTTGTAAAATCCTTTAGCAAGGTAGATCTAATAGATCTTGTTACTTCTAACAAGGTAAGCTATCAGAAATAGCTAAACATGTAGCTCTAACTGAGCACTCTTTATTATTGCAGTAGTGAAGTTGTGGGTGCCATCCCCACCACAGTTTTTCTCTCTAACCAAGAGTTTCTGCGTAACCAAAATATATGTGTTATGGAGTGAATCATGTATGATTGTTATCTATTTGTTTTAGCTTTATTTTATGTTACTGCATAATTTTCGGTTTATGCATAATAGTAAAGCTATTATTCAAGAAAAGTTTTGGAGTACTAATTCACCCCTCCCCTCTCAGTACATTAGCTTTCCATATTGGGCCTAACAGGATTTAGTCTTTGACTATCCCTGTTCATTGGCGAAGGTTGATTGGACTGCTTGAGAATTTGGCAAATCTTTAGGTTTTCCAATCTATGGTTTTGGGCACCAACAAAATTGAAGAAAGGTGTATCTCCAAATGCATAGAATCAGTTCCAATGTAATCTCAAAAAACAAAACAATAACTCATAGAAGATCAAACAAATAATCTCTATGCTAACACTAATCACTATACTACAACAAATCTAGTAAAGGATTATTGCAACACTATCTTCATTGTCTACAACTCACACTTTGCACACTATACTCATTGTTTCTTAATATGCTCATACACTCTACCTCTACACACATCTTCCATATTTATACACATATATATATATACCAGTAAGAGCAATCACTAAGATGATATGTCAGCCAATCACAAATTATTTATTTAATAATGTAATTGCTCAAATCAACTCGTTACCAAAAATGTCTCTATCAAAGATATGATAACCAAGTCGGCCTTCATTGATCTTCTACATGCTTCACATATCGGGAGCAAACAAGCATCTATCGAACCCATAGGAATGGATCCATAAGCACAATTACCAAGAATCATTAAAAATGACTCCATAATATGAATGCCACTAATTCTAGAATATAGAACTCGTAGTACATAATGCAAGTGACATAACCATGACCAAAAACTTAAATATAAACCAACATGATCAAGATATAAGATTTTTTGTCAACCCCGAAAATGACTCTAGAAAGTTATATAATCCTTATAGCTCCACATCACATATATACATGTTTTCTATCACTGCACAACATCATAAACTATACCTACCTTATCTTCTCAATATACCACAACTGGACCAATCTGGATGACCGAGTTTGACATCAATGACAAAAATGACAATGTTCATACAAATCCAACAATCTTCGCCTTTTGTCATTGATGGCAAACATAACAGATAATAAAAAATTATAACTCACAACTCCCCCTTACTCAAGCATCTCAAAAACTCTTTCTTGATATATTGCAATTTCTCCCCCTTTGACATTTAGGATAAAGATTTTCTTTCATGAAAGAGAGTAAATAGAGGATAAATAGAAAGATTGTCAAAACTGCATAGCAACTGAAAGAAACACAGAAATAAACTCAATTTCTCTTCTTCTGAAAGATTTCCTTATACTTCTCCTTCAATTTCGGAAGAAGAAAATTCCACAAATGCATAGCCAGCTTAAGACTACACATAGGCTCTTGCACTCTACTAGGACATCCATAGCATGATAAAATATATCTAGAGAAAAATGATTCTGCTCATATTCAATTGTATCTGAAAGTAATGCTAGAAAGTGCTTCAATTTTGCTTCAACAATTTTCTTGACCTTCTAGAACACATTAACAAAGTCTTATTTTTTCCTGTATAGAAACAATAATTCAGACTTCAAGGTATTTACCTTCTTTCTCTACACACCATCCTTGTCACTTATAAAATCAAAAGATTTGCCTAGATAATTCAATTCATCTTCTGCTAAATCAATCCTAGCTTTAAGCTTTTCCAAAGCTATCGGCCACTACAAATAGTATTTGTACACCTTGCTAACATCATTGATACAATTCTTCATTTCATTCATGCATACAGATAAAATCCTTCGCTCATCACCACAATTTTCCAACAGGCTCTGAAAGCTTTCGGTTTCAAAATAATCACTCATTTGATCTTTAAGAAATTCAAATAAAGATTATTGAAGCACATCACTAAGATCCTCAATTATAATGTTATTCTAAAGTAAGTAATTAATCAACATCTTCTCAATTTCATCAAATTCAACAAATGTAAACCAAAAATAATTCCAATCTTTCTTAATCCATCATTAACTTCAAGAATTTTTAACAAATTAGGCTGATCACCATCATCAGGTTTGCTAATATCACTTCTGGTACAACAACAACTAACTCTTCTTTGACAAGATATACTGGATCATCCAATTGAATTATATCTTTCTCTAAGTTTAGATCTTTCTTCTACCTTTTAGCAACATAAGAACCAGTAGACACAATCTCCTTCTTTTTCCTCTTTCCAAAGGAAGAACCCTCCTTAACAATAGTAAGACCAAGAGATACTAGGTCAACACTCCAAGCATCAAGAAATGGTTTAAAGTAAGCTTTACAAATTTCATCACAATTATTAAAATTCTTCAAGTAACGATAGATTTGCCTAGCTACCAGATCCTAGATAGTACATAGCCAGATAGACAAGCAATGATCCAAACCTAAAGGGATAACTCTGTTCTTTTGTCATTCTTATATTCACAAGAAATTGATCTTTCAAAAGTTCACACAAATCAAATTCTTTTCCTTCAATTACCATCATATGCAAAACATAAACTGCAATAGCCGAAGTGGAACCTTCCCTATTTCATAAATAGATCTTATAAGAAATACCATAGGACACATACCTGACTATTGGATCAACAATTTTGTCAATTATTATAGCTCTCTGATCTCTCGATACACTAGTTGGGGTTTCAACTTCCTTTTTTTCACAAATTTCTTCATCGATATTGTTCTTTTATCACATAAGACAGTCATAGCTAGATTAAGATAATTAGATATCATATATGGTTTGTCAAATACTAGGCAACTATTCTGCACATGGCTGAGAATCACCCTGATTATCTCTTCGTTATTGAACCAAGGAAACTTAACCCATAGATCAAGTCCTTTATCACTTAAATCTCTAATTTTTTGCACATCCATCTCACTCAGATTCTTCTTTTGCATTCTGATTTTCTTGATGTCAAACTCATCAATTCGACTCTAATCAACACCATGAAATGCTCTATTGCTCTGTGCTCTGATGATCATCTTGCCTTCCATGATAATTTGCTCTTCTTTCTAGCTCTACTACTCTTCTACTATTCACAATACTTTCAAACATGATAAAAAATGACTTCAAACATTGATACTTATCTCGCCAAAATTGCTTTAGGTTTTTGCCGCCAAAAAGTGTCTTATTGATGATTTCAGCACAAACCACTGGTTACCGGATAAGCTCTCTAGCACAATCATGTCGTATTGACGACATGAGCTACTTAGATAGGGGTATCAAAATATTTTCTTCAAAAACTCCCCTTAAACCAAAGCGATATGCTCAGTTACCCAAGGAAGAGGTTCATGCACCAGATTTCGGTACATCAAGATTGCTTCCATTATCCACCTCCTTCATTCTACAAACCAAATTTTCTTTCTTGTTTGATCCATCATTATTCATTCCATTCTTCTTAGCATATTTCTCCATATTTCCATTTTGCACTGATTAGCATAATGTCTAGATTGCTTGCACTTGAAACAACTGATGTTCCTCTTTACTGAATTTACCAGAATACTTCTAGATCTGCATTGATTATCTTTATGACCATAACCATTGAAAGTATGAAAATATTCATGAAAGTTATTATATACCTTATTTTCTCAAACCAGGTTGTGATTTTGATAGTAATTTGCTTTATGACCAAACCTTTTGCAATTATAACATTGAATGCTTCTACAGTTTGCAACCTTATGTCCAAATGTGTTGCATTGAAAATAATAGCCATTAAAAGATGAGTACCATTGTTCATTAGGTTGATGATCTAGTGTCCTTCTTGCATTACTATTTAGATTTTGGGTCTTGCCTACATCTTCTGATTTCTTATCAACTTCTACCTTAACTTATTTACTTTTGTTTTTGTCATTCTAATTTGAATATTCATCGGGTTGAAATCCAAGTCCAGTCTTGTCCAAATTATTTTCTTTTGTTTTTGTCATTCTGATTTGAATATTTGTTGGGCTGAAATCCAAGTTCAGTCTTGTCCAAATGGACTTTCTGCATATTGATCAATTCTTCCAGGGGCTTACTTCTATTAAGAACCGTATTCTCTACCTTCAGCTTCTTCACTTCTTTCTCCATCTTTTCACATTCTTTAGTCTTTAGCTTGATTGATTCTTTCAGGGCTTCTTCTATCTTATTCTTTTCCTCAATCTTTTGCATCAGATCTTTAATAGCCTCATTTGCCTGCTTCAATTGATTGTTGACCTCCTTATGTCTCAATTTGAATTTTTTAGATTTAATCTCTTAGCTTTTGCACATATTCATTCACTACTTTCAATTCCTCATTGTTTGATTTAATGCTTTCCAAATCTTCAAGAGCTATCTGCAATTCCCCATCCAACTGAAGTTCGTCGGTCATACACATAGGTGCCATGATTCAACCAACAAGGATCTCCCTCAACTGGTTAATCTTTCGAGAAAGGGACCAAAGCTCTGATACCAATTGTTGGATTGGTTGAAGGGACAAAAATACTAAGAGGGGGGGGGGGGGGGTGAATAAGTATTCCAACCACACTATTAAACATTTTCTCAACTTCTTAACCTTTTACTAGTATATCAAATTTATCAATTAAACACATCAACATGAAATAGAAAATGCAGAATAAACATGAAAACACAACCACAAATGGAACACTGGATTTTATACATGGAAATCACAAATGGAGAAAACCATAGAGAGGGTTAGCTCTTAATATAATATAACTAGTTATATGGTGTTTACAAAATGAGTGGCTCACTGCCAAGTTACAAAACGGCTCACTGTCGGAATGTCATTGTAAGACTCCAAAAATGTCTCACATATGGAATGCTCACTGCAACAGAAAAGGATGAACTAAAGAAAGGTGCATCTCTGAATGCATAGAATCAGTTCCAATGTAAGCTTAGATAAAAAATTAATAACTCATAGAATATTTGATAAAGAATATTTATGCTAACACCGATCACTGTACTGCAACAGATCTGGTAAAGGATTACTGCAACACTATCTTCACTCTGACTCGCACTTCCCACACTATACTCGGTGTTTCTTCATATGCTCATACACTCTACCTCTATGCACATCTTCCATATTTAACCACATATATATATATATATATACCGGTAAACAATCATCAAGATGATATGTGGGCCAAGCACAAATGATTTATTCAATGATGTAATTTCTCAAATCAACATGTTACCAAAAATGCCTTGATCAAAGATATGATAACCAAGTCAGCCTTCACCTATCTTCTACACACTTCACATATCAGGACCAAACAAGCATCTACCGGACCCATAGGAATGGATCCATTAGAACAATTCCCAAGCGTCATAAAAAATGACTCCATAAAATGAATGCCACCGATTCTGAAATATAGAAATTTTAGTACAGAATATAAGAGACATAACCATGACCAAAAACTTAAACATAAACCAACATGATCAAGATATAAGATTTCCAGTCATCTCCAAAAATGAATCTAGAGAGTTATACAATCCTTATAGCTTCGCATCACATATATACCTATGTTCCATCACTGCACAACATCATAAACTATACCTGCTTTATCTGCTCAATATACCACATCTGAACCAATCCAGATGACCAGGTTTGACATCAATGACAACAATGACAATGTTCACACAAATCCAACAAGTAGAATCACATTTGTGGGTGAAAAGAAGGAGGTAAAAATATTGGCATGACCAGAACATCAGAAAAAAAATAATTATATCTTGGAGACATAGTCCCATTATGTGATAGTAAGGAAAAATTAAATTCCATTGGCTAGGACCTTACAAAATTAATGATATATTTATTCTAGAGAAATTTAGTTGGAGACTTTAGATGGAAACATCCTACAATTTTATGTCGATGGATCATGATTAAAACAATATCATCAAGATTTTGGACAAGGTTGACTTGAGGACAAGACAATTTTTTGAAGAGGGTATGATGTTGGTAGGAAACAAGCCCAGACACAAATCTAAAGAACTTGTCACATCCACCGAATGAAGTCTTTGGAGGCTAAGATTTGGAACACTAGGAAGTAGTAAAGGGTTACTATATAAGAGTCACATCCCATGTAGTAGATATAAGTAAATCATGAGCTCCATTCATAGTAGATGATGGATAGTATGAGGAATGCCTACATGAACATATGAAGATATAAGGATATGTACTATGTATCATTTGATAAGAATGAGTACAAATCATTTTGATTTCTTATCTATTATGTTGTATATGCTATTCTTAATTTGGTTAACATCTAACCTTCTATCCAAATACAATTCCTTGTTGCCTAAATAGGACTGGGTTTAGGTTATATTTGGCTACAACATTAGAAACTCACTAGGGCTCAAAACTCTACATTGTGTCCCTTAGATTTATTGCTAACAGTTATGACCATGTACTATCAAATGAATTTTTTGGGATGTGGAAAGAAATGAGGGTTTTAGTGAGAGGGATAAGCTTTGATGTGACTAAATAAGGTCTAGCAGAATCCAACACACTCTCCATAGATGAATTGAAAATCCACAAAGACAACAAAACCAAAAATAAAGAATATATTGATACCTTTCATATAAGTGGTGAGAGACTCATTGTACATTATTTTTGATAAAATAAAGAAGCTAACCCTACTCTATAGGATGAGGTGATTATCTTACAATTTATTTCACTCATGAAAGTTGATATATGTGCGTTTTTCTAGTGCCATTGCCCCCTATTTAACCATCTTGGAAACAAACATCTTGTCAATCTCCTTTTTTTATTGTAATATTTATTAAATAATTTTTTGTTGATATCATGCTAAATAAAGTTTGATTCCCCATTCACCAAGGCCTTATGTTCTAGGTATATCAATTTGAGAAAAATAAATCTGATTTTAGCCAAATCTTTGTCTAGGATTGAGGTCATTGATAATGAATATCAATTTGAGTCAATAAATTCCCACTATAATCAACGTGTTGCCTTCTCCCAAGGTGGTAAAAATAAATAGTTTGGCCTCCAATTACCCTAATTCTAGACCTAGTAGTAGTGTCAATACTAAAGGAAACCTTATTTACTATTCTAGACCCAAGGCTATTAAATTTGTGAATGATTCAAACTAGTGCGTCATGGATTACATCTCTAAGAACAATAATAAGGTCCTATTGGTGGAGGGACACTTTGGGGTTTCCTCTATTTCACCTACTAATGTGATAAAAAAACATAGCCAAGGAAGGTGTTATTAAAGAGAGGAGAGAGGAGAAAAATGTTAACCCTACCACCTATTTCAATATTAAAGAATTTATATGCACGCTCATGACCTTGAAAGAAAAATTTAACCTACATCACAACATATTAAAATAGTTTAAAAATGAAAATGAAGGATTCAAGGAGAGAATATCTTCTCTTTATAGGTAAATCAAAGGTGAAGATCCTAAAGTTGAGGTAAGTGTTAGATTTTTAGAGAAGGAATGAGAGAACATAAGAAATTTTAGCTTAATGTTTGTTAATATCAAATACCTCAAAGAAGGAATAAGGAAGTTAGAGAAGAAGCATGACAAGTTGATGTCTTTCTTGAAGAATGTTATTTAACTTAGTAGGACAACTATCAAGAGATTTATTTCTAGCATATCCATGTTGCATGACAATATGATGAAGAGTAGGATCTTAGTGGAAGGTCATGGTCCTAGAAATGAACTTGCTCTTACGTATTAAAAAAGAGTAAAGGAGTTATTAATATGGACAAGGAGGTGTTCAAGGAATATTTAAGTTTGCTTTGGAATAAATGGGATGCAAATTAATGGAAATAAATGAAAAGTCTATATAGTTAGTTGTGTTGTCCATGTATTGTGTAGTACCCCTTCCCAAATCAGATTCTAATCTCGATTTGACCTTGGTTAGTTTATCATGTTATAATGTTATAGTCAGATGTTTTAATTAATGTGCATACCAGTTAATGTGGTTGTCACATCAATTCGTATGTAAGTTTATTATGCTCCTGAATTGTGCTATTAATCTCGGGCTAACACTCTTATTAAATATATATATACATATATGCATGTGTGATTCATGGTTGCAGGAGACTGTAGGTACAGTACCGCATGGGTGCTAGGTTCGACTCCATCTGGGTTCACAGGTTTGAGTGCTCCTCATTAACCCTTAGAAATTAGATTAAGTGGTCGGGAGACCCTCATTTGACCCTAGTCGTCCTCAAGAGAGCATTGTCAGTCGTCTGTCAGTATTCCTTTGGTTGGGTATGTAGGTCGTCTGTTTGGTTGGCTTTCTTGGATCGTGTGTTTTGTGTGTGTGGTTAAATTGAGTAATTAATCCTTTTTTATTTTATTTGATTATGTTGTGTTTATGCATTAAAAATTAAGGACTAAATTAAATAGGTTCCCTTTATGCGATTAATCATTATTTAGAATTACTCAATTCAAATTGGTAGCTAGTTTAAATTAAATGGTAAATTTTAATGGATTAATTTATTTAGTTATGCTTTTGGAAAGGAAAGATTTAAATTAATTTGAAATATAATTAATTTAATCTCTTTGCCTTTAAAAAATAGAAAGGTTGATTTTAATTATTTAAAGAAAATCAATTTTAATTAGAAAAGCAAGTTAATATTTATTTGATAAAGTGTGAAAGATTAATTTGGGTATTTTATTTTAAATAAAAAATATATATTGCCCTCAATATTTTTTAAATTTAAATGTTAAGTTGTGTTAATTTGGAAAATTAGAAATTAAATGAGGAAGAGGCATTTTGATTTTTGAAAATTAGAAAAAAATTGTGTAAAAGTATTTTTATTTTAAAAAGGAGATTTTTTGGTCAAAAACTTGGCATTTAACGTAGGGTTTGAAAATATTTGTGGGAGGATTATTTTTGGAAAATATTTTTGGGGAATGAAAATTTGGGGATTTTGGAGGAGAAGAGATTTTTGGAGCTTGCAGGTTGGGCTCTCCTTCAATCTTGCCAGGATTGTTGAACCAGGTAGGCCTCTGGTTTATTTCATTGGCTTCTTTGTTTTAAAGAAATTGTTTTGGTTTTGTTTTGTAAAAAATTGGTTGTGTTTGTAGATAATTCCTTATTTTGTGTGGAAAATGGAAGAGTTGTAATGAATTCACAAACTCAAACCCTCGTTGTTTCCTTTCCAAACCTCCAGGCATCATTTTTGCTTGTATAAATTGGTTTTCAAAAATTAAAACCAGAGATTAGGGTTTGGCTGTTCAAGATGAAATTTTGTTTAAAACTGCATTGAATCTTCTCATAAATAAGTTTTAAATTGAAATTTAGTTTGAGGGTTTGGCAGATTTGATGTTAAATTTGTGTAAATCAATCTCATTTTGCCAATATGGTGTTTGATTGAAAGAAAATTTTCTTGTTCTGGGTTATTCTGTAAATGCAAGATTTTAGAAAAAAAACTTATTATTTTCTGGAAATTATGCTTTTAAGTCTCTGTAGAGACTGGGTTTTTTGTGAGTTGCTGTTTTAACAGTAAAAAAATTCAAAAAAAAAAAAAAGAAAAGAAAATTACCCACATGGCGGGGAGAAAATCCCCCCCCCCAAACCATGCGGGAGGTAGCACGCTACCAAGGGTAGCGGCTGCTACCTATTGGTAGCAGCACTGCCAATGGTAGCGGATTGCTACCTTTTGGTAGCAGCGCTACTAAGGGGGGGCCCACGTGGAGGTCCACGTGGGTACCCTCCCCCTTTTTTTATTTTTATTTTTGAAATTATTTATTTTTATTTATTTTTTTAATAATTTATGAATAAGTTGTTATTAATTAATTGTATAATGTTAAATATACATTAATTAATATTCAAATCCTATTTTATTATTAATGCATATTTTTCTAATTAAATACTTGATTTGCTAATTTCGTTATTAATTATTAATTTATTATATTTTATTAATTACGGATTAATAAATATATATATTAATTAATAGTTAATTTTGGTATTTTTCTATATGTGCATAAGGAAGTAATTTGTGGATTTGGGAAAAACTTGCCTATTTTTGGTTCCTTTAAATGTATGTATCCTTAATCGGAAAAGTGTAATTTGGTTTTGGAAAAGATAAACTTGGAGAAATTATTTTCGAACTAGTATGACAATGATGTTTTATTTGAAGATTAGATATCATATTTAGACGGTTATTGTTTATTTAATTATATTCATGTAAACTTGGTTTAAAAACTCGTAATGATGTATTTATGTTATGTTTTGATGCAAATGAACTTAGTGAGTTAAAAAACCAAGAATCAATCTATACCTAGATGAAGTAGACAACTGCAATCTAACTTAGATCATTTAGAAAACTTGTTCGACTTTTATTGTTTAAATCAATAGGAAAGAAGATTCTCTTTTCCAGTTATTGCCTATGCAAGTTAAAATTTTTGTATTCGCTTTTGCTTAAGTAATGGTAAGCCTTGCTTTGTTTGATTGGACCCTGTCGTATGGATTGAATTGGGGTACCTATTTCTATCCTCGGTTTCAAGTTTGACTATTGTTTTGTGGTGGTGTTGTAATTGGTCATGTCCCTTATGTAGGTGTCGAATGATGATTTGTGGTTGGCCATAGCTGGCTAGGTCTCTAGTTAGAGTACCGTCAGTCAGTGCATCTCATATGAAGTCATGTTTGACCAAATGGTTGTTTACTCCATTTTGAACTTTGTATGCTTGACCTTGCATATGTCTGGGTTTATGAATTCATTTGTGTATAGTCTAGTGTTGTATGGGAAAGTGGCTTTCAATTGGGGGCCGCCCCCAAAGTGGTTGCTGGGTAACCCATCGAAAGTGTGTCTAATAAGTGATAACCTAATAGTATATTAGAGAGCTATTTTTTTTGGATTAGATATCAAAAAAGCATTACATAGCTTCAGTAGAAAAGACTGAGTTCAGCAGTAGTCGAGGCACCAATAGAAGGTGCTTAAACAAAATACACAGTTAACGTGCACCTCCAAAATCAAGGATTAGAAATGTTATACATATTTATAAACAAAATTGACATTATAGCATATTAAGAAACAACTAAGGAATTAAAATTTTAGCATCTGGTGAGTTGTTGTTTCCCATAGGTGGGAGCCATGCCACCCAGCCCAAAGTTCCTTCCTACCATACATCCACCCGACCATCAAGTAACTCTTTCTTATGAGGATGGGAAGTGTGCTCACTGATCAGGTTAGCCTCCTCCTGAATGATCTCCATATGCATTTTTCTACAATCCATTTGCCTCATGAAGGCCACCAAAGCTTGTTCAAAAGCTTCTTTGCCTGGTTCATCCCTCTCCCAAGTGAATCTGTGTGATAGTTCACAGATGTACATAGTAGTGGCCCCGTCCTTGATCCATCTGTCAAACTTGTCTGAGTCAAGTTTAAGCACAACATTGACCTGCACAAAAATAGAATGAGCAATGAGTCTCCTAAGAGACTCAATGAGGTACCTGGTATTGCTATTAAAGATGTCATCATTGCGATACTTCTAGATGAGCCACAAAACTTCCAAATAAAAACAAGACAAAAAGACATTTGCAATCCTCTTACAACCCTTGACATAGCCTAGAACAAAATCTGTGAACTCAAGAGAACCAGACTCTAAGTTAAAACCAAATATTCTCTATATTTCTTTAGCAAAATGGCATTCAAAGAAGATGTGTTTCACAGATTCAGGCACTCTGCAAATGCTACAATTTATTAAAACACGTTTCTTATTTTTTATGGGGAGTTTATTTAGCAGTAATCTCCAACCAAAGAATTGCTTTTTAGATTCATTATGGGCCATCCAAAACCTACCTAGACAATCTTTCGAGGTCTTCGGTTCCCAGTCTAGATCCCAACATTTATTAAGGTGTAGAAAGATGGTATCGGACTCGGTGAGGGTAGAGTAAATGCACTTGGCTTTTAGGGAAGGGAGAGGTGTGTCATCAGTCTAGCATAGCATAGTCATTGGGGGGTGAGGGATAAGGAAGTGAGGGGTGGGAGCAGAGGATAGTGCCAATCTAAGGATCTTATATGTCTTGTTCTGGGATCTTGGGATAGAAAAGGTGATTTGCAGCTCCTCCCATGATCTGAGTTGGTTGTTTGTAAACAGTTGTTCAAAATTTTTAATACCCCTATTATGCCATTTCAATGCAGAGCAGCCTTGAAGCATGGCCAACGGTTTCCCATTATGTAATAAGTTCCACCATATTGATTTGTTATCAGCAACATTCCCCTATTTAGTGCCATCAATTTTGACATTCACCAAGTGTCTCACATGTTCCTTGGCCTTCCATAAGGACTTGAAGATATTAGCCCCAACTAGAGCTACCTCAAACTACCCCATAAGACTATCCAGTAGTGGGAGGTCCTTCCATTTCTTATCTTTCTTAGGAACAGAGCATTTGATAGTATTCCTTATGAGCACTTTCCATGGTTCATTGCCTTCCATGGCCTTAAGGATCCATTTGGAAGCAAGAGAAATACCTTGTAGCTTCAAGTCTTTCAACCCCATCCCACCAGATAGTTTATTCATAGTGTCCCACTTGACTACATGTTGTTTCTTAGTCCCCTTGCCATCTGACCATAGGAATTCCCTAATCTACTTTTGGACATGATTAAATTGGTAGTTCTTAAATAGCCAGGCTGATGAGAAATAGATATTATAAGAGGCTATAATTTTTTGACAAACCTAGAATCTTCCAGCTAAGGAGAGAAAATTCTTATTCCACTTTGAGAGTTTCTTATCTATCTTGTTCCTTACCCATTCCCACATTTCTTTTAGATTTGGGAGGACAAAGAAAGGAATACCTAAATATTTTACAATCTGTGTTGGGCCCAACCAATTAAGAGAGTATTTCATAAGCCATCCCGGAGGGTTGTCCTCCCAGCCAAGAAGATTGGATTTGTGAAGAGCAATTTTGCTACCAGATGCCAGACAAAAAATATCAATATTTTTCATCAGGGCTGCAAGGTTTTCTTCCTCCAGCTTAATTAATAGTGCAGTGTCATCAGCAAACTGGATATTACAAATTTCCTCTTTGTTAGGTAATGTAATACCCCTAACAGTGGGAGTAGAAGAGGAGTCCTTAGGCAGGTAGAACATTGCATCAGCAGCCAGAACAAAGAGGGCAGGAGCTAAAAGGCACCCCTGTCTGATAGATCTAGTAAGTGCAAAAATGGAGGATCTTAATCCATTGACTTCAACAACGGCATTGGCATCACATAATAAGGTTCTGACCATATTAAAAAATCCAAGGGGGAAGCCTAATGATTGAAGCATCTGAATGATATAGTCCCATTCTATTCTTTCATACGCTTTCTCAAAATCTATGAGCAACATGGCTCCACTCTGCTCTGACTTCTTCGCCCAATGCAAGGACTCCCAACATGTGATTAAGTTTTCCAGTATGTACTGTCCTTTAACAAACCCTGTTTGAGTATTGCTAACAATCTTAGGTAAGATCTTTTCCAATCTGCATGCAACCAACTTAGCTAAAAATTTGTAGGACACATTCAACAGTGTGATAGGTCTCCAATTTTTAATTAAGATTTTGTCTCCTTCCTTGGGGATGAGCTTTATTAGACCCTCATTAACATTCTTTCCTAGGGAGCCACTATTTATCGCCTCAGTGTATAGGGAGTAAAGATCATCAACAATCCATCCAATGTTTTCTTTATAAAATTCTACTGGAAACCCATCAGGGCCGGGGGATTTATCATTACTGAGAGCCAAGATAGCTCCCTTGATTTCTTCTTTTGTAATATCCATTTCAAGTAACTTACTATCCTCCTTGTCAATAAGCTTGGTAACTAGGGACATAATAATTTTTTTGGCATTCTCCTGTTCCTCCCTACCTAGTTCAGTAGAGAATAGATTCTTGTATAATTGGGAAAAACATTCAAGAATTTTAGTTGGTTCAGATAGGTTCTTATTCTGATCCGAGATAGTGCCAATTTTTTCTCTGGCTTGTTTCATTTTAAGAATATGGAAGAAGAATTTAGACCCTCGATCTCTAGTATCTAACCAATTCAATTTATCCCTAGCTCTCCATCCTTTGATTTTCTGATTCTGTAGTCTTCTAAGATCAGCCTTGACCCTAACAAGTTGGTTAGTGAGTGATATATTCTCAGGGTCCCCTTGGAGTTCAAGTTCAGCCAATTAGAGGTCATTATGCAATTGTAACTCAGATGCTCTGGCATCTTTTGCCTTCTTTTTACCCATAGCTTGGCAGAGTGAGGTCCAAGTTTTAATATTCTGATTCCATCTATCTATGTTGGACCATTGGGGATTACCATATTTGTTAAACATTTTGACCAGACACAGGGCATATTCCAGGTCCTCATCATGTAACAGACTAATGTTAATCTTAAAGTTAAATCTAGGGTTGGGTGTGGATACCCTATTCTCAGTTAACTTTAGTCCTATCATAATAGGATGATGATATGAGAGTGTATAAGGTATGACAACATACTAAACTCCCCCATCATTTTTATTAATTTCAAAGAAGTCTTTGTTGAAGTAAAATCTATCCAGTTTGTAGTAAACTCTTTTATTATATTGTTGATGGTTACACCAAGTGTACCATATTGATTTATACTCACCCTTCTTTCCTGCTAGAGGATCTAATAAATTCATCTTGTTAGTCATCCTTTCCCACTAAAGTCTCTCAAAACCCTTCCATTATACCTTATTACCGCCCTATTTATCTTGAGAATTTATTACCATGTTGAAGTCCCCACCCAGGAACCAGGGGATATCTTCTAAATTAGCAACCCATTCCCACATACTTGCCCTTTCCTTGTAGTCATTGGAGGCATAAATTGAATATATGCCAAAGGTAGAGTTTCCATTCTAAATGATAGCCCATACTGCCTTAGTACAGGGGGATTGCCCCCATTTTCCACCTTATTAGCCCAGTTAGGGTTTAATAATATTGCAACCCCTCCTCTTCCTTTAGGGTGGTTGGTATAAAAGGGAGTGGCCTCCCTCCAAATGGATCTTAATCTAACTTCCAAGGTGAACCCCACTGATTTCAACTCCTGGAGCATAAGACAGTCAATATCTTTATGCATGCTTAGAAATCTTTTGACCACATATTTCCTATCAAGGGCCTCAAGGCCTTTGATGTTCCATGAGATGGCTTTTAACATTAGGAGGATTGTTCAGTAGTATCTATAAAGGACTTGAACCCCTCAAATCATTTAGGCAATTCCTCAGGATTAGAGAGGTGACTAGCATGAAAGGCCACTGTTGAGAGTGGTCTACCTCTTTTTTTCCTTAGTTCAAAGAGTTGTTTAGGTCCCATTGATTCCTTCCTAATTGCCACCTCTTTAGATACTTTAGGGGATCTTTTCCTCCTTTTTTCTTGGATTTACTCCTTGTTAAATCCCCTTCCCCATTATTAGACCCAAAGTCAAAGATTCTAAAGTCTGGGGAGAATGGCTTATCCCCACCATTATTGTTAACCTCATCTTCATCAGGCTCCCCACAAGGTCCAGGTCCATGACCATCCTTAATGGCTTGGTCGGAGGAGGGGGTGGTCAGCCCCAATACCCCATCAATGTCACCTGATGCTAATTCAAGGGGTGTGGCCTCCAAGGGAGTATGAGAATCAACAGCAGTGGGAGGGATGCTTGTTTCCCCAAGGATGTCCCAATTGCCCCTACATTCAACCCCTATACTTATAATGCAGATGTCATTGGTGGTATCTTGAAGAACACCATCCTCCCCTTCAATCAAGTCATGGAGGAAGGGCATGGTACTGGCCTCAATTTCCTTTTTTTTGTATGCTTAAAGATTCTTCAAGTTGTTTTCTAAATTCTGCAGCAGTTTTCAACTTTTCAAGGACAATTTGTTGTGCATTTTGGGTCCTGGGTCCACCAAGTTTAGAGGGGAAACCAACCATTTCAGGTTCCATAGAGCTAGGGGTATTGTTGGCCAAGTTGGCCTCTTTTACGACCTTTTGATATTTGGCCAAAGACTCAGCTATCAAGGGAGGAGCACTGGGTGGGTTAGAGAAGCCTTGAGGTTGGTGGCTAGTGGGTGGGGGATCGGTGGCAGGTGGGGGTGGCAGATTGGTATGGTTAAACTGCGAGTGGATGGAAGGGGCCGAAGTTGGGGGTTCAGTGTGCAATGGGAGGGGAGTAGAGTCATTTTTTTTAGGGTTTGAGAGGGCTTCAGAGGCAGAGTGCTTAGAGTGTTGAGCAAAGGTGTTCTTGGAATAAGTGATATTCTTTCTTGGTAATAGAGGGCAATTTTTAAGGAAGTGTCCACTTCTTCTGCACTTATGACAGGCATTAATTCCTCCCAAATACTCTAAAGGACAAGAGAATAGTTGATTTTCAATGCATATATCAATTATAGAGGGAAGAGCCGAGCCAGGGTTGAGGGCAATAAGCACTCTCGCATCCATATGGGGTAGTAAGGTAGTAGAGGAATCGATTTTGATTACCTTACCTAGGGGTTCAATAAATTTGGATATACACCTCCATAAAAAGGTGGTACGTTTTTAATAATAACCCATTTAGGGTTAGACAATTCCATGACTTCCTCGTTGCATGCAATGGGATTCCAAGGGATGGCCTTAAAACAAGAGTTTCCAATATTCCAAAATTGTTTTTCTAGCACTTTCTTCTAGGTTTCTTTATCATTAAAAAAAATAAGAAACAATCCTTTTTGCAACATTCTACAAAATGAAAAATGGATGCCAAGTTTTGAAAACCAAACATCTTGAAACCACCTATTCAAATACTGTCTAGACGATATTCTATCTACATTAAGGGTTGCTAAAAAAATTGTAGAAACCCTAAGTCTAGTTATTTCCTTAGAAATGCATTCTAGCATGGAAGAATTAGGTTTAATGACAACTTTAGGTGCCGAGGCAGCCTCACCTTCTTCGCAGGTCTGGTTTGCAATTTCATCTTGGGAAAACTCTGACTCGAAACTTGCATCCTCTAGAAAAATGGTGCATTGTTCTTTGAGAACCTAGCGAAATGACTTCTTCCCTTCAGTGATGCCCTGATATTTTTTCTTCCCTTCTGTAGTGCTTGAATTGGATTTATGGCCTACCCCGACTTTATTTTTCTCCATTAATGGAGACACGAGGTGAATTGAATGCGGTGGCCTCCCGGTATGTCTGGGAGCCCCCGACCAGAGAGCTGACCTGCTTCCAAGGACTATTCGTTCATCCTTGGTTGCAGAGCTAGCCATTCATTTTCCTCCCATTAGAGAGTTAGTTAATGAATCACTAAGTAAGATAATTGTGCCTCACACATGGGAGGAGTGCTAACACAGACTCAACATGTTGTGGGAAGGCCTAAAATGCAAAACCATCATCCTTGTCTTCACAAAAGGATGTGTGGGTCCACATGAGGCTTGGACGGGCCGGAGGTTTGGAATAGGTTTCTAGGGTAACCTAGTGGATGGGGCCAAAACCTATGAAGACCTGCCTTGGAAACCATACCAGGTTGTATGATGACACGTGTCCCTTATGCTCGCTAGTGTGTTGTTGTGTTGTCTTAATAGGAGCACTTTTGTGGAGTCATCCTGTTGCTTATGCCCTTGTGAGAACCTGATGTCATGCTAGACCTTGGGTTGCGATGACTTAGTTTTGTGGATGCTCCAATGGACCTTTGTATTTGCTTCTATTATGTTCGGTTGGATCCTTTCCTATTCAGAGATCATTTATGTATTTATTTGACTGATGTGGTCATTGTATATTAGTTATGTTCGCCTTGATGGCAGGATTGTAAATGATGTGAGCCTTATGTATTCTTAACTTATTTAATGATCAGAGGGGTCTTGTAGTTGAGCAAACCCAGAGATGTAGCCATCTAGGGGTGAACTCCGATATCAATTTGGTGTTATGTGGTGCTTATGTTCTTATGTTCCTTTTTAGTTTTTATCATGTATGGATGACATTATGTTAGAATGTATCAAGTGGATTAGATGAAATTAATTTTAAATGCATGTGTCTAGTCATCATATTAAATGCAAAAAATGGATCATGAAAGAATGTAGATTAGAATAATGGAATATATTCAGTTATTGATAATGAAATTAACTATGCATGGAAAGAACTCATTAGTTTATAATGAAATTAAAGTGTGTTATATAACTAGATGCATGACTTAAGTTTTAATGAAAGTTTGAACGTAAGGGTTGGTTAAATCATAATGGATAAACTCATTAAGTTATCTATCTTTTAACTTTAATGGATGAACATCCACATGTTATCTATGTTTTAACTTTAATGGGTGAATTTCCTCATGTTAGCTACATCTTAAACCTTAATGCATGAACGCGTCCTATTATCTATAATTTTCATTTACTGAACAAATTATATCCTTGTTTAAAGTAACAACATGAAATTAAGTTAACCTTCTTAATTGGATCAAATCTCATGAGTTGATTTAGATGTTAGATTAAGTAATCATGTTGGGAAACTCCTTAGGTATTGTTTAGTCTTCTGATGTGTTATCGGAGCTTTTGATAACTCATTGTATCATTATGTTATGTTTAATTTTTTTTTAAAATTATTTGCACTCCATTCATGTGTTTAGCTTTATCCCTTCAGGGTTTCCTGGTGGGGCATTACATTTGGTATCAGAACCAATGTTGCAAACACTAAGATCTCTGGTGTCACTTGTGCCCTTAGTTGGTGTGAGGTGTATCGACCTT
This sequence comes from Cryptomeria japonica, assembly GCF_030272615.1. NCBI lineage: Eukaryota > Viridiplantae > Streptophyta > Pinopsida > Cupressales > Cupressaceae > Cryptomeria > Cryptomeria japonica. The sequence continues at coordinate 331,590,411 of NC_081415.1, forward strand.
ATGTTGTATGCTTGTCCTCCTTTTGTATGTGTGTGATTGAGGCATAGGATCTTGAAGATCTTAAGGACTCGTGTTCTATTTTTTTTTTGTGTATTCTTTTGAGCAAACCTTAATTGTGTGTAACATGTGTGTTCACACCTTGCTTTCACCTTCTTGATGTTGGTGCTTTTTGAGTGATTATATGTGGTTGTCTTGAATCTGAAAGTATGAAATGTGCTTGTATTAAGATTATGATCTAGCTTAGTGTTGTCCACTTGAAGGACTTGTATGGTAGATATTGAAGGCTTATTTTGTAGCAAATTGAACGATTATCACCCTTCCTCCTCTTTCTCTCTAGAAATTAAAATGTTTGTTATATGTGTATTTATCTCTTATGTGAGTTTTCTTATTGCAAGAGAAAGGTTGTGACTTCTTGAACCCTTATGTGAACCTTATGATGCTTTTGTGCTTCTAGATAATAAGAGGGCTATAGGTTTAAAATATCATAATGGTTATTGGGAGGAAAAATTTTAAGTTTTTGTAAGAGGATTCTCCATATGTATTGTAGGAGTAACATAATTAAATTCTATCTTAAGTAATGTGCATTAATGTGTGAATAGTTGTTATGTGAAACTTCCTTGTGGGTAAAAGAGGTATAAAAAGGGAACATGTTACAGTGGCTAAGAGTGTATTAATGTGTTTCATGAAAGATTGTTTTATATGTTTCATTATACCAATTTGATTGCGGACCTATTTTAACATTGCTATATTGAACTTGCTTTTGGATATATATAATGACTTAGCTTGACTAGAGAGTGCAAATGAAAAAGCTTTTTTGATGTGCATGCATTAATATATATTATTTAGTTGATGGTTCCTCATTACCTTCTTATCGTACCCTAGATTTTCAAAGAAAGGTTGCAGATTATGATAGGCTTTGTAGAGAATTAAAAATAGTGAGTGTTCACAAGAGATCTTGTATTATCGAAAAGATTGCCTATCTTGACCTTTGTTGTTTGGAAAACTAAAATATTTTGTTGTAACCATAGTAATTGGAGATGTCATGTTAGGTTGATTGGCATTCTTCTAAAATGGTAGTGAAATGAAAGCCATACCATTAAGATGATAGGCGTATAGTGAGAAATTTTATAATGTTGTGTGATCTTGTGTCCATGTATGAAATAGATTGGTTATCAAACTCTCTTTTTCCTCCTTCTTGCGTAGATTATTAGATTTTAGTAATGCTATTAAAGAGTGCATTGATTTAAGTAGAGTGTTTATAAAGCATGTGAAATTGTACTTTTTGCATTTTTTGCTTTTTATGGAAAGATGAAAGTCTTGAGCTTCATAACAAAATTTGCATAGTTAGTAATGTGGTTGTGAATGCTTAATGGATTTAGAAAAGATATCAGAATGATGTTATTTCCTTATGTAATTTTGAATGGTTAAGAAGAATTTCAGTACTTGTATCTAGAATAAAATTTATTTCGTTATTCATGTGAAAAGCATAATTAAAACCTTCCTTGAGTAGATGATAGCGTACTAAAAAGTACTCCCCGTAAATGTGACTAAACCAGTACTAGCGCTTTCTTTGTGTATTGTAAGAAACCCATGCTTGCTATATGTGCCCATGGGATGGTGAAGTAATCAACCATGGAGGATATGTTTGTTTATGAGTATGGGAAACCATATTGTTTATGTGATGTTGCTTAATTGTTACCCTACTGAGTACCAAACCTTGGGTTGTTGGTAATTCAGTATGTTAAGGGGTAGTATTAGAAGTCACCATTCCTTGAATAGTATGGATCGGCGTATGAGTAATGCCAGCGTGAAGCAACTTTAGCTTTTCTATTTTGAGGAAAAATATGGTTAAATAATGAAACTATATTATAGGTGTACTCAATACTTTCCCTTTTTGATGAATCTATTTATAAGGTTTATGTGTGCAACCTATCCCTCTCCTTTATTTGAGCATATTGATGGCAATTCTTGAGCATAGTGTTGATGTATCTTGGAGGATCTTTTTCCTTGTCTTCATGAAAGGTAGGTTTTGTAAACTTGAGCTGCCAGTTAGTAGGTGTTGGCAGACATGTGGGTGGACCCTAGCTATGTATACCTCTGGCTTATGATGAGTATCCTGAGAGGTACATCGCTATGAGGGGTGTGACTTGCGTGTGCCTTTTTCCATGAGGTACACTGCCATGCGGGATACATCCATTGTGTGCCTTTTTCCACTTGGAGTATTGACATGCCATGCTGAAACATGATACGGGATGTAGTAGATATTACCATGTGGCCTACCGACTAGTTTAGGGTAGAGTCATGCTGCGTGATGACGTGATGTGGGGTGATGTCGAGGTGCACACTGCCATGCCATGTGGATGTGTGACTAGGCTTCACCACATGATGAGCTATTGCAATAGCTAGACGATTGCTCCTTCCTTCCTCAGTGGTGGCTAGATGCTAGTCACATAGTGATGTTATGTGCAGTTGTGATATTCTTATTTATTTCTTTATGGACCAGCAATTTATTCTATTTTGAGTTTGAAGGTTTAGCCACGATCTTGTGATCTTTTGCATACTTGATTTGGTGTTGAAAATTCTGGATTATGTTCTTGCCTTATTGTTGGAATTGATGATTTATTATCTTTATTCATTTGTACTTTGGTGGCTAAACTGGTTTATCCTTATTGTTTTTGTATCCTGGTTCTGTGTTGTAATGTGAATTCCTCTCCAAGAACATAGGAGGCGGTCTTGGATAAGTGTATTTGAGGATGTAGACATAGGGAACCTTGAGGATGGGGGTATGTGAGGCTGTGATGCAGCTAGGATCCACTACCTACCTATGTATGGTGACTATCTCTTGGAGGCTAACCACCTTACTCAATAAGGTATGTTCACGAAGGTCTTGTATGGAAGGTAGCACCGCTATGGTGTGCCCTAGCACCATTGAGCCTTGAGTGAGATATTGGATATTTATGATTATGTTATTGTTCTGAGATCAGGCATAGAGATGTTGATCATGCATGTTATCTTTGACTGAGCATTAGACATGCTCACATGTGGCCTTTTGAGTTGTGCATTCCAGTTATGTGGATGATTATTATGTGTAATCATGGAGTTAAATTATGTTATCTTGTTACTATGTTATGGGACATAGTCATTGGAAAGATTTTTATATACCTGGCAAGTGTAAGCAATTGTGTTCTATATGTTGCTCTTACTGCATGAAAGCTAACTTGGTTGTAGAATTTGAATTTTGAAGCTAGTTCTATGCGATAAAGTTTTATGAAAGATGGATTGGTAAAGGAAATTGATCACGATGGCATGTTTTCTTGTTGGTTACCTCTTTTTATGCTTTAATTTGGTGTGATGAAAGGGAGAAGTTCTTGTTTCTCTACTATGATCATAGATAGTTCTTAGAATATTTTAAGAAATGTATGGATTTAGATGTATCTTGCCAATGAATAATGGCATTCATAGAGGATTTAGCAATAATATTTCATTTATTTGTGGAAAGATTCCTATGTGCAATTAGATATTTATTGAATGAGTTTCAGGCCTAATGCATGCGACATACTCTTTATCTAGCCTTATGACTTCCAAGAGTAAGTCAGAACCTAGGGGGGAGGATGTAGTACCCTTGCCCTAATCAGATTCTAATCTCGGTTTGACCTTGGTTAGCTTATCATGTTATAATGTTATACTCAGATGTTTTAATTAATGTGCATACCTATTAATGTGGTTGTCACATCAATTCATATGTAAGTTTATTATGCTATTAATCTCGGGCTAACACTTTTATTAAATATATATATACATATATGCATGTGTGATTCATGGTTGCAGGAGACTGTAGGTACAGTATCGCATGGGTGCAAGGTTTGACTCCATCTGGGTTCACAGGTTTGAGTGCTCCTCATTAACCCTTAGGAAATGGAATAGGTGGTCGGGAGAACCTCATCTGACCCTAGTCATGCTCAAGAGAGCATTGTTAGTCATCTGTCAGTATTCCTTTGGTTGGGTATGCAGGTCGTTTGTTTGGTTGGCTTTCTTGGATTGCGTGTTTTGTGTGTGGTTAAATTGAGTAATTAATCCTTTTTATTTTATTTAATTAAGTTGTGTTTATGCATTAAAAATTAAGGGACTAAATTAAATAGGTTCTCTTTATGCGATTAATCGTTATTTAGAATTACTCAATTCAAATTGGTAGCTAGTTTAAATAAAATGGTAAATTTTAATGGATTAATATATTTAGTTATGCTTTTGGAAAGGAAAGATTTAAATTAATTTGAAATAGAATTAATTTAATCTCTTTGCCTTTAAAAAAATAGAAAGGTTGATTTTAATTATTTAAAGAAAATCAATTTTAATTAGAAAAGCAAGTTAATATTTATTTGATAAAGTGTGAAAGATTAATTTGGGGATTTTATTTTAAATAAAAAAAATATATTGCCCTCATAATATTTTTGAAATTTAAATGTTAAGTTGTGTTAATTTGGAAAATTAGAAATTACATGAGGAAGAGGCATTTTGATTTTTGAAAATTAGAAAAAAATTGTGTAAAAGTATTTTTATTTTAAAAAGGAGATTTTTTGGTCAAAAACTTGGCATTTAACCTAGGGTTTGAAAATTTTTGTGGGAGGATTATTTTTGGGGAAAAATATTTTTCGGGAATGAAAATTTGGGGATTTTGGAGGGGAAGATATTTTTGGAGCTTGTAGGTTGGGCTCTCCTTCAATCTTGCCAGGATTGTTGAACCAAGTAGGCCTCTGGTTTATTTCATTGGCTTCTTTGTTTTAAAGAAATTGTTTTGGTTTTGTTTTGTAAAAATTTGGTTGTGTTTGTAGATAATTCCTTGTTTTGTGTGGTAAATGGAAGAGTTGTAATGAATTCACAAACTCAAACCCTCCTTATTTCCTTTCCAAACCTCCAGACGTCATTTTTGCTTGTATAAATTGGTTTTCAAAAATTAAAACTAGAGATTGGGGTTTGGTTGTTCAAGATGAAATTTTGTTTAAAACTCCATTGAATCTTCTCATAAATAAGTTTTAAATTGAAATTTAGTTTGAGGGTTTGGCAGATTTGATGTTAAATATGTGTAAATCAATCTCATTTTGCCAATATGGTGTTTGATTGAAAGAAAATTTTCTTGTTCTGGGTTATTCTGTAAATGCAATATTTTAGAAAAAAAACTCATTATTTTCTAGAAATTACGTTTTTAAGTCTCTGTAGAGATTGGGTTTTTTGTGAGTTGTTGTTTTAACAGTAAAAAAATTAGAAAAAAATAAAAGAAAAAAAGAGCAAATTACCCACATGGCGGGGAGAACCCCCCCCCGCCCACGATGCAGGAGGTAGCACGCTACCAAGGGTAGCGGTTGCTACCTATTGGTAGCAGCACTACCAATGGTAGTGGACTGCTACCTTTTGGTAGAAGCGCTACCATAGGTAGCGTGAGCTACCAAGGGGGGCCCACGTGGAGGTCCACATGGGTACCCTCCCCCTTTTTTATATATATTTTTTTATCAAAAAAAAATATAATAGTTTAATATTTTAAATAAATGTTAATTTTTTTAAATAAAGTTTTTTATTATGATTAAATTTGGCATTAATTAATAATTTATGAATAAGTTGTTTTTAATTAATTTTATAATCTTAAATATACATTAATTAATATTCAAATCCTATTTTATTATTAATGCATATTTTTCTAATTAAATACTTTATTTGCTAATTTCGTTATTAATTATTAATTTGTTATATTTTATTAATCACTGATTAATAAATATATATATTAATCAATAGTTAATTTTGGTATTTTTCTATATGTGCATAAGGAAGTAATTTGTGGATTTGGGAAAAGCTTGCCTATTTTTGGTTCCTTTAAATGTATGTATCCTTAATCGGAAAAGTGTAATTTGGTTCTGGAAAAGGTGAACTTGGAGAAATTATTTTCGAACCAGTATGACAATGATGTTTTATTTGAAGATTAAATATCAGATTTAGATGGTTAATGTTTATTTAATTATATTCATGTGAACTTGGTTTAAAAACTCGCGATGATGTATTTATGTTATGTTTTGATGCAAACGAACTTAGTGAGTTAGAAAACCAAGAATCGGCCTGTACCTAGATGAAGTAGACAACTCTAATCTAACTTAGATCATTTAGAAAACTTGATCGACTTTTATTGTTTAAATCAATAGGAAAGAAGATTGTCTTTTTCAGTTATTGCCTATGGAAGTTTAAATTTATGTATTCATTTTTTCTTAAGTAATGGTAAGCCTTGCTTTGTTTGATTGGACCTTGTCGTATGGATTGAATTGGGGTACCTATTTCTATCCTCGGTTTCAAGTTTGACTATTGTTTTGTGGTGGTGTTGTAATTGGTCATGTCCCTTATGCGGGTGTCGAATGATGATTTGTGGTTGGCCATAGCTGGTCAAGTCTCTAGTTAGAGTACCATCAGTCAGTGTATCTCATATGAAGTCATGTTTGACCAAATGGTTGTTAACTCCATTTTGAACTCTGTATGCTTGACCTTGTGTATGTCTGGGTTTATGAGTTCATTTGAGTATAGTCTAGTGTCGTATGGGAAAGTGGTTTTTGATTGGGGGTCATGCCCAAAGTGGTTGCTGGGTAACCCATCAAAAGTGCGACTAATAAGTGATAACCTAATAGTATATTAGAGAGTTAGTTAATGAATCACTAAGTAAGATAATTATTCCTCACACATGGGAGGAGTGCTAACACAAACTCAACATGTTGTGGGAAGGCCTAAAATGGAAAACCATCATCCTTGTCTCCACAAAAAGATGTGTGGGTCCACATGAGGCTTGGATGGGCCGAAGGTTCGGAATAGGTTGCTAGGGTAACCCAGTGGAAGGGGCCAGAACCTATGAAGACACGCCTTGGAAACCATACCAGGTTGTGTGATGACACTTGTCCCTTATGCTCGCTAGTGTGTTGTTGTGTTGTCTTGATAGGAGCACTTTTGTGGAGTCGTCATGTTGCTTATGCCCTTGTGAGAACCTAATGTCATGCTAGACCTTGGATTACGATGACTTAGTTTTGTGGATGCTCCAATGGACCTTTGTATTTGCTTCTATTATGTTTAGTTGGATCCTTTCCTATTCAAGGATCATTTATGTATTTATTTGACCGATGTGTTCGTTGTATATTGGTTATGTTTGTCTTGATGGTAGGATTGTAAATGATGTGAGCCTTATGTATTCTTAACTTATTTAATGATTAGAGGGGTCTTGCAGTTGAGCAGACTCGGAGATGTAGCCCTCTAGGGGTGAACTCCGATATCAATTTGGTGTTATGTGGTGCTTATGTTCTTATGTTCCTTTTTAGTTTTTAACATGTATGGAAGGCATTATGTTAGAATGTATCAAGTGGATTAGATGAAATTAATTTTAAATGCATGTGTCTAGTCATCATATTAAATACAAAAAATGGATCATGAAAGAATGTAGATTAAAATAATGGAATATATTCAGTTATTGATAATGAAATTAAGTATGCATGGAAATAACTCATTAGTTTATAATGAAATTAAAGTGTGTTATAAAAGTAGATGCATGACTTAAGTTTTAATGAAAGTTTGAACATAAGAGTTGTTTAAATCATAATGGATAAACTCATTAAGTTATCTATCTTTTAACTTTAATGGATGAACGTCCACATGTTATCTATGTTTTTACTTTAATGGGTGAATTTCCTCATGTTAGCTACATCTTCAACCTGAATGAATGAACGCATCCTATTATCTATAATTTTAATTTACTGAACAAATTATATCCTTGTTTAAAGTAACAACATGAAATTAAGTTAACCTGCTAAATTGGATCAAATTTCATGAGATGAGTTAGATGTTAGATTAAGTAATCATGTTGGGAAACTCCTTAGGTATTGTTTAGTCTTCGACTGTGTTATCTGAGCTTTTGATAACTCATTGTATCATTATGTTATGTTTAATTTTTTTTTTTTAAATTATTTGCACTCCATTCGTGTGTTTTAGCTTTATCCCTTTGAGGTTTCCTGGCAGGGCATTACATATTGTAGATCTATTGTTTTGTAGGCTTTTTGTTATTGATTCTTGTAATGGTGTTTCATCTCTCTTGGGATTGAGTTTCTTGTTGGTTTTTGGTTTGAAAATTTTGTTGTGTTTATTGTTTGAAAATTTTGTTGGTTTTTTGTTTGAAAATTTTGTTGGTTTTTTGTTTAAAATTTTTGTTTTAAAATACTATCAATAAATAAAATTTGTAACAAAAAATAATAAAAGAAGCATGTCTTGACATCAATGCTAGTGATCTTATTTCTAAAAATTATGTATTAAAGCATAATATCACTCATTAAAAATAATAAAATATAAAAAATAAGTTAATAAATGTTTAAAAAATGAGAAAAACTAGATTTAGTTTATTTAAATATATATCTAGAATTTACACACAAAATCTCAAATATCATCGTAATAGCAAGTTGGCGTCGCGGTCAATTACTAGGTCTCTTCCATTTGAAGCTTCTATAGCTCAAAATTGTTATAATTTTCAATATTTATTCCTCAAAACGTGCTAACAAGTTTTGTCTAATGAAAACAAAGAATATAATCCAAGAAACTCTCACAAGAGTAACAAAATCCACCTTCCAAGAATACCATGCTTTAATTAATTTTTATTTTTGTATAATGTGCATCTAATATGCTTGATTGGGTAGATGGATGGACTAGTAGATCATCATGTATACACATAAAAATGGCTATGAGCAATTAAATAAATATTTTATATTTATTTAATAATTATTCTTCTACTAAATAGTTAATTTGAAAAGATTAATTTATTTAATTCATTTCATGTCCTTCTATTAATTAATTTAATTGAAACATTTTATTAATTAATTCATTTATCCTTTTCCTCTAAGCAATTAATTAAATATCTAATATTAATTATTCCTCTAATCGATTAAATATCTAATATTTAATGATTATTCTTCTATCCTATAGTCTCATTAATTAAATAATTTCTAAATTATTTAATTTCATTTCCAACTCATCCTTCCATCTCCACTTCATCCTTCCTTGGCCAACTCATCCATCATGTGGCTAAATTAATTCAACAAAATTAATTAAATAAAACATTTATTAGCCACTTATCTCCAACTTCCAAAATAAATGAAATATTATGTACGTACACATATTTCTTAGCCTTCTTCTATATTCTCTCTAACATCCCTATATCTTAGGAAGGACTTGAGTCCACTTGTCCTCTCATGCCTAAATCTTCTCCAACCATCCCTAGATTCCCTCAGTCAACAAATCAGTCAACGTGAGGTGAGTGACACTTGTCTTCTCCTTCCCCCTTTCTCTCAACCTTCAGCTTTGCTCACAACCATCCAAATTTGCAAATCTGATCATGACCGTTGATCCAGGACACATCATCTTATCCTCTCAAAGTCTATAAATGTGGGAATTTGAGTTGAGAAAGAGTTAGTGTTCAAGTTAAAAATTTGAATAAACTTATGCATCTGTGAGTTTTAATCTTGAAGCAATTTAGCAATTTTAGCATTTCTCATTTACCATAATCATTTAGCTTTAAATGATTTGCATTGCATATTATAGTATCAATTAACTATCAGTTATCAGTCTATTCTTCATATGCCATCTTGGAAGCTACCAATGCTTGTCTGAGAGAAAATCATCTGCAACCAAGAACAGTGGAGTTAGGACACATTGAGACTTAAATCATGAAGGTAAAACTAGTGTTTTTATTTTATATCAATTTCATGTAGTTTCATTGGTTGAGTTTGCATTTTGTGTAGCATTTCCTTTGTATTTTGTGAAACTAACATGTTGCAGGTAGTATTCTGATGATGAAATTCAAGTCAACATAGTTTGGCGCCCATCGTGGGGCTGGAGCCTCGCATATATCTTTCTAATATCCCGTCTAGTTCTCGCAAACATAAGTTTAATGCATTTCTAATCCAGATTCACGCCTCTGTGAGTTCTAACAATGCTTTTGTTTAATAGATTGGCACTTTTATCTCTCAGGTTAGTGCTTTTGTTGGCAAATCAATGCATTTGAGTCTTAGATTAGCACTTTTGTCTTTGAGATTAATGCATTTATCATTTTGGTTAGCACTTTTGTCAATGAATTCTTGTATTTTAGTCCACACAGCAATGCTTTTGTATCGCAGGTTCACGCTTTTGTCCTCTAGGTCAGCGCTTTTGAGGTGGAAGACAACGCATTTGTTAGGATAGTGCTTTTATTTGCAACTAACAAACTTTTTCTGTAGGTCCGAATGTCCAAGAATTGAAATTTTCAAACTACTAACATATCTATGTGCAGGATTGTTTTTAAGCAAATTTCATGCATTTCCTCATGTAGTTAAATTAAGATTTTTATTTTGGAAAGTAACACATCATATCTTGCTCATTTAGCTTAACTAAGGGATAAATTGACAGCATGCAACTTGTATTTTGAGTGACTTCTTTAAAGTAGTTGCACATAGATTGTAGAGGGCTAAAATAAACTTATGTTTTTTGTGTTTGATGAAGTAGTAGGTAAGTATGCCCTCACCCTCATATGGTGATCAAAAAACCAAACCTACTCTCTTTTATGTGTAACCTTTAGAGGGCTTGCCTTCTCGAGTTGCCTTGAGGGGGCCAATGAGAGGGGAATGACCCAAAGTGGAAATGGGATAATATCGAGTCCTTCCGATCCACTCTAAATAAATCATGTTTCTGATGAAAGTCACAAGAAACATGTGCTGATAAGTTCATACCGACACTATGTTTCCCCATAAACCCTATGGAGCATAACCTCCATAGGCTGGGAACCTTCTGTATTTACAGAGCTGAAAGTTCCACATGTATGGCCACATGACCGAAAGCCTTTACTAAAAACCACTTGTACTAGTTGCCAAAATCCTTCTAATTGTTGGTGCAGGAGGTCGGATCTCTGAAGCAGCTCACACACATATGATTCTTAGTAGAGATATAAAGTTTGTCATGGGGATTTTTCATGGAAACTGGTGCTTGGCTGCCCTAGAGAAGTGAGTGTCGAGGGTGGAGCTAGTGGGGTCAAGCATCTAAATATCCTCTTTGAATAGCATAGCCTCAGGGGAAACCCCATGTGAGATTCAACAATTATTGTCTCAGCCCGCCATAGGATTTGTACTTGCTTGTGCATTTTGTTTTTCAAACATTGTGTCTTCTATATCTATAACATGCTTAGAATGGTAAAAAATTGAAGAAAATCATCATCTAAAAATGAGCAAAAATCCAACAACTTGCTGGAAAAATTGAAAAAAATCCTTGAAACATAGTCAGAGCAGCGCTTTCAAGCAACAAAATAGTGCATTTGTCTCATAAGTTATCACTTTTGACCAAAAAGTTAGCACAAATGTTTTGTCACATCTGAGACAAAGCATATCAAACCAAAATTTCAAAGTCAGTATCAAAACACTTCTTGAGTAGAATTATCTTTAAACTATCACACATCTTCAAACTAGTTCAATAACTAGGTTACTAATCCAACAGGCTATTTCCAAAAGGTTTCCATAAGCATAAAACATTCAACAAGCTAGTGATTCAAACATATTAAGTGCAAAAAAAAAATCAACATCATTATCAATTTCTCATTAGGATATATCAAATCCTCTATCACGAAACTTGATCAATCCACCTTATGTTCATTATCTTGGATATATCTTTCCTATTTTGAACCTAGGTTATGTCAAAAATTAGAATTGCACTCACATTGGAATCAAGCAAACTTGTAAACTATCATATGCTTATATGACTTTTAAGTATCGCCTTAAGAAAAGAAAGCCCAGTTATAAAGCTACTCAAAAAAGGATAAGATTCTTGTATATCAATTGCAAGATCTTATTAAAACATAGGACATTCCTACACCATTATCGTCACTATTTACGTGGCTACGGGATAGAATTTGACGGAGAAATTTTGCAAGGACATTCTTTTCAACAAAGAGATGCTTTATCAAAGAGAACCAACAACAATGGTAAAATAAACAAAGCGTACCTTCCTAAACCAATAATCACCTATTGAGTTGTTTTTAGAAGGTCAAAACTTCAAAAAAATTGAAACAATCACATGCTAGTTTGGACTAGAGCTCAATACGAACAACTTGGAAAAAAGCAAAAACAAATGGAAGAAGAAGATAATTCAATGCTCCAAACTTTTGGGTATACGGTTGTTGATGAAGATGTGGTCAATAACACCATTAGAGACCTTGAACAAAATTTCAAATTTGATAGACTAATGGAAAAATTATTAGCGAAGCAAAAAGAAAAATATCTTTTGATGTTGGCAAAATCAGGAGCTAAATTGCCACAAGACTTTAACATAGAAGGCTTGAAACAAGATGCAGAGACAAGTAACACTCAAAACACAGATGATCCAAATAACAAAGATATAAACAAAGAAATCTATGACGAAACAAGGGGAGATAGAACAAGAAAAGAACATGATGACACAAGAAGAGAGCGTAGTGATAGAAGAACTTATGAAGAGACAAGGAGAAACCATATGGATAATCCCTTGTTAAATCTCACTCACCAAATGCAAACTCTACAACAAAAAATACAAGATATGTAGAATGGAACAAGTTCCAAGAAGTATTCATTGGAAGATATCTTCCTGTATCCTTTTGATAAAAGTTTAAATATGATACCATTTCTAGAGCATTGCAAGATCCCTAAATATGATAAATACAATGGGAGGTCTGATCCTCAAGATCACATTAGGGAATTTTGTACTATGAGTATGGAATTTTCACACAACGAAACTTACCTAATGCATCTATTCCCTAGGAGTTTAAATGGACAATCAATGGAATGGTTCTCAAGATTACCATCTGGAATCAAATCTTTTGAAGAACTCATGAATAGGTTTATTTCACAATACTCCTACAATGTAAGAAATGAGATAACAATGTTGGATTTATGCAATGTAAAGAAAAATAATGGTGAATCTTTCATGATCTTCTTGTAGCGATGGAAATGAATATTTAATACGTATCTAAGAGATGCACCTGATCAAGAAAAAATGGATATATTCATTGATAATCTTATTAGTGAGATGAGTTATCATCTAAAAATGCAATGTCCTCCTTATTTCGCCAAGATGATTGAGAATGGTCTAAAAATAGAAGATGCAATGGTAAAGAAAGGAGAGCTAAAGCTTTACAATAATTTCTACAACAACAACAACAACAACAATGACAAACCCAAGTTTTGGTCAAAGAATAGGAATATCATCAATGGAGGAAATGAAGACAATAATGCTACAAAACAACAACCAATCTTTAATCTATCAAGTCAAATCCTGAACAATAACAATCAAGAAAACAATAAATCCAAGTCTTTCTTCTCCAATCCTCACAAGAAATTCACAAACATTGGAGAACCCTTGAAATCAGCTTTGAAAACTCTTCTTGCGAATAAACTAATTATTTTACCAGAAGCAAGAAGTTATGAACCACAAGTCAAACCTAATTGGTGGAACCACAACCATTTTTGCAATTACCATCAAAATAAAGGACACCAAACTAATGATTGTCAAAGATTGAAACACCTTACCCAAGATTTAATCGATAATGGAACTATCACAGTGGATAGTCATAAGACAAACAAATCACATCTAGCCTTTAAAACTCTGCTTCCAAACTATGAAAAAGGTGAACAATATAAATCAAAATATGACAAAGGAAAAGCCAAAGTTAACTACACTTATACATATGATGATGTGGTAAATGTCATCATCGTTAAAGATAACATACTGTAGCGTCCTAAAATTGTGACACTTGCAATTTCGACTGCATTTCGGTCTTCACGATGGCGACGCAACACGCAACCTGAATGGAGACCCCAAAACTTGCTCACGACACTGAAAACTGCATTTTTCATGCACCCTAGCCTGAACCTCCTTTGCACCCCACTGTCCGGGAGGTGGGACCAGAGCGCCCAGCGCCCTGGTCCCTAAGGACCAGGGCGCCCAACGCCCTGGTCCTCCAGGACCATGGCGCCCAGCGCCCTGGTCCCTGGGTCCTATTTTGGGCCCGGTTTCCTAAGTGATATCGGGTCTTTTTGATTGCAATTTGGAAATATACTTCCCTGGTCGGCCTAAGGTTGGGAAAATCAGTCTATCAGCCCTAATTGACAAGTATATAAACTACATTTTTCTCTCTCATTTGGCATGAAGAGGATATGTGTACAAAGCGTGGAAACTATACTCAAGCATTCAAGCATTCAAGCAATTGATCATTCCAAGTCTCCATTCAAGGCTAAGTGTTGCATTCAAGACAAGGATTCAACCATTGAAGAGGAGATCACTTATTACATGCTACATACTACAACACACAACATTTAAACCTTTGCACATAAGGATACAAACATCCTTAGAACAAGGTATTAGTACTTGTTTTACATTACAGTCATTTACATTTACAGCACTTGCTCATTTCTTGGTTAATTCCAAAACCGGGGTTTGACCTAAAGGCAAACCCCTAATCCCTAACCCCCCAATCGTCTTCGCTTTTCTGTGTGTAGGTTGCAGGTACACGGCTGAGATTGAAGATCTGGAATCCTTGTGCAGAGACGAACAGATCCCCCTTCGTTTCGCGGATTTTTCGGAGGACTGTGGCGCCGGGCACCATTGTCCTGACAACTTTTGCTCAAATTTGTAGGACAGCGTCGTATCAACATTTTACTACTAATTCCAGGTCCGCAGCTTCATCCTATAACCTAAACTCAGTTTATAAGCGAATCTTTATGACTTTCTATGCATCCTTAGCTTAATTTCCTTAATCAACATTCTTTACAAAAGAGGGTAGCTTTGCTTTCCAAACCCTTGAAATTCATTTAGCATCCAATCTTACATCGTGCGGGATTGAATCTTATGAGTTTCAACCCCTCTTTTGAATGTAAAGTCTTCCCCCTAAGTGAAAACCCATCGAATCCTAGCGAACCTCCCTTCTCTCTCCTCGGAGTTAGAAGAGGGGAGACCAACTAGGGTTCGACCGCGATTTTCCACTTTACATTTTGGTGAACCCGACGTGAACATCCTTTCTGATTTTTCATGCTTAGATCTAAAAAAAAAAAATTGATTACATTTCCATGTTTGATCTTTTGCAAAATTTTAGAGGTGATTGCATAAAAACCCTAAAATTTCTTTTTAGTAATTAAGCTTGTGAAATGTTTAATTGTTAATGCTTGTTTCAGATCTACCCTGCTATTACAAATTATCAATTCATATTTGTGCTTTAATTTTGAAAATTAAGTGGTTAAGTGTCAAAACCCTAATTTTTGAAACCCTCTTAATTCAACCTTTGTTTGACAATTTGACCGATCAAAACATCTCCAAATCAGCTGTAACTTTGGATTCTGCAATAAAATCACAATATCTTTCATCCCTGAAAATTTGGAAAAAAGTTGCGAGGACCGTGTTGCACTCCGAGCGCCATCGTCCCTAACATTTTTTCCAAAATTTCGGGAGCAAAATCTTGCTGTATTTTCCTGCTAAAATCAAGAATTTTGGCTGATTTTATCAATTTTAACACTTTCAAAATTACAGTCAAAGTTGGTCTTGTGATTGCTTGGTTTAAGGCTCCTAATCATTCAAAAATTATCGAAACTGAAATTTTGTGTCAAAATTGTGTTCTTACTGTCTTAGATCTGAAAATTGTGTTTGCATTCATTCAAAATTTCAGTGCTTTATTCAAATTCTTGCATTTTGTGACTTTTGAAATTAAGTGCCTAATTACAACAACTTTGATTTCCGCTTTCAAAATTGAATTTAGCGTGAAATTGAGTCAATTTTTAAATTTCAAAACTTGCACTGCTTTTGACATTTCCTCTAAAATCATAAAATTCAAAATTTCAGTTTCCCTCTCTTTTTCAAAATTCAAATTTTGCATTTTTCGACAATCTTGATAGGGTTCAATTTTGAGATTGCAACTTTAATTTGGCCTATCTACAGATCGTAAAATCCCTCAATTTTTTCAGATTAGCTCTAAAATCATCATACCTTTCATCCCTGCAAATTTCGAAAAAAGTTGCAAGGACCGTGTTGCACTCCGAGCGCCACGGTCCCGAACATTTTTTCCGAAATTTCGGGAGACTGTTGTGATTGCATTTAACAGCTTAAATCTAGAAGATTGGCTGGTTTTACTGAAAATTGCTACCTCTAAAATCAAAATCTTCTCTCTCTCTCTCTAGTGCATGAGTTTTACAACAATAAGCCCTACTTACACTATTCCCGTTAGACGAAGCCGTAGAATTTAGTCTTTCCGAGGTTTAATTACCGAGGAGATGGAACCTAATTTGAATAGCCTTTTTAACGAGGACATGGGTAATTCCTCTAATCCTCCTAATGACGAAGAAGCTCCCCATGAAGTTTCTATTGAACAACTTTCCAAATTGGATAACCAATTTGATGATTTTCACCAATGGATGTCTCATGAATACCCCGATAGTCAAGCTCTTCCTTTAATTGAGGGTCTAAAACATATGCTTCAAAGTGATAAGAATGGAATTGATATCTTGCGTGGTATTTCACATATTGTGAATTCGAATGTGATGCCTATGAAGAGTTGTGCTAAAACTTTAGGTTATACACAACCTCCTACACAAGTCAATCATTCTATTCCTTTGACGACTCCTATTGCTAGTATACCTACCTTTACATCAAACATAATGGCTACTTCTATACAAGATATTCCCCCTATGATCACCAGTCATGGGGGCAATCCTCCTTCTTCAATTAACCCTATTCCTTCATTCAATCCGACTTCTTCATTCATTCCTTCAATAAGTGTTCCTATTACATCTTCACAAATGAACATGACGCAAGGGGGCAATTCATTTAACCATTCCATTCCTCCTTGTAGTGTTCCTCCTATCCAATCATCCCCTATGGTTGACTATCATAGGGTCCCACCACCTTACTCTTTACCTTCTTTCAATAACATCACACCTCCATCTCAATCTAACACACCTAATATGAACTCTTCGACTGAAGCTACCATTAAT
Source organism: Cryptomeria japonica (assembly GCF_030272615.1). Taxonomy (NCBI): domain Eukaryota; kingdom Viridiplantae; phylum Streptophyta; class Pinopsida; order Cupressales; family Cupressaceae; genus Cryptomeria; species Cryptomeria japonica. The sequence goes on from NC_081415.1 coordinate 331,607,444, forward strand.
AATCTTGCACAAACTGTCTCTTCTTTACAGCAACAAATTGCCTCTATGAATCAATCTAAGTTTAGTGTGCCCACATTTGATGTTGCGAGCCCACTTTCTCTTGACATTGTCCGAGCTATTCCTCCTAAACATGTTGAAATCCCGCATTTGGAACTTTATAATGGTAAAGGAGATCCTCTAACACATGTTAAGACTTTTCAAACAATATGTACTGATTTTGCTTATGACCAAAGGTTGCTTGCAAAACTATTCACCAGAACATTAAGAGACAAAGCCCTACAATGGTATTGCTCGTTGCCTTCCTATTCTATTACTTCTTTCGAACAACTTGCAAATGCTTTCATTCAACAATTTCAAAACAATATAAGTCCTAAAGTTACTTTGATTGATTTAATGCATTGTAAACAAGGTGTTAAAGAAAAAGTGACTGATTTCATTGGTAGATATAAGCATTTGTATGCTCAAATTTCTTTTCCAGTGCCTGATAATGATATTCAAAGAATCTTTATTTCTAATTTGCAAAAATATATTCGAGACAAACTTCTGTTTTCTGAGTTTACTTCTTTCCAACAGTTGTGCGCCACTCTTCACAATTATCAACTGACTGTGAGTCAAATGGAACAATCACATCCTATAGCTCCGAGTGATAAGGGTGATAGCAGTCAACAACCATTTGGGAAGTTTAAACCGAACAGAGATTCCATCAAATTCAATGAAAACATCATCAACAACAATGTGAATGCAGCATCAGGTGTGCCTCCTATTTCTAAATTTTTCAGGAAAGAAAGAAAGTATACTCCTTTGAATGAATCATTGCATGATATTATGAATAAGTTATTGGGACAAAATGTGCTTACTCTTCCTCCTATAAGACAAATTGATCCTGCAAAGATTACTTCACCTTATTTTGATCACAAATCTTTTTGTCACTTTCATCGTCAGCCTGGGCATGATACTGAAAAAATGCTTTTCTTTAAAGGGTAAAATTCAGGATTTGATTGATAATAATACTATTTCTGTTTCTGGAGTGAATGATAAAGGCAACACATCTGTAGCTCCTCCTAACCAAAATCTTTAGATTTTTACTGATCCATTACCTTCTCATACTTCTCATACTTCTAATGCGATTGAGGCTAATGATTCCTCTTTCTCATCTGATGGTCTTGTGTCTATGACTCCGAATGTGATTAACTTTGTAGAGCAGCAAGAAAACCCTAAAGAACCTTCCATCACATTTGATTCTAGCGAAACCATTAGGGCACCTGATGGTCCTTTATACATAGTTGCAAAAGTTAAGAATACACCTTGTCGTGGAGTGCTTATTGATCCTTCGTGCATGATTAATGTTATTACTGAAGAATTTCTTTTTACTTTGCAATTGAATCAAGTGATCTATGACAAAACAAATGTGATTGTGAAACTATTTGATGCATTTTCTTCTCCTGCAATTGGTTCTATTACATTGCCTATTGAGGTCCATAATAAATCTCTTGATGTGAACTTTGCTATTATTCCTTCTTCCGAACAATTTCGTGTGAAGCTTGGCTATTCTTGGCTATCTTCCATGAAAGCTATTGCTTCTCCTATTCATAAGTGTTTAAAATTTCCCCATAATGGTGAAGTTGTTACTATCAATCATAGTCTCTTTAAACCAGCTGAAAGAACCTCTAGTGTTCCTATTGATTACTTTTGGCCTAAACAATTCCAATCTCTTCCTCCGCAAAGTGATCATCTTTTTAAATCTTATCAAAAGTGGAAAATAGATATGATCCTATCTCTAAGTGAACCTAGAACACCTAAACTTGACATTCCTATCATTCTTGAGAAGGAAATTCTTCCTTTGAAAGACAAAACTAATGTCTTTCCCCAAGAAGATTCCCAACCCATCCCTATGGATGTGACTATGTCTATACCTAATAAACTTCCTAAGAGTAGACCTATACCTCCTCGTCATGATGGACTTGGTCTTCTCCCTAAACCAAAAATTCCTCCTTTGTATGGAGCAGTTCCTTCTCCTGCCTTTTATAGAGAGAAGAGACCTTCTTCTTCTCCTATTATCCAGCCTAAGAGACCACAACCTAAACATCCAAGTGATAAGGATGAGAACATTCCTCCTCCTCTATCTTCTACACTTCCTACTAAGACTAGACGTAATCGTTCTGCACGGGAATGCCGACGAAAGCATCATCTTAGGGCTCAAGCAGCTGCTTCTCAAACTTTACAATCTCCAAAAACACCTTCAACAAGCATTATTCCATTTTCTCCACAGCCGGATATTGAGCCTAAATCTCCTAAACATAAGATGCATGATGGTCTTGATCCTGTGCGAGTTAAAGATCCTATTTTTATAAATCTTGATGACGATATAGATGAAAATGTTACTCCTCTTGCTTCTGATAGTGAATATGAACTTGTTGATGTTGATAACCATTTATCTAATGAATTTTCTAAAGCACTTATCCTAGCTCCTAGACAAGAACAATGTGGCTTGGAACATGAACATAGCCCTTGTTTGGATCTTGTGATAGCTCCATCTGCTATGTTGGATGTTCCTCCTCTAGCGTGTTCCCTGCCTTCCCGAAACATTGATCAGCAAGATCGGGGGGTAGATGACGTGCTAGACTAGTTACATTAGCATGGCAGATTCTCTCCCCCTCTCTTTTGTTACTTCTTCTATATGTTATTCTCATTCTTCTATTTGTCGTCCTTAGTGTTGTCTACTTGAGGACGATGCAAAGCATTGAGATCTCTTTGGTCTCTCTCATGTTGACTCAAAAGACACATGTGTTCCCTTCTTCTAGGTGACCTTCCCTGATTGGGGAATGAAGAACAATTATGCATACATACATATGATATATATACATGACTTATCATACAGCATACTGACCCCGAGGAAAGCGAAGTCACCTCGTGCTTTGTGTTTTGTGTCTATTATCCTTGGGTTTATCTCACACTTGGGGGCTAAATCTTTGCGATAACGTGCTCCTTTTCCTTTCTCATTTCTTATGTGTATCACTACGTTAAAACAATCACCCCCGTTGAGGCGTGTGCGATCGCTTTAACGTAGGGGGGCATACACCCTGTCTATCCTTTCAAAGATACTTGAAAATTTCTTGGCAAACTTAGCTTTGTCTTGAAGATTTTTGGTATTTCTTTTGCATGACTCATAGTGAGGGAACCTTACTACTGACAGTCATGGTTCTTCCTTGTGATCTTCCCTTTTACTTTGTCAATCGAAGTTGTAAGATCCTTAGTCCACTGGGGGCTTGGTGTATCTTGCCTCCTTGACGTGGTGAAAGTCTTTCAATGTTGTTTCCTTGTACTTTACCGGAAGTATGAGCATACATACTCCCACTAAAGTGGGGGCTAAATGTAGCGTCCTAAAATTGTGACACTTGCAATTTCGACTGCATTTCGGTCTTCACGATGGCAACGCAACACGCAACCTGAATGGAGACCCCAAAACTTGCTCACGACACTGAAAACTGCATTTTTCATGCACCCTGGCCTGAACCTCCTTTGCACCCCACTGTCTGGGAGGTGGGACCAGAGCGCCCAGCACCCTGGTCCCTCAGGACCAGAGTGCCCAGTGCCCTGGTCCCTCAAGACCAGGGCGCCCAACACCCTGGTCCTCCAGGACCATGGCGCCCAGCGCCCTGGTCCCTGGGTCCTATTTTGGGCCCGGTTTCCTAAGTGATATCGGGTCTTTTTTATTGCAATTTGGAAATATACTTCCCTGGTCGGCCTAAGGTTAGGAAAATCAGTCTATCAGCCCTAATTGACAAGTATATAAACTACATTTTTCTCTCTCATTTGGCATGAAGAGGATATGTGTACAAAGCGTGGAAACTATACTCAAGCATTCAAGCATTCAAGCAATTGATCATTCCAAGTCTCCATTCAAGGCTAAGTGTTGCATTCAAGACAAGGATTCAACCATTGAAGAGGAGATCACTTATTACATGCTACATACTACAACACACAACATTTAAACCTTTGCACATAAGGATACAAACATCCTTAGAACAAGGTATTAGTACTTGTTTTACATTACAGTCATTTACATTTACAGCACTTGCTCATTTCTTGGTTAATTCCAAAACCGGGGTTTGACCTAAAGGCAAACCCCTAATCCCTAACCCCCCAATCATCTTCGCTTTTCTGTGTGTAGGTTGCAAGTACGCGGCTGAGATTGAAGATCTGGAATCCTTGTGCAGAGACGAACAGATCCCCCTTCGTTTCGTGGATTTTTCGGAGGACCGTGGCGCCGGGCGCCATCGTCCCGACAACTTTTGCTCAAATTTGCAGGACAGCGCCGTATCGACATTTTACTACTAATTCTAGGTCCGCAGCTTCATCCTATAACCTAAACTCAGTTTATAAGCGAATCTTTATGACTTTCTATGCATCCTTAGCTTAATTTCCTTAATCAACATTCTTTACAAAAGAGGGTAGCTTTGCTTTCCAAACCCTTGAAATTCATTTAGCATCCAATCTTACATCGTGCGGGATTGAATCTTATGAGTTTCAACCCCTCTTTTGAATGTAAAGTCTTCCCCCTAAGTGAAAACCCATCGAATCCTAGCGAACCTCCCTTCTCTCTCCTCGGAGTTAGAAGAGGGGAGACCAACTAGGGTTCGACCGCGATTTTCCGCTTTACACATACCTTCAGAACCAATCAACGTCATTACAAGAAGCAAAGTGAAGGTCACATTTCCGAGTATAACAAATGAATCAATATCCATTTCATGACAATATAACTTAGTGGAACAATTGCAAAGAATAACCACTCAAATATCAATTTTAGAGCTTCTTAAAGTTTCACCTATGCATAAGGAAATTTTGGGAAAATCTCTAATAGAAACAATAGTTTCAAAAGACTTGGATGTAGATCAATTCCAAAACATGGTGGGACACCTTATAGCACCTCATTGCTTATCATTTTCTGAAAATGATGACGCATCCTTTCAACATCCTCACAATTCTCCCTTACATGTTGAAGTCACCAGTAATAAAACCCGAGTCAAACACGTACTCATAGATGGTGGAGTTGGCTTAAACATTTGTGCATTAAGTTTAATAAAGGCTTTGGGATATTCAGAAAATGCAGTATATCCAAATAAGAAAATAACCATTAAGGCTTATGATGAAGAAGAACATTCTTCTTAAGGAACTGTGGTGTTACCAATCAAAATAGGACCTGTGGAAAGGAATACATTATGCCAGGTTTTAGATTTGAATCTCTCTTATAACATTCTTCTGGGAAGGCCATGGATTCACAACATGCAAGCAGTCCCTTCTACATATCACTGATGTGTAAATTTTCCTCATGAGGGACAAGAAGTCACTATAATTGTGGACTCTATCCAGTATTGTAATAATATGAAGCCAACACAAGATACAAGAGTTCCACATAACAAAGAATAAGTATATCCTACCAAAGAAATTCAAGAAAAGTTATGGGAAACCTTTGAGAAAAATCTCAAATTAAATGATGAAGGAATGGGAAAATATTCCTTACATAACTTGCCACTTTCACCTAAATCATCAGAAAAGCCTACAAATGTTCAACCATGGATCTCAGAAAAATCAAAAGAAATGTTTAATGGAGCATTTGTTAGAGTTGGAACACTTGTAGAAGAAACTGAAGACAAGGACATTCTTGGTTGGTTGTACAAAGATGAAAATGAAACTATAGCAACAGCTACAAAATTCAATATTCCCATAGAGCAATATGGAAATGGTTATAAGATCATGCAAAAAATGGGATATGAAGGAAAAGGACCAATTGGTAAGTGATAAGATGGTATTTCAGAAGCTATTTTTCCTCACTCACAATCTAAAGAAGATAAATCAAGACTTGGATATGCAAAATCAAATCAAAAGCAACATAATTATCAACAACCAAAGTGGAGAAAGAAATCAGTCCCTAAAGAAGAACAATGGCAAGAAAAGCTACATCAAGGAACATAAATAGTAGCCAATAGGAAAAAACAAGAAGAATATGAGAAACAGCAGGAGAACTTGCAATCAAAAGAGAAGAAGAATCTTGTAAACAAGTTCAAAGAACATGAGCAAGTGCTAAATATGAGCAAGATATTCCAGAAGCAGTGAAAGAAGAGATGGCCAAAATCAAAGAACTATCTGCACCATACAATATTCCTATATGGTATAGTGGTGTAATCCTAGACAACGGTTCAGAGACTATAGTGCCCCTACCCTAGTCAACCTTCCAAAACTGGTTTGACCTTGGTTGACTTCCCATGTGGCATTCTTGAATGGTTGATTTACTGTGATGTAATGTTGTAGATTAGATAATACGAATATTGTGCATACCTGTTAATGTGCTTTAGCATCGATTCTTATGTAAGTTTAATTGTCTCCCTAATTCTTATTATAAATCTCAAGCTAACACCTTCATTGAATATGTATATATTGTTAGGATTCCCATAGATACTGAGAAGGGGGGGTGAATTAGTATCGAAACGGTGAATTGAATTTCTTAACTTAAAACATGTAGAACATATTATAACAGTGTACCGGTATGCAAGAAATAATGCAATAAACAGAATTAAAAGCAACCACATGAAAAACACACCATAACACAAGGATTTAACAAGGAAACCTGGTGTGGGAAAAACCTTGGTGGGATTTGTGACCCACAATATTCACTTATTGGCCAATAAGAGAATATTACTGCTACAAGAGGGGCCCACACATGCAGGAAGGCCAACTGCCTAGAGCTCACTGCTCAAATACAAAATGGGAAGTCTCACTGACTTACAAAAGGATTATACAAATCCAGTATCTTGTACTACTCTAGAATAGCATCTATAATGCCAAATCTAGTACCAGTTTCTTCTCTGCTTCTTACATAAACCCTTAACCTATAATTCGCATAATAGGTCTGCCTTATTTCACCTAATATATTCCACTGTCTTGCTTACAAATGTTCTACAATGATCTCTCTTATATAAGAGTCATTTAACAATGATTCCAAGTCAGCTTACAAAGATTTTACAATAATAAACAAAATATAATATAAAAAAAATCCTGTCGGCCTTTATGCCGGTATGCTTCCTTTCTTTGCCAGTGCCGGTGGTCTGAGTGTCAGTGTAGAGTCTGATCTTGCTAGTGCCAGTGTAATGCCTTGTTGGTGCCATAGGATTGTAAGGTTGCCATCAATGACAAAAGCTTCAATCACCTACAATGTCTCATTGGAGTGTGCATATGACAACAATCTCCCCCTTTGGCATTGATGGAAACACTCATGAGAAAATTCAAAAGTGTATCCAAAACTTGTAATCCAAAAATGTTTCCAAAAATATGTTACCAAAAAATATAAGAACTCCCCCTGAGCAGATAAGTCTTTTGCCGGTTATTTTCTCATACTACCAGTCCCCCTTTGGCATCAATGACAAAGGTTGTCAAGATGTCATTAGAGTTGCAGTCTCAACCTTGTAACTAGGTGGTTACAATTTGAAAAAGATCTGCCAAAATCAGGTTTATAATCTCCATAAACTTCTTGTTGTCCTTTATTGTTGCCTCTATTCTTTGAACTGTACTGGTGAGGTGCTGCATATGCTCTGTCGGTGTTCTCTGTCCCTGTACCAGTGCCTCAGATATTTCCTTCCGTAATGATGCTAGATAGTCGAATCTTGGACTCAATCTTAGTCTCAAATTCTTTGCCTTATTTACTATTCTCTCCTTTTCTCTTTCTAACTTCAGTAGTTCTGCCTCAAAACTAGTTACCTTTTGATACCAATTGTTAGCAAGTTTATTGATTTCATCCTATACCTTGCTCATTTTCTTATCTATGTCTACTATCAAAAAGTTTGTCTTGCAAGTATCTTTGTATAGAGTTTTAAATTCCTTCAATAAGTTACATAGTTTTGGTAGAAGTGTGTCAAATTCCCTAGTACACTTCTTTATCTGATCTTCAAAGAATTTTTGCTTTTCAATTTCTAACTTGTCCTTCAATGTTTCTTCCTTTATTTGCTCAACAGTCACTGTGTTCTCAGTGATGTATTTACACAAAGTGTCAAGTTGTTTTAAAGAATCCTTATTGTCCATGTTATAGTTAGGAGCTATCATCTTCAAAATTGGGATTGTATCATCTATAGCTTTATAAGCCTATGAACTACAATTTGTTATCCTTTTGATGGAGTCCAAAAGTACTTCAGTTACATTTGTTGATTTGTAGCCTGTTGAGGAGGAACCAACATTCTGAATTCCACCAATGGAGGAAGTAACCAAGCTTGTAGTGACCTCTGGTAGGTTAGTCTGTGTTTCCATTTCCTTAAGCAAGGGTTTTTGTTTCTCTCCTATTGCCGGTGGCACTATTTCCATGTGAATCTATTCTTGTTCCAGAGCCTGTTGCTCTACTTGTCTCTCTGTCTATTTCCCTGTGTTATCAACTTCAACTTTTCTTTCAGTATTATCAATGCTGTCAGTTGTCGGTGGCTTACTAGCCATATCTGTTTTACCAGTTGTGTCTTTATCTATCACAATGTTGATCTTTTGAGTATCAACATTCACTATGTATAGTACCTCAAGATTAGGATTAGTATCCTTTTGTGATACATCCATACTATCATCTGTCGGTTGGTCTTCAGTAGTTTTTATCGATGATGTAATTGGAGGCGGTGGGAGTAAGTTGTCTTTTACTTTGATGCTCGAAGGTCCACCAACCTTTCCTTTTCCTTTGTCCTTCTCCTTCTGGTATACCTTTAATGGTTTGGGGTTCCTGTACTCTTCCTATTTTTCCTTCTCAACAAGGAATATGTCCCATGCATTTTCTGTTTCCTCTGTTACTTTATTCACTCTTCCAACCATTAATGCAATATGTTGGTGTGCAGTAGAGAATACTGATCGGTTGGCTTGTGCAATTAAGTCATCTATCTCCTTAGGTGAGTTTACTGGGTAAACAACAAGTAACTTTTCAATTTTGATTTTCTTATCAGGCTCTACAACAACTTGTCTTCTTGCTTCCAGTCTTTTGAACAATTCATCTGGTAGTTCATCTACAACTTCCATTAGAAACTTCTTATAGATATCTAGGTGTAAAATGACATTGTTTTCAACTTGTTCTTTTCCATCTGCTGATAGTGTATCATAGACCTTTCCTATGTTCTTGAGTTTCCCTTCCTCTATGATTTCATTTAGCAATTTGTCAAGAGGGGCCATGTTTTGTTAAGTCTTCTTCTTCTTTGGTGTCAACTTTTTCTTTGGTGTTGTCTTTCTAACCGGAGACCTCACTGCCTGTTGTTTTTGTCTAGTCCTTCTAGGTGAGGGTGTGGATGCCGGTGAAGGATCCCTTTTCCTTACAACTATTTTAAAGGTTGCAGGCATGTCATTCTCCAAAGAGTAGCTACCAGTGAAAGGTGAGTTTCTAGTTGTTGTGCCTGTAACTCAACTTTAGTGATACCGGTTTGTTTCAGTATATCTTCTTTAATAGCCTTAGACTATCTAGAACCTCTTCTCACAACTGCTTCAACCTTTTTCACTCTCTTCTTAGATTGAATTTGACTTTCTATAGTCTTAGCACTACCAAATACTTCTTCCTTAGGTTCATTTGGTGCTTTCAGAAGTGCTTTAGCATAAGTTTTAATAATATGATCATCGGTCTCATAATCCATCTTTGTTACCCAAATTGTTCTTGGGATGATTGCTTCCATCCAGATCTCATCCTTTTTTATTACAAAACATATATCATCCTTGTATTTGTTGATAATTTCCTATGATAATCTGATCCTTTTGTTCATCCTAACCTTTAGTGCTTGAAAATAGTCATGAATATTCTTTTCTTTGTTTTCACCCATATTGTTGAAGAGGTTTGTTAACTGTTTTCCTACCGGTATATCAAATCCAAGGTTCTTATGGCCAATACTAGGAACCTGTTTAGTTATGTGTAGCATCAAGCATACAAGTAGATTTCCAAATCTAAAAGTTCCTTTCTTATCCTTCTTGATTTTTCCTAAGTTATCAATCAACTCATCTTTTAACCATTGACATACATCAATTTTTACATTATCTTTAACCATGTCATAAGCACTCTTAATGCATAAACTGGAAACTGAGTTAAGTCTGTTTGCATATGTTTCTTTGTACCCTAAAATCATGCTAACAAATCTCACATTTATATCGATCACATCATTAAACCTTAGAGACCTTCTGTCTGATGTTGCACTAGTTAGATTCATTACTAGGTCATTGGCGACCTTCTTAGTCTTGTCTGGTCTATTACCAGTGGAAGGTAACCCTGTTACTACTTTCACAACTTCCTTTGTAATTTTGTGAATTGAATCAAGCCAAAAGAATGAACCATGTACCCTGCTTAAAACTATCCTAATCACTTCCTTGGGAAATTCAGGAATGCAGAGGATTTTAGTGACTCCTAGGGTTTCAACAACTTTATGTTCAGGTTTTATATTTCTGGAATTGTCACATAAAATAGTCTTATACATGTTTTTAATTTCTTCATCTCCTAATTCCTCTATGTTGCATTGGATGTATATTCTGGGATCTTCTGCAAAAACAACTCCATTTGAAATTTGGGAAAAAGCACCTATATTGTCATCTTTCTTAGCTACCTTGGGAACTAGTTGAAATACAGGCCTAGGGAATTTTATAACCTCGACTACTGTAGGGTTTGCTATGAATTCAGGTGTAGAGGAGGATGCCATGATAAATACCTTTTCTACCTTTGGATGGATTGATTTCTGGAGTGCTTTTCCTCTTTTCTCGAAATGCCTTAGCTTTGCAAATTTCACGTTCTTTGAATGTTTGAAATCTCGGTGAAATGAAATGGAGCCGAAAACATTAATTTATAATGTCGAACTGCCAACTACCAAATTTAATGTATGTTGGTTAAGTAGTCACTTAACATTGTCTACCGGTATAGAAGTAATTTCCAACTTCTCACCATTAACCGAGGGAATTATAGCATATGTCTCATTGATTGCCAAACCCTCAAGAAAATTTTCTTCAATTTGATGAAGAGCTTCCTGCCGGTGGAGTATTACTCTGTCCTACCGGTGAAGCACTACTTTGTCCTACCGATGAAGTGATGATTGGTTCTACCAGTGGAGGAGTATTCCCAACAATATTTAGGTCTAACTTTCTAATCGATTGTTTTGAGAATTCTTGCTTAACCTCTTCAACTTTTTCTTTTCCTTTCAAACTAGGACCTTTGTTGTCTGCCAGTGATCCTTTACTTCTACAGAATTTTGCAATATGCCCAATCTTTTTACATGCATAACAAGTCACATTATTTTTTTGAATAGCCTTTCCATAACCTATTTCGGTTTGTGTTCTACATTGATTAGATAAGTGTCCAAATCTTCCACAAACATAACATCTCACATTCATTTTGCAATTTTCAGAGTTGTGACCAACTTTGATGCATTTCAAACATTGACTGATGGGTGCATTGGTGTTCTGATAATTTCTAGATCTACATTCATTTTCTCTATGACCATACTTATTATAGTTAAAGCATTTTCCATTGAATTTATAAGAATTAGGTTGTCTTATAGGTTTACTATGATCCTGAGTGTTTATATTACCGAAGCTTTCACCAACTTCAAAGCCAATTCCAGAAGTGTCACCTTTAGGTTTTTGATTTCTCAGCAAGTTACCAAGTTCCTCTGAACTTTTCTTGAATTTCTCTTTATGTTGATTTGCAGTATCAAGTTGTCTTTCTAAGACTTCTTTCTGTCTCATTAGTTCATTTGAGTCATTCTGAGTGTGCATCAGGTATGTCTTCAACAAATCATTTTCATAGCCAAGTCCTGTGTTCTCATTTGCTGCATCACTTAGTCTTCTGGTCAATTCTTCTTCATTCTTCTTCCTATCTTCAATTTCCTTACAGAATCTCATAGTCATATCTTGCATCTCATTCTTTGTTGTCATGTTCTCTTGTTTCAACTTGTTTATCATATCATTAAGTGATTCCTTTTCATCATTCTCATTTTGCATCTTTTCACAAAGTTCTCTTCTCTTATTTCTTGCAATAGTAAGATTCTCTTGAAGTGCTTGAATAATATCCTGGGCTGCCTTTAGATCATCTTCTAGTTTGATGTTTTTCAATTTCTCTACATCATAGTCTGAGAGAGCTGCTTCAAGTTGCTTCATCTGATTTTCCATCTCTACTAGTGTCAAGATCTTCCTCAGGCTATTAGGCTTCTGAAAATAGAGGACCAAGCTCTGATACCAATTGTTAGGATTCCCACAGATATTGTGAGGGGGGGTGAATCGGTATCTAACCGGTGAATTGAATTTCTTAGCTTAAAACATGTAGAACATATTATAACAGTGTACCGATATGCAAGAAATAATGCAATAAACAGAATTAAAAGCAACCACATGAAAAACACACCATAACACAAGGATTTAACAAGGAAACCCGGTGTGGGAAAAACCTCAGTGGGATTTGTGACCCAAAATATTCACTTATTGGCCAATAAGAGAATATTACTGCTACAAGAGGGGCCTGCACATGCAGGAAGGCCAACTTCCTAGAGCTCACTGCTCAAATACAAAATGGGAAGTCTCACTGACTTACAAAAGGATTATACAAATCTAGTATCTTATACTCCTTCAGAATAGCATCTATAATGCCAAATCCAGTGCCGGTTTTTGCTCTGCTTCTTACATAAACCCTTAACCTATAATTCGCATAAAAGGTCTACCTTATTTTGCCTAATATATTCCACTATCTTGCTTACAAATGTTCTACAATGATCTCTCTTATATAAGAGTCATTTTACAATGATGCCAAGTCGACTTACAAAGATTTTACAATAATAAAAAAAATATAATATAACAAAAATCTTGTTGGCCTCTGTGCCGGTATGCTTCCTTTCTCTACCGGTGCCGGTGGTTTGAGTGCCGGTGTAGAGTCTGATCTTGCTAGTGCTGGTGTAATGCCTTGTCGGTGCCATAGGATTGTAAGGTTGCCATCAATGACAAAACCTTCAATCACCTACAATGTCTCATTGGAGTGTGCATATTCCAGCATATATATGTATGCTTGTGTGACTCATGGGTGCAGGAGATTGTAGGTACAGTATCGCCTAGGTGCGAGGTTCATCTCCATCAGGATTCATAGGGTTGAGTATACCTCTTTCATCCTTAGAATTTGGATTAGGTGGTCGTAAAACCCTTGTCTTTCCTTAGCCATGATCAGGTGAGCGTCGTGTGTGGTCCGTTGGGTTCCTTTTTCATTTGGGTTGCATGTCACGTGATTGGTGGGCTATCTTGGTTTGCATGCTATGCGTGTGGTAAAATGGAATGCTTTATCCTAAGTATTTAATTTGATTTAATGTGTTCATTTATGCATTAGTAATTGAGAAATCAGAATAAATAGGTTTCTTTTAGGTGATTAATCATTAATTAAAAAGGATCGCTATATTTATGGTTGTAGCAAGTTTAAGTATTTAATTTAATTTAATGTGTTCATTTATGCATTACTAATTGAGGAATTAAAATAAATAAGTTTCTTTTATGTGATTAATCATTAATTAAAAAAGATCGCTCTATTTATGTTTGTAGCAAGTTTAATTTAATGGTTAATTTAAAATCGTGAATTTATTTAGTTTATGCATTTTAAAAGGGAAAGATTTAAAGCTATTTGAAATATAAATAATTTAATCTCTTTTGCATTTTGGTAAGAAAAGGTTAATTTTACCCTTTTAAGAAAATCAATTTTGATTAGAAAAGTAAGTTTTATTCATATATATTTTGATTTAGTGTGAAAGATTGATTTTGGGAAATTAATTTAATTAAAATATTTTACCCTCATCAATATTGCGAAATATAAATGTTAGCTTGTTAATATTGAGAAAATTAAATTAAATGAGAGAGAAGCATTTTAATTTTAATTAGAAAAACAAGTTAGATTTTTGAATAGTTGAAAAGAATGATTTCTCATTTTATTTAAAAGATGTTTAAAATTCAAAATAGGTAATTAGGTCAGAATTCATTCCATTTAACCTAGGTTGAAAAATATTTTTGGGGTTGTTGAATTTTTGGGGAAAAATATTTCTTGGATGGAGATTGGGGGTTTTGGAAAAGGATGAATTTTTCTACAGCTGCAGGTTGGGCTCTTCTTCAAGATCTTGCCAGGAATGCTAAAAGAGGTAGGGTTCTTGTTTGCCCTGTTATTTCATTGTAAATCAAAAAAAAAATTGTGTTTGAATCTCCCTCATGAAATTTTGGTTTAAAAATCCATGAATGTTCTTAATATTTAAGTTTTTAATTTTGAGAATATTGATTGTTTTTGGGTCAAGATTGTTAAAATGGAGTAGATAAATGGGACTAAATCCATCTGAGGAAGCCAAATATGTTTTGTGGTTGAGCAAATCTTGCCCATTTGAAAGTTATTGTGTATTGGAAAATCATGATCTTGCAAAAAAAAAAAAGAAGTAATAATCCCATGCTGTTGTTTTAAACATTCTGGAAAAATGGGTTTGAGTGACTATGAATGAAAGAAAGTTTGGGGTTTTCATTTATTACTGCTTTAATTTTTTGGGGTTATTGTTTTGGTTTATTTTTAAAATCTAATAAACAAAGAAAAGAGGATGAAAATTTCTTGGGGTTAGGGTTTGGCGGGCAGAGGTGCTGAAGCTCGGCTCACGCTGCTACCCCCTTCCTCTCCTCCCCACGGGAGATTCTGCAGGGTCCCCCTATGCCCGCGGTGACCGCACTGAATGGTGCCCGTGGTGGCCACAGGGAGCGGCACTCGTGGTGGCCACCCACGGCAGTCTCAGTGAGCGGCGTCGCAGTGGCCGTGGGGGGAGCTGCAGGCCTCTCCCGTGATTGAAGGTGGGCCCCGCAGTGGCCTCCCCAGTTTTGCCTTTTTAAAAGTATTTTTTTGTTTTATTTATTATTATTTAGAAAAATAATAATAATGACTTAGTTTAATAGTTTTTTTTTTTTCTTTTATTATTAATTATTATTAATATATAGTTTATTAATGAGGATTAATAAATATGTATTAAATAATATTAATTTGGAAGCAGTGAACTATTAAATTATTTTAATATATATATTTTATTAATGGGGATTAATATAAATGTATATTAATTGAATTTTAAATTTGGAATTGTGTATTAGTAAATTATTCATGGTTATGTGTTATTATCCAGGGGTTAATAAATATGTGCTAGTTAATAATTATTTTGGATAATTGGAAAATAGGAATATTATATCATTGGGTATTTTTGGAAACATAAATAATATACTTTTGGAAATATTAGGAATTTTAATAAAGTATCGTTAGGAAAATTTGGCAAGTAAATGATATTTTCATTTAGTAGAATAAATTGTTAATTTATGTTTTTCTCTGAATTGGGAAATAGGCAAGATTGAACTAGTGCAATTGTGGTATTGAAATTACCTTGTAATGGTGTTTTGTGTTTTTTGTTATTGTATTTTGAGAACTTAGATCTTTTAGAAAATTGGATCAACCTTTAAATGTTTGGATCAGTATGGGAAAAGATTGTTCCTTGTTGTTATTGTGGTTGCAAGTTTCTAATTTTTGTATTCGTTTTTGTTTAAAGTCATGGCAATACCCGGATATGTATGTTTAGACCCTGTCGTCTGGCTGAATTGTTGTTGGCCCTAGGTTGGTCAGTATCCTAGTTAGAGTATGGTCAAATAAGAGACCTTTGTATTAGCTTTTAATATGTTCAGTGGGAGCCGTTTCTATGTAGGGATCATTTAGGATTTATCAACCAAAGTGGTCATTTGTATATTGGTTGTTGTTTGCCTAAAAGGTAGGAATGTAAATGACATGAACCTTATGTAATATTAACTTAATTAATTGCCAGAGGGGTCTTGCAGTTGAGCAGACCCAGAGATGTAGCCCTCTAGGGGTGAACTTTGAGATCATTCATGTGTTATGTGATGCTTTCGTCTTTCATGTTTCATACTTAGTGCTAGCATGTATGGATGCATTTTGTAAGTGTATAATGGGGATTTAATGAAGTTAATTTTTGAATGCATAAATATAGTCATCTGGTTAAATGCAATTAAATGGATCATGAAGGAATGA
The DNA here is from genome assembly GCF_030272615.1 of Cryptomeria japonica. NCBI lineage: Eukaryota > Viridiplantae > Streptophyta > Pinopsida > Cupressales > Cupressaceae > Cryptomeria > Cryptomeria japonica. The sequence continues at coordinate 331,623,501 of NC_081415.1, forward strand.
ACTCTGTTAATGTTAAGGAAAATATGTATGCATGAAAAGACCTCCTAGTTATGATGATGTTAATAGAGCATTTTGGAACAGGGTGCATGTTATGTGTTTAATACAAAATTTGAATGTAATGAATAGTTAAAAAGTTATTGGATGAACTCGTCATATCACCTAAATTGTAATTCTAATGGATGAACTTCATGTTGTTATCTACATTTTAATCTTAATAAATGAACTTCATCTCAATAGCAATAATTGAAATAAATTGGGTGAACTCATTTAGTTATTTATATTTTAATTTTAACAAATGAATTCATCATATTAACCTTATTTTATCTATAATGGGTGAACTCATTAAGTTACCTATATGTTAACCCTAATGGATGAACTTCATTATGTTATTTATAATTTATCCTTAACAAATGGTCTTCATCTTATTATCTATAATTTAACTATAATGGATGAACTTCATTATGTTATTTAGAATTTATCCGTAACAAATGATCTTCATCTTATTAGCTATGGTGTAACTATTATGGATGAACTCATTCAGTTATTTACATTCTAACCTTAATAAATGAACACCATCTTCTTAGCATATTTTAATTACAATGGATGAACTCATATGGTTAATTACATTTTAACCTCTATAAATGAACTTCGATATATTAGTTATATTGTATCAAAAATAGATGGACTCGTCACGTTAACCATATTTTAACCTTAATGGATGAATTTGCAAGTGATCTATGTTTTAACTTATATGGGTAAATTTCCTCATGTTAGCCTCATCTTCAACCATAATAGATGAACGCTTCCAAACTTCTATAATGTTAATTCACTAAACAAAGTATATCCATGTTTCAAGTAATAAAATGTAATTAAGATATCCTACTTAATTGGATCAGATGTCGCGAGTTGAGTTAGGTGTTAGGTTACGTAATCACGTTGGGAAACTCCTTAGGTTCGTTTAGTCTTTTGTTGTGTTATCTAAGCGTTAGATAAATCCAATGCATATTAATGCTATGTCTTATGAATATATTATTTAAAAAATATATATTTACACTCCATTTGAGTGTTTTAGCTTTATCCTTTCAGAGTTTCCTGGCGGGGCGCTACAGAGACAGATTCAAATGACTATGAATGGGGTCCAGATGTATCATCTAGTGTATCAAGTGAAGAAAAGAATGAAGAGAAAGAAATTATCACAAATGAAGACTTGTCTTTTACAAAACAAAGGATAGAATTAGAAAGAAGACAAGAAGAACTCAAAATCTAGAGAAAAAAAGGCATATACAAGACAACAAAAGAAAGAGGATGAAAAAGAACAAGAAGTAACACCACAAGAAGCACAAACAGTTATTGATCAAGCATTAGGAAAGATTAGATTTATTTTAAATGATGAGAAAGATTTACCAAGGTATGGAAGAACCATGGAATAACTAAGAGATAGTCAAGCAAGATTGACTATTAGTCCAAAAGAAGCTAAGTTCGAGAGAAGATAGAAGATAGAAAAAGAATCCTCTATATCATATGCACAAGCATGTCAACTTCAAAATACAAATGAATATATTGAAATTAATCAAGAAGGAACTTGCAGTGTTAAAGATGTCTATGTTTATTTAATCCATTCGTTTGAGGGACAAACATCAGATGAAGAATCACTTGAGTGTGAACTACAAAATACTAATATCAATTTTGATAGAATTGATTGGACAACACTTGGGAGAGACTATCCTCAAGAGTGTTCTATCTATGAAATTGCCTACTCTACGCCAAATTATGACTATTATGTCATGAACCTTGAAGCACCTAACAATGATGATGACTATGAGTTACCCCTTCTTCATCCATAACTAATTGATTGGGATAACCTAGAAAACCCTGAATTGGATGTCTTTTCCAATGACCATGACTTAGCTATGTATCTTAATGTTATTGAACCCATAACACCTAAGATATCTTCTATCATGGAATCAAGTAACGTTTCTTGCAGTCGGGAGAATGCCAAAATTTCTAGTCGCAAAATTGAAATAAAACAAGGAAAAAGACCTAGTACTGAAAACCATTTCATGGCAACACTAGATCAATCAAAAGGCAAAATAAAGGATGTATCTGATGATGAAAACCTTTTTGATGCTCCAAAAGATAGAAATTTTGACATCATCCTTACATATTATTCAGGAGAGATCTGCTATTCTAATAGAACCAATAGAAGCAATAAACATTGGCACACCAAAGGATTCCAAGATACTTCATCCTATTGCATCATTATCAGATAAAGAGAGGAAAAAATACATAGAATTATTCAAACAAAGATAGATAAATTTTGCTTGGTTCTATACAGACATGCCAGGACTTAATCCATATCTTATTATGCATCATCTCAATATGGATCTAAAAGCAAAACCAGTTAAACAAAATCTAAGGAAGATGAATCCACACATCGCTCTACTTGTAAAAGTTGAGCTAAAGAAACTATTGGATGTGGGTTTCATAAGACCTGTTGCCTATCTAGAATGGGTTTCAAGCATTGTGCCAGTGTCAAAGCCAGATAAAAGCATAAGAGTCTGCAATTATTTTAGAGATTTGAACAAGGCATATCCGAAAGATGATTTCCCATTACCCTACATTGATATAATTGTGGACTTATCGACAGGACATGAGATGTTTTCATTAATGGATGGATTCTCAGGGTACAATCAAATAAGAATTGCCCCTGAAGATCAAGAAAAGATATCATTCACCTGTGCATGGGGTACTTACTGCTGGAATGTTATGCCATTTGGGCTTAAGAATGCAGGAGCAACTTATAAAAGAGCTATGCCAATAATTTTTCATGATATGATGCATACATTTATGGAAGATTATGTAGATGACATACTTGCAAAATCTCATACAAGAAAAGAACATTTGAACATCTTGGGCAAGATCTTTGATAGGCTTGAAAGATATCAATTAAGATTAAATCCAAGGAAATGTGCATATGGAGTAACATCTGGAAAACTTCTTGGGTACATTATATCAGCTTGTGGAATTAAAGTAGATCCAGAAAAGGTCAAAGCTATCATGGAAATAGAGTCACCTAGGAACATACATCAATTGTGTTCTTTACAAGGAAGATTACAATCAATTAGATGATTTGTCTCTCAATTAGCAGATAGATGTCATCTATTCACTCATCTTTAACATAAGAATGTTCCATTCAAATGGGATCAGAATGTTAGGTCCTGAAGACAATTGAGAGGGGGGGGGGGGTGAATCAGTTGTCAAATAAATTCAAACCAAAAACAACTTAACCAACTTAATGCTTAATACCGGTAAACCAGTCTAATATGTCGGTAGATAGTTATAATAGTTAATTGCAATACCGGTAAGGATTAATGCATGAAACAAAAGGACAAAGTCATCCACAACACATAACACCAATATTTGTACGTGGAGACCCTGTAAGGGGAAAAACCATGGTGGGAAACCTTACCCACAATCAGATGATACTACTGCAGATAGTAATTGTATACAAATGGGTCTGCACAAGCAGAAAGGCCAAGCACCTAGAGCTCACTACTCAATCACAAAATAGGAGTCACACTGACTACAATTGGATGGTTAAATCCAATAAGAATGTATTGCTCAAAATAGCATCTTCATATGCTGGATTCAGTACCGGTGTAGTTCTGATTGTCTTCTCAAAAACCCTCCTTCAATCTTCAAATGATGTCTGCGTGTATAGCTCTACTTATTCTCGCATATACCTTCACACAATCCTTTTTCACATTCCATGTCAATCTTACAAATAAGATCTTACATTTATACCATACCCTAAGACCAATTTTAGTAGGTCGACTATAAAGGATAATACAAAAAAATTAATTTACAAATTAATTAATACTCGATGCAATAATCGATTCAACATGTCAGTTTAATGCATTTACAACAATAACAAGTCATCTTCATAGTGTGCCATGCTGATCTGGAAAAGATAAACTTGCTGGTGTAACCTGGACCTATTTGTTGGTAACAACAAATATGTAAATACGAATATACCAATAAACAAAACTCTAAGACAAGGTGTACACACGATGTCTTCAACATAACCAAGTGTTTTCCATATCATTCCAAGTGTCGGTGATCATTATATCCTGTCGGTGTACCAGATATCGATGACTATGCATAAGTCACTTGTTTGCTAGTGAATGTTGTTGATACTCCAAAGCACCAGAGTTGATAAGTGTTTAGTAGGTGTTGACATCAATGACAAAACCATACCAAAATACCAACATAGAAGTGTGAAGAGGCTTTTATGCAAATCAAAGAATATCTCATGAATCCTCCAGTACTTGTATCACTAATCAAAGGGAAACCATTGTTACTTTATATCTCAGTGACAAATGTATCATTAGGAGCTCTTTTAGCACAACATGATGAAGAAGGAAAAGAAAGAGAAGTGTATTACATCAGCAAAACACTTGTCAGCTATGAATTGAATTATACATCAATAAAGAAGACATGTCCAGTAGTTGTATTTGCAACTCAAAAGTTGCAACATTATATGCTAACTCATTGTGTGAAACTGATAGCAAAAATAAATCCACTAAAGTATTTGTTGAACAAGTAAACTTTAACAGGAAGACTAGAAAAATGGATTATGGTACTAAGTGAGTTTGATATAGAATATGTTGATTGAAAAACTATCAAAGGACAGGTCATTGCTAATCAATTAGCTAAAGCACCTTTATAAGATGACATATCATTGCACATTGAATTTCCTGATGCAGACATTCTGACAATAAGTACAAAATTTTGGGAGTTGTACTTTGATGGTTCTTATACACAATATGGATCAAGCATGGGAATTTTGTTCACCACACCTTAGGGACACACAATTCCAAAATCATATAGACTATGGTTTCCATGCACAAATAATACTTTAAAATATGAAGCATTTACTATTGGGCTCAAAATGGCTATTGAATGGAATAACAAAGAATTACATGTCTATGGTGATTCACAGCTTATCATCAACCAGATAAATGATGATTATCAAACTAAGGATGACAAGCTCATGCCCTACAAACAATTGGTAGAAGAGTTTAAAGAACACTTTGAAGAAGTATCATTCACTCGGATCCTAAGAAATGAGATTAAAGAAGAAGATACAATGGCTACAATAGAATCTCTCTTGCAGAATCAAGAGAATCAACAATGTTATGAATTATTGGTGGAAGATATCTTAACCCCTATGATTCAATCCTAGCATACCTACATGATTTTCCATATATCGGGAACCAGTCAATCCTTATACGGCCAAACTTATCAATACATACAAGAGAATATCCCTCCTCCTGACCTATCCCATAATCAGAGAATAAATTTTATCCGTCAATCATCCCGCTATACTATTATTGCTAATACCTTATATAGGCAAGGTCTAGATAGCACTTAATTGAGATATCTTGAACAAGAAGAATCTGAAAAAGTTCTTAACGAAGTTCATGTAGGTATTTGTGGTACACACTCAAGTGGATTAACACTGGCTAAGAAACTTCTTCGTATGGATTACTAGTGGCCTACTATGGAGAGAGATTCATTCACATATGCCAAGAAATGCAAACAAATCCAGATCCATGGGAATCTCATCCATGCACTAGCAGAAGAATTGCATCCTATGGCAGGATCATGACCATTTTCTTAATGGGGCCTTGATTTGGTAGGAAAGATAAATCCTTCATCCTCTAATGGACATAAATTCATTTTGACTGCTACTGAATATTTCACTAAATGGATTGAAGCGGTACCTTTGATAAAAGTGACAAGAAAAAAATATCATCATTCATCTTGAATTATATAATCTGTCATTATTGAGTTCCTATTACCATTATCACTGATAATGGATGACCATTTAAGAATCAAGATGTGAACAAACTATGTGAATGATTCCATATCCAACATAGGTTTTCTACACCATATTATCCATAGGGAAATGGTCAAGTTGAGGCATCAAACAAGACTATCTTGAAAATCCTAAAGAAAACAATCAATGAAGCTGGAAAAGACTAGCACATTCAACTAAATCCTGCTCTTTGGGCATACTGAACCAGCATCCGCACACCAATGGGGGAAACTCCATATTCCTTAGTCTATGGATCAGAAGCCATATTACCAATAGAAGTAGAGATACCTTCTCTATGAGTTTCCTTGAAAGGTCTTATACCAGAAGAAGAAGAACAAGTCTCTAGACTTCAAGAACTTGAGCTGATTCAGGAACGTCGCCAAAATGCAACAGATCATTTGAAGGCATATCAATAGAGAATGGCCAGAAGTTATAATCACAAAGTCAAGCCATGCATTTTTTAGATTGGAGATATAGTTCTAAGGGAGAATTTGAGAAATCAACAAGACCGAGAAAAGAAGGGTAAATTTGAACCTATCAATTCCATCCATTTACCCCTAAAGGTGATTGGTTCGATGAACCTATCAATTCCATCCATCTCAAGAAATTCTATGCTTGAGATGTAAAGTCCTGGAAAAATCAATTAAAAGCATATAAAGTCCTGAAGAAATCAGTAAAAATTAGAAAAGCAGAAAATCCCTAAAAAAGCATAAAACGGTGAAAACAGAGAAAAAAATCAAAATATGGAGAAAATACAATAAATTTAGACAGTGAAAACCTGGTAAACAGGCGCTATCTAAAAAAGTGAGTTTCTCCATCTATGAGATCACTTTGTGCACCTATCCACTCCATCTTATTGCATCTATTGCTTCCATCTATTCTAGCTCATCCATTTCATCTTTCACATCCATTGCTTTGAACCATTAGCAAGAAATATGCAGCTTACCAATAGTTATCAATCTTTGACATACTTATCATAGTCATTGTCTTGGATTTTATCAGAATCAATCAATCTGCATTGTATCCCACCATGGTTTGGATCTTGATTAAATTTGTACATCCATAATAAACTTTTGTTTCTGTTGGGGGCAAAACCCTAATTCCTTTTGCTAAGGTGATCTTTTAAATCTTTGAAAATCCAAAACATTCGGAAAACCTAGGAAAAAATAAAAAACATCTAGGATTTTGAAATAGATAATGAGCTACAAGGCAACAAACTAAGATCAAGGCATTTTATGACAACTGAATTGTGAAACTCAAAAAATGAAGAATCAACCAACAAGTAATAAAGGATTATCAATGGTCATTCATCAAGATGATTATATTAGTTAATGGCCTTAAGAATATGTGAATGACATACAAGATCTAGTGTTTATATATTAATTTTATTGCTAATCATGTACTCTATGCAACTCAAGGATGTCCATGACTAGAGAAACTATGATGGGGCATGAATATTTTCTTTGATTGTTGTTTGTGGTTTATCTCTTATTACAGTATGTACTTTTCTAAGGATATGATCGGCAAAAGATCAAGGAGGATGTTCTGATTCATGCATGAAAGGGGATAATCCTTGTCTATTTTGCAAGAAATACTCAGGTCAGCTTGATTCATTATATCAAGTTGCTTGTATAAACTTTCTATATCAAAATCCATGTAAGAAATACTTAGGTCAGCTTGGATCTTTATGTCAAGTTGCTTGTATTTTCTTACAACGTTTTAAAGCTCAATGATGAAATCAAGCACTGTTACAAGACAACATATGAAGAATGGAAGTATCATTTTAGTTAGATCATTTTTAGATTAGCTCATTATTCATCTACATTATAGGCATTAATTGTCAGTTGCATTATAAGCATTTCATTTCATTCATAGATTAACGGTCATAAATAAAGATTGAGTATACTTGGACAAACAAAAACAATTTGCATTTGATCATTGCAGGTGTGTTTATCTTTAGAATCATTTCAACCACCATTAGTTTTATTTAGTTGCATTCAATCATTGATTTAGTTTGTATTCCATAAGTTGCATTTCATAATAATCATTTGCATTTAAAATCATCAAACTTGAAATCAAAAACATTCCATGTAGATCATTTGCATTTCAAATCATTATATGCATAAAAATAAAAAATAAAATAAAATCAATCATTCATTTGTATTCCCATGACTCCACGGCTTCTAGTATCCATCCTCATAGTGGTATGATAGCTACCTGCCCTCTGGCTCTCTGTGACTACATCCTCATATAATCATCACCAGTGTGATGTCTCCTTCCCAGCTTGAACTAGTAATCTAACGGTATCAACTGAGAGAGTGTCTGATCCAACCTACTCAATATGATCAAGAAGACCCTGAGTATCCTGTTGTCTCCTAACAACCCTGTCTATCTCTATCATAAGTGTTTGTACCTGTGATCTAAGCTGATCTATCTATGCTCTGAGACTCTCCAAGGTATCATGCTCTAACACATCCTGCTGAGAAACATGACCTTGAATCCCCTCATCTCCACCTCCCTGTCCACCTGCTAGAATCCCAACCCAAGTAGCCCTTAGAACCCGTCATCTAATGAGAGGAACATGATCCTCTGAATCCTCCTCCTCTCCACCATGAGCTGCAATAACCCTCGGGTTTGTTTGAATCTGACCAAAATCAATGCCTCTCTCACAACCCCCATCCAGTCCAGTGCTCGTGCCTCCTCCTGTAGAGGGTAATCCTCTCACTAATCTCATACCTACCCTACTAGTGTCCCTCCCAATCCATCCTGTATCTCTCCCACCCATGGGAAGTGGTCTCCCAATCCTGCCAACCAGTCCAAAAGGTCCTCCATGGACTCTCAATTGACCTCCTCTCCATCTGGGTCTTCTATCACCTCCCCTTCCATCTCCTCCCTCATCTCCATCACCTCCAGCCTCCTGAGAAGATCTAAGCTCTCATCTTCATCTCCATCTCCTAATGATGGGATCATTTGAATCATCCTCATCCTCTCCTAAGCTGGGAGGAGGGTTTGTTGGATCAGTAATACGAGGAAAAGGGTGTGCAAGCATGTACTGAGCATAATCCGTAGTCACCCTAGTATCTAGAATGTGTAATCTCAAATCATAAGCCACCTGAGGAGTAGTCAAAAACTCTGTGCCTGCTATCTCAAAAGACAAATAAGGTCCCCAATCTCACCTATCCTTGTACCATCGTGCATATATAGTGACACCAGTTGGCATGTGTTGAATGATACCAAACTATCTCAAAATGCGACTAATCAATTATCGCTCAATAATGTGTGGAGTACGACCAATGGGATATCTACTCTACATAATATATGGTAATGTTTGTGCATCATACATCCATGGCTCACAATTGATATAAGGTCTCCAAATCACACTATCCAATGAATCCAGAACCCAACACCAATACTCCATCTTACTCAGCTTATGCTGAGTAATGATACCTGCATATAAATAGACATATGGCTTCCTCTCACCATGAACTCTATGATGGATAGGTCAAGTAATAGAAATGTGCTCCCACCACCAGATTTTTAAAAGTGTGCATCCTGTAGATAGACTAGCACTATCATCAAAAGCAACCTGATGAAGATCATGATACAAATGAGAGAGCACACAAACACCCCATGCATATCGAGTCTGATACTGCATCATGCTCTGAAGAATATTACCCCAACCAATAGCAAAACCTCAAGATCTTGTGTCTGGACAGATAAATCCCCCAATCAAACCTACAAGAATCATGGGGAGAGTCTCATAATGCATGATCATATCCTCCCATCGGATCTCTGCTCTGGAAATGCTCTCATCACCAAATACGGCTCTTCAAGCCTTTGTCCCTCCACGATCCTAAAAAATCATACTCGACTGACTCACCAGTCATGGAGATGTGGAGAATACTATAGACATCCTTGAGTGTCACACTAATCTCACAAGTGGGCAAGTGGAAAGTGTTATGCTTGCTATGCCATCTCTCTACTAAGGTATTCAACAATCCCCTATTATGGGTAATATCAGGCAAGTATAACAAGTGGTATCATCTGCAAGCATCTATATGTCTCACCTCAGCCTGTGTAAGCTCTGGCACTAAGTGGCACATGGCTAGGAATTTATCCCGACACTAGAGAACATCAAGTTTCTCTTGTTTAACAAGAGAATTTGATCTCTATCAATCATCAATAATCTATCTATCAAATCCAAAGAGATCACTAATCTATCACATCAATAATTGATAAATCTTTTCAATGAAGCAAATCAGGCTATCAAATCAATCTAAAACTACCAATCATGGTTTTCTATCAATCAATGAGTACAATCAAACTCTTCTATTCTCTTCATCAAAAACTGAATCGGTTTCTTAGAGCTAATATATCAATCTACCAATCAAATCAAACCAATAGTTTATCCTATCAGTCAACATTATCAAAAATTATATCAATCAAGACATCAATTGAGTACCTATCAATCACATTTGTGCATCAAAATGCCTAAATCAAATAATCAAAATGAATTTTAATATGAACAAAATCAAATAAATTCATTTAAAATAAAAGTACTAACCTTTTTAACAAAAGCGCTATTCTATTAAACACAAGCACTAAACCGAGCAAAAGTGCTAACCTTTTCAACAAATGCACTAACCAATAAGTCAAAAGTGCTAAATCAATCACAAACATTAACCTTTTTCACATTTGCGTGAACACATAAAACGAAAGCGCAAATTCTACGAAAGTGCTAACATACCAAGAAAAAGGGGTAATCAAACATTCATATGCACTCACTTAACGAAAGTGCTAACATACAAAGCAAAAGCGCTAACATGCACAATCGAAAATCGAAAAATTAAAAATCAACCTAAAACATGTTGAAAAGCAAGGAAATTAGTACGACAACTTCAAAGCAAGCTTGGAATAAGGTACATACTAGATAACCATATTCAGGAGGTCATTGATATCATCAAATGCACTTAAATCAATGGTTCTCGAACAAAATCACCATTTTGCCACCTCACTAAGACAATTATTTTCACTCCGCAAGCTGTCAAGGATGCAAATGAGATTAAACTTAACTTTGGTTAATTTTATTTACCATTTAGAAGGGTAATTAATGCTTTTAAGTGGGGCAATTTTAATATTTTTTTCACAAATGAATTTAAATGAAGGACCTTTTCAATTATCATGAGATCAATCGCTTATCCCAATTTTTCAACAATTTCACGATCAATCTCCTGAGGGGTAACACAATCAGGATTTTTATCTTCATTAGGCGCATTATCAAGACTTGATTTAATCTTTGAAACAATGTTGTCTCGACATCATTTCAAAGAGGGGCAAAATGTATACACATAAAAATGGCTATGAGAAATTAAATAAATATTTTATATTTATTTAATAATTATTCTTCTATTAAATAGTTAATTTAAAAGGATTAATTTATTTAATTCATTTCATGTCCTTCTATTAATTAATTCATTTATCCTTTTCCTCTATTCAATTAATTAAATATCTAATATTTAATTATTCCTCTAATCAATTAAATATCTAATATTTAATGATTATTCTTCTATCATATAGTCTCATTAGTTAAATAATTTATAAATTATTTAATTTCATTTCCAACTCATCCTTCGATCTCCACTTCATCTTTTCTTTGCCAACTCATCTATCATGTGGCTAAATTAATTAAATAAAACATTTATTAGCCACTTATCTCCAACTTCCAAAATAAATGAAATATTGTGTACATACACATATTTCTTAACCTTCTTCTATATTCTCTCTAACATCCCTATATCTTAGGAAGGACTTGAGTCTGTTTGTCCTCTCATGCCTAAATCTTCTCCAACCATCCATAGATTCCCTCAGTCAGCAACTCAGTCAAGGTGAGATGAGTGGCACTTGTCTTCTCCTTCCCCCTTTCTCTCAACCTTCAGCTTTGCTCACAACCATCCAAATTTGCAGATCTGATCATGACTGTTGATCCAAGACACATCATCTTATCCTCTCAAAGTCTATAAATGTGGGAGTTTGAGTTGAGAAAGAGTTAGTCTTAAAGTTAAAAATTTGAATAAACTTATGCATCTGTGAATTTTAATCTTGAAGCAAATAGCAATTTTAGCATTTCTCATTTAGCATTTCTCATTTAGCATAATCATTTAGCTTTAAATCACTTGCATTGCACATCATAGTATCAGTTAACTATCAGTTATTAGTCCATTCTTCATTTTCCATCTTGGAAGCTACCAGTGCTTGTCTGAGAGCAAATCATCTACAACCAAGAATAGTGGAGTTAGGACACAATGAGACTTAAATCATGAAGGTAAAAATAGTATTTTTATTTTATATCAATTTCATGTAGTTTCATTGGTTGAGTTTGGATTTCCTGTAGCATTTCCTTTTTATTTTGTGAAACTAACATGTTGCAGGTAGTATTTTTATGATGAAATTACAACTCAAATTTCTCTTTAAAGCATATGGTATTATGGTATTCTTGGATTATATTCATTGTTTTCATTATTTTTCTTTGAAAATCTTACATCATGTGATTATGTAGTACATCTTCTATGAAGGTCAAACAATATTTAATTCATCATTTCTTTCATTTGATTTTAGAGTTTGATACCTCTTATCCTAATTTGAAAAAAGATAAAACTCTAATTTTTAATCTTTGATTTTAGTGGGAGTTTCTTTGTAAAGGTTAATCTTTTCTATGGACAAAACTTGTTAGCACTTTTCCAAAAATGGAGATCACAATGGCTTCTTTGAAATTTTGTATGTAAATTTTAAATATATATTAAAAGGATAAATCTTTTCTATCTTATTAATAATTTATTTATATATATATGGATGGTAAATTTATTAACATTAATGTCTAAGACATGCTTCTTTTATTATTTTTTATTAGATATTTTATTTATTATAAATATTTTAAGCTAGATTCTTTTATTCATGAGGTTTTAGGATCTAATTTGACAAAATTGGCTAGATCAACCCAAGATGTTTGGGTGTTGGATGTTTTTTTAGAGATCAGATGGGTGGAGTAATAGAAAAGTTTATTTTTCCTTTGCTAGTTGACACAAATAATGAGGCAAAGATGTAGGCGATAAGGATTGGATTGGAAGAAAGTCTAAGGAGGATAATTAAAAAAAAATTATTGAAGGGGATGCCCTCTTAACTATTAACACCCTAAAGAATAAAAAATATGCAATTGGAAATTAAGAAGCATCAATGACCAAATTTTTCAATTGCTCAAACACTTTGAATACTATTGATGCTAGAGCATCTAGGGGTGTAAGAGCAATCTTGCATTGCCCAAAAATATTTATTTAATTTGGTTAAGTTTGGTGAATAATTCTATTTTCAATAATGACTAAATGTAGGTTATTAAGTGTCTCCATGTACCTTAGAAAGTGTTAATGGGACAAAGGAAATAAAATATTTATTATTTATGGCCTATGTCAAATCGTAAATGTATTTTTCAACAATGGACACATGTTAGTGATAATTGTAAAGAAAAATGGAGAAATTTCTCATCTTGGCATCCACCTTAGGAAGTGGAAAAATCCTATTAGCATGTGTCAAAGAGGTGGCCAAAAAGCATAAATGAAGAGTTACTTTTCTAAGCACTTACTTTGGGGAAGTTGAAGAGTTACAATGCAAATGGAAGGATATCTCTCTTAGGTGCTCAACTTTGGAAGTTGAATAGACTTGCAATTATTTGTCTTCTATTGGCTATGTGTTGCTTTTCTTGGTGGCCATGCATTTTCCACCAAAAGGGGACATGGGATTTCCAAGAGGCACAAAAAAGCTCTAAATTGGAGCTTGGTCTATTTGTTTCATCATCTGGAGGTGAGTGGATCATTTAGAGTTGAGTTGACCTTTTGAAATTGAGAAGATTATCTATTTCATTTTAGAGTTGAGTACTAGCTCCATCTTGCAGGTTTTAAAAATCCCATGAGGATAAAGAATTATATTTTATGATTTGTATTTCATGTTATTGAGAAATAGAAGGCAAGTTATTTCTTGTAATTTTTATGTTATTCACTTTGTTATGTTTGTAATACCCTAAAAATGGTCACCTAAACCATGGGCCCCTAATCTAGACAACATCACCAAGGTCCTAACCAAAGGCAATTAAATCAACCTTGAGTACCTAATTAATTAATTCTTCAATCATTAATGTTACATGGCAAATTAATAACTCTATATTAATAAAATATTTATTTAATTAATTAATCATTCCAAGTAAATCATTTTAATCAATTATCCTATTTATTTAATTAAATATCCTAGCATATTTAATTAATAAATCAATTTTCCATTTAAATCATAAAAAAAGAGGAATTAATTCAAAGAAAAAGAAGAATTAATTTACAAAAAGAGATTAATCACAAAAAGAGGAATTAATGCAAAAGAAAGAGTTAAATTGAAAACAAACGAAAATAGTTAAATTGAGAAAAGAAATCAAACTTAAGATATTTCTTTTTTTTAAATTGAGATAACTTGAGAAATTAGAAAAGCAATTAAATTGAATTAATCATTTTCTCTAAAATTAAAATTCAAAGCTTTTCTTGAGGAAAGAGGTTCAATTGCATTGAAAAGGATTTTTCTAAATAAAAATCTTGAGCAAATTAAAGAAATGTGCATGGAATTGACTATTTTTATATCAAGTGCATGGAATCAAATAATTTTATCTCCAATGCAAACTCAAACTTATAATCTAAATGCATTCAATCAAGCTATAATTGGAATCTATCTCAAGATTAACTTAATCTGATCTCTCAATTATTTCATTTAACCTGGATTGTGCTTTTTCTTAAGGAATCTCAACCACTCATTGTTAATCGATCTTGACCGCTGGTCTCTCTTTTGAGTCTCTATAAATTCAGCCCTTCATCTCTCATTCAAGACACCCTAGACATTTATTGTTATTATGCAGTTTTTGCTCTAGAGTCATTGAAAATATTGTGCTTTGAGATTATTGCATCTTAGTTTAGCTTTTTGCATATTTAGTTTAATCATGATTGCTTGAATTCATATATCTTAATATTCATCATATAGCTTAATATTCATTCATCTAGCTTACTATTCATTCATCTAGCTTAATCTTGCATCCATTTAGCTTGATCTTGTGCTCATATAGATTAAATCCTTCATCTTGGTGTAGTCTAGTCACTAGCATTTCTTAGATAAATCTGAGAGCAAATTTATACTCGCATCTTTTAGAAGGCAATAGGTCATTTTGTTATGGTTTTTATATTCATGATTATATCTATCTAACCATGCATGCAATGACTTAATTGAAGTGTTGTGTCTTACAGCTTGTAGATACTTATCCACTTTTCACACACACATTTTTAGTGCCCACCGTGGGGCGGAAGACTACATCTTTCGACCTTATAGATCAAATTATTTTTTATTTTTTGGATTTTTTCCGTACAGTTACTACAAAAAATTGTACGAGTTTTCACATAGGCTAGAATGATAATCTATAGGTTCTCGTACAGTCCGTGGTGAATTATCGTATGACTAGGTGAGAATACTCGTACGATTTTCTGGTTTCTCATATCAAAATAGATTACATTTTAGGGTTTTTTTGATTAAATTTTGATGGTATTAATGCTAACCCTGGCTTGTTTTTTGTTTGCCTGAGAGATTATTTTTTAGAGCCTAACTAGTTTTTTTGTAGAACGTTTGTCGAAGAACATGTCTATCGCACAAAAATAATATGACTAGTGATTCGTTGTTTTTGTAGGTTGCCTGAGGAGATTCAAGTGAATATCATGTATTCTTTAAATTCATTTTTAGGCACTTAAATTTCTATTTGGTTAATGAACAAATCTATCTTTTGTGTTTTAAGAAAAATCTAAGAGGTAGGAGAGTATGCTCTTGTCTACATAGACAATCAAAAACCTAGACCCTTGAAGCTTTTTCTATGTTTTGAGATTTGTGTACCTTTAGCAGGCTTGTCACAGTGAGAAAATGTAATCACCCTGTGAGAATGACCCAAGTGAGTACAACTGGACTTGAGCATTCCAACTCACTATAATAAATAGGCCTTTGGTGATTAAAGTCTCAGAGGACGGGATTATTTGAGTTTTCTCTTTGAGATCTCTTATATCAGGCATTTTGTAGGCCCTCGTGGTCTCAATCATGTTTGTGTGACTACAGCTGGTTTGGGTAACTTGTTGGGCTATAGGCCTCAATCATGCTTGCGTGACTTCAAGGGGTAATTTCAAATGAAATTCCTTACTAAGAACTTTAAGATAGAAGCTGCCTGATTCACCTCCAAAAGGGGGATAATCTTTGTGCAAGAGAGATAGTAACTCTCCCAAGATACTTTCCATTTACTGCCCCCATTAGCATTTGGAGTTAGCTAATATGGTGTTGAGAATCCATTGCGTGAGACTCAGTGGTCGTATTCTGATTAGCTATTGGGTGTGTACGTGAGTATGGAAGCAAAGGTTTTCTCTCTCAGTCAACTTCTATAGGGTTAGCATGTTGGGCTTGAAGTCATTATACATCTTGTGTGTTTACTGTGTTTTTATCCTTGAAACTGAAACTGGAGAAAACAATTAAAAATGTCAAAAAACTCAATGATCAAAACTTCATCCTTGTCATAAACTTGTCTCTGTCCAGTCTTCTGTCATACGAGTGTTCTTTTTTGTCATCTGGCTATATCTACTATCGTACGAGTCTATTGTTTTATCATCTGGCTATAAACCTATTGGCGTATGAGTCTGAATTCATCTTGTTAGTTTGTCATTTGGCTATATACCTATTGTCGTATGAGTCTGGATTCATCCTGTCAGTTTGTCATCTGGTCCTGTCAGAATAATCATCCTAGTCCTTGAGAATTGCCATCTGACCTAAGAAACACTATTGTATGAGCAATCATTATCCTCATTAGATTTTCATCTCAAGAACATTAAACTAGTGTGCAAGTATAGGCGGCAACTCGTACGAGATACTACCTATGTCATCTGGGACCTGTTGAATTATCATCTGGGTCAGAATACTTTATCGTACAAATTTTTGATTTTGTCAGTCCAGAACTTGTCTGTTTGCATACTTTTCCAGAACTGTCATACTTGCCTAATCGGTCTACAGTGAGCATATGTTTGGTCATTTTTTTCATCCTAAGCATAAACAATCTTGATAGTGTACGTCTATTGTTGTGTTGCATGACTTTGTTGGTTATCTCCCAGCTAGTTCAAATCAATCAATTATCAAATCGCTTATCAATCGCTTATCAAACTTTATCAACCTAGGTTGCTTAGATTACGTCTTATACAGGATAGATCATTCCTGAAACTAGACTAGGTCTTAGTCACCTCTCTCAATAACTATGTTAAAATGCATAACTAGCTTTGATTTAATCTTGACATCTGCATCACATCTAACTCTCAGTCTCATCAGTTGTAAATGCTTGTTCAAACCAGAAGCTCTTCTAAAAAATCTGACAAAAGTAAGAATCCCATGGTTACCTTGGCCCAACAAATTCAAGATCTCAAGATAGAAATATATGACATTCAATCCCAACAAAAATATTTAATGACACCTCTTGAGATAAAATTTCATGATATCAAGAAAACCAAACTTCAAGAAATGCTAAAACAATCATATAAGGTGGAATATAAAGTAATTGAAAACCAAAAGCCAAATCTCATACAAGATCACAAGACATCTTGACCAAGACAAAAAGACATCTATCTCCTAGATAGATAGTTTACACCTTTGGGGCAATGAGTTAGCTTTGGAAGAGCTTCTTGAGCATAATCTTATCATATTGCCTAAAAAAGACCACACGGGGATGTGAAATTTTGAGTAATTACTATGCATACCATGGCATAAAAAACATAAGACTTCAATGTGTATGAAATTAAAACATAAAATTCAAGACCTCCTCGATGATAGTGTTATTGAAATTGAAGATTCTAATAATTCACCTAAGGAGAAACCAGATGCCATTTCCAAGCATGATCAAAATGATGAACCTATGTATAGAAATGGCCTACATGTAGCCTTCATCTCTTCCATGATGCCTCCATCTCCTAATGCTTCTCAAGAGAAGTCCATATC
This sequence comes from Cryptomeria japonica, assembly GCF_030272615.1. Classification (NCBI taxonomy): domain Eukaryota; kingdom Viridiplantae; phylum Streptophyta; class Pinopsida; order Cupressales; family Cupressaceae; genus Cryptomeria; species Cryptomeria japonica. The sequence continues at coordinate 331,641,466 of NC_081415.1, forward strand.
ATATCCCTCAAATAATGAACCTAATGATGCAAATTTTCATGTTGACCATCAAGGGCTATCTCAAGCACCATCCCATCTAAGGGTTGAAAAAGATCCCGCCTCCCTAGAATCCCATGAGGATCATATTATACCTTTATATTATACCTTTTCAAACAATCCTATTCAAAATGAAGAGCCAAACACCCTTCTTACTCTATCCAATGGTCCTCTTCCATGTCAAGATCAAAGTATACCTTCATCTCCTTGTCATAATCCTCCATGTTCACCTCAAGGATCCGTTATGCCTACAAATCCCTCTCATGATCCTACAAGTCAAAATATTTATAAACGCAAAGGGGTAGACCTTCACAAGCAAGAACCCCTCCATGTTAAAGAAACTATTAAGAGTCATGGTCTCAGTGACATTCCTCAAAATGTTGGTACCCTTACTAAACCAAAATCCAAGTACACGTCTTCCCCTTCATTTCTTCCATCCATTTTAGGACCCTATATTCCTCCATCCCTTGTGCAGGATCAACAAAAGCATACATCTTCGTGTATCTTCCATCCATCTAGAAGGACACAAAGGCTCACTAAGCAAAAGAAACAAAAATCAAAAGCTATATGGGTTCCTAAGGCACTTGTAGAAGCAATGCGTTATAAGAAACTGCAAAATCATGAAAAATTAAAAACCATGTGGATCCCTAAGCATCTCCTTGAAGCACAACAGTCTAAAGAAAAATCCAAATCAAAAGCCAAGATTGGTGTTCCTCTATCCAAACCTTCCAAATCTATTTCTCCATCACCTCTTTCATCCATTTTGGATTCTTGTATCCCAAAATCCCTGGATGTTTCTCCATCCATACCTCAAAATCTGGGATCCACTTTTCCTCTATCAATCCATCATCCCTCAAGATGTGTGCCAATGGTGATCCCACAAATGTTTCCATTCGCTCATGCACCAAACTTTCAATATCTGGTCCATTATCCAACACCTCATTTTCATCTTTCCATACCCCTTATCTGATCCTTTGCATAAGTCTTTACCCTAGTTTCATCACCAAATCCAAAAACTAAGTAAATCAACATTGGAGATGTTGGACATGTACACTTAGTTGAGTCCTTATATCCTATTGGAAAAGGCATCTTTATCTGACTCTTGAAATAGAAATCAATGAATAGTCTACACAAAACTCCCTGACCCTATGAATAACATGCACCTTAAACAATATTATATCTAAGGGTTGGGTTAGTTTAGCATTTTCTTTTTGCACTACATATCATTTTCTTAAAAGCACTGCATTGCATATAATTTCTTTTTCAAATGCATCGCCTTTGTAAAGTTTTTGCATTTGCATATAGCAACATTATTAAAACAAGGCAACTATCCAAATTTATCATTTGTTTGCATTCAAGGCAAATAAGGGTTGTCTCCTTTCTTAGATATCCAGACATGAAGTCTTTGAGGTCAAAAGGTCATTCATTTTCAACATCACCCTGTGACGACGCTTTACTTATGGTTGGGTAGTGATTTCACTATTTGAGACTTGTTAACCCAAAATCTATCAATTGCTATATCTTAAACATATTAACAAAATCTCTAATTCATTATAGGCAACTAGTTGATCATATGACTAGTGAAAAATCTAAAATTCTACTTCAGTACCACTGTAATTGTCACACCCAAGTAGGTTTGATTACTTACAAGTCAAGGCAAGAAAATAAAAAAGAACAAGTGCTATGCCAAATATTCATCTCAAGGCAAAAGAGAAATGATATATAACTGAAATATCACCCATACAAGTGCAACAAACAACTTGACTATGGGAACATGCGAGTAACTCCACTAGGGCTATGGACACCTACTGGCAATGGAGAAATATTTGAGAAATTATAGTCTATAACCTCGTCGAAGCTCTAAAAGATTGCTGGCAGAGAGACTCTATTTGAGATGTTTTTGAAGTTAGGATAATCCATGTAGCTAGTCTTGTAGGATGTTAAGGATCTTTAGTGAACACAAGAGAAGGAATTAACTCATTTGCACTCACATGGGAAAAAGAAGATCAAAGTTTCAAGAATCAATGGGGAAGTTCTCTACGTCTCCATTTGTAAATCCTAGTCACTAAGTGTGTTAATTTGGATGTTTCAAGGGACCTTATGGATCGATTGACTACTTATCTATGAAATGTTTTGTACCTCCAATTCAATTGGTGTATTACAAAATGTTGAACAAACACAATCATCCTTGTTTGAATAGGAAATGCATCTTCATCATGTATATTTCATAGATCATATCGAAAATTCATTGTCTCCACATGCATTCTACAAATCATCCTGTCATATAGGTCTGCATACTGGGGGCATAGCTGAAAAAATCCTAAAAATCATAAAATGTCCTTAAAAAAATCATAAAAATCATAAAATATCATGAGAAAATCCTAAAAATTAAAAAAATCACAAAATAAAAAATTGACAAAGTCAAAGAAAGAAAGCATAGACCATCCTTCAAACCAAATCAACCACAGACAAACTCTCAAAATCTGCAATCAAACTTATCGCATGTCTTTTTAATCAGTCTATCAAACTCTATCAAAAATCAACATGTCTTATACAAGGAAGGGTACACTCAAAACCAGATAGATCGGTCTTATACAAGGTACTTACTCTTTGAAACCATACATTCCTATCAATGATCACACAAATCAAAACAATGACATCTATCAATATGGCTGTTGGATTTTATCCAGGTTAGTCTTATCTCTTGTACTGAAGTCCTGCATCTTTTCTTTAGCTTGTACATATATTTTAGTCGCTTTTGTGACATCTTGGTTCTTCTTGGAACCCTAATGGCTTGAAACTAATCAATGTCCTAGTCTTAGGTTAATTGACTAATCAATCTAATTGTCCTAAGAAACATTAACCAAGTCATTTTTTAGTCGGTAGTACCAGGTTGTCCAATCCAAGTCAGTCACATGTCTCCAAACTACTGAAGAGTTTTATCACTGAGTAAGACTACTGAAAACAATCACTACACTGTTTGAGATATGATTGAAATTTTCTTTGTGTGTTGTCTTTTAAATTGGTTTTAGATTATTATTCCCTTTGAGTAGCTCGAGGAAGTCTATCTTGACTAAGAGGAGCAAGGATTGGGGGCATAATACTTTTTCTTTGTTTTCTGCTTGTTGGAGTGATTCTGATGATCTGGAAACATCTATTAAGCTGGTTGTCTATGATAAGTGCCTTTACATCAAGGTGAAATCGCCACATATACCTCGACTCTGCTTATTTGTATGCTACAGGGAGGTTGTAGTCATTTCTTTGTCTATTTTGAGGGAATTTCTTTAATGTGTGATCCAGATGCATGCATAATTTGTCCAAGGATATGAACGATAAAAGGGTCATTGCGGACAAGATAATTAATATTGCATATGAAAAGGAAGGAACTCTATTTTTCCTATTGTGTTTGTAAAAATCTCAATGATGAAAATTAAGCATACTAAATCCAGTGACTAAGTTTAGGTTGCATTCATTCTAAATTTTATGCATTTCAAGTGATTTCGGCATGATAACAATGATATCTTTATCTTTTGAATGGGAGTTTGAAGCAATTGTCATTTCTCAGCTAAGTGGTTCCCTTTTTTATCATCATTTCTCCAATCAAGTACTTGTGTATTGAGATTATTAGCTGCATACATGAGAATATTATATAGATCCATACATTTCATTATATATTTATTTGCATTCATATTACTACATGAAAACTAAACATTTGCATTACTAGTTACACAAACACTCAATAGATCATTACAAGCATAGTTAGAAAATTGAAATAAAATGAAAGATAAACCATGGAAAAGTGCCTTATCGCTTCCTAAGAGATGCGAGTGTGGATTTTCTCTCAGATTAGGATAAGTAATCCCAGTGACTTGACTACACCTAGACGGAGGATTTAAAATGATAATATGCAAGTTAGATGAGATTGATTATGTTAGATTGATCCAAGAGGCTAATTAAGTTAATGATATGCATGATTAAGCTATGATGATGATGTAATTAAGATAGAATAGAGATTTATTAAGCTACATGATTCAACAATTATGCTAGAAAATGATCAAATTAAGCTAGATCTAAGATACAATTGCCTATAATAACAATGTTTAAATGATATGCTAAAATGGATATGCATATAGTAACAATCCCTAAATTGATATGAGATGGGATCTACCTATAATAAAAATGCATAAGATGAAAATGAGATGGGATCTACCTTTAATAACAATGCATAAGATTGAAATGAGATGGGATCCTTTGTGCTCCAAAATGGGGGATATTCAAAGGATTTCCAAGTCCAGGGGTGAGGCGGTAGGAATCAACGGTCAAGATTGAGTCTGAAGATATCAAGGGTGAAATTGGAGGAAGTTGGAGAAGAGGTTGGAGAGAGGGACACTTGTCATCTCTATGGTGACAACTGTCAAGGAGCCTTTCTCATAAGAGGGCAAGTGTCCAAGGGAAGAGACATGTGGCATAAGTGCCATGTGTCTCAAGGGGAGAATATCCACACCATAGGAGGTTAGGATAAGGAGGTTAGGATGTGAAAGATAGGATAGGGTTATGTGGAAAGGGTTAGGTTAGAGGGTGGTTAGGTTAGGTGGTTATAATATAGGAAGCATGTGGGTAATTTGAATTTAAAAATTCAAATAATAGGAAAAGGCTAATTAACTTTCAACAACTCATAAATTGATTTGTTTTAATTAATTAGGGGATTAGAAGAAATGAATTAAATGGGGGGAGGACTAATTAATTCAAATTAATTAATCAAAGGGGACTATTGAATTGAACCTATGAAATAAATCCTTAGATTCATTAATAAGTAGATGAAAGAGGGAATTTAATCAAATTGCTAATGAATTCAATTAAATTGGGAAGGGGGATTAATTAAATAATTGCTTATTTAATTAATTATCTTCAGACAATTTTTAGGTGTATACACAAATGATATCAACTATCTTATACAATGTCTCATCGGAGCAAGAATCCTATAAGCTACAAAAATGGGTATATAACAAAATCTAGGAGGTATAACAAATATAGCTCTTTGCCTCTCCCTCATCATTGGGTGGAGGAGGTGGTGCCTGCTAACCAACATCCTGTCTGGGTGTCGTAGCTCCTTTAGATCAAGCCATATAATGAGAATATGACACAACCTATTGTGGTACTGGGACTGCTACACTATAAGTTGTAACATAATAAGTTGCATGACTCATCTAATCCAAAACATCTCATTGAAGGGCATCTCACTCTAATCTGATCTCTGCGACCTATCGATCTCGCTTTGCCAGCTTTGTCTATGCCACTATCAACTGACTGCAAACCTGTCACCCTCACCCTCAAAGACCATACTATCTCTGACATTGCCTACTTTCTCCCCATCTCCCCCTCTCCACCTCCCTGCTCATCCCTTTGTTGTGTAACCTGCCTAGGAGCCATTCTCTCCTTCTCACCTCCAACCTCTGCTGCCCTAGTCCCACAAGCCTCACCCCCAACAGCTCCTAAGGATCCACCCTCCCCTCTTTTTTGTTGTCGACCTCCCACTGGTGCCCTACTACTACTAGCATCAAGATCCCCTCTTGTCCATCTAGGCACATCCACTCTCCATCCTTGTACCTGACCCGGTACCTATGCCTATGCTAGTGCATCCTCCTCAACCTCATCTATAAGAGGTGCATTCTCTCCAATATCTATAAATTGAGGAAAGGGATGTCTCTGAAACCAATCTCTATATTGGGTTAATACCCTCGCATCTGCCACATCCTCCAGGTACTCCCATCTTTGCAGTTGTAAACCTGATATCTCCTACATGCTCAAGGCATATGATAGTCTCGGTGCCCATCCTCATCTCTCCTCCTCCCCATATTTAGCATATGTTGTAAAATCCTGGGATATACTATACGGTCTCCCATACTGTCTCAAAACCCTAGATACTATAAATTGCTCCATAATAGAAGTCAATCTACCAATCACAGGTCTAGTCATAAACATATCTCTCTATTGTACCCTCCAATCGTCCCATGGCTCTAAACCCCTATATGGTATCCATACTATAGTGCTCAAGTCATCCAACTCCCTCCTCCAAAAATCAGTCTTGCCCAGGTGGGCTTGTGTGACATAACCTGAGTACCGGCATTCGATAGGTTGTTGTGCCTCTCTCAAATCATCTACAATAGGTCTACACACTGGGATATGCTCCCATGCCCATATCTGCAAAACTAAGACACCTGCTACCATGCTCTTCCCTTCTCGATAGACAATCTCATGCATCTCATGGTACATATGAGTGACTAAGCACAAACCCCAACCTAATCTCACTAGATGAGTAAGCAACCTCTCTAGCATTCTGCCCCATCCACATAAAAATCCATGTTGTCCTCTATTAGGCATCATGAAACAACCAATCATGCTAGCCAAAATGCAAGCCAGAGGGTACTCTGCACCATACCTTCTCATCAAATTGTCCCAAGTGATAGCACGATCAAGGATAGTCTCGTCATGGAATATACGTCTAAGAGCCTCAATACCCGGTCATGGAGTAGAATCATAATCTACCTTATCTCCATCAGATAGAATCCTCAATATCCTATAAATATCCTCTGAAGTGATCGTCATCTCTCCCACCAGCAAATGAAAAGTGTTATGCTTATAATGGAAACACTCAAGTAATGTGGTCAACATACTGTGATTCACATGAATATTGGGCATTTGTAACAAATATACAAATCCACACAACCCTATGTGACCTCTCCATGCGTCTGATAAATCACGCACTAATCTCATTGTTGGCGGATATGTGCACCGAAACTGAATATCTCACAACTAAATCTGCAAAATCGAACACACAAATCGTCAATACGTGATCAAATTTGCGCTAAGAATGTGTTAAACATGCTAAAGAATCCAAATTTAAACATTCAAAATTAACAACTGCTCTTTGGACCTTCAAACATACTTGTTGTTTTCCATACGAGTTACCACAAACAAGCAACAACTCATACGAGAAAACACAATGATTCGCACGAGTAAACAGACCCAAACGACAATTTAATACTCGTCGAATGATTAAATGGTCTCTCAAGAACATACTCGTATGATAGACGAGTAAACACCATACAAGAAACCCTACTTGCCCATATGACAAAAAAAACAATGCTAGATACTCGTACGAGTAATAGATATAAACCTCATGATAAAATGGCACAACACGACTTCAAACAAAATTCAAAATGAAAAATTCAAAAAAATAGAAATTGAAAAGGCTTAAGATCGATCACTTATTGTTTGGGGATAGTTCTGCGGTCGATTATGACATCTTTGGTGCTCAAATCAGTGCTCTTGAATTGAAATTGCCATTTTTGTTCGTAGGAGGTTTTTCAAATTTTTAACTTTGAGAGGTAAAAATGAATTGACAAAGACACATTGAACCCCTTGTATAGCCCAAACCCTAATTTTTAAACTTGCTCCGATGGACATAAAATTTGTACCCTTTCCTAAATCAACTATTCTGAGTCCATTTTCGGGATCAAAATCAAAATCTGATGTCAATTTTCTAGTCGAAATTTCACAATGCTAACCACTTAGCACTTTCATCCTCAAGTCAATTTTTGAATCATTTTGCGCTCAATTCAACTTTGATCTCAAATTAATTCTTACATCAATCTTCATGCTCAAATAATTATCATTACTAAATCTTTTTATCTTCTCAAACTTGCCTACAATTTTTGTACCCTCGCCATCTTTCAATTTTGCTCCCGAGGGGGCATACTCATAACATATTTTCAATGATTATCATCATCTAAAGTTGAGATATTTTTCAAATCTTCATCTAAAGTCGAGCAAAAATATTTTCAGTCAAAGAAAATCAGCTAAACCTTGTTACTAGGGGCATCTTAACTAAATCACGTTATATTAAATTGAGATTCTTTGATGTCAAATAAAGAAACCTCTAGGGGCATATCAATTTTTTGTCCTTATTTGAATTAATCTTCAAATCTATGTCTTCAAATCTATGTTCAATTTCATCGCTTCAAATCAAGTTGGACATTTTCTCTTGCTAAATGGTTCTTGCTCCATCAAGTTTGGAATCAGTTTTATCTCTTTGCTTAGTCAATTCTTGTTCAATCAAGTTCCAAATCGGTTGCATCTCTCACTCAATCAAGTTCTAGATCGATGCTTGTTTCTTAATCAATCAAGTTCAAGAATGGTATCTTTCTCTTTGTCGGTCCTTTTTCAATCAAGTTTAGGATCAGTATCGCTTTAATCAAATTTGTTCAATTGAATCACTTTAAATCAAGTTGAACATCTCGCTCTTCATCGGCTTGTGATCCATCAAGTTCAGAACTGATATCTATTTGACATCAATTATTCTTTGAACCAACCCACTGCTCACACATTAGTCATTGAAAATATTGTTCTTTGAGATTATTGCATCTTAGTTTAGCTTTTTGCATATTTAGTTTAATCATGATTTCTTGAATTCATCTAGCTTAATATTCATTTATCTAGCTTAATATTCATTCATCTAGCTTACTATTCATTCATCTAGCTTAATATTCATTCATCTAGCTTACTATTCATTCATCTAGCTTAACCTTGCATCCATTTAGCTTAATCTTGTTCTCATATAGATTAAATCCTTCATCTTGGTGTATTCTAGTCACTGGTATTGCTTAGACAAATCTGAGAGCAAGTCTATACTTGCATCTTTTATAAGGAAATAGCTCGATTTGTTATGGTTTTTATACATGATTATATCTGTCTAACCATGCATGCAATGACTTAATTGAAGTGTTGTGTCTTATAGATTGCAGATACTTATCCACTTTTCACACACACAATGTTATTTGTGAATGTCGGGTGTAATAACCCTTCATTAATGGTATTGTTGAATTTTTTGTCATGCCTTGGCAAAAATAGTTACTATGGCAGTTTTGATTAAATTTTTTCAAAGGTTTTAAGGTCATAGACAAAATTAATGAAGTTAAAATGTTTGTTGCTAACCAAGATCCATGCCAAGAAGAGAATAAACATGGGAATCATATCTTTTTTATTTTTTTCCCTACATTCACACAACATGAGGTATAAGAGTTTTTTGGTAAGTTTGTATTGAAGAGGGCTTCACAAAATGGTGTGATATTAGTAGTTGATTTAGGGCACATCACAATCTTCAAGCAAGTATTCTCACACTAGAACAACACTAGTTGTCTCAAACTTTGTCCATATTGTAGAAGCAAAGAAGAGATGAATGACACATGTTGTAATGGCATGTTAGGGTAAAGAATCATATGGCATATTGAAGAGGTCTCTCCTATCTTAGCGTGAAGAGTATATTTTTGTTGAGGAGTCCATATTACAGAGGATTTTTGGGGGGTTTTTATGATAGGTTGCAAACTCACATGATAGTCAAATCTCATCAAGTAGTCAAAATGAAAGGAAAAGTTGGAGCTTTTGAGTCTTATCTGGAACTCAACCTCTAGTTTTTAGGTATGTGTCATGGGCTCTTTGGATTGTTCAGTTTATTAGTTTTAAAAGCACTATATTGAGGCAATTAGGCATGGTATGGTATTAATGATGGGAAAAGAAAATGTAATAATGGTTGTTTGGTCTTAATAATAATTAGCCTTTGCATATTTTCTGCGATCCAAAAGTCTTGCAATAGTTGTTGAAGGTAACAATAAGGAAAAGAGGGTGTGCAATCAATTGATAACAATTATTAGAGCCAATGCTCATGAGAGTGCATACAAAGAACCAAGTATGAGGAAAACTTGAACTCAAATTTGTAGGCGGAGTGTGTGAGTTGTTGTAGAGAAATGTTCATGAGTGTGGAAATAGAGCATTAAACTGATGAATAATAAGAGGGGGGGTGAATTAGTATGCCAAAAATTATTGTACTTAAACACTTAACTAGACTACCAGTAAACCGGTAAAACAGTTTAGCAAACAAACTGGTTAGCACACATGCAAACCAAATAGAAAATAATGCATTTACCCATAGAAGCACAAACACCATAACATAAGAGATTTTGACGTGGAAACCCAAATGGGAAAAATCATGATGAGATGGAACTCACAAGTAACTATCTGCAGAATAGGAACCAGACTGGTTAAGGTCAGACCGGTTAAGGTCATACAATGTTATTTACTAGAATAGATCCTGTTAGGAATCTCAATCTCTGTTACGAGATAAGTTTGATTAAAGACTACCTTTCTAGAGGATTTTAGATCCATAGATGTGAACCACCTTGTTAGAGGATTTACAAAAGGCTTTTGGGCCTACCCGGTTAAGGGCTTCAAACTTGTCGAAGATGTGAGTAATCAACAAGTGAGTGATCTAGCAAATAGCATAGATTGCTTGGCTAGATCCTTGATAGCTCATTCCTAATGCATTCCAACATTACTTTAGTCTTCAAAACATTCACACTCTACCTCTCCATAGACCTGAACTTGTCTTCTGTGTCACTCTTACAAAAACTCTTCAACCACCTTAAACCCTAGCAACTATTTAAAACCCTAGACATGATGTCCTTATAAAGGAATCTGATTTCATGTCGGTCCAATAGGATTACAATATAATTTCCTAGGTTCAATGCATCTAGACATATTTGGTAACATGACACAAAAAGCACCACCAAACAATCGGTGGATGGTAACTCATCACAAAATGCCGGTTGGTAACTCATCATAGAGTATTACCAGTTCATACAAAATACCAGTTTAAGCAAAATACCGGTTGTCGGTTTGACAAAATGAAGACTGGGAAATATGAGTTGTGCCACTTCGTTCCTTCGTACCACTTGAGATCCTCGAACCGCTTGGGGTCTTCATACCGCTTCAGATCGGTAAACACTTTCTGCAAAATACCGATAGTTTTAAGACTATAATACATCATACTGGTTGGAACAAATACCGGTTGAGCTTTAACTTATACATACAAAAAGTGATCTCAAGTCAAGTGTGTGTCCATCAATGACAATCACAGCATGAATCATCAAAAATGCCAACAATCTACCCCTTTGGCATTGATGGCAACACTTAGGAAAATTTTGACATCTAAGTGTTTTACAACAAAAATATGCCATAATCAAAATTACTCCCCCTAAGCATATACACTATCCCTTTTGCAGAAAATACAATTTATACTACTCCTCATGAAAGTATACATCAAAACATTCAAAATTTATACTTCTCCCCCTTTGCCAACAATGACAAAAGTATTGCAGACTAACCCATGTTTCATTAGTAGTAAAATAATAAGTGTTTATGACAGTAAAGAATAAAACTTGTCAAAAATTGATTTAAAGTCCTACAAAAATTGCTTCATGGATAAGGACCATGAGTCAAGTAGGGAGGTAGCCACCTCTTTCTCTGTTTTCATCTAGGAGACCTATTCTTCCATGGAAACTATCATGCTCAACTCTTGAGTGACCGTTAGGGCATCAAGATTTAGATAGCACTTCTGGAGAATTTGCAATCTTGGTAGTAGGACCAGTTGAAGTTCCTACAAATTTCATGTCTGGTTGCTTATCTCTGCCTCTAGTCTTGCAGACTGCAGTTGAACTTGGTGAACAGTTTGTCCATATGTGGAAAAGCAATCATATGACATCTTGAAGGTGCTAATAAATGACTGCATATCAGATTGCAGTTTGCCCTTCTAAGTAAGCACATCACCACAGAATAAATGAGGTTGGCAAATCTTGTTGAGTAGAAGATTGCCATCATTCATTGCATCTCTAATGGCCTTTTGTGCCTTATGGAGATCAGACCGGAGCTCTGTTAGCTTTTTCACCAGGGCAGTGTCCAGATCCTTTTGATGTTCCTTCTTGGCATTTGCTTCTGTGACCTCTTCTACGCTTTGTACCTGGTCTTCTACAACTAAGCATAGGAGCTTCAATTGTGCAAGTGAGGAATCGGTGCTGGGAAGGTTCGTACCTGGTATCAAACTGGTAAGTGTTTCCATCATAGTTTGGATAACATCTTCCTCCTTTTTTCTCCTTAGAGAATCCAATCACTCTTGAGAAAGCTTAATGCTCTGCAATAGCTCTGATTCATTTGCAGACTGGAGGTCAATAGGACTAGTAATTGCAGCCGGTTTAGCCTAACTACCAGTTGCCATTGGAGTCTCCACCTGTGTGCTCTTTTTTACTGCTTCCTTGTCCTTGGCTTTTTGTTGGTCTTCTTGAGCCTTCCTTTTCTCCTCTTCCTCTTTCTTTCTTTTTTCTTCTTCTTGTCTCTTATCTTCATCTTTTCACTTCTTCTCTTCTTCATCCTTCTTCTTCTCCTCTTCCTTCTTCCTCTTTTCCTCTTCCTATTTCTTCTCTTCCTCTTGTTTCTTATTTTCCTCTTCTTTTCTCTTCTTCTCCTCTTCTTTTCTTTTATCCTCTTCCTCTTTCTTCTTTTTCTCCTCTTCTTTTCTTTTATCCTCTTCCTCTTTCTTCTTTTTCTTCTCTTTTCTCTTATCCGCTTCCTCTTTCCTCTTTTCCTCTTCTTTTCTCTTATCCTCTTCATCTGTCTGTTTCTTCTTTTCAACTTCATGTTGCTTCTTTTCTTCTTCTTCCTTCTTTTCATATCCTATTCCTTCTAATGATGTATCCTGAGTAACATTTTCACCATCTAAGGCGTCAACATCAATGGGGTCCATTTATTCTGTGACCGGTTCTTCTTCACTGTCATACACCTCATCCAGTTTGCTAGTTTTCAGTTCTCGCTCAGCTTTTCTGTTGGCTTCAGCCACTTGATGCATCTTAAGAGCTTATTGAGCATGAGTATGTGTATCCTTGATCACTTCTTGACCCTTTCCTTCTAGTAATAGGAGTCTTCTTCTTCTCATGAAGAAGAGGCCTTTGTATTTATTCATAACTTTGAAAAGATCTGAACTTGATACATCAGAAAAATGTTGAGCAAATATTTTCTCCCTCATTTCCTGTTCCTTTTCTATGGCAATACACCATTTATTGTCTAAAGAATTATACAAAGAATTTGGTGTCTCAGATCTAATTTCTGAAGGCGATGGGTCATTAACACACAAATACTTAATGATTTCCTGTTCAACTGCTTCCTTTTCATCATCATTGAAGTCATCAAAACAATCAATTAAATCATTCAGCACTTTTCTCCTAATATTCTTTATAGTTCTTTGACAATGTGTCAAAGGTTTGTAAGAAGAAATGTCAATATTTAATGGTGCAGATGATGTCGGTTCATTCTTTGTCTTTTTCTTTGTTTGCCTAGTCTTCTTCTTAGGCAGTTCTTCTGACACAGTTTCTTCTGAGTCAGGTGTATTTCTTTTTGTCTTTCCCTTCCTCTTGAAGACTTTTGTAGGTGTCTCTTCTAGTTTCTTCTTAACTGGTGACCGCTTGGTCACTTTGGGACTAGCTATAGTAACTGGTGTCAATGCTAAAGGCATTGCCTTTCCTTTCTTTTCAAAGGGTTCTACAACCGGTGCAACCCTTTCCAAATATGTGTCTGTTCTCTTTGCCTTAGGATCAAGGGGTGAGGTGATTAGGGTAGAAGCATACCCATCCAACATATCATTCATTACCTCATAGCCCATAGGCTCTACTTCTTCCTCCCTAGCCTCAACAGCCTCCATTAAGCATTCATCCACTTTGATGGTGAAGCAAATGTCTTCCTCATACTTTTTGACTAAATCACTGGATATCCTTATCCTTTGGCTCATCTTGCATCTGAACTCATCAAAGTATTTGTTCAGTGCTTCTGGATAGCCGGTTCCAACCGCTTGTAGACTTTCCTTGATTTGTTTTGCTACCGATTGGTCGGCAGACCACTGAATATCACCTACTCTTGGAAAGTAGCCTTGAAAGTAAAAGAACAACCCAACCAGTAGTTGTCTGAACTTGAATCTCAATGCATTGTCTTGTTTGATCGACTTGAGATTCAACATAAGTTGTCTTTGCATACAAGTGCACAGATCAAACAATGCATCCTCCTTGATCATCCTCTAAGCAACATTTACCGCTGCAGCAAAGATAGAATTAATTCTACTAGCAGAGAACATCTTGTAACCTATCACCATGCAGGCATATTTGACCAGATTGTCCTTGATTGAGTTCACGGTCATGCCACATGAGTCGCTCACTGAATCGGTGAGCTTGGACATTTTAGTCTTGCTGACCTTCCTTAGGGCTGGCACTTCCCCTGTATTGCAGAAATTGGTGATGGCATGAATCACTTCCGGTGTGATATCATGCATCCACTCAAGGTACATCTTGTCACCGTGTACCCTACTTAGAATAATGCAAATGTGATCATCCAAAAATTCTTCAAGAAAGTAAACTGCATTTTGGAGTTTCTTCTTTTCTAGAATGTTGAATTCTAGTTTAATCTTCTTATCCTTTCCGCAGAATAGGCTTAGCTGGGAATGGATCACAAGAGACCCTAGGTCTTTGATTTTGCAGTCTATGTAATCAGAAATCCCTTCTTCTACTATAACACTAGCCGATACTTGAGACAAGGCATTATATTTTGACTTTCATTGTATGAAGTCCATAGAATCAACAGTTGCACTATAAGTATCATGAGATGCGGAAGCCATGATAAACAAAGAATTATGAAAAATACCTTCATAGATTGAAATTTAGGGCTTCGCAATTTGAACTTTGCTTGACACTCCTTCGATTGTAGAGATACCGCTTTGCATTCTACACTCCTCCAACAAATGTTTTCTTTAGATTCTTCTTTGGTAATTTGATAAATTCTTTGATTTGTAGTGTAAATCGATTTCCTTCGCTCTGCACTTGAAAAACTTCTTCACTCGAAAAATGATAAGTGAGAAATGATTTCAAAATTCCTTTTAAATAGGTTCTCCACCTACCATAATAAATGCTTCAATATTAGGGCATAAACCCTAATTTGCCTTTTACCATTTCTGGTCTTCTGCCAACTAACAAGTATCTCATACCAATGTAAACTGAGGGTTTGAAGTATTTTGTCGTTTTCTCCCCCTAAGCTTTTTTGATGCTTAGTTTGCCAGTTCTGTGATTTCCACACTAGGTGTAGAAACCGGTTCTTCTTGCAACACCACTGGTTTCTTTTTCCAGGTTTTGTTCATATCTGCTTGAATAGTGTCAATATCAATCTTTCCTTCTAGAGTGACCGGTATGTCATCCAATATGTTCTTTCTTGTTTTGCAGAATCTGGCAATGTGACCCAGTTTGTTGCAATGATAGCAGACCATTCCAAGTGCTCTCCAAGGTCCATTATTCATGTTACCATTCTTCATCCTGCACGTTGTAGTAGTGTGACCATGACAATGATAGATCAAATATTTTGCTCTCCATCCAGTTGCCGCTTGATAGCCACTGCTTCCTGACTGATAATTAAAGGTATTAAACCAATTGTGATTCCAGTTCACAAAAGTAACTGAACCAATTCCTTGAGTCCTCTGAGGATATCTTCCAGTGTTGTTCATAACAGACCTGCATTCAGATGCTCTATGTCCAAACTTGTTGCATGCATAACAATTACCATTGAACTTATTGGATCTAGGTACATTGTTTATAAAGTAAGGAAAATTATTGTAGGCTTTTCTCCTACATACATTGGTAGTATGTCCTTCTTTAAGACAGTTAAAGAAAACAGGTTTAAACTTTTTCTTACCTTTATCTTTTGATGTCGGTTGTTTCTTCGATGCTCCAACATTTACACCAGAGGTCTCACCTTCCTCATGACTGAAATAACCAAGTCCGTCAGTATTCTTGACAGGTTTGGCAGATTCAAGCTTTTGCTCTAGCTTAACAATACTCTTGTTGAACCTAGCAAGTATTTCCTTTGACTCAGAGAGTTCTTTGGAAATAGCAGCATTTGTTTCCATCAAGTTTACATTCTCAGAGATGGCCATGTTCAGTTCTCCTTGCATGTCTTCCTTTTCCACTTTTCTTGCATGGAGTTGAGCAGTTAGGGCACTGATCTCTTGCTTTAGCTTGGAGATTTCATGATCTTTGTCTTTTACTAGATCTTCAGCTTTCCTCCAGTTCTCAAGCTCTTGGCACATTCGAATAGTCAGTCCTTCCAACTCTTTTCTTAGGTTGGAATTGGATTCATTCAACTTTTCTACTTCTTGAATTAGGGCTTCCATGTCCATTTAATCAGAAGAACTATTTTCAGATAGCTCCATCAGTTTTTCAGCATGTTCTCTCCCTTTTTCCTGAGAGGCCTTATATTTGACCATAAGATCATCATAGTTTTGCTCAGACTAAGTGAGCCAATGAGTAAGTACCCTCATAGTGTATTCCCCATTATCTCTTTCCAAGTGGTTAGACTTATAGAAAGGTTGGCTCTGATACCAATTGATGAATACTAAGAGGGGGGGGTGAATTAGTATGCCAAAAATTATTGTACTTAAACACTTTACTAGACTACCAGTAAACTGGTAAAACAATTTAGCAAACAAATCGGTTAGCACACATGCAAACCAAATAAAAAATAATGCATTTACCCACAAAAGCACAAACACCATAACACAAGAGATTTTGACATGGAAACCCAAATGGGAAAAACCATGGTGAGATGGAACTCACAAGTAACTATCTACAGAATAGGAACCAGATTGGTTAAGGTTGGACTGGTTAAGGTCATACAATGTTCTTTACCACAACAGATCCTATTAGGAATCTCAATCTCTATTAGGAGATAAGTCTGATTAAAGACTACCTTGATAGAGGATTTTAGATCCACAGATGTGAACCACCTTGTTAGAGGATTTACAAAAGGCTTTTGGGCCTACCCAGTTAAGGGCTTCAGACTTGTCGAAGATGTGAGTAATCAACAAGTGAGTGATCTAGCAAATAGCATAGATTGCTTGGTTACATCCTTGATAGCTTGTTCCTAATGCATACCAGTATTACTTTAGTCTTCAACACATTCACACTCTGCCTCTCCATAGACTTGAACTTGTCTTCTGTGTTCACTCTTACAAAAACTCTTCAACCACCTTAAACCCTAGCAACTATTTAAAACCCTAGACATGATGTCCTTATAAAGGAATCTGATTTCATGTTGGTCCAATAGGATTACAATACAATTTCCTAGGTTCAATGCATCTAGACATATTTGGTAACATGACACAAAAAGCATCGCCAAAGTGTCGACACCGCCAAACAATCGGTGGATGGTTACTCATCACAAAATGTCAGTTGGTAACTCATCACAGAGTATTACCGGTTCATACAAAATATCGGTTTAAGCAAAATATCGGTTTAAGAAAAATACCGGTTGCCAGTTTGACAAAATGAAGACTAGGAAATATGAGTTGTGCCGCTTCGTTCCTTCGTACCGCTTGAGATCCTAGAACCGCTTGGGGTCTTCATACCGCTTTAGATTGGTAAACACTTTCTGCAAAACACCGATAGTCTAAAGACTATAATACATCACACCGGTTGGAACAAATACCAGTTGAGCTTTAACTTATACATACAAAAAGTGATCTCAAGTCAAGTGTTTGTCCATCAATGACAATCACAACATCAATCATAAAAAAATCCAACATAAACATGAGGTGGTCTTGCATTAGGATCGATGGGTGGAGTGTGTGATTTGTTGGAGAGATGATGTTTTTCAGAATGCAAACAAAGTGTTGAACATGATGTAGTCTTCCACCAGAATCTATGGGTGGAGTGTGTGTGTTATTGTAGAGCAATGTTACTGAGTGTGTGGACAAAGCATTGAACATGAGATAGTATTGCACCATTATTTGTGGGTGGAGTGTGTGAGTTATTAAAGAGAATTGTTCTTAAGCATGCAAACAGAGTGTTGAGCATGATGCATTCTAGTAGTAGGATTTATGGTGGAGTGTGTGTATGAGAAAGATGAAACAGGATCTTCTGGAGGATTTGCGGAGCAAGAGTTGTTGAGTGTGTAAAAAACACACCAAATGTGTGATAGCTTACACTAGGACTTAAGAGTGTTGGTAAGAGGATTTGTGTAGAGGCTTCAAGAAAGTTGAAGATGGAAAATATGAAGAAGAAAATGACATTTGTCATTGGATGGATTTTAAGGATTCATGTACTTGTGAGAAGAGAGAGGAAATTAAGAGATAAAAAGATAGAGATACAATAGTAGTTGAATGATATAAGAGTGGAGATTGAAAAGAGAAAAGAAAAGAAGAATAGAGGTGAGGGTGATTTTCTTTCTAATAATGTTTTGATTGCAAGAAAGAAGGAAGATGCAGTAGACTATCTTGCATGTGGCACTGAAGAAGAAGAAAATGATATAATAGAGGACTTGGAAGATTGGATATTTGATTAAGAAATTTATGATGGAGATGAATAAGATGATGGGTTTGAAGAGAGATGTTTCTTTTGGTATCATGGAGAATGAGAACAAAGAGGTTGCAACAAAGACAAAGATGAAAAACTTTGAGGGTCAATTATTTGATGAGAAATTTAATAAAGATGGAGATGTCATCTTCAGTGCACCACCTTTTGTGCCCCTATTTTGGTGTTTCCTATCTTAGCTCTCTCCTAGGTCCATTTCCATCCTTCTCACCTTGAATTTGATGGCATCTGCTTGTATGGAGAACTGGACCTCTTCCTCAAACTGTGCACCTTGATCTCCTGCTTGTTTGCCCTATTTTTGGTGGACCATGGAACTAGAGCATCTTTATCCTCCTTAAACATGACTTGATTCAAATATGTTAGTGTATTGTCTCGGTTTGATGGTTTCAGTTGTTGATGTCTCAATTTGACCATTGGAGGTCCACCTAATTAGTAAATTACCTCAAATACCCTATATAAGAGCATTCTTCCTACTCATTTTCAAGGCTCATCCCATATCCTCATGCCATAACACACTATTCATCCATCAAGCATTTGTCATTAAGCATATTCAAGCATTCGAGACAACATTTCATCCCACTATATTATTCAAACATTTCAACATTATGGAGTAGTAAGTCTACATCAATCTGCATGCAAGCATGTAGGTTTGATTAGGTAATTCATGCTCATTTTATGTGAAGTCATGTTATTGCATCAACACTTGTGATCAAATCTAAAGAGAATTGCATCATCATCCATCATCAATTGCAACAGATTTGAGGTATATCATTCAACTCTTACTTCAATATTTCTATTTCCAAGTTCAATTCAATTTAAGGGTTAATTCCAAACCTGGGGTTTGAACTAGGCAAAACCCCAGATCAACAACACCATTTTCCTTCTTTATATGTGTAGGTGATAGATCTAGTAGCCACGAACATAGATTCCAATAGAGGAGACAATGATGATTAGTTTTGACTTTTGCAGGGGAAAAAATAAGAGGACCAAGTTGCCCAGTGCCACATGATCTCAAGAAATTTTGACAAATTTTTTAGAACAAATTCTAAGCTACATCCTGATTTTGACAGTTTCATGTCTATCTGCATCTGACATCAAGAACTAGGATGCCTAGAGCCACACAGTCTTGCACTCTTGGGCCAAACTATTTGTCGCAAGTTCTTCTTTGTTTCTTCTACTCGAACTTAGCTCCATGTCTCAATTTCGTTTCTTTAACTTATTTTTTTTATTGTTTTATGTCAACTCTATATCATTCACCCTAGACCTAGCTTCCAATTTACACTCACAATTGCATCTTCAAATCAAATAAAGGGGAACAAAATCCAATCAACATTCAATCCTTTTCTCAATAGGAAGGAGGTTGAATCTATTGGGCCCATTCTCCCCCTTTAATTATTTAGGAAATAAGTGGACCTGTACTTATCCTTGTGGAACCCTATTTCCCATATTAAACACTATTAAAAAAGTAGCAAATATGTTTTGAATATTGAAATGATGAAAACCAATAAAATGTGTACTTTTTAGTGTATTTTATGTTTGTATATTTTAGAATTTTTTTTTTAAAAACTGTATATATTTTGTTTATAAATCTGACACCATAATTTAGTTGTTGATAAAATGAAGTTACAAAGGACATCTCTCTTTATTTAATTAACTTTACTTTTCTTCCTTCAATATTTTTGTGTATTTATAACTTGAAACTTTAGTGCATGAATTTATTTTCTCCTAATATTGATAAATATATATTTTAAATTAATATTAAAATGTCCATGTATTAAAAACACAACCGTTTCTATGGGATAATAACTTTTATCTTAATAATTTATCTAAAATAGATAAAAGTTTAACACACACACACACATAATTATTAAAAATATATGTATTCAAAAAATATATTTATAGATCTGCAAAAAAAATATATTTAAAAAAATATTATTTATCTGAATAGGCAGTTTTGAAACGCCAATTTTTTAATAATTATTATTTTATTAGTTGGCCTCAAAGTGGTGCTACATGTGTATTTATTGAATATTTTTAGTTGGAATAGTTGTGGATATATATAACTTCACTAGAATGAATCTAGCTAGATCATATTAAAATATAATTTTTAGTTAGAAATACTTTAATTCATTGATTCACTTGGGTTGATAAATTGGTTGAAAGTGTGAGATAGTTTTGTACTTTTACCTCTTATCAATCTCAATTCTAGAACATGTAGGCAACCAAGGAATAAAAATTCAACCCTTAGCAACGTTTCCATATAAGTTTCACACACTATAATAATTAAATGTATCATATTTCAAAGTAAATTAGATTACACATCTAGTCAAAATAATTTGTCTTAAGTAATCAAAGGTGTGTTGTACACCTTGCATGATAATAACAACACTATTAATGTAAAATTAAATATTTATTTGTGATGCATCTTGGATATGTGTATACCTCAATGGATTAGACATTTTTGTAGACACTTTGTATGATGTATGAGAAATTGAGATAATAAGTAATGTGGGTGTCACATTAATAAATACCTATTATTGAGAAAACTTAGTAGCAAATATTTAATTTTGGTCATGTTTTATCGAGCTCATGGTTTCGAGTTTATGTAATACCACTTAGTGGTTTTGTCTCAAACCTATCTTATAAAAGAAAGCATATGAGTATTTGTTGAGGTTGGCTTATTGACTAAGATTGTATTTGGCTTCTTTTGTAGGTTTCACATGGGAATAGAGGGAATATGGATTGATATGTGTTGTTATATGGTTTCATTTGTTCGCTCACATGAAGGTATACAACTAGAGGCATGCTTGCAAGGAGACACCACAAATGTATTGTAATCTTGTTTCTCAAGCTAATATATTAAGTTATGTGAGTTCTTTTGAATGCATTACTTTTCTCTTGAGAGAGTTTTCCTAGGATACATTTGATGTTATCTTGAGATATGTTTGTTAATGTTTTATATTGTGATGAATACTTGATTAATATTTAAATTTTTCTCATCAAAACATGTAGAAATAACATATTATTTCTGCAAAGTCTTAGATAAAGATGCTGACAATGAAGAGAATTACAAAGAACTTTTCAAGTTCCTTACTGATGACTGAAGCCATGTGTGACTTTTCAAGTTCCTTACTGATGACTGGAGCCATGTGCTCAAACATGCATTGATTGGCTAGTTTTAGCTTTCTAGGCCTTTTGGTTTACATTGTTCAGATTTTTATATCGTTTTACTATTTGGTTAACTCTTTGTTGTTTTTGGTATTTGTTGTTAAGTTGTTGTCACTTTTTGTGCTGTAAGTTTTAATGCTACCAATGGACTATTAGTATAAAATATCAACACCCTTATTTTGTTGCTTTTAATATCAAAAACATATCATTTATACACTTTCTTTTCATTTTGCAAACAATTTTTAACAATAAATTAATCATTCAATAATAAAAAATAAATATCACCATCATTCAACCATTGTCCTATGTACCAATATTTTTATTAAATATAACTTTATTATTTTCATCAATGTACACTTTAGTTGAACATATGGTTTCACTATCCATTTGACCCAATCATGTCTATATTCAATTCCCAATATTTCATTATTATTATTTTTTGGGTATAATGATCTTCCTTTTAAAGCTGACAAATCAGCTCTTCCTAGCTTGGAAACTTTCAAACCCACCTTGGACTAAGATTAATATCCAAAGATTTTTCAAACTAAACATGAAAAATGTGCTAAAAAACATTTGAATCTCCCCAACTTCGTATTTAATCAGCAAGCATTATCATAGAAACTAAAAGGAGTATGTAATTGAATAAAATTAGTTTAAAACGTACATGGATTACCCGAAGGGAAGGTTTCTCTTACTACTCTATTATCCAATATATAATAATTATTATCATTTAATATTAAATTGAATAATAATTTTAATTCAAATATTTTATCATAAGCAAATAATTTGAAAATGATTAAAATGAGATAATAGAAAGCTATTAATAAATATTGTTTAGAAATTTATTATTATTTTCATTATATATTAAAATTACAAAATGTTATGTAAGACATCAATTTTTTTTATAAATTCATATAATCATATATTGCATAACAAAATAAAATATTGACAAATATAACATATAAATTTTTTAATCATATCAAATCGAGGTCAATAAGTTTGACTCGAAGAGCAATATCCAAAATGAGGATGTCGGCGGTTCAAGCTCGTCGACCTACTTTATGTTTTTTATTATTAATAATAAAATTTTCAATAACTTGACCACTTTTATAAAATTAAAAAAAAAAATGACTCAAAAACTACACATTTAAATTATAATAACAATATCATAATGATAATCACATCAATAATAAATTCCCAAACATCAAAATTATTTTAGATAATAAAATTTTGATCAAAATAAAAACTAAAATATTTATATACCATCTAAATCTTTAATTTGACATAAACTAATTTATATATATTCTACCTAAATCCACACATTTACCGAGTGACGAACTTGTAAAATAAAATTAATATTCATTCTTACCATTATTTTTCCTTCTCATAAAGTCAAACTACTTTACCATCATTTCTCTTATGAAATTCCCACTCCACATTCTTGGATGTTTTCCACGTTTGATTTCCATTAACTAATTCCCATGTGCATTATAATAAGTACTAACTCAAAGTAAAGACAAATATTTTATATGACAAAACAAATCTTTATAAAAATAGAGGACTCACACCCCATTTTCTCATTTGAGAAAATAGAGGACCCCCTTTTTTTTGGTTTTCTTTTGTCTTGTTTTTCTTTCCTCCTTTGTCTTTCCCTCATTGTGTTGGTTTTTCCCCCTTCCTTTCTCTTTTCCTTCCTTTTTTTCCCCCTTGTTTGTTTCTTCCTCTTCCTTTTTATTCCTTTTTTGCCCTTTTGAGCTTGCGAGGATTGAGGATGCAAGGTTCCCCTCCCCTTTCAAGGACCAGGATCCTCAATCCCTAACCCCCGCGATGTCTATGTTGGACGGTTCCCATATCGGGGATAAGAGATGTTAGTACCCCCAATGCATCCTAGGCAAGGATCGGGGGTTGGGGATGTCGGTACCCCTATCACGCATGCATTTAATGTGGCCTATGTGGCCTATAATCATGGAACCCCATTCATTTTACCACTTTATGTTGCACATATAGGACAATTCTAGATCTATTTCAAGTGTTTTTATGAAGAGTCAAAGCGGGTATTTAGTAGATTGTTGGTTTTGTCAAGTTGTTGACCATCTGCCTAGGTAGGGTTTCGCTCTTTTTTCTTCTCTCTTTCACTTTGTTTTCTTTTCTTCTCTTTCTATTGTTTGTGTTAGGGGTTCCTTTTTGTTTCATGGTTGTGTGCTTTAGGACGTGTTCAAAGCCTCGTCCTTCCATCAACTCATTCAATTCTACGTTATGAGCCTTTCATTTACTCCACAAAGCCAATAGGCTCATGTGTGCCTCATTGTTTTTGGTGGTTGTTTCTCCATTTGGTTTCAGTTAGGGTAGTTGTGGTATTTTAGGGTTGTATTTCCTATATTTTCTAAGCTACTTTTAGTAAATTTTAAGCAATATTATGTGAGTTGGTCAAATGACAAAAATTGATGCCCTAATTGGGGATTAGAGATGTGATATCCCCACATCCTCGCACCCATGTTTTAGACTTAGAAATCTTTTGGGCTTCAATCCATAGTAAGAGTCAGGGATGTCACGTCCTTGATACCCATATTGGGGATTAGGGATGTTACATCCCCAAACCTATAACCATGTAAAACATAATGGTAGGTATTGGGGGCATTGCCACCCTTGACCCCCGATGGTCTTTCCAAGAAAGGATCATGGATAGAAATTACCTTAACCCCCAACTCATTTTTTGCCCACTTTAATAGCAAGGATCAGAGGTAGCAATACCCCCAACCCTTAAAGGTATTTACAACACTTGAATGCAAAGATCGAGGATGTTACTACCCCCAACCCCCAAAAAGTGTTGTTTACTCTCAATAACACAACACAGTTTTTAGATTAGTTTAATGCTTTTTTTATTTGGTTTTTTCCTTCAATAAGATGTTTTCATTAGATTTGTAGTTGTTTTTTGGTTTAATAAAGCTCCTAATCCATGTTGTTTGTGAGTGTTGATCTGGTGATATCACAACAAAGAGTCATTCCAATGAAGTATAAATTCAATGGCTACCTTCTGTCGATGAAGTTGCATTTTGTGGATCAAGAAATTACTGATATAGATATTGGCCATGTGGACTTCAAATACTTCCTACAAAGAATGGTCACCCCAGCTGGAACGACTATAGGGGCCACTTCATTGGTTAGACCAAGATTGGTGCATACAATTGGCTTTCCTACTACACTCCAATCTCCAGATTTGGTTATGGCATGTGCATCAAAGTACAACTTATACGAGTGAAGAGTTTACAGTCCTTTGGGAGATGTTATCCTAGACATTTCACCAAATTCCATTGAAGATGCACTTCACATCCAGAAGCATGACACCTATGCCAAAGTGGCAGTTACATGCAAGGAACAATACTATAGTGTGGAAAGGGATACCATGCAATTAATAAATGAGAGCTTTATGGAGAAGCCTAAGAAGTAGAGTCAACTCAAATAAATTAAAATCATAGATTAAGCATATTTTCATGTTGATTCAAGAGACTATGTCACTCTCCTTAGCGGGGTGGTAGGGTTGTCAGATGCAAAGTAATTCCACCCATGTGTGTCATTCTTCATAGAGACCAACCTTGTTAGAAAAGAATTCATATACTGGGGGAGGATGATAACTGACAACCTAGATGAACAATTACTAATAGTGAAGGACCCCAAGTTTTATATGACCACCTATATTGTCTATTTATTTGCAACACAATCCACTTATCTAGGATTGAGAAAAGAAGGGTCTCCTAAAGACCAAAATGCACATGTTTATGATATTTATCCTAAATTGTAGGTTGAATGAAGCAGGAAGAGTTATTATACTATAAATGAATTCTTTGTATTTGCAGTGATAAGGTCTATTGACCTGGAGATTTCAGAAAAAAGACTATCCCTAGAAGCTGCAAAGGAGGTTCATCATTTTGGAAGTTACTTTATTCAATTTAGAGCATTCACCTACATTTGCGTTGCAAGATGCATTGTTTCTCCTCATAAGTTTCCCCAATATCCATGTGACAGGATAGTTGTCCTTGAATTATGCAGACAAATTGAGCATTGGTAAAGAGAAAACATAAGTCATACTTCTATTTACTTGTTAGTGTGGGTGCATAGTCATGTCAAGAGATGAAAGCTGAAAAGAGTGTTGAAGTGAGCTCTTGGAGTTTTCTCTAAGATTATTGAAGATTGAGTGCAATACATTTGACTCAGTCCATACATTCAATAAATCATAGGCTCACATTTCAAACATGTACCTGATATTGATGATCATTAGATGAATTGTGTAGATGATCATGAAGTAAGAGTTTAGGATTTTTATAGATTAGATCTTTCTCTAGCTCATCAAAATGAAAAATTATGGATATCAGATGAGGCTATAAAGCATGATAATGAAAATAGGTTGCATCCCCTCTATGAGGAAAATATAATTTTTTATATTTCAATTCATAATTTTGACCCCAATTGCTTGGAGCTTGAAGATTTGAGTGAGAGAGATAAATATATGAAACATTTTACCAATGAATGGTTGAGTTTCCCATATAAGATTCTACCTATTCTTAAGGTGGAGACTCGATCATCGCAAGATGGGGAAATAACCTCAAAAATTAGGAAAGCTCCTTCCTCATCCAAAAAACAACATCCATCTAAGAACCCTATAGGGCATGCAAGGCCATATGTAGAACAAATTCTACTAAAAGTGTGCAAACAAATGAAGAATAAGAAATGAACTCAAGGGGAACCTTCTTCTAGAACTTCTTAGGCCAAGAAATGAAAAGAAATGCCTTCTACTCTGATGGTTCCTCCCTAATCCTCTATCCATCAAAGAGCAAGATCAACCAGAGTGAAGGAGAATTCTAAGGAGGTTCTTGAGGAAGACACTGTGGTATACAAATGGTTGAGAAAAGGTCCCAAAGGACCTCCTCCTATAAGAGTAATTCAAGATTGATCAAAGGATGAAGAGGAGGATCTTGGACCACAATTGCAGAGAGGCAAGAAGATGAGGCTTGACACCCCAATGCAACAACAAGGTGACCAAGCAAATCAAACTTCTATTGTGACTCCTACTACACCACAAACCATGAATCTCCAAGGAGAAGGCCCTCAACCATATTATTCTATAGAGGTGCCACTAGAGAAAGTTGTTGAACATGAGTTTCCTTGAGAAACTATACACATAAAAACTGATATAGAGGCAAAAGATGTTAAATAAGTTTATCTAGAGAAACAAACATTTGAAGACAAAGAAGTGAGAATTGAAGAAGACTTTCCTCAAGAAAATGTGTCACAAGAGGAGATACCACAAGAAAATATTTAGGTCCTTACAAGTCAAATGCACTCACAGCCTCCTAGTATCACTTCAAAAACCAAGGCTTTTGACAAGGCTAGTGAGGAATATTTACTTTCTATGTTGGGAAGAGATATTGGAGAAGAACATAAACAAGTGCAAGGTAATCTCCCATGACATAGTGAGCAACAAATAGATGAGCCTCCATCCCAATAAGAGCAATAGATGATCCATTAGAAACAACCACAAGAATATTTATTTGTGTCTCCTAATAAAAAACAACATCAAGAACTTAATACATCTATGGTAGAAGAAGAGCATGATGAGAAACCAAGGGAGTGTTAACAAGAAAATAATCAAGAAGAAATTGATCATACATAGGATGAAGAGATTTGTGAGGATGTGGGAGGCCAAAGAGATGAACAAATTGAAAATATTGAAGATCAATTGATAGTGGAGGAGCTCCAAAATAATGTAGGTCAACAACAAATGAAAATAATAAATGCAGGCTCAACTCTTGCTTGGTTTGCAAAGAAATTTGCACGAAGACAGAGATAAAAGGAAGTGGAAGAATTTGATTTCTCAATGCTTGAGAAGATATTAAAAACAATTGAGCCTAATAAATGAGAAAGGAAACTTTCAATAGTCACTGTTGATGCATCTGGGCACCAAAAGGCCCAAATAGTTATGCCCTTGGTAGAAAAATTGGAAAGTAAGATGTGAACAAAGTATTACCAAATGCATGAAATAAATTTGGTACAAAAAAACAAAGAAGGAGAAAGGAATTCCTTGCAAAAATCTATAGATGCAATATTTTGAAGGGTGGACAAAGAGGAAGAGACCAAGGAAGAATTGAAGGCTCAAAACACAAACTTAAGGAAGCATATTAGTCAACTCTTTAGTCCAATTGATGTAGATTCTCCTTCTACAAGAATACAAGTTGCATTGATACAAGCCTTCAAGGATAAAATTCATAAGGATTGTTCACCTCGAATAATTGAAGAGATAATAGCTACTAAGTAACATTTGGAAATAATGAAAGCCAAACTCCCTTAATTTGAAGATAGTAAGAAGTCTCAGTCTTTTATAAACAATCTAGTAATAAAATTAAAATACACTAAAACACCTGATATTGAAGAACTTCAAAATATGGTAGAAAGTTACTAGCAACATTTTTCAAAGATAATGGTGAATTAGTGAAGTGAAATACTTCAAGTTTTGACACAAATTTTAAAGTGTACAAGTGAAGGACAGTCAACTAGAAAATAAAATTGTCTTTAGTTGTTTGGCTAGTTAAGTTCTACTTTTGTAGAGGTCTAATGTAACAAATAAATGGATAATTTTTTATTTTTTTTCATGTCCAAAAATATCCAACAATTTTTAGTTGAAGTGTAGCAAAAAAGGGATAGAAAACCCACGTTTTTATAGGCAAACCTGTGAGGAAAATAACAACAGTTCAAAATGGTGGTAAAAATTGCATTTTTTTTTATAGATTTGGTCAACCAAATCCGTCATCTACCTCTTGGATAGAGTTTGGGGAGCTATATCTTTATTTTACGAGCAACATTAGGTTGTTTTCTAGCTGATTTCAATAAATTTTGGGCTTTAATTTTGACCAGAAACCCTAATTTTGGGTTTGAAAATATGCACTTGTAAACTCTATATAAACCCTTATTTTGATTGTAAAAAGGGTTGGATTGTTCACATATGCATTTTCATGAGATATTAATGCAATTTTTGGTGATGGTTTATTGTTGAATTTTGTGAAGTTTGAATGAAGTGTCTTCGTATTTCATATCTCAATTTGTGTCAATGATTCGAACAAGCTTGGTAATTGGT
The DNA here is from genome assembly GCF_030272615.1 of Cryptomeria japonica. Lineage (NCBI taxonomy): Eukaryota > Viridiplantae > Streptophyta > Pinopsida > Cupressales > Cupressaceae > Cryptomeria > Cryptomeria japonica. The sequence goes on from NC_081415.1 coordinate 331,670,080, forward strand.
ACTATTCTTCATTATATTATTTAATAGAAAAGATAACTTGGTTGACTTATTATATTGGAGAGAATTTTAAGCATTTCTCCTGTATTTGTGCATGAGTATGGCCTTACATTTTTGATAAATTCTGAAAAAATTATTTATTATCATATTCCTTTGGTGATTGCATTGTATTTGTATAAATTGTGCTAATCTAATTTATGCAAGTATGATTGAATTAATGTGATCTTACCATAAAATATTTGAATGATCTTGTGATGAATATTGTTTGGTAGATTTGTTTTCAAAATGTTTCCCTAACCTTCAATATATTGTCATTTATTTTATGCTAAAGAAATTAGAGTAGGATTGTTAGAATAGAATTGTTATTTTCAAATTATGTTTGCAGATCCAAATCAAAAAATACAAAAAAATAAGAAGGTTTTAAGCATCTATAATTAAGGACATCATAATTCCAGTCTTTGGGAATACCAGTGGGTCCCCTCATTTACAATCACATTCATTCTCATTGTATTATCTTTTGCAGCTATGACCTAGCCTTATGGAATTTTGGAGTGGATTTTTCTCTACTTTTCAAGAGAGAAGTTTCACTTGTAGATCTCCTACCGTTGGTTGTGATAACACCATAGTCAACATAATTGGCACTATAAGAGGTCCTACTCCTTAAAATCTAGAAAATATAGCGTCTTTCTCACCTGAGCAGTATGAGAGGTTCTTACAATCCACTCTTAAGAAAGGGGAGTTTCTTGAACTCTCCCAACACAAAAAGATAAGAACCAATAATGGAAAATCTATAGGTGATACATCATCTGCACCACATCCCTCTCAAGGTTTCCAAAGTCTAGCCATCATAATTCCTTCGATAAATCCCATAGGAGGTGTTGTTAAAATTATGGCCCAAATGACTTTCTTCACCAATATTGTGAGTTCACCCCTAGATTTGATTTATTATTAGTCATTGCATGATCTACCTAAGAATCCTAACTTTTTTTATCCCAAGTATATATATGGTGAATTCAAAATAGTAGAAGAACATATTAAGATGTTCAAGGAAATTTTCAATAAAAAAGAATTCCACCATCAAGTTGTGGTAATACTTTGTTCCCTTATTCTCTAGGCGAGTTTTCCTATAGATGGTATGACAATTTTCCATGTAATACCTTAACCTCATGGAAAGACTTAGAAAACAATTTTTGGGCCAATTATTATCTGCATTAACCTTGCAATTCTATATCACCTTGTAGAGGAGGGGATTTGTCACCTCCAAGATGATGAATCTTAGAGGACAAAATGATCCGCTACTACCTCACTCGAACTGGTGCTAAGGTGAGCCAGGGGATAAAATTAATAGAATTAAACAGTTTACCACAATTCAAGGCTCTTGAATGACTCTATCAAGCCTCTGTCAAAAGGACGAGTGCCTAGGTTTGGGACACCAATGTGGTGCACTGTCGTCCTATATGGACAAGGTATAGAATTTGTACATAAAGTTCCACGTGCAATTCTAATGCAATATAATACAAAAAATAATGAAGATAAGCTAGTAAATGCGATATAAGAAATAACCAAGATAAATTGGAAGGAGAAAAGGGAAGAGAATAGACAAACAATAGGTCCACGCTATGAAGCCTCGAGACAAATAAATGTTCTCTAATGCATCCTGCACACAAGCCAAAAAGGAAAAATGTTTGGGGCTTCTTGGGGACTTGCCTCAGTCAAATCCTTGTTTTGGTGTTTCCACCTCCACAGACAACCATATAGATTGATAGAATAAAAGATAAATGCAAGATACAATAAATGATAAATGATAAATGATAGAAGAGGGATGTGATAAATCCCAAGATACCCAAAGACAGGATAAATGGATAGATATTACCAAAGAGGCTTGAGAAATCCAAGAGAGTTGTCAAAGAATACTATGAGGGCTTGAGAGTGCTATAGAAAAATAGAGACTGTTGTAGTAAGTGAGAGAGAGAGATGAAGAAAATTGTGAGAGCCCAAAGAATAAGAGAGATTGTGGCTAGAATCTAGAGAGCTTGAATGAAGAGGATAGATTTAAAATGAGAGAAGAGGAGGGAAGTTGGCAATCTATTTGAAAGGTTTGAGGCCATTTCCACCGACATATGCAGGTGACAAGTGGAAAGGCACGCTCAGAATCGTCATTCGAACGTTAAGATGTCGCAGGACGAATGCGCGATGCACAGACATCTGCGCAACACACTAGTATCCAAATGAATCACACTCAAAAAAAACATGAGACAAGGGATACATGTGGCTAACGAGGAACAAAAGATAAAGGATAGCTGGTAAAAGGTGTCTTGAGGATCCTGAGAAGGAAAAGGCTGATGCAAGGGCTGAAGTGAGCCTAATCAAGTACTAGGGGAATGGACACCAAAGTGGTTACAAAATATGTAGGTCGAATTACAAAGGGGTATACAATTTTTGACACTACACCCGTTTGTCTCAGCCAAAAGGGAACCCACTAAACCCATTGCCATCTTTAACCATTGATTCCATGTAGGCTATATCAACATTTGGTTACACCTTATGCAATTCCTGAACCTACAACAATTCAAGTATATTTAAAATCACTTGATCCCCTCATTTTTTTGATCATTAAAAGACTTCCTGATAATGAGATTGATACTTTGCAAAAGATGTATGATCATGAGGCAATTATTGCAAGGCAAATGGACCCAAGAGGGGCTAGAAATTTTCTAGTTGTCCCATCTTTGATTAGTTCAAGTCATAACAACCCAATTCCTACCCTAAATCAAGTCATTTCTAGTCATACACCTATATTAAACCCAATATATGTCCCACAAGTAGCTAATACAACTCCCTTGCTGATGTAGCCAGTTTATGTTCTACCAAATACAACATTCTTTTTAGCAACAAGTTCAACAAAGGAAAGATTAGAATTCACTATTGGCATCTAGATTGGAATTTGTTAAAGAGAAACTATCCCAAGTGATTAGAGAATTGACAGAGTTAAGGTTGAACCCACCTTGTTATCAATAGCAAGACAATCATGTTGTTTCTCTAGGTGCTGGTTCTAATTTCAATTCCAAGAACTATAATTAAAATATTCAAAATTTTGGTAATAAAAGTTATGGACATCAAAGACCCAATAGGATTTGGAGTACAAGGCCTAACAATGGAAGCCTCCCTATCCTAGTAGAGAATGAAAATTTGTGTAAATTCTTCAAACCTAATCTCACCACACATGGGTGCTAATTGCATGAAATTTTCAACCATTCGGAGATTCATTGTGGAGAGATACAAAAAGAAATTCAAATTATGCAAGAAATTCAACCACCACCTTCTCAACCTATGAATACATTGATGTTTTACTCTTATGTCTTGACAAGTGAGGTTTCTCTTGTAGCTACAAATAAAAACTAAAGAAGGAGTTTCTCTTTTCTTTTCAGAAGGAGAATGAAATGGTGTTGGTAGAAGTGCATGCTTTTCAGAGCTAGAATCAAAGTAATTACAATCTAAGGAGCAAGAAGGATCCTTTGATTGATAGTATTCCTCTAGGGTCAATTCCTATGCCATTGGATCCTCATACAAGTAATACACCTACTAGTCCCAAATGATTTGATAGTTCCACATATAAATCAACATATGCACCTCTATTTGTTAAAATGTAATGTCCCCTTCTCCTTAGCATGCGAACAATCATGAGGTTGGCCTATTATTTGACCCTCATAGGCTAAGGTGTTGATTAGAGGATCGGTTGGTGGATACGAATGGATTCATATTTTTATTTCTTCATGGTTTTGATGAGATTACACGTATTAGGTTATAATCGCACTTTATAATATAATATTTTTTTATTTAATAATTAAAGTGTAAAAATAGAATATGAGTTAGTTAAAGAAGAATCTTCTAGAAGGAACCAATCATGTGCAAAAATAAGGATAAATAGAGGAGGTTGGATCATTGTGCATGATCGATGATTTGGCATATTCTCTTGTATTGTGGTTGTGGAACCAAGGGTCATCCATAGATTTGGTCTTAGGGATCGATACCTCGCTTTGATCTACATAACTTAGGGGGTGAGAGATCCTCCTAAGGGTTGCCTTGAGAGTGGGGGGCATTCAGTCCTTCATATTGAGCTAATTGAGTTTTGATATTAGTTTCTAGGGTGTACGATTTGTTGAAGACTTTAGCTCTTGGGTGTATGGTGTTTCAGCACATCACTTTGACATTAATATGCATCGAATTTATTAAGGAGACTAAGCGATTCATCTAGGAGCACTTTGAAGGAGAAACAAGGTGATTGTTGGTGATATTCTTAGATTTGAAGCAGTTCAACTTAGACCTCCCATACCCATGATTTTGCTCTTAGGTAATTGTGGATGCACCATTTCAAGACTTTGAAGACATCAACATTTTGTGTGAAGTAAGGCAACTCTTTTGAAGGAAATTTGAGGGAGATTTTGTGAAGATTCAGTGATATGTCAGTCTAAATCAAAAATCATATCAGACCTTTACTTCTCGCAAAATTGCCCATAAGTCCTCTATTTGGCATCTAACTTCATCCGAGAAGAAGGAGATTATTTTCAGAGGTTTTGGCAAGGGTTAAGAAGTTGTTCAGAATATATTTTCAGACCTCCATTGCTCAACATGGATGATTTGGATACTTGTTCAATTTGGCAAGAGGAGGCACCTAAAATTAGGGATATTGATTGCTTCTTCAGACTCCAAGCTAGGCGACTTCAAACTAGTTTTCTTGGCATCATTTCATTTACTTTCAGTTATATATGTGTAAATCCATGACTTGCCATTTGTACTCATACATTCTGAAAATTATCATTATTAGCCAAGAGTCTTTAGCTCTAATCTAGACATTGTAATGAGTCTATCGCCTTTAATAAAGGGAGATATAAGGTTTCTTTAGTCTACATGTTGTTTCATGATTGCATGCCAACTATTTGTCATAGTTATAGTCTATTATAGTCACATATTTTTGCATACTAATTTATGATATTTCATCCAACATTAAGAATTATAAATGCATTATTATCTTAGATCATTATTATATTGTTTGCAGGTCACCCATGTTGATAAAACACAATTTTATGTTGTCAAAACAAGTCTAAAGTTTTTGTATCAGTCATATGCCAAGTGTTTGACGAAATATCTAGGACTCAAAGATCAAAATTTCATAACAGAATTGGTAAGGGATATTACATAAAACTCCTTCACTTCCTATGGACAAGTACAATGTGGTGGATGAGTTGAAGAAGACCAATTTTAACATGTCAATGTGTAATATGCTTCAAAGCTTCCTAATTAAGAGAGAGACATTGATCATTTGAATGCGAATGTAATATCATGCTATGATCAGTAGATAGTTTATAAAGTATTCTTGGAGGAAGAGGAGATACTGGTAGAGTTCAAGGTTTATGAACCAGTAAAGAATAGAGCTTTAATCGAAACTCTTTTTTGCATTGTAGATGCATTTTGTGATTTCACCAGTTTTGTTTTATTTCAGCAGAAGCTTGTAGTCAGTAAGACTCTTTTGTGTTGAGCAGTGCCTTCCTGCATGTGCAAGCCCCCATGCTATGTAATATCTTTCATATGGCCAGTGAATCGATATTGTGGGTCACAAATGCCACCGTGGGTTTTCCTCTTTGAGGTTTTCCACGTATAAATTTTGTGTGTTATGGTGTTCACTTATGTGGCTGGTTTATTTGGTTCATGTTATATGTTTCGTCATTTACCAGTTTATATGTGTATGTTATAAAAAGTTAAAATCTTGTGATATCGGTAGAACACTGATTCACCCCCCCCCTCTCAGTGTTCTTGGGTTCATTGTATTCCAACAATTGGTATCAAAGCTTGGTACCTCGGAGGAAGTTTAACAACTTGAGGAAGATCCTAAAACTGGAATCATTGAACATGGCTATGGAGAATCAACTTGAGATGGCACTTGAGGACTATGATGTTGAAAGGATGAAGAACCTGAAACTGCAAGATGATTTGAATTCTACTAATGAATTCATTCTTATTCTGCAAGAAAGGTTATCATCTGCTCAAGCTAAGAGAAATGAACTTTTGCAAAACCAGGATGATGAAAAGAAAAATGCACTTAAGGAACATTGTTAGAAGCTGAGTCAAGAAAACATACTCATGAAGAATGAAATGCAAGACCTGGCTATGAGGTTATAAAAAGATATTGAGGACATAAAGAAGAAGGAAGAAAAATTTGTTATATCTCTGAAGAACAAATTTGATGAATGTGCCAGATTGACTCATGAGAATAATTTGTTGAGAACTGATTTGGTACACTCTCAGAATAATGAACAAGATCTTGAACTTAGACAAATAACTACTCTGAGAGATGATCTGACTACTGCAAGTGAATACAAATAATAATTTAGGATTAGTGCTGCATAGTTGGATGATTTATTGAAAAGACAAAGGCAGAGTGAAGATTCTAGAGGACTTGGATTTGTACAAGGTGAAAGCTCTGGTACTGCAAATGAAGATCAGACAACCGGTATGCAAAACTCATCAGACCAGAGGAAACTGGTAAGGCAATCTAATGCTTACAAATTCAATGGTAGATGTTTTGTTTGTAATAAATTTGGGCATATGGCTAGACAATGTAGAAATAGACCAAATCAAAAGTACAATTCAGTTCTTGGTCAATGTACAAAATTGCAAGAAATATGGTCATTAGTCAAAAGATTGTAGAATGAATGTTAAATGTCATGCATGTGGAAAGTTAGGTCATTTGGCTAATCAATGTAGGTCAAGGAATGACACCGGATATGTAAAAGAAATTCAAAAGAACAATGTTACATGTTATGTATGCAACAAAATAGCCATATTGCTAAGTACTACAGAAGCAAGTCTACATCGGTTAGCAATAATAAAGAAAATGAGAAAGGGAAGAAGAAGGTAGATGAAATACAATAAGATCATACCAAGAGATGGGTTACAAAATCTGAAGAACCAAGTGGAGATGCAACTACACCGGTAACTGCACCTGTAACTCCACCGGTAGAAAAGAGCATTCTTGCACCAACAGGAAATTCAACTGGTAACTGAGGCATACGCCTTAGGGGTTGGAAAATTCATTGCAAATATTGCATATTCCCCAGGAAGAGATCTGGAGAGTGGTATTAATCATTGATGGAGGTTCACCCGACATAAAACTGTGAAACCGACATTTGGTAGGGTGCATTGCTAAGCATTTATGACAATGATGAATTAGGGTTTACTTGCTAATAAAAAGGGAAAATAGACTCATTTTCACTCACCCAACACTTGAGCAAACCAGAGCAAAGAAAAGGAGAATCATAGGTGATCAAGAGCAAATAAAGGCATTCCAAAGAATTTCCAACAATCATCTGAGAATTTATCAAAACCCTTGAACCGACGACTATTATCCAGGTATTTCTTTGAAATGGCATCTGGATCATCATCTGCTCCTACTTTCATTGAAAATCCCACTATTGTTGAGGTCAAGGATAGGCTTAGGCCTATTTTCAAGGAAGTTTCCCAAATTGCTATGAAGGAAGATTCTACTGGCGCATTTTTGAGGATTCCCAATGACGTGGTCTATGTAGAAGTTGTGAGGGCCTATATTCACTGCACCTTGGAGGATTTGGGCTCTGAGGAAATCAAGTGGATGTATCAATCTATGATACTAGGCAGCTCTGATACAATCAAACCGGAGTATCAAACATTAAGGATCTAGGGTTAACCAAAATCTTGTACATTCTGGAATTCAAGGATGAAGTAATCAGATATGTTCTAAGCAGAGTCCATAATGAATTTATCTAGCTGGACTAGCCCCACATGATTACCAAAGAACCTATTCAAGCGGTCATTGGCTTACCTAAAGTTGGATAGAAACTAGGAAAGAAGATTTCCACCACTACGGTTGAGAAGCTGACCGACGCAACCCATGATGGAAGATCTATGAGGGTTAGCACCATCAAAGACACTGATGTGAAATTTTCCATCATGATAATTGGCTAAAAGGTAACTCAATCAAGCTGATTGAACTCTCTTGCTAGTTCTTGCATCCATGTTTCTTATCAGATGTTAAAGAATAATGAGAAGTATGATTTGTGTGAATGGCTGAGAAGTGAGTTAATGATAAATCTTAGCAAGATTAAAGGTGTTAAGAAAGGAACATTTAGGTTTGGCAATCTTATTGTTTGCTCGATGTTATACTTCATGAATGAGCTACTGGGTTTGGGAAAGAAGCATTGGGTACATGACATACCGATAGGTATGCAGATCAAAGAAGCAATCACCAGTCTTGGTAGTAATAGGGATGAGAAGCTATGGGGCCACTTCAAAACATTCAAGGAAAATATGAGAATGAGAGAGAGAATTTCCAAACACATTGTGGAGAAATACTCCACTGATATCTACTCTATGGTCAAAACAGATGAGACACTGATGGAAGTAGTGGAACCCAGAACTATATGGGTTACTAAATTAGGTTATGAGGTAGATGACATCATTTTGGAGTTATATGATAACATGTTGATTGATGCTCCTTTGGATGATAAAGCTAAACACTTTGGCACTGCACAGGAGAAGGCTTTTGAAGTTAGACTAGTTTCAACTAGAAAAGAAGAGAAAAGAAGATAGACAAAATGTTAGCATTTGTTCAAGATGTAATGCATAGGATAGATACAGAACTAGGTTCTGGATCTAAACCGGTAGATCAACTGGTAGCAGCAAGTGCTCCTGAGGTGAATAAGCCTGAGACTTTCATTTCTTCTATCACTTCTCATTTTGATCCAGAGGATAATCAACCTCTTGCATTCAGAAGGGTACAAAGGAAGAAAACTAACAAGCCTCTGGTAGAGGAGAAGAAGGTGGAACCTAGGAGGAAGCTAGTTAGAAACGTAACAAATGCACCCACACCTCTGGCAAGGAAACCTAGTCAGAAGAGGCAGCCTACTCCATCCACTCTTGCAACTCCCAGCAAGAAGAAAAAGAGTGATGAAGTGAGTGAATCTAGTAAAATAACTTGTTCTGAGTTAATTGATGAAATAACTAAAGATGGAATGTTGAAAAATGTGTCAAAATTCTATGAAGATTTAGAAGATAATGAGCAAAATGAAATAGAGGAAGCTATTTTGTTATATCTAGACATATATAAGAAGGCTTTGGTAGAGATTTGGAAGGAAATTCCTTTATCATTGTACAATAAGTTAGATGCAAGAAGCTTAGATGCAATTAGGAGGGACAAAGAGATCAAAGAAGTTGAACTTTTGAATATGTGTGGCTCTATAAATAATGAGGAAATGAAAATATGTATAGATGTTGCTAACAGAATAGTCTTAAGTAGCAAAAACTGGCAAATAGGTCTAATGATGGGTAGAGTCAATGAGATAGTAAATGAGACCAGAGATGGTTGGACCAAATTCTTCCAAAAGAATATTGATTTTCTCACCTCTCAAGAAGAATTTTCTAAGGCTACAACTCGCACTATTCCGGACAAATCTAAAGGGAAAGGAATTTTGGAAAGTTCAGTTCAAATTTTGAGTGAACTGGCAGTTAAATCCAAAACTGATAATAATGTACAAACTAAACCAGAAGAGACTAAATTTGTAGACTGGGCAAGACAATATAGATAATGTACAGGTTATAGATAATATTGTGGATAATACTCCACCGATAGTAATTGATACTGCGCTAAGTGGCAAAGCCACTGGTGCATTAGAGGAGGAGAAAAGAGATTCAATGGTAGAGGATAAGGAAGTAAAGGAAAAGGAGATTGAACCGGTAGTAGTTTCCCCAACAAAACCTTTGGCAATTGACACTTCTCAAGTTGAGAAGAAATCAATTACAAAGATGAGTCCCACAGAGCTAATGATAATGGCTACTCAAAAACTAATGAAGGAGGGATGTGCAGACAAAGGAATAATAGATCAATCAATAACAGTTTTGCATAGATTGGTTCCTGATTTTATGATTGAAAATGAAGCAAGCCCTTCTGGTAAGCTTAAGGTACTAACATAGCATATATCTAAAAAAATTCAATCATTGCAGCAGATTTCAGACAAGAAAGCACTTGAAAGATTTACTTTGGCCAAAAAGCAGCTTTTGACCAAATTATTGAGACAAAGAAGAGGAAGGTTGAAGAGAAACTTGTACTCATTGAAAATTCTTTGAAACAATGTACTAACATCTACATGGTTTGTTGTAATATACAAATTCTTACAACTAATGTAGATCAGAAGTTAAAGGAATTACATGAAAAGATAGCTAATATTGTTAATTATTTTGATGGACTAACTTCACTTACAACTTCCATTGATGGACCAATTTTGACTTTGGAGAACCAAGTTTTTTCTTTTGAAAAGGAAAGAGACAAGATCATTCAGAGAGCAAGGAGTCTTAGAGGTTTGGTGAGTCCAAGATTGGATTCACTCGGTGTACATAAGAGAGAATGTATGGATATGCTTGCAAAACCCACACCAACAGAAGTCACTGAGAAAGAAACACTAGCACATTTACTAAGTGGACTTGTATCCATATCTAAGACATTCAAAACTGGCTGGGATACCTATGTACAGTTGCTAGAGAAGGCTTACCCAAAAATTTTGAGATTGGTCAAGCTTCGGTAAAGTATCTGTGATTATTCTTTAATTCTCTCACCGGTCTTTGGTATTGATGCCAAAGGGGGAGTATATGTATGTGAAAAAATTGTATGTAATCCTAAGGGGAGGATAGGCATAGTATATTGCTGACAGGGTCAATTAGCTCAGGGGGAGCATGATTCTTTTTTTAGTTGAATCGGCAAGGAATCCATTTTTGACATGAGTGTTGCCATTAATGCCAAAGGGGGAGATTATTGGCAATTGACACTCATTGGAACCATATGTTGTCATTGATGGCAACAAGATTCTATTGAAGGCATACACCGGTGGATACCGACATTAAGTATTCAGGGTCATCACCGGCACTGACACTGGCATCCAACATTTCAGTGAAGCCGACATCAGTCTGGATCGGAAAGATTTTATTGTAAAATCATTTTGTATTGGACTGACATTGTATATCTTTTGTATTATAAGCTGACATAAGACATATTGTTTGTAAGGGTATATAAGTCAGTCTGTTAGGTCATTTTGATATGATAGTGATATAGGAGAATAATGGGAGAACTGTGTGATGCAAAGGATATGTATATAGATCATTTCAATGCGAATGTAATATCATGCTATGATCAGTAGATAGTTTGTAAATAATTCTTGGAGGAAGAGGAGATACTGGTAGAAGGTTCAGGGTTTATGAATCGGTACAAAATAGAGCTTTAACCGAAAGTATTTTTGGCATTGCATATGAATTTTGTGAGTTCACCAGTACTGTTTTATTTCAGCAGAAGCTTGTAGTCAGTGAGACTCTTTTGTGTTGAGCAATGTGCTCTAGGCAATGTGCCTTCCTACATGTGTAGGCCCCCATGCTATGCAATATCTTTCATATGGCCAGTGAATTGATATTGTGGGTCACAAATACCACCATGGTTTTTCCTCTTTGAGGTTTTCCACATAAATTTTGTGTGCTATGTTGTTCATTCATGTGGCTAGTTTATTTGGTTCATGTTATATGTTTCTTCATTTACCGGTTTATATGTGTATGTTATAAAAGGTTAAAATCTTGTGATACCGGTAGAACACTGATTCATCCCCCTCTCAGTGTTCTTGGGTTCATTGTATTCCAACAAGAGTGAAATTTCTCCACCCACACATGGAAAAGGTGTAAAGAATCAAACAAAATTGATGACGAATGAAGGAATATAGAAACTAAGGTTTGATGGATCCAAGAGCAAGCAAGGTTGCAAAGCAATAATTGAGTTGATAAAACCTAAATGAAAGTCCTCTTTTGTATCCATAAGGCTCCAATATCCATGTATAGACAATATTGTAGAATATGAGGCTCTAATACATGGTTTGTTGTTTTCACTCAAGAAGAAAGTTAAGCTAATGTTTGTCGGAGGTTATTCCCAACTAGTTATTCACCAAATACAAAGACAATATTCCTATCATGATAAGAGAGTGAGTGCATATCATAATCGGGTGTGGGAATTTATTAAGATATTTTGATGCAGAGCATCCAACACACTCAACCAATTGAGGAGATCTATCTCCCAACTCACCTATTCAATTAGGTGTCAACCCTTCTCTAACTCACAAGACCCCTCACAAGTTCACTAGTTCTCACAAGGCTTCCATACCCCAACAACACATCCATTCTTCTCAAAAAACCTCCAACCCTTGAAATATCCTCAACTAGGACAATACAACATGTTTAGACCTCAATCCAACCTTTCCAACTCCCAATCACCATCAACACCCTTTGTAGCTACTTGATCAACACCATTCCCTTACTAGGACTTCAATCTCCACTAACACCCATTCATGATATGTAATGGATACTGCCAAACACATATACCCTTATTGAAATTCCTATAATGGTCTCTCAACATGCACAAACAAAGTTCACTACCCCCCTAACCACCCAAGAGAACATCACAATGCTCAATGTGGATTCACTATTTTTTTAAGGATAGTCATACAAAGTGTAGGGACAATTATAATTGAATGAACCATTCTTTGTTCACCACCCTTAAAATGCAAGTAATAATGATGAGGATCCACCCTACTAGACCCCTATCATCAAACTCAACACCCAATCCAATCCTAAACTTGTAAAGTGCAGTGATTTCAAAGTGTTTTAAGTTGTGATAGTCAATATGAGAATTAGGACAGTCATGAATTATGGTCACTTGGATTGGATCTTTTGGTTTCCATCACTTGGTTTGTATTTGGGACACTTCCCAACACCCTTAAATTACTTCTCCAAACTTCCCAAGCCCACTTTTCTCCTAGATCATCTTCCAAACACCATGTATACCCTATGTTCTCAGACTGAGACAAAGAAATCAGCACTTTCCAACACACTTGCACATGCCAGAATGCTCATGAGACCTTGCAAACACAAGAACATGGAAAAACATGATATTTTACAAGCTTACACAATTTTGTGTGGTTGTTCAACAAGGAAATAAGGAAAAAGTCATTTTTGTGTAGTCACTAATTACCCTAGGGTATGGACTGTTTTTACAAAAATTGGTATCTCTTCCAAAAATTAATGAAAAGAAATGAAACCAAAACCAAACTATTGGGGATTCACCCCTATACCATTTTAAATTGATTTCAAATGATAATAGATAATTTTACAAGAATAAAAACAATTTATATCAATCTATCATGTTAAAGATACTCAGAAAATTGCAGGAAACCTCAAGCTTTTATTGATTTTCCTCCTTAATACATGGAATTCCAAACTTACATTGAAAAAGGACATGCCTTTATAAATTTTTTCTAATCCTTCCCAATGCCTACAACTCCCTTTAAAAAAATTTGAACAAACTAATTTCCAACCATCCGAATAATGCAACAAAATTTTTTTTTACAACATTTTGACAACATTGGCAACTTTGTCAAAAATTGATCCTAGTCTAAACCCAAGACCTCTATGACTCAAGATTGATACAAATAGGCCTAAATAGACCTAAAATACCTTCATACATCGTATAATACTATATATGACCCCATGGATACACATTTCCCACAAAATGACAATGTTGACAATTTAGACAAGTTTTACCAACATGATTCCTACAAAGACTCCACATACAAGCTAATGGTCTTAATGAGCTTATTACATAACATGTGGTCTTTCAAGACCTTATTTACCAATTTCACCCTTCAAAACACATATTTTTCATAATTTGTCTCATAGAGGCTTGATGACAACGTAGGTGCTCCTGCACCAGATTTGATGCATTCAACATAAGGTTAAAACCTTGCCAGAAGAAAAGCATTGCCTACTCTCTTGAGCCTATGGAGGGCTCCAAACTCAAAATATTTTCTATGGACCTAGTTTCTATTCCCTCTATTCCTGACAATGTCACCATATTTCAAGTTTTTGAAGATGATGACCATATATTGGAGTCCATTTTTGTGTGGTGGTGTCTTTGAAACCTAGATCATTGACGAAATAGAAAGAGATTTGTTAGAAGTAGAAGATGAAGGAATCATCAACCTTAAGATCAATTCTATCAAAAAAGGAAGGGTGGCCTTAAAGAGGATATTTGACCATGAGTGATCTCACTAAGTTCAAAAACCCCTTGAAGAGTGTGAAGGAGATAAAGGTGAATTGCATAATATCGGTGATAAAATGATATAAGGAAGGTAATGCACTAATTAGGAAAATAAAGGAGTCATCAGAGCTCTAAGACATTATTGATAATTCATTGCATGGAACTATGAAGAGTTAAATACATATGCCACATCGATGATATTGCACACTATTCCACTGAAGTCGAGTACAAAACCATTTAAACAAAGGAAACACCTAGTAAATGTACTAATAGAGCCCCTAATAGTCAATGCAATTTAGAAGTTTTTAAATGCAAAAATTATATTTCTAATGAGGCACTCCACATGGGTGGAAAACCTCATCCCAGTTAGAAAGAAGAATGGGAAGATTAGGATTTGTGCAGATTTTTGGAATCTCAATCATGATTTTGAGAAAGAAAATTATCCATTACCTTCATTGGCTGAATTATTTCAAACAGTAAATGGTTCTTACATGATGTCCTTTCTTGATGGATACTCGGGATATAATCGAGGGCATAGGAAGAAGATAGACTAAAAATGACCTTCACCACTAAATCGAGAACCTTTGCATATCATTGAATGACCTTTGGGTCGATCAATGCTAGAGAAACGTTTTAATGGGCCATGGACATTGTTTTAATGGTTTTTTAGGGAAGTGTATTATCATTTACATGGATGATCTTTTAGTGTTTTCTAAGAATAATACGATCATGTAAGTGATCTCTAGAAGGTGCTTCAATGTTGCCAATATTTTTGTATTTCATTGAATCCTATGAAGTGTATCTATGGAGTCACTGAAGGGAAATTGTTGGGTCATGTAATTTTAGCAAAAGGGTATTGCAATAGATCCCAAGTACATTGAAGCTGTTAAAAATTTGAATTTTCCTAATAGTAAGAAGGAATTGAAATATTTATTACAAAAGTTCATAAATGGTTTTGCTAAAATAGTTCACCCTTTGAATGATATGCTCAAGAAATACACCAAGATAGAATGGATTGTTGAGGCAAATAAAGTGTTTGAAGAGATCAAGACTATTATAGTTAGTGCACTTGTACTCACAAGTCCAGATTATTCATTGGCATTTAAAATTTATTCTTTTGCCTCTAAACATTCTTTCACAAGAGTCTTGACTCAGAAGGAACTTGAAGGACAAGAAAAAATAATTCACTTTATGAGTGTGCCCTTTGAATTTGTTGAGCCAAGGTATCGCAATCTAAAGAAATAGTCCTTTTACCATGTAAAGGTGGTGAATAAATTTAGGCATTATATTTTGAGAAGTAAAACTATCGCAAATGTACTAGACCCATTTGTTAAAGCCATGATTATGTAGAATGAGTTGGGATAAAGATGGGGCAAGTGGATGGCGATATTACAAGAGTTTGATTTAGACATCCAACTAATGAAGCTTGTGTGTGGATAAGGCCTTTTCAAGGTACTAGCTGGAGTTGAGGAACATTTTGCGTGTCACTAGTATTCCTTCTAGGATGTCACTTTGGATGAATGGTATCAAGATGTGGTGTATTATCTCTCGTGAAACCATTTTCCTAATCGTATGATAGGATCACACATGATTAAAGGTGGTCTACTATATAACATGAATTATTATGACTTGTATTTGAGGTGTTTAGATAAGGAAGACACTATCACAATGTTACAAGACTTTAACGATAAGTATGGTACTTGACATGGATCAACCAAGGTCACAACACATCAGATATTGAGGTCAAGTTATTACTAGCCTACCCTATTCAAAGATAACCAAAAAAAATGTCTAGTCATGCAATATTTGCCAAATGAGTGCTATTAAAGAAAGGAAAATCGCTATGCCTCTACAACCATTATATGAGTTACATATATTCGCCCAATGGGACCTTGATTTCATTGGTATGATTAAACCTCCTTATTTTGTAGGGCATAGATATATCCTCACCACAACAGACTATTGCACCAAATGGATCAAGACATAAGCATGTAAAAATTATACCATTAAAGTTGTGATTAAGTTTTTGGAAGAATATATTGTCACTAGATTTAGGATTCTGTTTTATTTGGTATGTGACAATGGCCCCACTTTTTCTTTTTCTCACTTACTTCAATGGGCTTTCAAGAATAAGGTAATTTTAAAATATTAATCCAATTATTACCAACAATAAAAATGTGGTGTTTGAATCCACCAATAAGAACTTAATTATGGTAATAAAGCAATTGTTAGAGAAAAAACCGAAGGACCTGCACTCCTAGTTAAAGTTTTCTTTGTGGACAAACTGCATCAAGGTAAAAATTTCTTTGGGTGCCTCTCCTTTTCAACTAGTGTATGGGTTGGACCCTGACTTCCCAAGTGAATCTAAAAATTCCCATCCTTAATTTTATGGAAGGTCATGCTAAAGGATAAGATAAGGTCCATATTAGACTTACCAAATTAGTAGAGCCTGAAGAAAAGAGGGTTGTCGCTCTTGAACATATGGCTAAACATCAACCAGTTGTTAAATGTTGGTTTGATAAGAGAGCTAAGGAAAAAGCTTTTAAAATTTCTTAGTCCAAAGAAAATGTTGGTAGTGATTCAAAATTTGAATATTTATCGATTGTCCTGTATCAAATAACTAAAATTCTAGGTGACATAACATTTAGGATCAATACTTTAGATGGAGAACTTGTCCCGTTGCTTGTTTATGGGAAATTTATTAATCACTATTTTGGATCCTAGAAGGATAATATTCTTCCCCTTGTATTATAGTAGATTTTTGGTTTTTTTGTTTTTCTTTGTTTTCTTTTCCTTTTTGCTTGTTTACCTATCTTTTTCTCTCTTTCCTTGATCTTTTGGTTAAGTGGGTTTTTTTTGGGCTTCCCCCAAATATATTAGGCCTTCAGATGTCTTAGACAATGAAACATTTGTGTATGTTCTTCTCAAAAGGTTGTTTATGACCAAGTTATTCTTTGAAAGACATATTTGTAGTATCAAGAGCTCAATAGGATGTTTATCATATAGAATTACCTAATTTTATTTTGCATCTTGGGTTTGTATTTTGAAACACATTTAACACTAGGTTATAGAAAGGTTATCCTTTGGGTACAATTAAGTCAGAATAAAAATTTTGAATGTGCTTTCTTAAGATTCCATTATGGTTTCAACCCCTATTACTAACTTCACGCAAAATTTGGTGACTGAGAAACAAATACATGATAACAAAAGTGCTAAAAGAAAAAATGAATGATGAAAAAGATGAAAAAGAAAATATTTAACAAAATATTAAGGACTCAACCCTAATAGGGTGATTCTAGTATATCTGTTGGGGGGCTATCGATGTCTCGCTAGCAGTGGAGCTATGTTACAAGGAAATCAGAGGTATCTTTATTGAGGCTATGGACACTTGGATAGCAGTAGAGCTATGCCCGAATATCTTGAGAAACACAATTAGCTAAAGAAAATTCTGACCTAGGTCCTCTCTTCGGAAGTCTTACTAGAATCTTGGGATGGATCAATTCACAATGCACACACTTGATGTCAGTATGTATGAATAAATTTGAGATCCTTGTGATAGATAGTAACCCAAGTTACATGTTATGTTTCTATTTTTAAACCAATGTTTGTTCTATATTGTCCTTTGTTGGTGAGAAAATGTTAATAGCATTTTTATTTCTTTAGGGCTATTTGTTGTGCCTCCACAAATCACACCCTGTTTCCTCATTTGAGAAAACAGGGGAACCCCTTTTTTTTGTTTTATTTTGTCTCATTTTTCTTTCCTACTTTGTACTTCCCTCGTTGTGTTATATTTTTTTCCCCCTCACTTTCTATTTTCCTTCCTTTTTCTTTTTCCTTTTCTTACCCTTGCCTTTTTCTTCCTTTTCATTTTTATTCCTTTTTTTCCCTTTTAAGTTTGTGAGGATTAAGAATGCAAGGTTCCCCTCCCCTTTCAAGGATTCAGATCCTTGACCCCAACCTATAGTATCTATGTTGGTTGGTTCCCATACTGGGGATTGGGGGTGTCAATATCCTCGACCCCCAATGCATCCTAGGCAAGGATTGGGGATCAAGGATATTGCTACACTCGATTTTTGACACTTTCACCTATTGTTCACACATTTAATTTTCCCTATCAAGCCTATATAATCTTGGAACCCCATTCATTTTCCCACTTTTTGTTGTGCATCCAAGATAATTCTATATCCATTTTGTGTGTTTTTGGAAAGAGGTGAAGCAAGAGTTTAGTAGATTGTTGGTATCGTCGTGGTGTTGACCATCTGCCTAGGTAGGGTTTCACTATTTTTCTTCTCTTTTTACTCTTTTATCTTTTTTCCCCTTTCTATTTTTGTGTTAGGGATTCATTTTTTTTTTATGGTTGTGTGATTTTGGCCGCATTCAGCCCTATCCTTTCATCAGTTCATGCGAGTCTACGTTTTGATCCTTTTATTTTCTCTATAGTTTCATCATTTCATGCAAGTCTACATTATGATCCTTTTGTTTTCTCTATTTAGTTTGGTTAGGGTAGTTGTCATAGTTTAGGGTTGTATTTCCTTTATTTTTTGAGCTACATCGATTAAATTTTAAGAAATCATACATTAGCCATCCAAATGACTCAAAGTGATGGCCTAATTGAGGATCAAAGATATGATATCCCTGTATCGCACACCCATGTTTTGGACATAGAATTTTTTTGGGCTTCGATCCATATTAGGGATTGGGAATTTCACATCCCTAATACCCATATCAAGGATCGAGGATGTTACATCTCCACATCCTTGAAACCTATAGTTGCACAGAACATAATGGTCAGAATTAGGGGTATTGCCACTGTCGATCCTTGATGGTCTTGCCAAGCAAGGAATAGGGATAGAAATACCCCTGACCCTCATATCATTTATTTCCCACTTTAATAGCAAGGATCAAAGGTAACAATACCCTCAACCCTTGAAGGTATTTACAACACTTCAACGCGGGGATCATGAATGTTGCTACTTCTGACCCTTAAAATTTGCAAGTTACTCTCAATAACTCAAGACATTTTTTAGATTAGTTTAATGCTTTGATTATTTGAATTTTTTTTTCAGTAAGATGATTTCATTAGATTTGTAGTTTTTTATTGGTTTAATAAAGCTCTTAATCTATGTTGTTTTTTAGTGTAGAACTGGTGATGTCGCAACACAAAGTTGTCCTAATGAAGTATTGTAGTGTCCTAAAATTGCAACACTTGCAATTTCGACTGCATTTGGGTCTTCACGATGGCGATGCAACACAGAACCTGAATGGAGACCCCGAAACTTGTTCATGACATCAAAAACTGCATTTCTCAGCACCCTGGCCCGATCCTCCTTGCACCCTGCTATCCCTGGAGGTGGGACCATGGCGCCCAGTGCCCTGGTCCTTCAGGACTAGGGCACCCAGTGCCTTGGTCCCCCAGGACCATGGCGCCCAGCACCCTGGTCCCTGGCCCTATTTTTGGGCCCGGTCTCCTATGGGACTTCGGGTCTTTTTGTTTGCAAATTGGAAAATAGCATTTCCTAGTCGGCCTAAGGTCGGGAAAATCGGTCTTTTAACCCTAATTGACAAGTATATAAACTACATTTCCTCTCCCATTTGGAGGAGGAAGGACATATGTGTACAAGACGTGGAAACGATATTCAAACATTCAAGCATTCCTTCAAGCAATTGATCATTCTAAGTCTCCATTCAAGGCTAAGTGTTGCATTCAAGACAAGGATTCAACCATTGAAGAGGAGATCACATACTACAACATACAACATACAACATACAACAACATCTATACCTTCGCATATAAGGATACAAACATCCTTACAACAAGGTATTAGTACTTGTTTTACATTACATTTACAGCATTTCTCATTTCTTGGTTAATTCCAAAACCGGGGTTTGACCTAAAGGCAAACCCCTCATCCCTAACCCCCCAATCATCCTCTCTTTTCTGTGTGTAGGTTGCAGGTACGCGGCTATAATTGAAGATCTGGAATCCTTGTGCAGAGACGAACAGATCCACCTTCGTTTCACGGATTTTTTGGAGGACCGTGTGCACGCCAGGCGCCATCGTCCCGTCAACTTTCACTCAAATTTGTCGAACAGCACCGTCTCGACATTTTACTGCTAATTCCAGGTCCGCAACTTCATATCATATCCCTATTTCTGTTTATAAGCGAATATTTCCCACTTTACATGCATTCCTAGTTCAATCTTTCTATCTACATTTCTTTACAAAAGAGGGTATCCTTGATGTCTTAACCCTTGAAACTCATTTAGAATCCAATCTTGCATTGCGTGGGGTTGGATCTTGTGGGTTTCAACCCCTCTTTTGAATGTAAAGTCTCTCCCAAGTGAAAACCATCAACCCTAGTGACTCTCCCTTCTCTCTCCTCGGAGTTGGGGAGGGGAGAACGACTAGGGTTCGATTTTTCCGCTTTACATTTTGGTGAACCCGACGTGAACATCCTCATTCTGATTATTCATGGTTAGATCTGAAAATTTTTCTTTCCTAATTATATTTCCATGTTTTGATCTTTTGCAAATTTTAGAGGTTGATTGCATAAAAAACCCTAAAATTTTCTTTTTAGTAATTAAACTTGTGAAATGTTTAATTGTTAATGCTTGTTTCAGATCTACCCTTCTATTGCAAATTATCAATTCATATTTGTGCTTTAATTCTGAAAATTAAGTGGTTAAATGTCAAAACCCTAATTTTTAAAACCTTCTTGATTCAACCTTTGACTGATAAATTCACTAATCAAAACACCTCCAAATTGGCTGTAACTTTGGATTCCGCAATAAAATCACAATATCTTTCATCCCTGAAAATTTGGAAAAAAGTTGTGAGGACCGTGTGCACCCCGAGCGCCATCGTCCCCGACATTTTTTCCAAAATTTCGGGGGCTAGATCTTACTATATTTTTCTGCTAAAATCCAGAATTTTGGCTGATCTTATCAATTCTAACACTTTCAAAATTACAGTCAAAGTTGGTCTAGAGATTGCTCGGATAAAGGCTTATAATCATTCAAAAATTGTTGAAATTGAAATTTTTATCAAAATTGTGTTTCTTACTATCCTAAATCTGAAAAGTGTGTTGGCATTCATTCAAAATTTCAGTGCTTTATTCAAATTTTTGCAGTTTGTGACTTTTGAAATTAAGTGTTTAATTGCAACAACTTTGATTTCCACTTTCAAAAATTTGAATTTTGCATGAAATCGAGTCAATTTTTAAATTTCAAAACTTGCATTGCTTTCAGTATTCCTTCTAAAATCATAAAATTCAAAATTTCAATTTCCCTCTCTTTTTCAAAATTCAAAATTTTACATTTTCCAACAATCTTGGTAGGGTTCAATTTTGAGATTGCAACTTTAATTTGGCCTATCTATAGATCGTAAAATCACTCAATTTTTTCAGATTAGCTTTAAAATCATCATTACTCTCATCCCTGAAAATTTTGAAAAAAGTTGCGAGGACCGTGTGCACTCCGAGCGCCACGGTCCCGGACATTTTTTCTGAAATTTCGGGAGATTGTCCTGATTGCATTTTACAACTTAAATCTAGGAGATTGGCTGATTTTTTTGAAATTTGCTACCTCTAAAATTCAAAATCTTCTCTCTTTCTTTAGTGCATGAGTTTTACAACAATAAGCCCTACTTACACTATTCCCGTTAGACGAAGCCTCAGAATTAGGTCTTTCCAAGGTGTAATTACCGAGGAGATGGAACCTAATTTGAATGGCCTTTTTAACGAGGACATGGGTAATTCCTCTAATCCTCTTAATGATGAAGAAGCTCTCCATGAGGTTTCTGTAGAACAACTTTCAAAATTGGATAACCAATTTGATGATTTTTGACAATGGATGTCTCAAGAATACCCTGATAGCGAAGCTCTTTCATTAATTGAGGGTCTAAAACATATGGTTCAAAGTGATAAGAATGGAATTGATATTTTGCGTGGTATTGCACACATTGTGGATTTGAATGTGATGCCTATGAAGAGTTGTGCCGAAACCTTGGGTTATACACAACCTCCTACTCAAGTCAATCATTCTATTCCTTTGACGACTCCTATTGCTAGTATACCTACTTTTACATCAAACATAATGACTACTTCAACACAAGACATTCCTCCTATGATCACCAGTCATGGGGGCAATCCCTCTTTTTCAATCAACCCTCTTCCTTCATTCAATCCAACTTCTTCATTCATTCCTTCAGTGAGTGTTCCTATTATATCTCCACAAATGAACATGACGCAAGGGGGCAATTCGTTTAATCATTCCATTCCTCCTTGTAGTGTTCCTCCTGTCCAATCATCTCCTATGACTAACTATCCTAGTGTCCCACCACCTTACTCTCTACCTTCTTTCAATAACATAACACCTCCATCACAATCTAACACGTCTAATATGAACTCTTTGACTGAAGTGACCATTAACAATCTTGCACAAACTGTCTCTTCTTTGCAGCAACAAATTGCCTCTATGAATCAATCTAAGTTTAGTGTGCCCACATTTGATGTTGCGAGCCCACTTTCTCTTGACATTGTTTGAGCTATTCCCCCTAAACATGTTGAAATTCTGCATTTGGAGCTTTATAATGGTAAGGGTGATCCTCTAACACATGTTAAGACATTTCAAACAATATGTACCGATTTTGCTTATGACCAAAGGTTGCTTGCAAAACTGTTTACTAGAACATTAAGAGATAAAGCCCTACAATGGTATTGCTCATTGCCTTCCTATTCTATTACTTCTTTTGAACAACTTGCAAATGCTTTTATTCAACAATTTCAAAACAATATAAGTCCTAAAGTTACTTTGATTGATTTAATGCATTGTAAACAAGGTGTTAAAGAAAAAGTGACTGATTTCATTGGTAGATATAAGCATTCGTATGCTCAAATTTCCTTTCCAGTGCCTGACAATGATATTCAAAGAATCTTTATTTCTAATTTACAAAAAGACATTAGAGAAAAACTCCTATTTTCTGAGTTTACTTCTTTCCAACAGTTGTGCGCGACTCTTCACAATTATCAACTGACTGTGAGTCAAATGGAACAATCACATCCTATGGCTCCAAGTGATAAGGGTGATAGTAGTCAACAACCATTTGGGAAGTTTAAACCGAATAGAGAGTCAATTAAATTCAATGAAAACATCATCAACAACAATGTGAATGCAGCATCAGGTGTGCCTCCTATTTTTAAGTTTTTCAAGAAAGAAAGAAAGTTTACTCCTTTGAATGAATCATTGCATAGTATTATGAATAAGTTATTGGAACAAAATGTGCTTACCCTTCCTCCTATAAGGCAAATAGATCCTGCAAAGATTAATTCACCCTATTTTGATAACAAATCTTTTTGTCAATTTCATCGTCATCCTGGGCATGATACTGAAAAATGTTTTGCTTTAAAGGGTAAAATTCAAGATTTGATTGATAATAATACTATCTCTCTTTCTGGTGTGAATGATAAAGGCAACACATCTATAGCTCCTCCTAACTAAAATCTTCAGATTTTCACTGATCCATTTCCTTCTCATACCTCTAATGCAATTGATACTACTGATTCCTCTGTCTCACCTGATGATCTTGTGTCTATGACTCCTAATGTGATTAACTTTGTGGAGCAGCAGAAAATCCCTAAAGAACCTTCCATCACATTTGATTCCAGTGAGACTATCAGGGCACCTGATGGTCCTTTATATATAGTTGCAAAAGTCAAAAATACACCTTGCCATGGAGTGCTTATTGATCCTTCTTGCATGGTTAATGTCATTACTAAAGAGTTTCTTTTTACTTTGCAATTGAATCAAGTTATCTATGACGAAACAAATGTGGTTGTGAAATTATTTGATGCATTTTCTTCTCTTGCAATTGGTTCTATTACATTACCTATTGAGGTCCATAACAAATCCCTTGATGTGGACTTCGCTATTATTCCATCATCCGAACAATTTTGTGTGAAGCTAGGCTATCCTTGGCTATCTTCCATGAAAGCTATTGCTTCTCCTATTCACAAGTGTTTGAAATTTCTCGATAATGGTGAAGTTGTTACTATCAATCATAGTCTCTTTAAACTAGCTGAAAGAACTTCTAGTGTTCCTATTGATTACTTTTGGCCTAAACAATTCCAATCTCTTCCTCCGCGAAGCGATCATCTTTTCAAATCTTATCAAAAGTGGAAAAAAGATATGATCCTATCTCTAAGTGAACCTAGAACACCCAAACTTGACATTCCTATCATTCTTGAGAAGGAAGTTCTTCCTTTGAAAGATAAAACTAATGTCTTTCCTCAAGAAGATTCCCAACCTATCCCTATGAATGTGACTATGCCTATGACTAATAAACTTCCTAAAAGTAGACCTATACCTCCTCGTCATGATGAACTTGGTCTCCTTCCTAAACCAAATATTCCTCCTTTATATGGAGCAGTTCCTCCTCCTTCCTCTTATGGAGAGAAGAGACCTTCATCTTCTCCTATTGTTCAACCTAAGAGACCACAACCTAAACACCCAAGTGATAAGGATGAGAACATTCCTCCTCCTCAATCTTCTCAACTTCCTACTAAGACTAGATGAAATCGTTCTGCACGTGAATGCCGACGAAAGCGTCGTCTTAGAGCTCAAGCAGCTGCTTCTCAAACTTTGCAATCCCCAAGAACACCTTCAGCCAGTATTATTCCATTTTCTCCTCAACCGACGATTGAGCCAAAATCTCCTAAACATAAGATGCATGATGGTCTTGATCCTGTGCGAGTTAAAGATCCTATTTTCATAAATCTTGATGATGATATAGATGAAAATGTTATTCATGATGAAAATGTTACTCCTGTTCATTCTGATAGTGAATATGAATATGTTGATGTTGATAACCATTTATCTAACGTATTTTCTAAAACACTTATCCTAGCTCCTAGACAAGAACACCGCGGCTTGGGATATGAACATAGCCCTTGTTTGGATCTTGTGATAGCTCCATCTGCTGTGTTGGATGTTCCTCCTCTAGTGTGTTTCCTACCTTCCCAAAATATTGATCAACAAGATCGGGGGGTAGATGACGTGCTAGATTAGTTTCATTAGCATAGCAGATTCTCTCCTCCTCTCTTTTGTTACTTCTTCTATGTGTTATTCTCATTCTTCTATTTTTTGTCCTTAGTGTTGTCTACTTAAGGACGATGCAAAGCATTGAGATCTCTTGGTATCTCTCATGTTGACTCAAAAGACACATGTGTTCCCTTCTTCTAGGTGACCTTCCTTGATTGGGGAATGAAGAATAATTATGCATACATGCATATGATATACATGAATTATCATACAGCATACTAACCCCGAGGAAAGTGAAGTCACCTCGTGCTTTGTGTTTTGTGTCTATTATCCTTGGGCTTATCTCACACTTGGGGGATAAATCCTTGTGATAACATGCTCCTTTCCTTTCTCAGTTCTTATATGTATCACTACCTTAAAGCAATCACCCCCGGTGAGGCGTGTGCGATCGCTTTAACGTAGGGGGGCATACATCCCGTTCATATCTTTTCAAGATACTTGAAAATTTCTTGACAAATTTAGCTTTGCCTTGAAAATTTTTGATATCTTTCTTACATGACTCATAGTGAGGGAACCTTACTACTGACAGTCATGGTTCTCCCTCGTGATCTTCCCTTTTACTTTGTCAATCGAAGTCATAAGATCCTTAGTCCACTGGGGGCTTGGTGTATCTTGCCTCCTTGACGTGGTGAAAGTCTTTCAATGTCGTTTCCTTGTACTTTACCGGAAGTATTGGCATACGCTTATACTCTCGCTAAAGTGGGGGCTAAATGTAGCATCCTAAAATTGTGACAATTGCAATTTCGACTGCATTTGGGTCTTCACGATGGCGATGCAACACGGAACCTGAATGGAGACCCCGAAACTTGTTCATAACATCAAAAACTGCATTTCTCAGCACCCTGGCCTGATCCTCCTTGCACCCTGCTGTCCCTGGAGGTGGGACCATGGCGCCTAGCACCCTGGTCCTTCAGGACTAGGGTGCCCAGTGCCTTGGTCCCCCAGGACCATGGCGCCCAGCGCCCTGGTCCCTGGCCCTATTTTTGGGCCCGGTCTCCTATGGGACTTCGGGTCTTTTTGTTTGCAAATTAGAAAATAGCATTTCCTGGTCGACCTAAGGTCAGGAAAATCAGTCTTTTAACCCTAGTTGACAAGTATATAAACTAAATTTTCTCTCCCATTTGGAGGAGGAAGGACATATGTGTACAAGACGCGGAAACGATATTCAAACATTCAAGCATTCAAGCATTCCTTCAAGCAATTGATCATTCTAAGTCTCCATTCAAGGCTAAGTGTTGCATTCAAGACAAGGATTCAACCATTGAAGAGGAGATCACATACTACAACATACAACATACAACATACAACAACATCTATACCTTCGCATATAAGGATACAAACATCCTTACAACAAGGTATTAGTACTTGTTTTACATTACATTTACAGCATTTCTCATTTCTTGGTTAATTCCAAAACCGGGGTTTGACCTAAAGGCAAACCCCTCATCCCTAACCCCCCAATCATCCTCTCTTTTCTATGTGTAGGTTGCAGGTACGTGGCTATAATTGAAGATCTGGAATCCTTGTGCAGAGATGAACAGATCCACCTTCGTTTCATGGATTTTTTGGAGGACCGTGTGCACGCCGGGTGCCATCGTCCCGTCAAATTTCACTCAAATTTGTAGAACAGTACCGTCTCGACATTTTACTACTAATTCCAGGTCCGCAGCTTCATATCATATCCCTATCTCTATTTATAAGCGAATATTTCCCACTTTACATGCATTCCTAGTTCAATCTTTCTATCTACATTTCTTTACAAAAGAGGGTATCCTTGATGTCTTAACCCTTGAAACTCATTTAGAATCCAATCTTGCATTGTGTGGGATTGGATCTTGTGGGCTTCAACCCCTCTTTTGAATGTAAAGTCTCTCCCAAGTGAAAACCATCAACCCTAGTGACTCTCCCTTCTCTCTCCTCGGAGTTGGGGAGGGGATAACGACTAGGGTTCGATTTTTCCGCTTTACAAGTATAAATTCGATGGCTACCTTTCCTTGATGAAGTTGCATTTCATGTATTGAGAAACTATACATATAGATATTATCCATGTGGGGTTCAAATATTTCATACAAGGAATGACCACCCCAATTGGAAGAACTACATGGGCTGCTTCACTAGTTAGATTGGGATTGGTGTACACAGTTGGATTTCCCAAGGCACTCTAGTCTCCAAATTTGATTATGGAATGTGCATCAAAGTACAACCTAGATGAGTCAAGAATTTACAGTCCTTTGGGTGATGCCATCCTAGACATTTCACTAGATGCCACTGAAGATGCACTCCACATCTAGAAGCATGACATGTATGCTAGAGTGACCATTGCACACAAAAAAAAATATTGTAATGCCAAAATGAATCCCATGCAGTTAATAAATGAGAATTTTAATACAAAGAATAATAAGAAATAAAATCAACTCAAAGAAATAAAAATCATCCATCGAGCATGTTTTCACATTCATGCAAGAGACTATGTCATTGTCCTTAGTAGGGTGGCAGGGTTATTAGATGCAAAGGAAAACAATTACTGAGAGTGAAGAAGGAACCCAAGTTTTACATGATCTCCTATATTGTGTATTTACTTGTTGTGCATTCCACTTATCTAGGTTTGAGAAAAGAAGGGTCTCTTACAGACCCAAATGCACATGTTTATAATATTTATCCTCAATTGTAGCTTGAAAGTAGTGGGAAGAGTTCCTATAAATGAATTCTTTGTATTTTTAGTGATAAGGCCTATTGAGGGAGATTTAAGTAAAAGGCTTTAATTCAAAACATTCACCTACATTTGGGTTACACGATGCACTATTTACCTCATAAGTTGACTTAATATCCATGTGATAGGCTAGTTGTCCTTGAATTATGCAACCAAATTGCAGATGATCACAAAATGGTAAAGAGAAAACATAAGCTATGTTTCTAATTTCCTATTAGCATGGGTGCACAATCATGTCAAGAGATGAAAGATGCAAAGAGTGTTGAAGTGGAGAAATTTGAGTTTTCTCTAAGATTATTGAACATTGAGCATAGTAAATTTGACTTAGTGGGTAGATTTAGTAAATTCATGGGCTCACATTTCAAACATGTACCAAATATTGAGGATCATTGTACAAGATATACAAATGATCATGAAGTAAGAGATTTGGATTATTGCAGACTATATCTTTATTTGGCTCATCAAGCTAGAAATGTGGATATCAAATGAGGCTAGAAATCATGATAGTGAAAACAAGTTGCATCCCCTCTATGAGGAAAAGAGAATTTTTAATATTCCAATTCACAATTTTGACCTAGGTACTTTCTTGGAGCTTGAAAATATGAAGGAGAGAGAAAAATATGTGAAAAATTTCACCAATGAATTGTTGACTCACCCATATAAGATGGTACCTATTCCTTAGGTGGAGGCTCAATCATTGCAATATGAGGCAAGAAACTCAAAAATAAAGAAAGCTCCTACTCCTTCCTCATCCATAAAACAAACTCCTTCTAAGAATCCTACAAGGCATGTAAGGCCATATGTAGAACAAGTTCCATTGAAAGTGCACAAAAAAGGGAAGAATAAGAAAGGAACTCAAGCGGAACCTTCTTCCAGCACTCCTTAGGCCAGGAAATGAAAAGGAACACCTTTTACTCCTATAGTTCCTCCCTCATCCTCTATCTATCAAAGAACACGATCAAACAAAGAAAAGGGGAAGTCTAAGAAGGTTCCTAAGAAAGAAATTGTGGTATACAAAAGGTTTATAATAGGTCCCAAAGGACCTCCTTCTAAAAGGGTAATTTAAGATTGGTTGGAGAATGAGGAGGAGGATATTGGACCATAACTACAGAGAAGGAAGAGGATGAGGTTTGAGACCCTAATGAAACAAGTTGAGAAAGAACACCAAGATTCTATTGTGACTCCTTCTATACCACAAACCATGACTCTTCAAGGAGAAGTCCCTCGACCATCT
Source organism: Cryptomeria japonica (assembly GCF_030272615.1). Classification (NCBI taxonomy): domain Eukaryota; kingdom Viridiplantae; phylum Streptophyta; class Pinopsida; order Cupressales; family Cupressaceae; genus Cryptomeria; species Cryptomeria japonica. The sequence continues at coordinate 331,699,270 of NC_081415.1, forward strand.
TCTTTGGTAGAGGTGCCACTAGCGCAAGGTACTTAGAAGAATTTTTCTCAATAACCTATACACATAGAAACTAATGTAGAGGCATAAGATAATAAAGAATTTGATCCAATGAAACAAACATTTGAAGGTGAAGAAGAAGCGAGAATTGAAGAATACCTTCCTCAAAAAAAGGTGCCACAAGAGGAGACACTACAAGAAAAAAGTGAGGTCCCTTCAAGTCAAATGTGCTCACAGCCTCTTGGTAACACTTTAGAAACTAAGACTTTTGACAAGGCTATTGAGGAAGCCTTACCTTCTATGTTGGGAAGAAATCTTGGAGAAGAACAAGAAAAAGTGTAAGGTAATCTCCCACCAGATAGTGAGTATCAAATATATGAGCCTCCATCCCATGAAGAGCAAGAGATGCCCCATGAGAAATAGTAGCAAGAAGATTTATTTGTGCCTCCTAATCAAGAACTTGACACATCTATGGTAGGACAAGAGCATGGTGAGGAACTAAGGGAGCATGAACAAGAAAGGAACTAAGAATAAATTGAGTATACACTAGATGAAGAGATTCACAAGGATGTATGAGGCCAAATAGATGAATAGATTGAAAATGTTGAAGATCAAGTGAGAATAGAGCAGCCCTAAGATAATGTACGTGAAGAAAAAATGGAAATAACAAATGAGGACTCAACTCCTACCTGGTTGGCCAAGAAATTTCTACAAAGAGAAAGGAGATACAAGAAAGTGGAAGAAGCCTATTTCTATATGCTTGAGAAGACATTTGGAACTCCGGAGTCTAGGAAACAAGGAAGGAAACTTTCAATAGTCAATACTAATGCATCCAGACACCAAAAGGTCCAAATAGCTATGCCCTTGGTAGATAGATTTAAAATTGAGATGTGACCAAAGAATTACCAAATACAATAAATAGATTTGGGACAACAAAACAAAGGAGAAAGGCATTCCTATGACAAGCTATGGATGTAATCTTTTGAAGGATAGACAAAGAGGAAGAGATCAAGGAAGAATTGAAGGATTAAAATGTACAATTAAGGAAGTATATTAGTCAACTTCTTGGTACAATTGATGTAGATGATTCTTCTACAAGCATATGAGCTGCATTGACACAAGGTCTATCAGGCATTGGCTCAGTTGAAGATTCTTTCCATTCTTGGTGCACTAAATTGGAGAGATGAAATTGAGAAGCTTGGGGAAACAATTCTTCATCAAATTTTGATTGACTATGATTATTTGCAGGGACAACTAGTTATTCTTGGTGGTTTGTCAACATGACAAGGGAAAGAGGGAATAAATATAGAAGAATCAATTCTTTTGTGGGATGGTTACCTTCCTACCCTCAGGTTAGTAAATAATATTGATGAAAATTTATAACATGATAAAAGACTCAGATATGAGTGTAGTAGTAGAATGGATAAGAATCACAAAAATAGTTGTACAAGAGTATAAGAAGGCTAAGGACAAGGTTATTAAACAAATTAATACAATTAATTCTCTACGATCCCGTGTTGAGGAGTTTGTTGAAAGTCCATGAAATCCTTCCGAATGAATAGTTAGAGTTGAACAGTGCTCCCATTGTCATACAATTCTTCAAGGATAAAATGCATAAAGATTGTTTACCTCAAATAATCGAAGAGATGATGTCTACTAAGTAGTATTTGGAAATAATGAAAGTTGAGCTCCCTCAATTTGAAAATAATAAGAAGAAGTCTTGGTCTTTTGTAAAGAATCTAGTAATAAAATTAAAATAAACTAAAACACCAGATATTGAAGAACTTCAAAATATGGTAGAAATATTCAAGAAATATTTTTCACAAGAATGGTGAATTACTAAGGTAGAATACTTCAACTTTTGACACAAATTTTGAAGTGTACAAGTGAAGGACAATCAGTTGGAGAATAAAATTGTGTCTTCAGTTGTTTGGCTAGTTAAGTTCCAATTTCGTAGGGGTCACATGCAGAAAATGAATGGATCATTATTTTCTATTTTCCATGTCCAAAAAGCTCTAGCAATTGTTAGTTGAAGTGCAACAAAAAAGGGAAAGAAAACCCATGTTATTATATGAAAACCTGTGGGGAAAATAATAGTAGTTAACAACAATTCAAAACAATGGTAAAAGCTATGATTTTCTTTAGATTTGGAGGCTCAAATAAGTCATCTACCTCTTGGAAAGAGTTTAGGGAGCTATATACTTAGTTTAGGAGCAATTTTAGAGTGCTTTCTTACTAATTTTAATAAATTTTGGGCTTTAATTTCACCCAAAAACCCTATTTTTGTATTCGTAAACCTCCACTTGTAAATTCTATTTAAACCCTTATTTTGATTGTAAAAAGGGTTGGATTTTTGACATATACATTTTCATGAGATATTAATGCATTTTTTGGTGTGGGCTGAATTTTTTGAAGTGTGTTCGTATTTCATATCACAATTTGTGTTAATGATTCAAACAAGCTTGGTAATTGGTAGCATTCTTCACTATATTATTCAATAGAAAAGATAACTTGGTTGCATCAATATTTGGGAGAGCATATTAAGGATTTGTCTTGTATGGGTGCATGTGTATGGCCTTATAGTTTTGATGAATTCTAAAAAAATTATTTATTATTATATTCCTTTGGTGATTGCACTGTATTTCTATAAATTGTGCTAATCTAATTTATGCAAGTATGATTGAACTGATGTGGTCTAACCATCAAAGCTTTGAATGATCTTGTGATGTGTATTGTCCAGTAGATTCATTTTCAAAATATTTCCCTAACCTTCAATTAGTTGTTATATATCTTATTCTAAATAAATTAGAGTAGATAGTTAGAATAGAATTATTGTTTTTAGATTATGTTTGTAGATCCAAATCAAAAAATAGAAAAAAAAAGAGTAAGGTTTTTAGCATTCAAAATTAAGGGCACCATAATTCTAGTCTTGAAAGTGGGAATACCAGCAAGCCCCCTTGTTTACAATCACATTCATTCCCACTGCACTATCTTGCGTGGCTATGACCTAACCTTCCAAAACTTTGGAGTGGATATTTCTCCATTTTTCAAGAGAGGATCTTTGATTGGAGATCTCCTATCATTGGTTGTGCTAACGCCATAGTCAAAAAAAGGTAAGGTCATCATGTCAAAATAAGAGAAACCTTAAGATGTAGAAGAAAATCTTGAAATTGAGCTATCCAAAATAAATATCCATATATTTTTTAAAATACAAGTATATTTATATCATGTCAACAATAGGCCATATGTAATACCTGAAATTAAAAATAAACAAAATTTAGTAAAACACAATCAATAATTTTTTCATGAAGCTAAATGCATACAAAAAATGATGTAATTGGGTAGATAAATGTGTTGTCACTACAAATTATTACATTAAACATGAGAAAGAAATATAGAAGAGCTACCACAAATTTTCTACAAGAAAAGAATGACTTACATGTCAAAAACACACTCCCCATAATGAATGAAAGAGACACAAAGCAAGAATACCAATTCAAATGGTACATGCAAACACTTGAAATTGACTTATCATCATTTCAAATAATCACTCATTATTTTTTATATAATCAATCATTTAACTTGATTAATTATCTTTTTTAAGTCTAAAAGTAATGAAATAATAATTTATTATTTTATTAGTAAAATCTACTACTTACTTATTCCCCTTTCTAGCTTAAATCATCAAAATTATCCTTCTATGGTCTAACCTTAGATAAATAAATATTTATATCTAGGATTACCCTCTTTCCATCCAAATAGATAAATAAATAATAATATATTTTTAATTGACTTATTGTATACATTTTTTTAACCATCTAATCAAATCTATAAGCCACCCTAGTCATTTGCACATGGCTAACAATGATAATCTAAATTTTATTTGTTCAAACTTCCATGGAGGTACACATGTAATAACACATGTACACTTGAGGTATATATCCCATTACACTGGTACTTGGAGTACTAGGCATGGGGAGATCTCCACATAAATCCAAAATTCACTTTTAAAATTCTCCCAAGGTACCACTAAAGACTCTTTTTTATCTCCACTATCCACTTTATCCCTACCTTATTATGTGTCCCTACCATCAATTTATTTACTTATATAGCCTTATTATTTCCTTTTTGATATCTCAGAACACAACCTACTCCAGCGTCACTTGAGTTCCCTTGGGTAGCACAATCAAAATTTGTGTTGATCTATCCATATTTTAGTGGATCCCACCTAAACTTTGATCTTGGATTAAAATGTGGATTAACCTTCTTAGAACCATGAATGAGAGACACACTCAAGCCACTCCATCTATTCTTTAGAATATCATCCCACAATGAATAAGAACTATTCTTCAATTTTTCATTCTTGGAAACATTATTTTCTACAGAGCTATGATTGCATTTTTTATTTTGTTGATTACCAACTCCAAAGGCATTTCCTTTCCCTCAAATATCCTCCTATTACTTTCCTTCAATATTTCCCAAATAATAATTATTCATATTAATTTATTCAGATGCTTCAAAAGACTATTAAATTATATAAGATTGGCCAAACATTTAATGTTTCTATGAGGTTCTTAGGCAATGGAGCACTCCAATTCAACTTATTTAAGATTGACCTCCAATACTCCACAACAAATTCACACCAAAAGAGGTGATTTGTAAAGTTGACAGTGATGGAGGCATTGGAATCTAATTTTTTGTAACATGCCCCTATTTAGTATCATATTCTAAAGGGTATACCAAGAAAAGACACCTACCTTTAGTAGGCACCATTTATGCTAGTATAACTCTATTGGCTAGTCCTTCTTATTTAAGGTCATTTCCTTTAATTTTTAACTCAATTTAACATTGTAGCATCTCGTCTTCACACCACACCATCTCACCTCATCTTCATAATTTGATATAAATATCCTTCTTTCATAGATCATTTTCACAAAATCTCTTTTCTCCTTCTCCTCCAATCCAACGCTATCACCAACTTCCATCCCCATCTAGCAACCCCATCCATGTTTTTTTCTTCCATATAATATCTTACCTTATCCACCTATACTCTTTGTAGTGTTTCTCTTACCCTCTCTAATCCTTATATTTCTAAAAATGATTGATGGTCATCTCATCAATCTTCCTATAATGAATCCATCAAACCATTCTTTATGTCTCAAGTAATATGTTTTGTCATGATATCCCTACAGGATACTAAGAAGCTCCATATTAATGATCCTTTTGGTAGATTTTTTACTATGATGATTCTTGTCTTATCAATTAAATTTAAATATTTATTTTTTATAATTTTTACCCATTTTTGCCAATCTTTGTTGTACACATTCCATACTAGTTTTGCACCCAACACAAAATTCATTATGGACCACTTTCAAATCCCCACCCCACCTACTTCTTTCGATCAACATATTTTCTCCCACATAATAAGGTTATTTTTGTTCGGATCTATGCTCTCATTCCACAAAAAATTCTTCATCTTTTTCTCCAATAAATCACAATTTGTTTGAGGTAATTTCATACATGATATCAAGTAAATTGACAAGGTAGATATGACTAAGTTAAGAATCACTTTCTTCTTGTCAATGTCGTCCACTTTCCTTTCAAAGATTCCAAGTTTTCTTCATAACTGCTTAAGTTCCCATCCCATAGGCTTGCTTTATTGGCCCCCACATGCAAGGGTAGGACCAAAAAATTCCCTAGTAGCTTCCCTATCTTAAATATCAATATCCTAGATATCTCTATTTATTTTTTTATATCTATATTGAAGAAGATGTCATATGTTTTTTTCTAGTTAATTCTCTAGCCCAAGATCTAGAAAAACTAAGGTTTTCTTTATCATCCTCACTTTTGTATTACATGTCACCCTAAAAAGAATTGTATCATCTATGAGTTGTTAGTGGGTAACTACCTCCACTCCTTAGGTGATCTTAATACCTTTCAACTCTCATCTAATCTTTGCTTTCGATACACTTTTTCTTAGAGATTCTACCATAATAATAAACAAAAAATGTGATAGGGGTCTCCCTATCATATACCTCTTGATGTTTAGAAGAAACCTTAGGTATTGCCATTTATGAGAATTGAGAACCTTGGGCTCGTTATAAAACTCACAACCCATGAATTACATTCTTTACAAAATCCAAAACCTCATCAAGACATCTAACACGAATTGTTTGTCCACCTAATCATATATTTTCCTTATATCCAATTTGATAATCATTCTTTCAACCTTAGCTTTTATAGTAGTATGGATTTTCTCATGATCCACTAAAATCTCTTCCATGATTGTTCTATGTAGTATAAAACTACTTTTTTTCTTAGAGATAATATCTATAAGCATTCCTTTTATTCTATGTGTCATAACTTTGGTGATGATTTTGTATACTTTGTTACACAATGATACTAGATAGAAGTCTTTGAATGTTTCAACTCTATTTTTCTTTGGGACTAGGGATAGTAAAGTATTGTTCACTTAATTCACTACTAATGGATTTATTCTTGCCTTATCAATTTCTTGCACCAAATCATATTGAACAATGCCTTAGAAAGACACAAAAACTCTTTCTAAAATTGAAAGTTGCAAGTTTGACATCCTTCACCAAGACTGGACTATGGAGTCTCTAATTGTGTTCTTCTGATATTTTCTTTGAGATATATTTAAAATTTCTTTAGTCATCCTATTTGAAATATCATTCTTCCCATTCAACAATTCTTGAAAGTTCTTCTTGAACCAAGATCTTCATATACTCTCTACTTAGGTCATGTTTCCCTTTCATATGATGCTATATCCATATCCTTTTTTATTACTCTCTCATTCAAATCCACTAGTTCCACTTCTATTTTTTTATTCTCCTAAAAAATATCATTAAAGTGGGATCTATTCTATTCTTTTTAGCAAGTTTTCACCAATCAATTTTTTATGTAATTTATACAATATTGAGCCTCCTAAATTAGGATCTACCCACCACCATTCTAAAACTTGATCAGATAACTCCTCATCCTTGAGACACATATGATCAAAAATTAAGGAAAACCTACAAGGTGTATATTTTGGGTGGAACTAAAGAACACAAGGCATGCAACCAGACCCTATTAGTGAGGGGGTCAAAGCCTCAAAGGTAACCAAAATATGTTCTCAATTACCAACTAACAAAAAATTTGTCCAAATTATTAGAAATAGTTTTGCAACCATATCTCTTAGTCATCCAAGTGAAGGTCTCATTCCTAGGATTTACTTCTTTTAGCTAGTTATCTTATACAAATCCTTATAAGTCTCATTGTGTTTAAGATATTACACCTTTGCCTCCTCTTTTTCTTGAAATATCTAAAGTAGCATTAAAGTGCCCACATAAAAATGATCAATGGTTATCTAGGTTTTGTAGGGGTTCTTAAATATTCATACATACTTCTCTTTTCCTTATAGATCCTATAGGCCCATATACATTAAATAGAAAAACTGACTCCTTTAGGGCCAAACACTTAACTCTCACCATTTTACAATTTTGAATCTTGATTACACCTATTATTAAGTAACTAGGTTTCTATATAACATCTAGCTCCCTAGATCTTGTATCACTTCTATACAAATACCTTTCCATTGCCACCACTTTAGCATCAAGCTATCTACATTCTCCTTATCAAGTTTTGTTTCCTATAGTAAGAAAATATCAAGCTTCACTAGATCAATTTATCTTTTGATCAAGAATATTTTGTTAGGGGCATTGAGGCCCCTAATATTCCATGTTATTGCCTTCATGATGAATCGGTAAGGGTGATGCCATTCCCAAACCTCAATTTCATTTAACCTTTTCTGCTTCCCACTAAATCCATCTTTACTCTTATTGGATTTTCACCCTCTTTGCACCCCTTCCCCCCTCCCCAATTTTGGTTTCCCAAATTTTTATAGAATTAGACTCAACATTCTAGTTCCCTAAATCTTATTCATCCTCCTCAAAGATGTCATCATCCACTTCTACTAATTATTGGCTATCTTCCTCTATCTATGTTTTTTTGTGGGGTATTCTTCAAATTCTCTTCCTTAAAACTTGGTCCTCTCCATCCTTCCTCCTTTTGGTCCTCTATACTTTATGTTTTTTTTTTGGTTTAGATTCCTTGTGGTAATGGGGTTATTCTATTCATTCATATTACTATATTGCTCACCCCTCTAATCCTCTTTGATCTCCTTATTATCATCCCTCACCTTATGAATTTTTTACCCTATTATGAACTCAGCATCCCCTACCTCTTCCCATATAGTCCTCATTAAAATTCCTATATTTCCATGATTTGTTTCCCCCATTGGAGCTTCTATTTTCCTTGATACTTTAGTTGTTCATCCAGCCCAACATCCCCCATCTCTTAACCCTGTGAAGTTTTTGGAGCACTCACCGGTTAGGAGAGACCTGATGGAGGAAACACAATGATATGATGGAGGAAATGCAGAACTGAATGAATTATATCATGAAACTATTTACAATCAACCGGTAGCAACTGGGTTACAGAAATTGGCTCACTGGCTTGCTAAAACATGCTTAACCATAGAACAGGTCACAACCAGGACCTCAAATCTTCAGATCTATCTTCTATGTTATATATCTTAACTTATCTACATTCTAATGCTTAGTTACAATTATTTATATGATCCAAGGGGATTAGGTTGGCCCAAAAGGGATCAAATGCCGAAGAAAAAGACCTAACGTGTAAGAAACAACAACATTGGCCTCCGCCAAAGAAATTCCTCCAAAAAATCCAAAGGATGAAGTGTAGATCAAATGGAAGCTTGACCAGACACCAAGGAACATTAGAATCAATGCTCAGGACTCCATAAGCTATGAATGGGATCCGGTAGATCAGGTAACTAGTGCTAGAAAACTATCTCGGAAACTGACATCGATAACTTGTTGGAAAATGATCCAAATGATCCACGGTTTGGAAATAAGGTAGATGACAAATCCCTCAAGAAAAATCCAACTCCTCAAGATCCGGTGAGCCAATGCCAGAAAATTTAGAATGAAATGCAAAACAGAAAGGAAATATTTTTGGTTGATGCAAAATTGCCATGAAGCGAGGATGCTCCTACATCAGACATCCAAGGTTGATGAAAAAGTGAGTCTCTCACTTTGCTGGGGTCAGAGGAAAACCAAGGCGGTCTACCTCTACCTAAGAAATCCAAGATGAATCTTCAATTGGTCTATCCTTCTACTTCACAAGATACTACTTATACAGATTGCTCTGGGTACTACGCCCAATCCTACTGTCCAAAATGTCTTCAATCTGATCTAGTTCCTTCTAGGGCAACTGTTTCTCCAAGTCTATAGTATTGTCCTCACTGAATTTTGGTTTATGATATTGATGAAGATCTCCAATGTTAAATACAAGTGAAAGACTCAGACTATCCAGTAACTCCACTTTATATGCATTTCTAGAACTAAACTTCCTCAAAATATTACAAGGTCCAAACTTCCTCATCTGCAACTTGTTATAAGTTCCAATTGGGAATATTTCTTTTCTCAGATACACCATCGCTTCATCTCCAACTTAAAATTCCTTATGTCTCCTCTTCTCATTTGCTTTCTCCTTATACTTGTTGGTCATGTCCTCCGAAGGTTACTTAACTTAAATATGTAAGTCCTTCATGTGATCTGCAAATTCTTCTATTTCTGAACTTATCTAGTCTTCATTGCTAATATCTCTTAATTCTGATATATCTCTAGGGTGTGCTCCGGTAACAATCTCAAAAGGTGTCCTTTCGGTACTCCTATTTATTGAATTATTGTAGGCAAACTCTGCTTGTGCAAGAATCAAATCCCAACTTCCAGTTTTGTCTCCAACTAAGCATATTAACAAATTTCCCAAGCTTTGGTTAACTACTTCTGTCTGTCCATCAGTCTGTGGGTGAAAAGTAGAACTGAACTTCAAATCTATCTTCATCCTCTTCCAAAGTGTTCTCCAAAAATAACCAACAAACTTAGTGTCTTTGGCTGAAACTATGCTCTTAGGTAATCCATGCAATCTCACCACTTCCTTGAAAAATAGGTTTTCTATATGTACGACATCTGATGTTTTCTTACAAGGTATGAAATGAGCCATCTTCAAGAATCTATCCACTACCACAAATATAGAATCATTCCCTCTCTATGTTTTAGGCAATCCTAGTATGAAATCCATGCTTATATCTTCCCAAGGTCTCTCTGGTACTATCAAATATGTATACAATCCCACATTCTGACTACTACCCTTTGCAACTTGACAAACTCTACAACTTTGCACATATTTCCTAACATCCTTATGAATCTGGGGCCAAAAGTAATTCTCACTCACTGCTGCTATTGTTTTATCAACACCAAAGTGCCTGAGTAATCCTCCATTATGTTTCTCCTTTATCATATTCTCCCTCATAGAAATATTAGGTATGAACAACTGAACTCCTCTAGATAACATCTCATCCTAAATGAAGTAATTCAACCACTTTCTTTTGTCTACCCTAACCGGTTCTCTACATGCTCTCCAAGGTTCTGTGAAATCTGGGTCATCATCATACAAGGTCTTCAACTCCTCAAATCCTAATACTGTAACTCTCATCTCTATCAACAAATTCCTCCTTCTACTTAATGCATCAACAACTTTGTTATATTTCCCACTTCTATGATTCAACATAAAGGTGTAACTCTGCAAAAATTCTACCCATCTCATATGTCTCTGATTCAACTTACTCTGACTATTCAAATACTACAAAGCTTGATGATCTATATACAACACAAACTCCTTAGGAAATAGGTAATGTATCCTCTTCTTCAAGGCTTGAACTATGGCATAAAATTCTTGATTATACACTGAATATATCCTCTGGGCATCATTCAAATTCTCACTTAAATAAGCTACTTCTTTCCCTTCCCAGCTCAAGACTGCTCCTATTTCTATTCCACTTGCATCACAATCCACTTGAAATACTTTATTGAAATATGATAAAGCTAACATAGCCTGCTCAGTCACTTTCCACTTCAACAATTCAAAACGTTTGTTTGCTCCAGTGGTCCACTTGAACATCTTCCTATCTCCCTTCATTGTCTCAGTCATAGGGTTACAAACTAAACTGAAATTTCTGATGAACTTCTTGTAGAAACTAGCCAATCCATGAAATGATCTTACCTCTCCAATGCTTTCCGGTGTAGGTCATTCAACAATTGCTTTTACTTTCTCAGGGTCCATCTTCAAACCATCTTCAGATATCACAAATCCAAAATAGACTAACTCATCCTTCATGAAAGTACAATTCTAAGATTTATCAACAACTTTTCTTATTTCAACCTCTGCAAAACTTGTCTTAAATGCAACAAATGCCCCTCTTTTGTCTTACTGAAAATCAAAATGTCATCCAAATATTCAATAACAAACTTACCTAAGAATTTCTTCAATGCCTCACTCATCAACCTCATGAAAGTACATGGTGCATTAGTTAACCCAAAAGGCATCAGCAACCATTCATATAGTCCTTCATTTGTCTTGAATGTTGTCTTCCATTCATCTCCTTCTTTGATCCCGATCTGATGATATCCACTATTCAATTCTATCTTTGTAAAGTATTTGGCTCCACTCAAACAAACCATTATGCCATCCATCCTAGGCAAAGGAAACTGGTATTTCACTATGATCTTGTTTATTGCTCTAGAATCAAAACACATTCTCCATTCTCCATTCTTCTTAGGTGCTAATACCATTGATACTACACAAGGACTCAGACTTTCTATGATCAAACCTTTCTTCAACAACTCCTGCACTTGTATTTTCAACTCTTCATTCTCTGTCGGTGTCATCTAGTGTGCAACTTTATTAGGCAAACTAGCTCTCAGAATCAAGTCCATGCAATGACTGATACTTCTCATAGGTGGTAATCCATCAGGCACATTATCTAAAATGATGTCTTCATACTCTTTCAGCAAATATTTTATCTCTTCTAGTTTTTTTTCTTCATGCTCCGGGTTCTTAGTCTTCTTAGGAACTAAGACAAAACACACATTCTCATGTCTCATTCCATCTAGGAATTTCCTTACATCCACCAAATGGATTCTAGCATTCGTATAGACTTCACTCTTCAAAGGCTTCTCCAAGGGCAACAAGGTGTGCTTCATCCCATTGGCCACAATAGTGTATGTATTCTTCCTCCCATCATGTATTCCCTATCTATCAAACTACAAAATTCCACCCAACAAAAGGTGACAAATATCCATAGGCATAATATCACATAAGACTTCGTCATGATAATTCCCAATTTTCAATTTCACCAAACATTTCTCACTTACTAACAACTTATGATCATCCCGAATCCATGCTATCTGATAAGGATTAGGGTGTTTCAATCTTTCCAAATTCACCTTATTCACCATCTCTTCTAAAACAAGATTATTTGAACTACCACTATCAATGACAACTTTACAACATTTACAAGATACCTTACATCTGGTCTTGAATAAATTCTTCCTTTACAAGGGCTCTTCATCTCTCCTCATCATCAACAATTCTCCATCTTCCAGTTTATTAGTTGATCTGATGGGGTTTTCTTCCACCACTGCTATTCTTCTGGTATTATGTGTCTTCTTACACTCGAAAGCATGGTGTCCTTCACCCCCCCATTTATAGCAAGTTCCTATAAACACTCTCTTGTCTTGTTTTCTATTATCTTTTCTAAAATTCTTATTCTGGTAACCATCTGGTTCTCTCCTCTGGTAGAAATTTATATCATCTTTCCAGTATGAATTACCTTCTTTGCTCACTTCCTTGTCCTTGTTCTGATTCGTACTGGTTCCTCTACCTCCAGTATATCCTCTTCCTCCGGAAAACCTTCCACCTCTACCTCTCTACCTCTGCTCATGTCTTTTATTCATCTTCTCTTCTACTTTTGGGGCATACTGGTAAGCTTCTTCAACACTCTTCAATTTGATCAAACTGAGTTTATCTTGTATAGACACCCGCAATCCATTCAAATGTTTTGCAACTTGTTCAACTTATTCATCAACATGTCTGGATCTAATATTCAACTTGTAAAATTCTTTGGTGTACTCCTTCACACTAGATTCCTTCTGTCTCAAATTCTGCAACTTCCAGAACAAATTCACTTGATAATGAGCTGGCATAAATTTTGATTTCAACTTAGCAACTATCTGATCCCATGTTTTGATCTTCTTTTTACCTCTTCTCTATCTATCAACCTACAAATGCTCCCACTAAAGAGATTCATGACCCTTCAACCGGGTACATGCATATTTCACCTTTCTTTCTTCTGCGGTGTTTTCAAAATCAAAATATTTCTCCATCTTCAAGATCCAATCTATCAATTCATCTGAATCCAAGTTTCCATCATATTCTGGTGGGGTAAAATAAGGTTTTGGTATTTTCCCTACTCAAAACCCTCAAGAACCTTTCTTCATTAGGATCAATCATCGGTGAGTTTACTTGTTCCACCAAGGCTTCTTCTCCTTCGTCTTCACTCACATCTTCAACATGTCGGCCTGTTCTCTGGCTTGTCTTAATGACTTCCAACTGGGCTGCAATTCCTCACAACATTTACATTACAACAGGTTCTGCATTCCCACATGCTCCACCATTCCTATTTCCTCTTCGTGCCATCTTCATGCTAGTCCTCTACAGTTGTAGGTCGTATCCATAGTCTACCACTCTACAACAAAATTTCTCAGAACAACACAATCTCTGAAATGAAAGCTTGCTCTGATACCACTTGGTGCAATGACCAGTTTGGAGAGACCTCAAAGAGATCAATCCAAGTCGGTTAGCAAGAGGAAACACAAGGATATGATGGAGGCAATGCAGAACTGAATGAATTATATCATGAAAACTATTTACAATCAACTGGTAGCAACTGGGTTACAGAAACTGGCTCACTGGCTTGCTAAAACATTCTTAACCACAGAACAGGTCACAACCAGGACCTCAAATCTTCAAATCTATCTTCTATTTTCTATATCTTAAATTATCTGCATTCTAAAGCTTAGTTACAAAGATTTATATGATCCAAGGGGATCCGGTCGGCCCAAAAGGGATCAAATGCTGAAGAATAAGACCTAACGTGTAAGAAACAACAAGGTCGGCCTTCGCCAAAGAAATTCCTCCAAAAAATTTAAAGGATTAAGTGTAAATCAAAGGGAAGGTCGACCATACGCTAAGGAACATCAGAATCAACACTGAGGGCTCTGCAAGCTATGGAAGGGATCTGGTAGATCCTGATAGATCAGGCAACCGGTACCAGAAAAATGTCTCAAAAACTGATAGCGATAACTTTCCGAAAAATGATCCAAATACTCCATGGTTTGGGAATAAGGTAGATGATCAAGTCCTCAAGAAAAATCCAACTCCTCAAGATCCAATGAGACAATGCCAGAAAATGCATAATGAAATGCAAAGCAGAAAGGAAATATTTTTGTTTGATGCAAGATTTCCATGAATTGGGGATACTCCTACACTAGTTTTCCAAATCTCCCAATTATCTTTATTTATACATCCTCCCTCCTTTGCATCGACTAGATAGCATGATTTTTTTAATGACCCTAATTTTTTTGTATTTGCAAAAAACCTCAACCATGTCTTCTACTCAACTTTTTGTCATCGAATGCGATGATTTTTCTCTACTTGATTTCTATAGGGAGTGGTGGAAAGGGTTTTAGCTTCACACGTAGCCTAGTATATATGTTAAAGTCCCTATCTTCAATCCACTCATCAGCCCTTACAAAGGTACCAATGTGTTTACCAATCTCTTTCAAAGTCTTTAGATCCCAATATTCCACAAGGAGATTATATAGTCTAAGTAAAACTAGGATTTCAATGGTCTCTTCTTTCTAGGGGTTAAAATTTAGTGTCTAATTTCTTTAATATAAAATCTGTATCCTCTCATAGTATATAGACCCTCATTCACAATATTCCTTTTGAAAGTCCCAACCACATATTCTACCAAAAAAATCCATTTGGTAACGTCTTGAGTTTTATAATTTTTCCCTTGTTCTTTTCACACCAAGCCCTAACCTTAGCCAAAGTCATCCATTCACCCTCACTTCATGAGTAAAGTTGATCCTTTCATTCTAGATACAATATTAACTAGAGTCAAACTTTCTAGATCAAAACAAAGTGATCTAAGGACATAGGGTTTATCATAAATATATTCACACTTGTTGTAACCATTATTATTTTCAACATTCATCAAGTGTTTTCCTAGTTTTAGATCCCTTTAGCCTCTCCTCTCTCCTTCCCATCTTTCATGTATTTTATTAAAAACCCTATTTTTAGGGTAAGAACAAGTTTTTCCTCCCTAGAACTTAGCCCTACTCCATAGACCCTAGCCTTAGTTCCTAGTTGGCTGCTATCTCTTCCTAGCATCCTCCCATCCCCAACCATGGTAATCGCTATGCCAATCTTCAATCCTTATATCATTAACATTACTTGTAAACCATTGTTCCTAAAAGATGGCCTTCCCATGATTTGAATCTATGTATCAAGTGCCCTCACTCCATTCTCTTCATGGAAATTTAATTTGATTAATAAGCATCCTCGAATAAAGCTTATTTTGGATCATTTAGTCTCAAAACAACTATGGATGCTTTGATCTGGTGTGTAGGAGCCACAAGCTTGATTAGGGCTCACTCACCCCATTCAAATATTTTCCAACGTCCTTACTATATTTTTATAGGAACTTCTCCAAGATCTCAACAGTGTGGACATGTGCATTAATTTTGAAGATTCTCCACGATAGCTTCATGCTCAATGCAAGGTTCTACTTGTGTATACTCTTGATTACAGAACCATCTCCTTTATATCATTTCCTTTGATTACCATCTCCCAAGAAATTAATGGGATTCATATCATTTAATCCTTCCCATATTAATCACTTAAACGAATCTTATTTAAATCTTTCTCCACATTAATCATAAATCAACACACAAGGACGTATATATGGGAATGGTAGTGATAATACCTTTTATCATTGTGATTTGACTTGCATGACCCGTCAAAACATGATGACCTATATATAACATTGAATAAATTAACTAAATAAATAATAAAAATTAGCTAATTAAATAATGAAAATAAATTTATTTATTTATTCTTCAAAAGGGAAAAAATATATTTTAATTAATTAAATAATAAAAAATATTTAATTAAATTGTGATAAGGTAAAATTTAAGTGTCTACAAGTATATTATCTAGTTACTATTAAAAGTCGAATATGATGTGTTTAGTGATTTATGCTGATTAATTACTACTTACATTCAATTTGGATTGTGTGCTTTAATTTAATTGAGTTCTTTTGATGAACAAGCATTTCATTAAATAAGTAATAAGTTTACACTATTCACAAAAAAAGAGGTGGCAGGAAAAGATCACTCCCTGAGAGTCACACGGGCCCAACCCGGAAACAACAAAACAACTTACAATGCCATAAACATAAAAAAAAAAAGCCTAAGTGGCTAAAGTAGTAGCAGAGGATCCAAATCATTTTTTACCCCATACATCAGTGGGGTCAGGAGGAGTTCTGGAAGAGTCCACCCCTCCTCATCAGCCTCACCATCACCTTCATTGTCTTTCTGTGAAGGAGAGATCGCCAAAGCAAGTCGAGGAACCACCTTAGCAGAGCTGGTCCAACTAGAGTCTGGACAACCGGATCCACCAGGAGCCAAAAAGGCACCACCACCATAGGCCACCCAGAAGCAAAGCCAACGAGTTGGAGAAACATAATGGTGATGCGGGAAATCCCTATGCCCATTAGAGTGGTGGCAAGGAGCCTAGGAATGAGGCATGTGAGAATCACCGACTAAAGAGATGCAACCACACCGACGACCACAGGCTAGAGAAAGGTCACCAGAGGTATCATAATCTAGTGGAATTCTGGAAACTATACACAAGGCATTACCCCAATGATCAAGTAAAGTCTGCAAGTAGGCCAACTCCAGAGCCACTTTATTGGCCTGTACCTAGATCTATAACATAACATTATTGCATATGCAATCTTTAGCGTACAAAGAAACATGAATATCAAGAGAGCTGTGAGAAAATAGAACAACATTTCTATCTTTCCACAAATTGAAGAGGATTTCCATCCTGAAAGAATACCAAATTGGGTGAATTTGAAGGGAAGTCATGGGGAATCTCCCAGCAAAAACATGTGCCAAGAAAAGGGTTCAGACCGAAATGTCTTAAAAAAGTCATGAATCCAAATCCACAACTGTTGGGCTCTTCTACAGAACTAGAAGAGATGCATCAAGGTCTTAAGAAGCCTACACAAGGGACAACAAGGGTCAAGCACCCCAAGATTCCTAAGATAACGAGGGTTAGGCACCCCAAGATGCTTGAGACACAAGCCAATAGGAAAGCCTTGGAAAAGAATACACCAGACAAAATGGGCCACCTTAGGCTTAGTAATAGTAAACCAAAGAGTCTAAAATATACGATGCCAAATACTCTATGAAGACTACAAATGCCATCTACAATTCAAGGTGGGAACCATACGCAAATGAGGCATAAGCCAGTGGTAACCCATCTTGAGTTTATATTTGCAAAAAGAAGTGTTGGGAAACCAACGCTAATCTTTCCACCAAGGCCTCATAGAATTAATACCAATTTTGTGTAGCATATTTAGAGGCAGAGCAGAGAGAACAAGCTTAAATGTATGTTGATCTAGTTGAGCAAGGAAAAACTAGATCTGCAAATCTTCCCAAGAGAGAATACTCATAGTTGTATGAGAAAAAAGGTCACGAGGAGTATGGATGCCGTGTTTATGAAAACACAAAGCATGCACTCCAGGATGTTGGCATTTGCATGAAGATTGCATTAATGAAATTTTATGTTGTCATTAATGTCAATTAACTGGTAATGATATTGTTATAATGTTGTTTTGTAATTGGTAGGAAGAGCTAGTGAAGGGAACTGTAACCGGTAGGTAAGTTTGTGGAGTGAACTGGTATTGCTAAGTATTGAAGAGTTGAACCGGTAAGCCCTACCTATTGATTTCATAAACCCTAACCGATTAAGTTTGGTGAGTTCGTTGTAATGGTTTATGATCTGATGATGAGCGGTAATGATTATGATACGTATGCATATTGTATGAAGAGAGTTTCAAAGTGTTTTTGGTGCGTTGAGATAACAGTTTTTAACTTAGGAATGAGCAAGTATATTGCATGTAATGCAAAAAGCGTGATGAGTTACAAAGTTCGATGAAGTGATGATCAAGGAGCGGTCGAGGCTATCTTGAATGATGTGCAAAGATTTTTAGGTAATCCAATGGTCATACTTGAACCAACTTGTTTGTAATCTCTATGAGAGAATTAGGTTTTTGTTGTGTTACTGACGTATTGATTTGTTTATAAGGTTGATGAGTTGTTTTGTTGAAGAGTTGGCAAAGTTGTAGTTGAGTGTGTGGTTGCCGAACCGGATAATGTATCTGCAGTTTGTGTAAAGGCAAATAGGAGCATGAAAAGGATCTGAACAAGCAAGTGTAGTGCTATTGAAACATATTAGCAAACTCCTGTAGTTTCTAACAATTACAATAGTTAAAATCCCCTAACAGGGTAAGCTCTAACAAGCTTGATGCTATTCAAATCCTCTAACCAGGTGGTCAATTAGCTTGGATTTAAAATCCTCTATCGAGGTTACTCCTCACAGGGTATTGCTTCTAATAGGGCATTATAGTCAATCCCTTAACCGGGTGGTCCCTAACAAGATCTGTTCTTAACATGACTTTTTGTAAAGGTTTAACAGGCTTGGCTCCTAATAGAGCGAACTTCATAAGAGTTCATATAGTTAACTTGTGAGTCTCATCTCACCATGGTTTTTCCCATTTGGGTTTCCACGTCAAAAATATTGTGTCAAGTGGTGAATGTTTTTGTGGTTATGTTTACTATGGTTGAATTGCTTAACTGCTTAATCCACTTTGATATGTTATGATTAACCGACAACAATCTAAAATGAGGTTTTACTTATGTCAGTAAAATTATTTGGATGTTTGTGAGTTTCAAGTTGTTTACTATTAATCTGTTGTAATAATCAATCGATTTATCTTGACAGTGATATTGCATTTATAGTTCAGTGGTTTAACTTGTCAGTTTAAAGTTTTCTTTGAGAGGTTGATTCTGAGATTGGTAAAAGTTTATATCAGTTTTTCTATCTATTGATTCACCCCCCCTCTCAGTAGTTGACTGGATCCTTATTCTTTCATCATACCATCAATTGGTATCAGAGCTTCTCAGGTCCTATAAGGTCTAGGCCTAACAACTTGAGGTAAAGATCTTGTAGAACATGATGAAGAAGGAAGGTTCAAAGTTTAACAGAGAGAACTACAAGATATGGAGTGATAGAATGAAAATTTGTAACAAGAGTCTAGGAAATAAATACTGGGAATATGTTGGTACTCAATATGTTGCACCTAGTGGGATTATGACTGATGATCAGAAGAAAGAGCAACAAGAAAACAATCAAGCATTGGAGGCTATTATCAGTTGTTTGTCTAATGCAGAATATGTTGATGTCTGTCGTGCCCAAACTTTAGGGCACAAAAACGGAACAACAAATTTTATTTTTTTTTTTGGCGTCATGAACTCGCTATAAATCCTAATACATAACGACTGTATTTAAAGTTTTGTCTTATCTAGGACGTAATTAACTTACTTACTAAGGTTAAGTTAAATAACCCACTCGAACGAGTGACTTGATTGGTGAAGATTAATTTGCATTGCCGATTAGTTAGCTAGCTCAATTACCTAAGACAAGTTGTCGCTAATTAAATCAAGGAATAATTGGTTACCTTAAGGTATTAAATCATTCCCAATCCATATAAGGATAATGCTATTGATTAATCGATACACCTGCGAAATTATTATATACATCCAACTGATGAGGGTTCGAATTACTACAATGTCGTTTGTCCACTAAAACCGACAATAAGCTAAGGCCAATTCTAATTTTCCCTAACTTCTTAATTTGTCGATTAAATTAAATTTGGCCCAAGCTTACCCCCAAGGGTTTATGGTCCATAAAATTGGTTCTACAAATTCCCCTTTTTAAATTTTCCTAATACCCCAAATATAATTAGGGAAGTCTATTGATTAATTAATTAAATTAATCGAGTTGATGTATGGTGTTTTCGATTTTGATAACCCCTTCATTCTTAAATCCTTTTTTTTAAAATTTCAAATCTCCTAAGGAGTAAATGGACGTATAATAATCCTATCATTAATTAACCCCATTTCATATATTAAAACCAAGTTTAAAACTCCAATCTAAATGGTCATATAAAAGAAAATCCCATTATTGAATTGCCCCCAAAATATATATATATTAAAATCAATGTTTAAAAATCCCCATTTAAATTCCTTATATATATATATATATATATAAATTCATATATATATATTTTTAAATACTAACCCTCATTATAATTTCAAAATTAATTATGATGCTCTACTTTAATTCTCTTACTTATATATATATACATATATATATAAATACATTTATTTGTATATATATATATATATATATATATATATATATATATATATATATATGTATATATATATAATTCTTATAATGCTAACCCTAACCCGAAATTGGGTTAGGGTTGCATTTTTATAATTTACACTTGACCTATTTTATTTTTTTATACTTTTTTATACCCTAACCCGAAATGGGTTAGGGTTTATTAAACGTCTATATTTTATTGAGTGTCCCTTTTTTTTGTGGTTTTTGAAGGTTGCAGGTACGGCAAGCTAGGGCACGGCGGAGGGTTTCGCAAAGAGGAGGCGACGCGGGGCTCTCCCGGTCGCCACTGTGTTTATACACAGTGACGGCGGTTGCCGTCCACTGTGTATAAGCACAGTGGCGGCCACGGACCATCCACTGTGCTTACACACAGTGGCGACACCCTCCGTGCCGTCCACTGTGGGTAAGCACAGTGGCGCGGCCCGAGCGCCGCCCACTGTGTTTACACACAGTGGCTCGGCCTTGCCGTGCCGTCCACTGTGGGTAAACACAGTGGCGCGGCCCGAGAGCCGTCCACTGTGTTTACACACAGTGGTTCGGCCAACAATGTTATTACAAGATTTTTTTTTTTGTTATTCGTTTAAATATATTCGTGGGTTGATAAAAACATGTTATAAAATGTGATTTTTTTGAATATATCGAATATATATATATATATATATATATATATATATATATATATATATATTTGTATATATATGTTTTAATACACATATATCCATTGTTATGATCAGATCATAACATAAATGTGTTTGTTGGTTTTGTTCTACAGACATCTACAGGGTATGTTTTTTTTTTCAGATGCAGATATATATATATATATATATATATATATATATATATATACGAAGTTTATTCTGCAATTCTTTTGTATATTTGAAACAGAGGTGCACAAGTCCAAAATGCATCCTTTATTTTGTTGTTACAGGGGTATGCACATACAGGGAGCTTATACATATATATATTCTCTATATATATAGGTATATATTTTCAATATATATACTTATATACATATAGAAATGTATATATGACTAAATGTTGAAGTAATAGGGTTAAAAACCCTTATATCGTTTTGAGATTTCAAACATCTACATTCTGTTTTTTTTTTTTTTTGTTTTCTAACAGCAATTAGAATAGATCTATTTTCTTCTTCTTCCTTTCATTAAAACTTGCTACAGAAATAAAATAGTTCTGGTTTTCTTTTTACAGTCATAAAATAACAGAATCTAGATTATGCAAGTAAATAGTGAGAAATAAAAAAAACAATACTAGTTCACTCTTTTTTTTTTTTTTAAAAACAGTCATAAAACTAACAGAATTTGAGCTATGCAAGTAATTAATAACCCTACTACATTTCTTTTTCTTTTCCTTACTAATGCAGTAAATAAACATGTTACAGACCAGATTTAAATGTAGACCACAGCAAACACAATAGACATAAAAATATAATAAAAAGAATTACATTTACAATGTTTTTCCAGAATGATAGTTACAATAGCCCAAATAAGAAAATGGGTAGGAGATCTAAACAGTCATCCTTCTCTAACTTTTACACAGAAAATAAAAATTACATTTATTTAAATAGAACCAGAATCATTTTAAGCCCTATATTTACATATACACTTTCTCTTCCTTTTTCTTTTGCTGCAAATCATAAATTTACATTTCTTTCTTCTTTTCTGCATTTAAATAAAAATCAGGAATCTGAAATAGAAGTCTGCAACACAAAATCTGCAACTCCTAGTCTTTTTCCCCAAGCCACCTGCAAGTAAAGTTTTAGGACTGTGACCATGGGATGCTCACCTCCCAGCCTAGGCTTACCAGAAGCCACCCCCGAGCTAGGAGAATCAAGACTTAGACGGGTTACAACCAAGCAATACAACATAACAATAGGGGAAACACACAACACATACACTTTCCCATCCCAAGCTACACTATCACCACATTTGTGGAGATCAATCTATGGGTGGAAGTGGACCAAGTACCATTGGGGAGACTGCAGCCAAAAATATAACACAAGCCACCTCATGGCAACACAAAATACCCAACAGAATTCATCTCACACACCTTATGCCCCCCAAAGGCTCAAAGCCATTTCTCTCCCCTTATGACCCCCAAATGCATACACAAGGCTATGCAGCAAGGGTCACAAAGGACACCCTTGAGATCACTCTCCTTAAGGAGAGCCTCTCACCCAAGGCTGTCATGCTTCTTCCACCCCAAGATCATCCTACTCTCCCAAGAGTAGAAGATCTTGGACACTCCCAAAGCAAGAACACAAAACAGAAAAGAAACATAGGAAAGAACTACACATTATTTTCTTCAACAATATTATACATACACACTTTCTTTACAAGCATTTCTTTCCTTCAACAAAACAACATAACTAAGATAAACAACATGAACAAGAGGAGATAACAACCAACCTTATTCTGCCAATAGGTATTCTAAACTTGGTTGAAGATGAGCTGCCCAATCCACACAACTTTCTGCAAATCTTGGCCACCAAATTCCTCTAAATTTTCTAAAACTGGTTTTTTTTTCCTTTCAAATTTTTCCAAAAATCTCCAAAAGTGGAGAGTGGGTGATTAGCTCACTAAGCTTCCATTCTTAGCCTAAGAAGGCCTCTCTCACTCCTTCCAACCTCTTGGATAGAGTGAGTGATCTCCCATTGGGTTGGTCTTCCCTAGGTCTTACACACTCCCTAACCTAGGTGCCTAGAGAAGGGAAATGGAATGGGGAAGAGGGATTACTATCTCCAAGAAGGTTCTCCTTCCAAGGATGGCACTCCTATAGATGGAATTCGTCCATCTTGGGAAAACCACTTTTTTGGGTGGTTAAACAAGTCCTAAGGGAAAGACACATGGCCAATTTTGGCCTTCACCCATAGGTACCCCATGAGGCCTAATAGGAAAGCTCTAAAATTGACTCTAGGAGTTGATTTGACCTTCAGAAAGTCCACCTGAAGTTAACCTACGGGTCAACTCTGAGTTGACCTTCCTTGTGGCTCTCTAACCTAGATTTCTTGGTTCCTTCAAGGATAATTAGGGGATATAACCATTAACAAAAATAAAACTTTCAAAAAGGTGACATGACAAATTGCCAACACAACATACTACATAGGTGTCAAGTGACACTACAACATAATTCCACATCACAATAAACACATGGCAATTGTCCCTTAAACAATTTAAATAATCCAATAAATACAAATTACACTCATGCAACCTTTTACATTTACGAATAAAATACAGTACACACGGGGTGTTGTCTCTCCAAATAGACAACCCCTGGTTTTACTAACGCACATTGGCCTAGGCTTGATTCTCCCTAATATTTCCATGGTCACATGGATATTTTCCTGCACATCTCAATTTAAACATTAGTACTTCCCAAATAGCCTCATATAATATATAAAATCACAAAATCAGAATGCAATACATTCATTCTACAAAGACTTGACATTATGAAATATAATTTGTCACAATTCAAAGCAATTTCCTCATAATCCTCGAAATTTGATCCATCTACAAGATATGCAAATATTTTTCTAACATTATAACAATTCCTGAAATTCAGATAATAACCTGCATCATCACAATATTACCCTAATCTAGAATCATATAATATTCTATAATCCACAAGGCATAGAAATGAAGCATCCACATATATCAATGTTACCAAAATCGCGGAATCATGAAAAGTTCTATATCCATAGTATGTCCAAACTAGTATCCAGAATAGCTCCAAAATGAAAATAACTGAAGAGATAGGATGGGTCGGGGTAGGGCCTCACAATGTCCATGGTCTAGAGACTGCATATGAGGTATAGAAGAAACTTGAAGAGATTTATAGCAGTGATGAACATGTGAATATTGCTAAGGAAGAGAGTCTAAGAGGAAATTTTGATGACATGCGGATGGCTAAAGGTTAGAATATCCAATAATATGGTCAAAGGATAAAAGAGATAGTTGGTGAGATTAAGAGTGATGGTAGTAAAGTGGAAGATGCCACAGTGGTTAGTAAGGTGTTGAGAACCCTACTACTAGTCTATGCTATCTGAGTTGCAGCCATTCAGAAGCTAAAGTCAATTGACAAAAATAAGGTAACCCTTGACTCCATCATTGGTAAGCTTACTGCTTTTGAATTAAATGGTTATGATGGTAGTGTTCAAAAATCTGAATTTGCATTTAGAGATTCAATTTCTAACCCATCTATGGGGAAAACTAGAGATGTCAGTCACAGTTATGAATCTAGATACAACAGAGAAGTTGATGATGAAGATAGTTTGGTTAAGCTTGAAGTATTGTTGGCCAAGCAACTGCCCAGAGGTACCGGTAAATACATAGGTAAATTACCTTTGAAATGTTTTACCTGCAACAAGATTGGACACATTTCAGCTAATTGTCCTAATGGTGATAATGAGCACAAGCGAGAGAAGTTCAAGAAGTATAAGGGAAAAGACAGAAGAGATTGTCTTATTGTAGTTGATGTTGGTATCACTGATGAGGAATTTGAGGGTGATGCTAATGAATACATTCTTTATAGCCATTAAAGAGGAGACATCTACTCAGAAGGCATTAGTTTCTTGCATGGATAATTTTGATGATTGGATCATTGATAGTGGTTTTTTACATCACATGACTGGTGACCAGAGAAAATTTATTTCTTTGAAGGAATTTGATGGCGGAGTTGTAAGATTTGGTACCCTACATAGTTAAAGGTAAGGGAACTATTTCTCTTAATGGAAAGAGTAGTGTAGATGATGTCTACTAGGTTGAAGGATTAAAGCACAATCTTTTGAGTGTTGCACAACTCAATGACAAAGGATATCCATTAGAGTTTAAGAATGGTATGTGCAAAATCTATGGGAGAAAAGGTGAACTGATTGCAACCGAAAAGAAGACTAAAGGTAACTTGTTTCACCTAAATCCTAAAGTCAGCAATTGTTTAATTGCTAAAGTAGATGATAGTTGGCTTTGGCATATGATATTTTGTCATATAAATTTTGATAACATTGTTAAAGTGAGTAATTCCAAGACAGTGAGAGGTTTGCCTTAGTTGGACAAAATGATTAATGCTCTATGTAAGGAATGTCAGTTGGGAAAGATGACATCCTCAACTTTTAAGAGAAAATCTTTTTCAGCGGAAAATCTGTTAGATTTGGTTCATATAGACCTCTGTGGACCAATAAGGACTCAAAGTATTCAAGGTGATAGATATTTTATGATCTTCACTGATGATTGCTCAAGAATGATGTGGGTCACATTATTGAAGGATAAAACAAAAACATTTAATAAGTTCAAGGTATTCAGGGCCTTAGTTGAAAAGGAGAGTGGTAAGAAGATAAAGTGTCTGAGGACTGATCAAGGCGGTTAATTTACTTATGAGGAATTCACTAGATATTGTGAAGAAAATGGTATCAAATGGCATCTTTATGCATCATGGACACCACAACAGAATGGTATTGTAGAGAGGAACAAACGATCAGTTATTGAAGCTGCTAGGATGATGTTGATACAAGGAGGTGTAGCAAAAACTTTTAGGAGAGAAGATGTCAGCACAACTGTCTACACTATGAACCGTATTTTGGTAAAAAGAGGTAAGGATATGACTCCTTATGAATACTGGTATGGTAGATCACCTAATGTTAGTTATTTTAAGATATTTGGTAGTAAATGTTTTATTAAGAGAGGTGACTATGTTAGCAAATTTGAGGCTAAAAGTGATGAAGGCATATTTCTTGGTTATTCCACCAAGAATAAGGCCTACAAATATTACAACAACCAGACACAGAGAATCACTGAGAGTGTTGATGTTTGTGTGGATGAGTATCCTGAAGTCTCAGGGGAAACCAATTTGGAGAATAAGGATGAGGATCCTTGCATTTTGTTTTTGGAACCAGAACCTGTGAATCCTGAAACTAGCAAAGAGAATGTTGTTGTACCAGTTCAACCAAAACAGGTAGATTCAAAAGAAGATGATGATAATAAAGAAGAAGAACTTGAAGATAATGATCATTTTATTCTGAGGTATGTGAGACTCAATCAAAATCCTGACCAGATTATTGGAGATAAGGATGCTGGAGTGTTAACTAGAAGAAGAATTAGAGAGAATTCTTCCATGATCTCCACTATTGAGCCTAGAACTGCTAAGGAAGCATTTGGAGATAATCATTGGGTCAAAGCTATGGAGGAGGAGCTTGATAAAATTGAGAAGAACAATACATGGACCCAAGTACCCAGATTGGTGAATAAAAATGTGATAGGTACTAAGTGGGTATTCAGGAACAAACATAATGAAGATGGTGAAGTAGTCCGAAAAAAAGATAGATTGGTTTGCAAAGGTTATGCACAGGAAGAAGGAGAAGATTATGGTGAGACTTTTGCACCACTTGCTAGATAGAAGGTGTCAAAACTTTAATTGCATTTGCAGTACATAAGGGATTCAAAGTATATTAGATGGATGTGAAGTCATCATTTTTGAATGGAATACTGGAAGAAGAAGTATACATTTAGCAGCCAGATCGTTATGCTCTGACTGACGAAAAAGATATGGTATGTAAGTTGCACAAGGCATTATATGGGTTAAAGCAAGCACTGAGAGCATGGTATGAAAGGCCTCATTCACACTTGATAAAGATAGGTTTTCAGAGAACCAGTGAAGATAGCAACACATATCTCAAATCTGATGGAGATAAGATACTGGTTAGTGAAGTGTTTGTAGATGATATCATATTTGGAGGCAATGATGACATGAGCAATGACTTTGCAAATGAAATGAAAAGTGAGTTTAAAATGTCTCTTGTGGGAGAGATAACAAATTTCATAGGTTTGCAAATACAACAAATGAAGAGTGGTATTTTCATCACACACTCTAAGTATATGAAAGAGGTATTAAAGACATTTGGTATGAGTGACTGTAAATGAGTTGGGACACCAATGGTTATGGGATGTAAATTGTCTAAGGAAGATGAAGACACATCTGTTGATGAAAAGGAATATAGGTTAATGATTAGGAAACTATACTATGTTGTTCACAATAGACCAGATATAGCTCATGCAGTTGATCTAGTTTCTAGATTTCAAAAGAATCCTAAGGAAACACATTTGAAAGACACTATTGACTATGGATTATGGTATCCATATGAAGGTAACTTTGACTCAAAGGTGTATACAAATGCAAACTAGGCAGGTAATGTTGATGATAGGAAAAGCACAAACGGTGGAGCATTCTTTCTTGGAGGAAGACTTGTTTCATGGAGTAGCAAGAAGCAGAGTTGTATATCATAGTCTACTGCTGAAGCTGAGTATGTTGCAACTTATATGAATTGTACCCAGGCTATCTAGATGAGGCAAATTCTGGAAGGTTTCAAGATGAAGTTTACAAAACCTATAAAGATCTTATGTGACAATACCACTGCCATAAATATTTCCAAGAAACTTGTTTTGCATGCATGAACCAAGCATATTGAATTGAAGTATCATTTCTTAAGGGAAAAAGTGCAGAGTAAAGATGTGATCTTGGAGCATGTTTCTACCAAGGAGGAGCTTGCAGATATCTTTTCTAAACCTCTTAGACTATTTTTGAGTATCTTAGAAGTTAGCTAGGGGTTGTACCCCTTCATGAGGTGAATTGAGCATGATGTAGAATACATCAGTCCTGGAGCTACTTGCAGAATTTTAAAGCAATATTGATGTAGGAGTGGAGTTATTCCATAGGGGGAGCATCAAGTTGCAAGTCATTGATGCTGAATAGTGAAGTTTGACATTGCATGTTTTACTTTCACTTTGGCATTGTTGTCAAAGGGAGAGAAGAACTATGTGATTTTTGGGAAGAAGAATTGTATGAGTGATAGATAGAAGGTCTATAGCCAACTACTACCTGAAGACAAGGAGAGTACATGGTAAAATATAAACCAAGATTCCTATTTACAATCACAGCAATCAATGGTATTGATATTTGCATTGCCATCAATGCCAAAGGGCAGATTGGTGGCATTTGCATGAAGATTGCATTAATGAAATGTTATATTGTCATTAGTGTCAATTAACCAGTAATGATATTGTTATAATGTTGTTTTGTAACCGATAGGAAGAGCTAGTGAAGGGAACTGTAACCGGTAGGTAAGTTTGTGGAGTGAACCGATATTGCTAAGTGTTGAAGAGTTGAACCAGTAAACCCTAATTTTTTATTTGATAAACCCTAACCGATTAAGTTTGGTGAATTGGCCATAATGGTTTATGATCTAATGATGAGCGGTAATGATTATGACACGTATGCATATTGTATAAATAGAGTTTCAAAGTGTTTTTGGCATGTTGAGATAAAGGTTTTTAACTTGGGAATGAGCAAGTATATTGCATGTAATGCAAAACATGTGATGAGTTACAAAGTTTGATGAAGTGATGATCAAGGAGAGGTCGAGGCTATCTTGAATGATGTGCAGAGATTGTTATGTAATTGAATGGTCATACTTGAACTGACTTGTTTGTAATCTCTACGAGATAATTAGGTTCTTGTTGTTTTACCAACCTATTGATTTGTTCATAAGGTTGATGAGTTGTTTTGTTGAAGAGTTGGAAAATTTGTAGTTGAGTGTGTGGTTGTTGAACCAGATGATGTATCTGCAGTTTGTATAAAGGTAGATAGGAGCATGAAAAGGATCTGAACAAACAAGTGTAGTGATATTCAAATAGATTAGCAAACTCGTGTAGTTTTCTAACAATTACAATAGTTAAAATCCCCTAATCGGGTAAGCTCTAACAAGCTTGGTGTTATTCAAATCCTCTACCCAGGTGGTCCATTAGCTTGGATTTAAAATCCTCTATCGAGGTTACTCCTCATAGGGTATTGCTTATAATAGGGCATTATAGTCAATCCCTTAACTGGGTGGTCCCTAACAGGATTTGTTCTTAACATGACTTTTTGTAAAGCTTTAACAGGCTTGGCTCCTAACAGGGTGAACTTCATAAGAGTTCAAATAGTTAACTTGTGAGTCTCATCTCACCGTGGTTTTTCCCATTTGGGTTTCCACGTCAAAAATATTTTGTCAAGTGGTGAATGTTTTTGTGGTTATGTTTACTAACGTTGAATTGATTAACTGCTTAATCCAATTTGATATGTTATGATTAACTGACAACAATCTAAAATGAGGTTTTACTTATGTCAGTAAAATTATTTGGATTTTTGTGAGTTTCAAGTTGTTTACTGTTAATCTATTGTAATAGTCAACTGGTTTATCTTGACAATGATATTGCATTTATAGTTTAGTGGTTTAACATGTCAATTTAAAGTTTGCTTTGAGAGGTTGATTATGAGATTGGTGAAAGTTTATATCAGTTTTTCTATCTATTGATTCACCCCCCCTCTCAGTAGTTGACCGGATCCTTATTCTTTCATCATACTATCACAAGGACAAGAGCCAAAGAGAGCCCTTGAACCTAAATGAGAGGCAACCACCAAATATTATGTTGGTTAAAAGAAAGGTCATCATGAAATCCCGAACCATCCCAACGAAGCCAGGGCTTCATAGCTTCCCAAGAACACTGAATGCTTTTAGCAATCAAAATGCCTTGAATGTGCACTGCATCTTTCATAAGAAGAAGGGTTTGAAAACCAATCCCCTTCCATGCCATCCTATTAAATCAGCATCCTCAAGAAATACAATTCCAAAGCAACACTTTCCATGCTTCATTGCCAGAAATAGCTCTAATTACCCATTTGGCACAGAGAGATAAACCTTGTTTCTTAGTGGACAAGAGGCCAAGTCCTCTAGAGTCCCAAGGGAGACAACATAAATCCCAAGTGACTCTATGAAATCCATGATGATTTGCACCATTGACCCATAGAAAGTCCTTGAAGAGCTTCTCTAATTTATAATAAGACACTCTAGAAGGAGCCCAACATGAAGAATAATAAACATGAGTGGCAGCAAGAACTTTTGAACAAATCTAGAATTTACCAACTAAAGAAAGAGGCTTGGTAATCCAATAAGAAAGAAAGCTTCTTCTCGATTGTTACAAGCACCACATTCCAAAGGGCAACAACAGACCCTTGAAAGACAAAGGGAATGCTTAGGAAGCAAAAGATTTCCCTGTGATGAATCCATTTCTAACCAAACTAGAGCAACCAAGGAGGAGTAGGACGGAAAGACTACTTATAGCATTGGGTTTTGTGCCAGTGAATAGCCGACCACGAGGCTAAGAAAAACATATCAAGACAATTAAGGGTTTCATTGACATTATTTTCCTCTTTAAGAAGATTGAGAAAGGAATCATTGGCAAAATGACCATTAACAAGCTGAGAAGGTGACTCGGGTAGGGAAATCCCCCTAACATGTCCAATAGAAATGGCAGAGGCAAGAAAATACCCAAAACCTTCGGCAATAAGCACAGACAAAGAAGGTGAATGAGGGCAACCTTGGCAGATGGATATGTGAAGACCAAAAGCTGAAGTGACTATTAATGGTGATGCAAGCAAAATAATCACTAAAAAGAATTTGAACAAACTGAATGAAGTAGGGACCAAACCCCAAAGCTTTAAGCATAGCAATAGAAAAAGTTCATTCAGTGTGATCATAAGCTTTAGCCACGTTGGAATTATGCTATTGTTAGTCACATATTTTGACTACCATAACAATAGAAAACAATAGGAAAGCCGCTAGGAGAATTGGAAAAAGAGGTGATGCAAAACTGTTTAACCCAAGCGCACCTAGGCAAATCAAGGATGAAGATAAATTGGACAAATTATTAAATATTTTGAAAGATTTGTCTATGAGGGTGAACAAAACAAAAAAAAAACAATTCTTTCACCATGATAGACCTAGATTACATGATATGCCTTACAACACTGCATGGAAAGACAAAAAACCATTAGAAAAGAACAAAAAGGACATCACACAACCACCTGACCCGTTGAAAATCACTATGAATCAAGTGACAGAAGATGGTATGAGGTGTTTTTCTTGTGACATGCCACATTCCTCTTACCAATGTGTGGTAGCAAAGAAGCTACATGAAGAAGAGGAAGATTATGAAGGGTATGCAGATGATCACACCATAAATCTTTTATTGTTTGAAGAATATGATTCATCTGAAGGGGATGGAGACAGTGATATAGCTTCCAAACGGATTAGCCAACAATGTTGTGTGTAGCAAATATTTTTGGATGAGGAAGATGAAATCAAACTCAGGGTTCCCACTAAAGAAGAAAGAGAAAGAATCACATTGGCTGTAGGTGAACAAGCCAAAAGGACCTATGCCCTCAGAAATAGAACCATAAACCCTAAGCAGGGAAAACCCTCTAGAATGTTCATGAAAGAAGTCAATAAAATATCTAAACCAATAAATAGAAAACTCATGCAATTGTGGATATCTTCATGGGACTAGAGATATAACAATAACCAGTACTGGCATTTTGAGGAGTATTTTGTTAAAGAATTGTATAGATTGGTAGGATATCCATGCGACCATGCCCTGTCTCCTAAGATTCAAAAGTTTTTAAGGCCAAAGGAGTATGGTGAAGACACCTCAATTTAGCACAACTGGGGAAACTGGTATTGCTTTCTAAATTACACTAAAATAAGAGTGTATGGGTTTGAAGGGAAACCCTACCTATTACCTGTCACGGTGCTTAACAGAGTGGCATGTCTCCAAATCATTAGAAGATTGTCAATAGAAAGTGCCCAATAGTTAACCAACCATGCAAAACAATCCCTTGTGCCTGGGTTCCTGGTGTTCTTAGATTTTATTGTTAAAAGCTCTAAGAGTTATGGGTTGCTGCAGAACAAATTGAATTATTATAAAATGGTCGAAGGTGACCCTAGGCCAAATTTTGACCCTGAGGGTTACATGAGAGAAGCAAGGACATCACAGAAGCTGCGAGCAGGTGATCATAGGCCGCTCATGCTAGATGACTTTGTGAGAAATTTGGAAAGAGAAACAACCATTGCTAAAATGACACAGTATGATAAAGTTTCAAAAGCCTATACATGGAAACTACATAGAGGGAAAATTAGTGATGATGCCCTACATGGGATAGATGACCCCTTGGTTAAAGAAAATAAACTCATGGAGCATGAACTTGAGATCTTGGAAGGTGTCCCTGCATATGTTTTCAAAGATAGAACACAACACATTAGGGATACAGAGCCCCTGATTCAAATGTCTCCCCAATCCACTTTTGATTTTATCCCCATTGATTCGCCCAGGAAGACTACCTGCCTGGCTTTGAAGGTGATATGTAATTGGACTTGATGGCAGGACAATACAATGTCTAGGAAATTGGGGACATAAGGCTATTCGAACATGAAGATTTTATTGCTTATAAGGATTTTATTTCTTCCAAATAATTTAACATTTTTGTGCCAACATAAAGGAATGCAAATCAGGGACATCATGAAAGAAAAGACAGAAGAATAAAAGGTCCACGGATTGCAAGAAGAAGTGGATCAGTCCATGAGGGAGATGACACCTGAGAAAGGGATACAACTACTTAAGGATGTAGGAGTGTTGATTTACTCTAGATGGGATATGAGATCTGCATTGTTATTTGATAGCTTTATCAGGAAACAAGATCCAACTAGGCAAATCATGCCTCACGAGGTTGACAAAATCTTTATGGGTTCAGGGTATGATCTAGATCAAAATCCTCTCATGTTGTAAGCCTTGTACCCAAAGGAAAAGAGACCCATACTCATCAACACAGATCAAGATTTTGGTCATTTGATGATCCAACAAGCTGGAAAGACTGATCCCAGGATCACGACCAGGCTAAAATTGGATGTAGAAAAATTTAATCAGCATCAGACAAAGTTCTTGGTTAGAGAAAATAACACTTACAAGGGTTTGTATGAGAAGGCCACTGAAGAAATCCAAAAATTACAAGAACAATTGCTAAAGCGAGCTCCTAGTGTTAGGAATGATGAATTGGATACAATGCTCCAAACTGGCTAGACGGTCATAAATGCTTTAATAGATGCCATTTATTGGAAGACA
Organism: Cryptomeria japonica; assembly: GCF_030272615.1. Lineage (NCBI taxonomy): Eukaryota > Viridiplantae > Streptophyta > Pinopsida > Cupressales > Cupressaceae > Cryptomeria > Cryptomeria japonica. The sequence goes on from NC_081415.1 coordinate 331,732,797, forward strand.
AGAAGTGAAAAGCTTACAAAACAGGTAGATAATGCTAAAGTGAAAATCAACAAACTTGCTAATGACATTATTGAACATAGATTCAAAGCTATGATGGTACACACAAGCTAGTATTGGAGGGCATATACAGGGACTATAAAAGCCTCAGAGGAGCATGAAAGGTTGAAGGGAAGGTTGCAGGATGTAATGAACAACCATAGAGTGATTGTTAGGATTCCCAAAGAAATTGAGAGGGGGGGGTGAATCAGTATCTAACCGGTTAATGGATTTTCTTAACTTATTAAATGAATTGTATCTCAAAACAGTATACCGGTAAACAAGAATTAATGCAGTAAATAAGAACAATAACCACAACATAGAAAGGACACCATAACACAATATTTTTAATGAGGAAACCCGGTGTGGGAAAAACCTTGATGGGATTTGTGACCCACAATATTTGCTTACTGTCCAATAAGTGAATATTACTAATACAATAGGGGCCTGGACATGTAGGAAGGCCAACTACCTAAAGCTCATTGCTTAAATACAAAAGAGAAGTCTCACTGACTTTAAAAAGTGGATTAAGTAAATCCAGTATCATGTACTGCTTCGGATCAGTATCTTTTATGCGAGGTTCAGTACCGGTTTAAGCTCTTGCTATAATCATAAACCTTATTCCACAATTTGCCTTAATATTTGCACATATTATCCATCTCGCATATTCCTCATTATAGATGTTCTTACAAGATCTCATACTTATATGAGTCCTAATACAATTCACCTTGTTGGCTTACAAAAATATTTTATAATTAAATACAAAATACAATAAACAAAATCTTGTCGGCCAGGGTGTCAGTGAACATCTTTGCCACTGCCACTGCCGGTGTCTGTGTCTGTGTCGGTGTCTGCCGGTGCCATAGGATTGTAAGGTTTCCATCAATGACAATACCTTCAATCACCTACAATTTCTCATTGGAGTGTGTATTTGCCAACAATCTCCCCCTTTGGCATTGATGGCAACACTCATGAGAAAAAGCCAAAATGTGTATCCAAAAATGTTGTCCAAAACTGTCTTACCAAAACTATCAAAACTGTGTGCTCCCCTTGAGTAGATAATCTCTTTAGTCATACATTTTTCTCATCATTATTCCTTTTTCTCATCTTCTACTACTCCCCCTTTGGCATCAATGACAAAGGTTGTCATTCAATGTCAATTGAGTGTAGTTCCTGTTATGATCCTTGGTGGGTTTACAAAAGAAGCATTTAGACTATTGTAGAATCTCTCACTGTCCTTTAGTGCTGCTTCAGTCCTCTAGATTATACCGGTGAGAAAGTGCATTTTCTGTTCCTATGTCTTAAGTCCTGGAACAAGAGCCTCAAAAATCTCTTTTCTCAAAGAGATGAGGATATCCAGTTGAGGACCTAGTCTACACTTCAGTTCCTTTGCCTTAAATTTTAACCTTTCCTTATCTTTTTCAAGTTTTTCTATTTTCTCTTCAAATCCTGCAATTTCCTGTTCTACTACCGATATTGAATCCGATGAACCTATTAAATTATCAGCAATATCATTGATTTCCTTATGAGCTATGCTAATCTCTTTATCTATATCTTCTGTCAAAATGTTTGTTTTGCATGTATCTTTGTACGGTTTCTTGAATTCCAAAATTGTCTTGCCTAGTACTAGTAATAAGGTATCCATATGTTCCTTATTTTTCTTTACTATTTCCTCAAAGAATTTTTCATTCTCTTTGTTCATTTTCTCTTTGAATGTCTCCTCATTGATTTGATCAATTGTTAAAAGATTATCGGTTATGTACTTAGACAACGTGTCCAATTGGCCTAAAGAATCTTTATTCTCTATATTACACTTAGGTGCAATCATCTTCAAAATTGGTATGATGTCATCAATAGCCTTATATGCTAGTGCATTGCAATCTATTATTTTCTTGATACAATCTAGTAATACTTCTGTCACATTGGTTGGTCTAAATTCAGTCATAGAGGTTCTGGATGACTGTCCAACTACCTTCATAATTTCTAATCCGCTGGTGGTAGTAATAGCATTGCTTTCCTCTTTCTCTGGAGGGTCATTTTGTGTCTGTATTTCAACTACCAAAGGTTTAGGTTTTTCAGTTGTAGCTGGTGGTGCTGTCTATGTATGTACCTGTGAAGGGGCCTGTTGCTCTACCTATTTATCTATGTGTATCTCTGCCGGTTTCTTTGTGCTCTCTAAAGATGGTTTCTCTAATGGTGCCTCTGTACTGTCTACTTCCGGTGACTCAGTAGGTTTTTCAGTCTCATTGGTTGCTGGTTGCTCAGTAGATACATCATTATGTACACTAGTGCTATCTACTTTTCCTGTATTCGTTATCTGTTCAATTTCTTGCTCACTCCCAATTTCAATGTCTCCAATTGTATCTTTAACATTTATCTCAACTGTTGTGTCTTCTACTGGTGGCTCAATTGCCACATCTCTTTTCTCACTTGATTCCTTATCAACCACAATGTTTACTTCCTATGTGTTGATATTCATTGTGTACAACACTTTTGAATCAAGATTTGTATCTTCATGTGTTGTCTCCATACTCTCTGTTGTCAGTGGAGTATCAATAGTTTGAGCTGGTGGAGTATCAGAGGAGGGTGGGGGTAAGTTATCTGTCACCTTTATTCTCGGAGGTCCACCTACCTTGCCTTTATCTTTATCCTTGTCCTTTTATTTTTGATAGACTTTAAAAGTCTTTTGTCTCTTAAGCTCTTCTTGTTTTTCTTTTTCAACAAAGAATATATCCCACTTGTCTGCAGTTTCTTCTGATATCTCATTAATTCTTCTTGCCTTTAGTGCTACATGTCGGTGACCGGTTGAGAATACTGTCTAGTTTGCCTCACTTATTAATTTATCTATCTCTTGTGTTGAGTTCACTGGGTGAACTGCAAGTAGTTTTTCTATTTTGATCTTTTTATCCAATTCAACAATTGCTACCCTTCTTGCTTCTAACCTTCTATATAAGTCATTGGGTATATCATCTACAACTTCCATCAAAAATTTCTTATAGATATCAAGGTGTAAAATAACACTATTTTCTATACTTTCTTTTTCATCATTTGATAGTGTGTTATACAACTTCTGATGTTTGACAATTTGCCATCTTTAGTTATCTCAATCAAAAGTTTGTCAAGTGGAGGAACAACTATTTTTGTTTCCTCTTCTTTGGTGTCAACTTCCTTGTCGGAGGCCTAACTGCCTGTTGTTTCTGTCTTGTTCTTTTTGGTGTAGGAGTAGGTATCGGTGAGGGTTTTCTTTTTCTCTCTACCCTTTTGAACTCTGCTGGTATCTCACTATCAGAGGAGGTAGCAACCGATGAAAGATGTGTTTTCGGTTGTAGTCCTTCTAAGTCACTCTCCTTAATACCAGTTTTATTTAATACATCCTCTTTGATAGCTTTAGCCTACCTTGTTCCTTTTCTAACCATCTGTTCAGTTTTCTTTATTCTTTTCGATGATTGAATTTTGTTTTCAATTGTTTCCGCATTTCCAAATATTTTGAGATAGCCTTATCCTAGTTTTTACTCTAGCCTTTAGTGTTTGAAAATGTTCATTTATATTCTTTTCTCTATCATCTCCCATGTTGTCAAGTATGTCCAGGAGTTATTTTCCTACCAATATGTCAAAACCAAAATCCTTTCTTCCAATACTGGGAACTTGCTTGGTAATATATAACATTAAACATTCAAGCAGGTTGCCAAATCCGAATGTACCTTTCTTATCACCTTTTATCTTCCCTAGATTGTCTATCAGGTCATCTTTAAACCATTCACAAATATCAATTTTTACATTGTTGTTTACCATGTCATAGGCACTTTTGATACATAAGCTAGAAACAGAGTTTAATCTGTTGGCATGTGTAACCTTGTATCCAAGAATCATGCTTATGAACCTTACGTTGATATCCTTAACATCATATACTCTTAGGGATCTCTTATCAAAGGTTGCACCAGTTAGGGTTATTATAGTGTCATTTGGAATCTTTTTAGTCTTGTCAAGCCTGCTACTGGTAGAAGGTAAGCCTGTCACTACCCTAACTACTTCTTTGGTTATCTTATGAATTGAATCCAACCAAAAGAACTCTCCATGTACTCTGCTTAGCACAATCCTTATAACGTCCTTTGAAAAATCAGGGATACTAAGAATTTCCACAAAACCTAGGGTTTCAATTATCTTGTGTTCTAGTTTAACATTTCCAATTTCATCACATATAACAGTCCTATACATGTTCTTAATCTCATCATCTCCTAGTTCATCTATATGACAATGTATGTAGATTATAGGATCCTCATCATAAGCAACTCCTTTGGGTATTTGTGAGAATGCTCCTAGGGTATCATCTTTCTTCGCAATTTTGAGAATGATTTTAAATACGGGCCTAGGGTGCTTAACAACTTCAATTACAGTAGGGTTTGCAATGAATTTAGGTGCAGAGGAGGAAGCCATTGTTATAAATACCTTAATTTGCCTTTAGGTATGAGTTCTTGAATGATTTTCTTCACTTCTCGCTGTGGGTGCCTTTGCTCAGGATTTTCATGCTCTCAGGAAATTTGAATGCTCGGTGAATGAAAAAAGAGCCAAAACGCTTGCTTTATAGTGTCATTTCCTTCAATTGCCACATTTAATGTCTGCCGGTTAAGTGAAAACTTAACTCATCTGTCAGTAAAGAAGCATTTCATCTTCTTATCATCAACTGAGTGTAAATTAGCATGTTTTTCAATTTGTTGCCATACCGCCAAAGGATTATTTCTCAGTTAGATGAAGAATCTCCTAAGGCTACCCTCTTTTGTAAAGAATGTAGATGGAAAGATTGAACTAGCAATGCATAGAAAGTGACAAAGATTCTCTTATAAACTGAGATAGGGATATAGGATGAAGCTGCGGACTTGGAATTAGCAGTAAAATGTCGATACGGCGCTGTCCTGCAAATTTGAGCAAAATTTGCTAGGACGATGGCACCCGAGCGCCACGGTCCTCTGAAAAACCCGCAAAACGAAGGGGGATCTGTTCATCTCTACACAAGGATTCCAGATCTTCAATTTCAGCCGCGTACCTGCAACCTACACACAGAAAAGTGAAGATGATTGGGGGGTTAGGGATTAGGGGTTTGCCCTTAGGTCAAACCCTGGTTTTGGAATTAACCAAGAAATGAGAAATGCTATAAATGTAAATGTATGTAATGTAAAACAAGTACTAATACCTTGTTGTAAGGATGTTTGTATCCTTATGTGCGAAGGTATAGATGTTGTTGTTTGTTGTATGTTGTATGTTGTATGTAGCATATAGTAAGTGATCTCCTCTTCAATGGTTGAATCCTTGTCTTGAATGCAACACTTAGCCTTGAATGGAGACTTAGAATGATCAATTGCTTGGAAGAATGCTTGAATGCTTGAATGCTTGAGTATAGTTTCCACGCTTTTTCCATCATATCGAATGAAAGAGGAAAATGCCATTTATATACTTGCCAATTAGGGTTAATAGACTGATTTTCCCGACCTTAGGCTGACCAGGAAAGTTAATTTTCCAATTTGCAAACATAAAGACCCGAAGTCCAAAAGAGACCGGGCCCAAAATAGGACCTAGGGACCAGGGCGCTGGGCGCCATGGCCCTGGGGGACCAGGGCACTGGGCACCCTAGTCCTGAAGGACAAGGGCGCTAGGCGCTCTGGTCCCACCTCCCGGGACAGCAGGGTGCAAAGGAGGTTCAGGCCAGGGTGCAAGAAAATGCAATTTTTGGTGTCATAATCAGGTTTCGGGGTCTCCATTCAGGTTTAGTGTTGCGTCACCATCGTGAAGACCCAAATGCAGTCGAAATTGCAAGTGTCACAATTTTAGGATGCTACATTTAGCCCCCACTTTAGCGGGAGTATAAGCGTACGCCAATACTTCCGGTAAAGTAGAAGAAAACAACATTGAAAAACTTTCACCACGTCAAGGAGGCAAGATACACGAAGCCCCCAGTGGACTAAGGATCTTATGACTTTGATTGACAAGGTAAAAGGAAAGATCACGGGGGAGAACCATGACTGTCAGTAGCAAGGTTCCCTCACTATGAGTCATGCAAGAAAGATATCAAAAATTTTCAAGGCAAAGCTAAATTTGTCAGGAAATTTTCAAGTATCTTGAAAAGATATGAACGGGATGTGTGCCCCCCTACGTTAAAGTGATCGCACATGCCTCACTGGGGGTGATTGCTTTAAGGTAGTGATACATATAAGAAAATGAAAAAGGGAAAGGAGCACGTTATCACAAGGATTTAGCCCCCAAGTGTGAGATAAGCCCAAGGATAATAGACACAAAACACAAAGCACAAGGTGACTTCGCTTTCCTTGGGGTCAGTATGCTGTATGATTATTCATGTATATCATATGTATGTATGCATAATTGTTCTTCATTCCCCAATCAAGGAAGGTCACCTAGAAGAAGGGAACACATGTGTCTTTTGAGTCAACATGAGAGAGATCGAGAGATCTCAATGCTTTGCATCATCCTCAAGTAGACAACACTAAGGACAAAAAATAGAAGAATGAGAATAACACATAGAAGAAGTAACAAAAGAGAGGGGGAAAGAATCTGCTATGCTAATGAAACTAGTCTAGCACGTCATCTACCCCCCGATCTTGCTGATCAGTATTTCAGGAAGGTAGGGAACACACTAGAGGAGGAACATCCAACACAGCAGGTGGAGCTATCACAAGATCCAAACAAGGGCTATGTTCATATCCCAAGCCACGGTGTTCTTGTCTAGGAGCTAGGATAAGTGCTTTAGAAAATTCGTTAGATAAATGGTTATCAATATCAACAAGTTCATATTCACTATCAGAATGAACAGGAGAAGTAGCATTTTTATCATGAATAACATTTTCATCTATATCATCATCAAGATTTATAAAAATAGGATCTTTAACTCGCACAGGATCAATACCATCATGCATCTTATGTTTAGGAGATTTCGGCTCAATCGTCGGCTGAGGAGAAAATGGAATAATGCTTGTTGAAGGTGTTTTCGGGGATTGCAAAGTTTGAGCTCTAAGACGACGCTTTCACCGGCGTTCACATGCAGAACGATTTCATCTAGTCCTAGTAGGAAGTTGAGAAGATTGAGGAGGAGGAATGTTCTCATCCTTATCACTTGGGTGTTTAGGTTGTGGTCTCTTAGGCTGAACAATAGGAGAAGAGGAAGGTCTCTTCTCTCCATAAGAGGAAGGAGGAGGAACTGCTCCATATAAGGGAGGAATATTTGGTTTAGGAAGGAGACCAAGTCCATCATGACAAGGAGGTATAGGTCTACCTTTAGAAGGTTTATTCGGCATAGGCATAGTCACATCCATAGGGATGGGTTGGGAATCTTCTTGAGGAAAGACATTAGTTTTATCTTTCAAAGGAAGAACTTCCTTCTCAAGAATGATAGGAATGTCAAGTTTGGGTGTTCTAGGTTCACTTAGAGATAGGATCATATCTGTTTTCCATTTTTGATAAGATTTGAAAAGATGATCACTTCGCAGGGGAAGAGATTGGAATTGTTTAGGCCAAAAATAATCAATAGGAACGCTAGAAGTTCTTTCAGCTGGTTTAAAGAGACTATGATTGACAGTAACAACTTCACCATTATGGGGAAATTTCAAACACTTGTGAATAGGAGAAGCAATAGCTTTCATGGAAGATAGCCAAGGATAGCCAAGCTTCACACGAAATTGTTCGGAAGATGGAATAATAGCAAAGTTCACATCAAGGGAGTTGTTATGGACCTCAATAGGTAATGTAATAGAACCAATTGCAGGAGAAGAAAATGCATCAAATAATTTCACAATCACATCTGTTTTGTCATAGATCACTTGATTCAATTGCAAAGTAAAAAGAAATTCTTCAGTAATGACATTAACCATACAAGAAGGATCAATAAGCACTCCACGACAAGGTGTATTCTTGACTTTTGCAGCTATATATAAAGGACCATCAGGTGCCCTGATATTTTCACTAGAATCAAATGTGATGGAAGGTTCTTTAGGGATTTTCTGCTGCTCTACAAAGTTAATCACATTCGGAGTCATAGACACGAGATCATCAGGTGAGACAAAGGAATCAGTAGTATCAATCGCATTAGAGGTATGAGAAGGCAATGGATCAGTGAAAATCTAAAGATTTTGGTTGGGAGGAGCTACAGATGTGTTGCCTTTATCATTCACTCCAGAAACAGAGATAGTATTATTATCAATCAAATCTTGAATTTTACCCTTTAAAGCAAAACATTTTTCAGTATCATGCCTAGGTTGACGATGAAATTGACAAAAAGATTTGTTATCAAAATAAGGTGAATTAATCTTTGCAGGATCAATTTGCCTTATAGGAGGAAGAGTAGGCACATTTTGTTCCAATAACTTATTCATAATACTATGCAATGATTCATTCAAAGGAGTAAACTTTCTTTCTCTCTTGAAAAACTTAGAAATAGGAGACACACCTGATGCTGCATTCACATTGTTGTTGATGATGTTTTCATTGAATTTAATGGACTCTCTGTTCGGTTTAAACTTCCCAAATGGTTGTTGACTGCTATCACCCTTATCACTCGGAGCCATAGGATGTGATTGTTCCATTTGACTCACAGTCAGTTGATAATTGTGAAGAGTTGCGCACAACTGTTGGAAAGAAGTAAACTCAGAAAATAGGAGTTTTTCTCTAATGTCTTTTTGTAAATTAGAAATAAAGATTCTTTGAATATCATTGTCAGGCACTGGAAAAGAAATTTGAGCATACAAATGCTTATATCTACCAATGAAATCAGTCACTTTTTCTTTAACACCTTGTTTACAATGCATTAAATCAATCAAAGTAACTTTAGGACTTATATTGTTTTGAAATTGTTGAATGAAAGAATTTGCAAGTTGTTCAAAAGAAGTAATAGAATAAGAAGGCAATGAGCAATACCATTGTAGGGCTTTGTCTCTTAATGTTCTAGTAAATAGTTTTGCAAGCAACTTTGGTCATAAGCAAAATCAGTACATATTGTTTGAAAGGTCTTAACATGTGTTAGAGGATCACCCTTACCATTATAAAGCTCCAAATGTGGAATTTCAACATGTTTAGGGGGGATAGCTCGAACAATGTCAAGAGAAAGTGGGCTCGCAATGTCAAATGTGGGCACACTAAACTTAGATTGATTCATAGAGGCAATTTGTTGCTGTAAAGAAGAGACAGTTTGTGCAAGATTGTTAATGGTCGCTTCAGTCGAAGAGTTCATATTAGACGTGTTAGATTGTGATGGAGGTGTTATGTTATTGAAAGAAGGTAGAGAGTAAGGTGGTGGGACACTATGATAGTTAGTCATAGGAGATGATTGGACAGGAGGAACACTACAAGGAGGAATGGAATGATTAAACGAGTTGCCCCCTTGCGTCATGTTCATTTGTGGTGATATAATAGGAACACTCATTGAAGGAATGAATAAAGAAGTTGGATTGAATGAAGGAAGAGGGTTAATTGAAGAAGAGGGATTGCCCCCATGACTAGTGATCATAGGAGGAATGTCTTGTGTTGAAGTAGTCATTATGTTTGATGTAAAAGTAGGTATACTAGCAATAGGAGTCATCAAAGGAATAGAATGATTGTCTTGAGTAGGAGGTTGTGTATAACCTAAGGTTTCGGCACAACTTTTCATAGGCATCACATTTGAATCCACAATGTGTGCAATACCACGCAAAATATCAATTCCATTCTTATCACTTTGAAGCATACGTTTTAGACCCTCAATTAAAGGAAGAGCTTGACTATCAGGGTATTCTTGAGACATCCATTGTCGAAAATCGTCAAATTGGTTATCCAATTTTGAAAGTTGTTCTACAGAAACCTCATGGAGAGCTTCTTCATCATTAAGAGGATTAGAGGAATTACCCATGTCCTCGTTAAAAAGACCATTCAAATTAGGTTCCATCTCCTCAGTAATTAAACCTTGGAAGGACTTAATTCTAAGGCTTCGTCTAATGGGAATAGTGTAAGTAGGGCTTATTGTTGTAAAACTCATGCACTAGAGAGAGAGAGAAGATTTTGAATTTTAGAGGTAGCAAATTTCAGTAAAGCCAGCCAATCTTCTAGATTTAAGCTGTTAAATACAATCAGGACAATCTCCCGAAATTTCAGAAAAAATGTCCGGGACCGTGGCGCTCGGAGTGCACATGGTCCTCGCAACTTTTTTCGAAATTTGCAGGGATGAAAGTTATGATGATTTTACAGCTAACCTGAAAAAAGTGAGTGATTTTACGATCTGTAGATAGGCCAAATTAAAGTTGCAATCTCAAAATTGAACCCTACCAAGATTGTCGAAAAATGCAAAATTTGAATTTTGAAAAAGAGAGGGAAACTGAAATTTTGAATTTTATGATTTTAGAGGGAATACCAAAAGCAATGCAAGTTTTGAAATTTGAAGGTTGACTCAATTTCACGCAAAATTCACTTCTGAAAGCGGAAATCAAAGTTGTTGTAATTAAGCACTTAATTTCAAAAGTCACAAATTGCAAAAATTTGAATAAAGCATTGAAATTTTGAATGAATGCTAACACACTTTTCAGATTTAGGACAGTAAGAAACACAATTTTGACACAAATTTCAATTTCAACAATTTTTGAATGATTAGAAGCCTCTTTCCAAGCAATCACTAGACCAACTTTGACTGTAATTTTGAAGGTGTTAAAATTGATAAAATCAGCCAAAATTCTGGATTTTAGCAGAAAAATACAAGAAGATCTAGCTCCCGAAATTTTGGAAAAAATGTCGAGGACGATGGCGCTCGGAGTGCACACGGTCCTCGCAACTTTTTTTCAAATTTTCAGGGATGAAAGATATTATGATTTTATTGCGGAATCCAAAGTTACAGCTGATTTGGAGATGTTTTGATCAGTGAAATTGTCGGACAAAGGTTGAATCAAGAGGGTTTCAAAAATTAGGGTTTTGACACTTAACCACTTAATTTTTAGAATTAAAGCACAAATATGAATTGATAATTTGTAATAGAAGGGCAGATCTGAAACAAGCATCAACAATTAAACATTTCACAAGTTTAATTACTTAAAAAGAAAAATTTAGGGTTTTTATGTAATCAACCTCTAAAATTTGCAAAAGATCAAACATGGAAATGTAATCAAGGAATCCAATTTTCAGATCTAACTATGAATAATCAGAAAGGATGTTCACGTCAGGTTCACCAAAATGTAAAGCGGAAAATCGCGATCGAACCCTAGTTGCTCTCCCCTCTTCCAACTCCGAGGAGAGAGAAGGGAGATCACTAGGGTTGATGGTTTTCACTTAAGGGAGAGACTTTACATTCAAAAGAGGGGTTGAAACCCACAAGATCCAATCCCACACAATGCAAGATTGGATGCTAAATGAGTTTCAAGGGTTAAGACAACAAGGCTACCCTCTTTTGTAAAGAATGTAGATGGAAAGATTGAACTAGGAATGCATAGAAAGTGACAAAGATTCGCTTATAAACTGAGATAGGGATATAGGATAAAGCTACGGACCTGGAATTAGTAGTAAAATGTTGATACGGCGCTGTCCTGCAAATTTGAGCAAAAGTTGCCGAGACGATGGCACCCGAGCACCACGGTCCTTCGAAAAACCCGCGAAACGAAGGGGGATCTGTTCGTCTCTGCACAAGGATTCCAGATCTTCAATTTCAGCCGCGTACCTACAACCTACACACAGAAAAGCGAAGATGATTGGGGGGTTAGGGATTAGGGGTTTGCCCTTAGGTCAAACCCCAGTTTTGGAATTAACCAAGAAATGAGAAATGCTGTAAATGTAAATGTATGTAATGTAAAACAAGTACTAATACCTTGTTGTAAGGATGTTTGTATCCTTATGTGCGAAGGTATAGATGTTGTTGTTTGTTGTATGTTGTATGTTGTATGTAGCATATAGTAAGTGATCTCCTCTTCAATGGTTGAATCCTTGTCTTGAATGCAACACTTAGCCTTGAATGGAGACTTAGAATGATCAATTGCTTGAAAGAATGCTTGAATGCTTGAATGCTTGAGTATAGTTTCCACGCTTTTTCCATCATATCAAATGAAAGAGGAAAATGCCATTTATATACTTGCCAATTAGGGTTAATAGACTGATTTTCCTGACCTTAGGCCAACCAGGAAAGTTAATTTTCCAATTTGCAAACATAAAGACCCGAAGTCCAAAAGAGACCGGGCCCAAAATAGGACCCAAGGACCAGGGCGTTGGGCACCATGGTCCTGGGGGACCAGGGCGCTGGGTGCTCTGGTCCCACCTCTCGGGACAGCAGGGTGCAAAGGAGGTTCAGGCCAGGGTGCAAGAAAATGCAATTTTTGGTGTCATAATTAGGTTTTGGGGTCTCCATTCAGGTTTAGTGTTGCGTCACCATCGTGAAGACCCAAATGCAGTTGAAATTGCAAGTGTCACAATTTTAGGATGCTACAGTTATAGTTAAAGCATTTTCCATTAAATTTATAAGCATTAGGTTGTCTTACCGATTTGTTGTGATCATGTTTGTTTGCAGTGCCGAAGATTTCACCAACTTCAAAGCCAAGTCCATTAGTGTCTCCATTAGGTTTCTGATTTTTCAGCATGTCATCAAGTTCTTCTAAACTTTTCTTGAATTTCTGCTTGTGTTGATTTGTAGTAGCCAACTCATTTTCCAAGAAATCCTTCCATCTCATGAGTTTAGTTTTATCATGTTCCAAGTGAATCATATCTATTTTTAACATATCATTCTCATGACTGAGTCTTAGATTTTCATTTGCAGCATCATTGATTCTTCTAGCCAAATCATCTTCATTCTTCTTTCAGTTTTTAGTGTCTTTACAAAATCTCATGGTCATGTCTTGCATCTCATTTCTCAAAGACATATTCTCTTGTTTCAGTTGCTTACTAGATCATTAAGAGTCTCCTTTTCATCATCATCACTTTGTATCTTCTCATGAAGTTCTCTTCTTTTGTTCCTAGCAATAGTAAGATTTCCTTGAAGTCCCTGAATGATTTCTTGTGCAGCCTTTAGATCATCGTAAAGTTTCCAGTTGCTTTCTCAAATTCTCCATCTGTATCAGTGTCAGAATCTTCCTCAAGCTGTTAGGCTTTTGAAAATACAGGACCAAGCTCTGATACTAATTCTTAGGATTCCCAAAGATATTGAGAGGGGGGGGTGAATCAGTATCTATCCAATTAATGGATTTTCTTAACTTATTAAATGAATTGTATCTCAAAACAGTATACCAGTAAACAAGAATTAATGCAGTAAATAAGAAGAATAACCACAACATAGAAAGCACACCATAACACAATATTTTTAATGAGGAAACCCAGTGTGGGAAAAACCTCGGTGGGATTTGTGACCCACAATATTCACTTACTGGCCAATAAGTGAATATTACTGATACAATAGGGGCCTGCACATGCAGGAAGACCAACTACCTAAAGCTCACTGCTTAAATACAAAAGAGAAGTCTCACTGACTTACAAAAGTGAATTAAATGAATCCAATATCATGTACTACTTTGGATTAGCATCTTCTATGCCAGGTTTAGTACCGGTTTAAGCTCTTGCTATAATCATAAACCTTATTCCACAAGCTACCTTAATATTCACACATATTATCCATCTTAAATATTCCTCATTACAAATGTTCTTACAAGATCTCATACTTATATGAGTCCTAATACAATTCGCCTTGTCGGCTTACAAAAATATTTTACAATTAAATACAATAAACAAAATCTTGTCGGTCAGGGTGCCGATGAATATCTTTGTCGCTACCGCTGCCGGTGTCTGTGCCTGTGCCAGTGTCTGTGCCTGTGCCGATGTCTGCCTGTGCCATAGGATTGTAAGGTTGCCATCAATAACAATACCTTCAATCGCCTAAAATTTCTCATTGGAGTGTGCATTTGCCAACAACGATGTCACCATAAGAGAAAACTCAAGGAGATCAATATCTAGAAGAACATGACAGATATGCAAATGCACTTAATAAAGATCTCCAGGAATTGGATGAATATGGCATTACAAAAATACTAGCAATATATAAGGAAGGAGAAGCGATGACATTAGAACAATGGAAAAATGAGTTTTCTTGTGTTAAAGGAAAAACTTCCACTGAAATCAGTCGAGATGAAGACATGGCACCATGCATAAATGGAGAAGTATTTGATTTCATTTCACTGGAAACTGAGTTGAAGACAAGGAGAGCTACCACCAGATATTACAAGAGTGATAGTTGCATAAATCACCTTGGAATGCTCAATTGGTTTATCTTTCACTTTGTTAAGCAAAAACAATCTAATGTTAGTGTCGAGGAGACATGACCCTTCGTAGGATAGACTTTACTCTCCTATATATATGAGGAGTTTTTATTAAAAAGACATGATAAGACATATAAGAGAAACTCTGGCATGATATTGTACTATTTTGAAACTTTAATACAAACAGTTGTTTACATTTGCATATGTGTTGTGAGTTATTTCATTTTCTATAGGCAGTTGTTTGTGATATTATCTCTGAGAAGATAAGGTTACTTGTATTCTTGTAGTGAAGTTTATGTTCTTATGTTATAAATTTGAATCAAAAGACCTACTAGTGAATTGTCATTGTTCCTTGTATCTCTTTCTTGAGTGGTCCCTTAAGGTTAGGGTTAAATTCATTCAGGTTGTCTATAACATAAACATTTGATAGATCTCTTATAAGAAACACTAATTGACATATTTACCAAAGGGGTAAGTTTAAGAATTGTCTCATAAATTATACATTAAGTCCTAGAATAATATAAGACTATGTAGCCCAAATAACAGGGAAGACATTGGTCATTTACAAATTAAAATATTTATCATATGAATTACCTTTACATTAAAGCAATAGGACTAGTTGAGTAGGATGCATAACCAATTAGCAATAGTATATATACTTATAAATTTCAAGTACAAAGATTGAATAACTTTCACAACAACAATCTTGAACTCATTTAAAAGCCACATATCCTAGGAACCTATGCCATTTTGAGGTAGAGAAGAATTTAGATCAAGATACTCAATCTGCTATAAAAAACATTAGTCATCGAAAGCCACTAGTGAATAGGTATACCCGCCTAGGTCTTGTAGAGCCTAAAGTGAGGGAGTTAGTAACCACATAGGTTCACTCTATAAGTTGGCCAAGTCAATTGGAGGGTTTGATCATAGGAGTTTGTATTTCCTTAGAACTTATCCAATCTATTGATTTGAGATCCAACAGATTGGCGACTCTACTGGGGAGAGTATTCATTTAAAAGGACTCTGCTGTGGGAAAGAAGTCATATAAAAAGAAACAAATTTCCTCTCTAGAGAGAGGTGGTGACTCTGAAGTAAAGAGAAGAAGTTTTATGTATGGGAGAAGGTCAATAACAAAAGGCCATCCAATATTAGAATTGAACTTTGATCAGAAAAGGAATAAGAAAAATCCAAACAAAGAACCAACAGATAATCCAATGGAATACATGAATGATTTCATGAATGAGAGGTATAACCAACATTACTCCAAAAAATAACTCACAGTTAGCTTGGAATAAACAAAATTTTATAATTCCTTCATGCCCAAGAAATGAGGACTTGACAGCCGCAGATAAAGCATGAAAAGGAAAATTCCCTCCTGGTTTTGAAAATCATCACCCAAATTCGAGAGCAAATACATCAAGTTCCTCAGGCTCAAGTAAGATGGATGCACCAGATCGTTTTGCAAATTTAATGAAACAAATGTTAGATGTAGCTAGTGAAATGAAAGATACTAGAAGAACACGGGAGTGTGTAGAATTATGTGCTAGGCTAGGCACTAATGTTAATGAAAATATATTGATCATGACCTTAATAAGCACAAAGAAAGATGTGAACATGCAACCCAAGGATCAAACAAGGGAAGAAGTCATAAATATGAAACCAACACAAAGAATAATGCATATAAGATATCTGGGATCCCCTTATATGATCATCGGAATAACAACTTTGTATACACCCATATACCTCCTGAACATCAGTACAATCATTGTAACAACTTTGCATAGCAAAATTGATTCCAACCCCGAAATCGATTTCCCGATTATAATAATATGAGTCAGAACCATGGGAATTTCTTCCAGGGAGGATATGGATTGATGAATACAGAATGTATCAGACAATTTGACTTTTCAAGAATGGTAGTGTACCCTTATCCCATTCCAAATGAGGTCCAAACTACAATACCAAAGTTCATAGGGAGTAATGCAATCACAGGAGAGGCACATTGCAAAGCCTTTGATATAGTTATGGAAGACTTCTGCCTGCCATATGAGGATGTCAAGATGAAATTATTCATGCAATCTTTTATAGAAGATGCAAGAGATTGGTTCAGAACCTTGCTTGATACCTCAATAGGTAGCCTTGGGGAATTTATAAGACTCTTCCTCGAACAGTATGGAGATCATAATAGCCCTGCGTTTGTGCTACATGAAATCATTAGTATCAAGAAGGAAGTTAATGAAACAGTAGTCGACTTCAATAAGAGATTCAACAAAGTTCTAAATAAAATCCCCAACAGGATAAAACCAGTCCTTGAAGTGAGTATCTTGTATTACATAAATGCTTTTGACAGCAAAACAAATTATGAACTCACAACCAGAAGCCCCACAACTGTCCAAGATGTCATGAAGGCTGCCATAACCATAGAAAACAATAGGAAAGCCACTAGGAGAATTGGAAAAAGAGATGATGCAAAAGTGTTTAACCCAAGGGCACCTAGGCAAATCAAGGATGAAGATAAATTGGATAAAGTATTAAATGTTTTGAAATATTTGTCTGTGAGGGTGAACAAAATAGAAAAACAATAATTCTTTCACCATGATAGACCTAGAAAACATAATATGCCTTACAACACTACATGGAAAGATGGAAAACCATTAGAAAAGAACCAAAAAGACAACACACAACCACCTGACCCCTTGAAAAAAACTGTGAATCAAGTGACATAAGATGGTATGTGGTGTTTTGCTTGTGACATGCCACATTCCCCCTACCAATGTGTGGTAGCAAAGAAGCTACAAGAAGAAGAGGAAGATTATGAAGGGTATGTAGATGATCACACCATAAATATTTTATCGTTTGAAGAATATCATTCATCTGAAGGGGATGGAGACAGTGATATAGCTTCCAAATGGATTAGCTAGCAGTGTTGTGTGCAGAAAATATTCTTAGATGAGGAAGATGAAATCAAACTCAGGGTTCCCACTAAAGAAGAAAGAGAAAGAATCACGATGACTACAGTTGAACAATCCAAAGGACCTATGCCCTTAGAAATAGAACCATAAACCCTGAGAAGGGAAAACCCTTTGGAATGTTCATGAAAGAAGTCAATAAAATATCTAAACCAATAAATAGAATGAGTAATATCCAAGATAAGGACTCAGGCAAAACCAAAGAGAAAGAGGTTTAGATAACAAAACTGCAAAAGGGAGAGGGAGAATATTATAGCTACTTCCCCAATATCCATTGCCACATCGTTTGACATTGCCAATGCTTTGACACAAATAAAGGTCTTTGTACCATTGATTGAGATGATGAAGTTCCCAGAATACAGAGAAAAGACTCTAAGGATGATCACAGATGTCTCGGGAGAGAAAGTGAAAGAACACAAGCAGGGTGGTCAAGACAATAATGGTGAACATGATCCATCTCCAGCCATATATTTGGGGTCAACAATTAATAGAGAATCCTTCCCAAGTAGATCCCTTTTACCTGACTCTAATGATCATTAGATGATTAAAAACTGCATGATTGATTTAGGAGCAACAATAAATGTTATGCCTGTAGGAGTTATGAAAGAGCTTGGAATGGGGATGGATACGACATTTGCCAAGTGTTATGCTATGGATAATAGATCTGTTCTAGTGGTGGGTGTTATGAAAGATGTAGATTTCAAGCTAGCAGCATGCCCTAAAGCATCCTATAAGACAGACATCACAGTGGTGGATGTCCCTCCTAATTATGGAATGTTATTATCCAGATAGTTGTCAAACCTAATAGGGGGACATGTCCAATTGGATTTGTCATACACAACCATACCAGTGAATGGACATGAAGTGAGAATTGAGAGAGAGCCTCATTCCTCATATATTATAGAGGATGTGGAACATCCTGAACAAATTTGTTTCATCCACTCAGACATTGATAACTTTAAAATACAGTTAATAAAGTCGAAGATGGAAGCTTTGATTCCAATTAGATCTTGCATCGAAGAAACTCAAGACCAAGTATGGCGTATGTATTTTGATGGATCATTTAGCAAAGAAGGAAGTGGGGATGGGTTTTTATTCATCTCACCAAGTGGGGAAATGTTCAAGTATTCTTTCAAGTTGATACTTGAATGTACAAACAATATTGCTGAGTATGAAGCTCTACTTACCGGATTGAACTTGGCAGTTAAGCATGGAATTAAAATCCTTAGTTTATTTGGGGATTCAGAGTTGATGGTGTCTCAAATTAAGGAAAAGTATGCTTCCAAACATCTTACATTAAATAAGTATAGAAATGCAATATGGAAAACCATTGAGCTGTTTGATGCCTTTCAAATAAAATGGGTTGATAGATAAAAGAACATAATGGTCGATTTCCTAGCAAATATTGCATTAAAAGAAAATGATGTGATGCTGAATGGAACATCAGAAGTGGAGTAAAATTCAAACCCTCTGTCCCTGATAACCTATATAATTGGTAAATTTTTCAAGATGATGCTGACCTATTGAACTTCTTACAATGTGTGGATCATTATCAGACACAAGCCATCAACTTTAATGACTTTGTAGAAGAGACTAATGGAAGAGAAACATTGTTTGGGTAGGAAATCATACAGCTAAAATCTAACAAACTACCAAAAGGTTTGGTCATATTAGAAAGAACCTTCAATACACAGGACATAATAGAAGCAAAAGTAGCTACAACCAAAGAAGTTGATGTTGAGCAGGTTAATTTGGGAAATTAAGAATCTCCAAGGCATGTGTATATTGGAAAGCAATTGACCCCTATAATGAAACAACAACTAATAATGTTACTCAAAAAATATAGACACATTTTTGCATGGTCATATGATGACCTCAAAGCCTACAGAGAGGACCTATTTCATCACAAGATACCACTTAAACCTGATGCCAAACAATTTAGACAAAAAAAGAGGCCTATAAATCCTACCTTGTTTCCCAAGATGAAAGATGCAGGAATAATCAAACCTTGTAGTTATTCTACTTGGGTCTCAAATCTAGTACCAGTCAGAAAGAAGAATGGGGACATCAGGCTCTATGTGGACTTTAGGAACCTGAACATATCATCGCTAAAAGATAATTACCCTTTACCAAATATGGATATCATGTTGCAGAAAGTGACTGTATGTGAACTGTTATCCATGATGGATGTATTTTCAAGGTATAACCAAGTAAAAGTCAAGGAAGCTGAATAGTATAAGACAACTTTTACAACCCCATGGGGTACATATGTGTATGCAAGAATGCCATTTGGATTGACCAATGTAGGTGCAACTTTCCAAAGAGAAATGGATATAGCAGAATTGATAGACGTGATAATGGTAGTGTATCAAGATAATCTAACTGCCTATTCAAAGGACACTGAAGACCATTGAAGCTACTTGGAAAAGATATTCAAAAAGGCCTTGGAATATGGGATATCTTTTAACCCAAAAAAAATGTCACTTTGGTGTTGAAGAAGGAAAGCTTATGGGGCATATAGTATCTAAAGGAGGAATGAAGATTGATCCTGAGAGGGTAGTTGTGATTAATGAGGTCCCCATCCCAAAAACTATCAAAGCCATTCAGTCATTCTTGGGATAGATAAATTTTGTTAGAAGATTCATCTTGAACTTTGCAGATATTGTGAATCCCATAATAAGAATTTTGAGGAAGGAAGCTAAAATAGATTGGAATGTTGAAGCATTAGATGCATTTGTAGTGATTAAGAGGGCAATAACTGAGGCACCTGTGTTGATATCACCAAATTTCAGCAAACCATTTCTAATCTTTTCCTTTGCTTCTTGCCATACAGTAGCATCTGTATTGTTACAAAAGAACAAAGATGGTTGTGAACAACTGATTTCATATTTCAGTAAGTCATTAAACCCAATCAAGGTGAAGTATTAAATAAATGAAAAACAAGCTTATACCCTAGTGAAGGCAGTAAAACATTTTAGGCTATACTTGGTAGGAGCAGAAGTAATAGCCTATCTTCCTAATGCAGCAGTTAAAGATATATTTAGATAGACAAAAGTCATAGGGAAAAGATGTAAGTGGATTGATCAGATACAAGAATTTAATATTGAACTTAAGATTTCACAAGTCATAAAGGGACAAGGATTAGCTAAGCTTATGGTAGGGGCAAAGTTGAAAAGTTGCAGATAAATGAAGTCAGTTTGGAGGAAGCTAGGTTCAACATTGAAAACACAACATGGTACACAAATGTTATGTACTACCTCAAGCACCAGAAGTATCTAGATGATATGACCAACAACCAAAAAAGAACCCTGAAATTACAATCTTCAAAATATGTGACAATCAACAGTGATTTATACTGGAAGAATAGAGATGGAATATTATTACTGTGTTTAGATGAATGTCAGACAGACAAGATCTTGCAAGAAATGCATGATGGAGTGTGTGGTGGTCATTTTTCTGCCAGGACTACAACTCACAAGATATTAAGGGCAGGGTATTATTGGCCACATGTGTTTAATGATTCCTATCGGTATGTTAGAAAGTGTGAAGCATGCCAAAAATTCTCAGGAAAAATGAACTACTAAGGAGTGCTCCCATTAAGACCAATGCAGGTTGAAGAACCATTTCAAAAATGGGGATTTGATTTCATAGGGGAAATATATGATAAATCTAGTGGAGGACATAGATGGATCTTGGTAGCCACTGATTATCTAACTAAATGGGTGGAAGCAATCCCTACCAAACATGTTACTAGTAAAGTGGTGATCAAATTCATGATGGAAAATATTATTACCAGGTTTGGTGTCCCTGCAAGAATCATCACAAACAATGGTATGTGTTTTAGATCTGAAGAATTCAACACCTTTTGTGGAGAATATGGCATCAAGATATCTCATTCATCTCCTTATCATCCCCAAGGTAATGGACAAGTTGAGTCTAGTAATAAAAATATTCTCAAGATCATTAAGAGGATGTTAGGACAAAATAAGAAAGCATGGGATTCTAAATTGAATCTAGCAATTTGGGCAGATAGGATAACAGTGAAGAAGTCTATAGGAATATCTCCATTTGAGTTAGTTTATGAAAAGAAAGCTAGAATTCCTCTGGATAACCTCTTGCCTATTTACAAATTCATAGTGCAAGAAGAGATAGATATCACTGATCCTATGCAAGAAAGGCTTGTGCAATTAATAGAGTTGGATGAAATTAGGATAGAGGCTCAGAACAAAATGTTAAATTAAAAAATCAAATGAAGAGATTGTGTGACAAGAGAACAACAAATAGAAAATTTGAGATAAGTGATTGGGTTTTGATGTGGGATGCAAGAAATCAGGAGAAAGGCAAGCATGGGAAGTTTGAGGCTCTCTAGCTAGGGCCATATATAATCCTAGAGAAGACAGGAAAAGATTCATATTTCATACAAAGTACAACATGAGAGAATCAGGATTTACCGGTACATGGACAATTCTTGAAGAAATTTTTCTCTTAAAAAAACAATATAATTCCATGTACAATAAAGTAGGATTACTTTTTCCATTGTATATACCGCAAATTCCCATTAGTATATTTCTATTAACAAAAGATTATGGATTCTTGAAGGATCCATAGTATACCTCCATCCCCAGTCAGAGCCATTGTTGAGCATTCAATTTAAATCAATGGAATTTCATGGTTTCAATTGAAGCTACACAAGTTTTCTTTAAAAAAAAATGAAATCAAGCATGCCCTTAAGAATTTCAATAGAATCCTTGACATTTCCATCAACATCAGAATCCTAAAAATTATCGCTCAAACCAAGGCCATCAGATATACATACTAACACCTCACCGAAATGTGTAGTTTGATTGAAATGGTACACCTATTGTATTGAAGAAACCTATCGGTGTTTCATCGACAAGATGATTTATCAAACAGACTTGGGTCTCGATGAATTCCAAAGGGACTCATTGAAAACATTATTTTCATCGATGGGTGGTATGTCAAGGAAACCACAAGAAGTTTTCATCGATAAGACTTTTCGAGAAAAGGAAGGTGTCAAAGAGGTGCAAAAGTTATTGGCTGATGGTCACAGTTTCATCGAAAGATGAAAGGTTGATAAAACATAAGACTTTCATCGATAACATGCCATCGGTGAAAACAAAAAGTAGAAGGAGGACATTCTTCTTTCGCCGACATAAAGAATTTCATCGATGACCCATGAAGAAGCCAGATAATGAGGGACCATTATCGACATACTCAAAAAATGATAAGACGGTTGTAAAACATGACGATGAAAGGATTCCTACCAAAAATGGGGTTTTGATAAGCCGATTGATTACATTGACATAAACACGTGAGGTAGAGAATTTTGATGAAAATGAAGAGATCGATGAAGCCACGAAGCTCCTTAACGATGATGGTATTTTCATTGAAACGAAGGAGACATCGATGAAACATGATATTTCGAGGAAAGATGAAATGAAGCCACCAAAGTACATGACTCCATCAAAAAAAATGGTGCGGCCATATAATTAATGAGCATTGATGGACAATATGAAGTGGTGCTAGATGAATGATTACTTTCTGCCACGAGGATCAATATGAACCTTAATGAAGTCACCTCATCATTAATTCAAATAAATTCCTCTGTGACCATTATGCAACTGGTAATGGTAACTGATAAAATTGCCATGAATGCTCGATAAATTGACAAAAGGGCAAACACTTTTGAGCAATACTTGAAGAATTCACAATGAGCCTCAAAGAGCCAAGATGATTCAAAATCAAATTCACAAGTGGTCTGCCCAGAATTCAAGTAAGTTTTTCCATTCTCAGAGCTCTATAGTGATAATGGAGGGGTCATCTTCTAAAAGGAATAGGGCTAGGAAAGCTAAAGAGACCCAACCCATGGAAGAAAAACCTAAGAGGCAGAAAAAGGAAGGGCGCTCTCTGGCCCAAGACCTAATTGACCAATGTCCTGCATCAAGCTTTAGGTCTAAGAAAATTAAAACAGATGAGGAAGGTTTGGATGATAGATTTGAAGGCCTAGGAGATATATGGACAGAGATAAGGGGTCATGAATTGTTTATTTTTGGGTATATACGAAGGAATATACCTGAGCCTGTGAATAACTTGTGGAGGTTGAATTTGGGGAAATTGGTAGTGGCTAATGTCTTTGTGAATGTTGAACTCATGAAATCCCTGGCCAACAACTATGACCCCAAGACTAGGACCATATATGATTATATGGGGAAACCAGTACTATCAATTACTAAGGAAATTATTGACACTGTGTTTGATCTGGATTGGGGATTCAAGGAATATATTGATACTAAGAATTTGGCACAAGAATACTTCAACATAGAGGACATCTATAAGAGATGGATACTTCCCATCCATAGGCCTAAAGTTGCAGGGTTGCTATTGCCATTGGGCAAAGAAGACAAAGTTCCTTATGATGTTAATTCTTTCCATCCATACTTCAAATATACATACTATTGTGTTGCTCAGGTTCTGGGAATAGAGGCTCATCCTTTGATGGATATAGAGGCCATGTTTATTTGTACAGACCTACAGTCTAGGGATCCTAGGTTATTTGATTTTTCTACTTTTCTTACTGGAGTCATTAATCACGGTTTGGAGAAACTAAAATGAGATGTGATTAATGTACATTTTAATCATTATTCTATTATTATGCATATGTTTCTTTATGTTGTATAGGACAAAGGGTTGTGGCCAGATGAGTTATGTATCAGAGCATATGATGAGGTTGGGATGAGAAAACCTGTGCAACTATGCATATCTTCATGGGACCAAAGATACAACAATAACTAGTAATGGCATTTTGAGGAGTATTTTGTTAAAACATTATACAAATTGGTAGGATATCCATGTGACCATGCCCTATCTCCTGAGATTCAAAGGTTTTTGAGGCCAAAGGAGTATAGTGAAGACACCTCGATTGAGCACAACTGGGGAGATTGGTATTGCTTTCTAAATTACACTCAAATAAGAGTGTACGGGTTTGAAGGGAAACCTTGCCTATTACCTATCACGATGCCTAACAGAGTGGCATGTCTCAAAATAGTCAGACAATTGTCAATAGAAAGTGTCCAATAGTTAATCGACCATGGAAAACAATCCATTGTGTCTATGTTGCTGGTATTCTCAGATTTTATTGTTAAAATCTCTAAGAGTTATGTATTGTTTTAGAACAAATTGAATTATTATAAAATGGTCGAAGGTGACCCTAGGCCAAATTTTGACCCTAAGGGTTACATGAGAGAAGCAAGGACATCACAGAAGCTGCGAGCAAGTAATCATAAGCCTCTCATGCCAGATGACTTCATGAGAAATTTGGAAAGAGAAACAACCATTGCTAAAATGACATAGTATGATAAAGTTTCAAAAGCCTATACATGGAAACTACATAGAGGGAAAATTAGTGATGATGCCCTACAAGGAATAGAGGACCCCTTGGTTAAAGAAAATAAACTCATGGAGCATGAACTTGAGATCTTGGAAGGTGTCCTTTCATATGTTTTCAAAGATAGAACACAACACATTAGGGATACATAGCCCCTGATTCAAATGTCTCCCCAATCCACTTTTGATTTCATCCCAATTGATTCGCCTAGGGAAGAATACCCACTTGGCTTTGAAGGTGATGTGAAATTGGACTTGATGGCAGGACAATACAATGTCCAGAAAATTGGAGACATAAGGCTATTGGAACATGAAGATTTTATTGTTGATAATGATTTTATTTTTTCCAAAGAATTTAATACACTTTTGTGCCAACATAAAGGAATGAAAATCAGGGACATCATGAAGGAAAAGATAGAAGAAGAAAAGGTCCAAAGATTGCAAGAAGAAGTGGATCAGGCCATGAGGGAGATGACATCTAAGAAAGGGAGGCAACTGCTTAAGGATGCAGGAGTGTTGATTTACTCTGGCTGGGATATGAGATCTGCATTGTTATTTGATAGCTTTCTCAGGAAATAGGATCCAACTAGACAAATAATGCCTGATGAGGTTGACAAAATCTTTATGGGTTCAAGGTATGACCCAGACCAAAAAGCTCTCATGTTGTGGGGCTTGTACCCGAAGGAAAAGAGACCCATACTCATTGACATAGATCGAGCTTTTGGTCATTTGATGATCCAACAAGCTGGAAAGACTGATCCCAGGATTACGACCAGGCTAAACTTGGATGTAGCAAAATTGAATCAGGATCAGACAGAGTTCTTGGTCAGAGAAAATAACACTTACAAGGGTTTGTATGAGAAGGCCACTGAAGAAATCCAAAAATTATAAAAACAATTGCTACAACGAGCTCCTGGTGTTGGGAATGATAAATTGGATACAATGATCCAGACTGACCAGAAGGTCGTAGATGCTTTAATATATGCCATTTATTGGAAGACAAGAAGTGAAAAGCTTAAAAAATAGGTAGATAATGCTAAAGTGGAAATCAACAAACATGCTAATGACATTATCGAACACAGATTCAAAGCTATGATGGTACACACAAGCTAGTATTAAAGGGCATATATAGGGACTATAAAAGCCTTATAGGAGCATGAAAGGTTGAAGGGAAGGTTGTAGGATGTAATGAACAACCACAGAGCCATGTCACTAGAAGAGAAAAATCAAGGATATCAATATCTAGAAGAACATGACAATTATGCAAATGCACTTAATAAAGAAATCTAGGCATTCGATGAAGATGGCATTGCAAAAATACCAGCAATCTATAAGGAAGGAGAAGCAATGACATTAGAACAATGGAAAAATGAGTTTTCCTGTGTTAAAGGAAAAGCTGCCGCTGAAATCAGTCCTGATGAAGACTTGGCACCATGCATAAATCGAGCAATATTTGATTTCTTTTCAGTGGAAACTAAGTTGAAGACAAGGAGAACTGCCACCAGATGTTACAAGAGTGATAGTTACATAAATCACCTCAGAATGCTCAATTTGTTTATCTTTCACTTTGTTAAGCAAACAGAATCTAATGTTAGTGTCGAGGAGACATGAACCTTCATAGGATAGACTTTACTCTCCTATATATATGAGGAGTTTTTATTAAAAAGACATGATAAGAAATATAAGAGAGACTTTGGCATGATATTGTACTATTTTGAAACTTTAATAGAATCAGTTGTTTAATTTTGCATATGTGCTATGAGTTATTTCATTTTCTATAGGCAATTGTTTGTGATATTATCTCTGAGAAGATAAGGTTACTTGTATTCTTGCAGTGAAGTTTATGTTCTTATGTTATAAATCTGAATCAAAAGATCTACTAGTGAATTGTCATTGTTCCTTGTATCTCTTTCTTGAGTGGTCCCTTAAGGTTAGGGTTAGATTCATTCATGCTATCTATAACATAAATATTTGACAGATCTCTGTAAAGAAACAGTAATTGATAGATTTACCAAAGGGGTAAGTTTAAGAATTGTCTCATAAGTCATACATTAAGTCCTAGAAGAATATAAGACTCTGTAGCCCAAATAATAGGCAAGACACTAGTCATTTACAAATTACAATCTTTATCATATGAATTACCTTTACATTAAAGAAATAGGACTAGTTGAGTAGGATACATTCAACCAATTAGCAATAGTATACATACTTATAAATTTCAAGTACAAAGATCGAATATCTTTCACAACAACAATCTTGAGCTCATCTAAAAGCCACCTATCCTAGGAACCTATGCCATTATGAGGTAGATAAAAATTTAGATCAAGATACTCAATTTGCTATAAAAAGAATTAGTCATCGAAAGCCACTAGTGAATAGGTATACCTGCCTAGGTCTTGCAGAGCCTAAAGTGAGGGAGTTAGTAACCACATAGGTTCACTCTATAAGTTGGCCAAGGAATTGAAGGGTTTGATCATAGGAGCTGGCATTTCCTTAGAACTTATCCAATCTATTGATTTGAGATCCAACAATGACAATGCCTCCTTGGCCAACTTTGTGTTCTAAAGAAAAAACAAACCCATCTGGCCATATTACACATGTAGCAGCCAACATGAAAGCTAAAATTTTAACTTCTTGAAGGCAAAAAAAATCAATACCTAGATGAGCTTGTCTAATATTCGGTACAAAATATTTTCTGGTGGGGTCAATTAGGCCCTGAATGTTCCATGAGAGAAAATTAATCATTCAAATTCTTGCATGCCTTCTTCATCCTCAAGAGGAGAAGATATTCTACAAAAAAAATGAAGCAGGTTGAAAACCAGGGTAAGAGTCCCCTGAGATAATTTTGCATTTATCATGACCTTCACCTTTGTCGCCAACCCATCCTTCAAGACTGTGAAAATGACATAGCAAATAGGTGCGTTGGGCTGCAATAGCTGAAGTCACATGAGGAGTACACACCCATGCAAGGTGGGAGCTACTCTCAACAAAACTCTTCCCCTTATCCATAGGGTTTGAAAACTCTAGTTGAACAGTAGTTGACGATGTAACTGGAGTGGGCTTCATAGAAGCTATAGCCTGAGAAGAGGGTTGCATTGCAGCCAAAGCATCTACTTGGGTTTATTATTTTGACCCATAGTGGTCTAACCTTCCTCAGACTTAGGCTCCAAAGAGCAAGAAGAACCACTATCCTTCTGAGGCAGTTTGGCCCAAGGAGCAACAAGTGAGCGATCCTTAATCTTGTGATTAGAGGATTTACAATGATAACAAGTGTTGGGAAAATTTAAATACAACACATGCTGGGAAATGTTATGATTGTTGGGATATGCACACTCCAATGAGACATTGTATGTGATTGAAGGTTTTGTCATTGATGGCAACCTTGCAATCTTATGGCACCGACAAGGAATTATACTGGCAAAGCATTACACCGGCAAGTTAGTGCACCGGCATTAGAAGATCACACTCTACACCGACATCGGCACATAAGAAAGGAAGTATACCGGCACAGAGGCCGACAGGATTTTGTTATATTATATTTTGTTTATTATTGTAAAATTGTGTAAGCCAACTTGGCAATTTGTAAAATGACTCTTATATATAAAAGAGATCATTGTAGACATTTGATAAGTGTTCTAGAAGCATTAAGGAAAATATTAGGCAAACCTAATGTGCGAAATATAGGTTATGAGGTATATGTAAAGAACAGAGCAGGAACCGATACTGAATCTGGCATTGAAGATGCTATTGTAAAGCAATACAAGTTATTGGATTTGTATAATCCTTATTGTAAGTCAATGTGACTTCCCATTGAGCAGTGAGCTCTAGGCAGTTGGCCTTCCTGCATGTGCAGGCCCCTATTGTAAGTAATATTCTCTTATTGGCTAGTGAGTGAATATTGTGGGTCACAAATCCCACTGAGGTTTTTCCCACACTGGGTTTCCTCATTAAAATCTTGTGTTATGGTGTGCTTTTCATGTGGATGTTCTTGATTCTATTTATTGCATTATTTCTTGCATACGGGTACACTATTATATTATGTTCTGCATGTTTTAAGTTAAGAAATTCTAATTACCAGTTAGATACTGATTCACCCCCCCCTCTCAATATCTGTGGGATCCCTAAAAATTTGTATCAGAGCTTGGTCCTCTATTTTCAAAATCCTAACAGCTTGAGGAAAATCTTGACACCGGTAAAGATGGAAAATCTGATGAAGCAACTGGAAGGAGCTCTTATAGACTATGATGCAAAAAAGTTGAAAAATATCAAATTAGAAGATGATTTAAGAGTAGCTCAAGATATCATTCAAGCACTTCAAGAAAATGTTACTGTTGCAAGAAATAAGAGAAGAGAACTTTGTGAAAAATTGCAAAATGAGAATGATGAAAGGAATCACTTAATGATCAGATAAGCAAGCTGAAACAAGAGAACATGACAACAAAAAATGAAATGCAGGATATGACTATGAGATTTTGCAAAGAGATTGAGGATAGGAAGAAGAATTGACCAGAAGACTAAGTGATGCAGCAAATGAGAACACAAGACTTAGTTATGAAAATGACATGTTGAAGATAGACCTGATGCATACCCAGAATGACTCAAATGAACTGATGAGACAAAAAGAAGTCCTAGAAAGAGAACTAGAAATTGCAAATCAACACAAAGAAAAATTCAAGAAAAGCTTAGAGGAACTTGGCACTTTGCTGAAGAATCAAAAACCTAAAGGTGACACTTTTGGAATTGGCTTTGAAGATGGTGAAAGCTTTGGTACTGCAAATACTCAGGATCACAGCAAACCAGTAAGACAACCTAATGCTTATAAATTCAATGGAAAATGCTTTAACTGTAATAAGTATGGTCATGGAGAAAATGAATGTAGATCTAGAAAATATTAGAATATCAATACACCCACCGGTCAATGTTCTAAATGCAACAAAGTAGGTCACAACTCTGAAAACTACAGAATGAATGTGAGATGTTATGTTTGTGGAAGATTTGGACATTTATCTAATCAATGCAGAACACAAACCGGCATAGGTTATGGGAAAGCTATTCAGAAGAATAATGTAACTTGTTATGCATGTAACAAGATTGGGCATATTGCTATATTTTGTAGAAGTAAAGGAACACCGATAGACAACAAAAGTTCTAGCTTGAAAGGTAAAGAAAAGGTTGAAGAGGTTAAGCAAGAATTCTCAAAACAATGGAATAGAAAAGTTGTTTTAAATATTGGGAATACTCCTCCACCAGTAGAACTAGTCAATGCTTCACCAGCAGGACAGAGTGATGCTTCACCGGCAGGACAGAGCAGTGCTCCACCGGCAGGAAGTTCTTCATCTAATTGAAGAAAATTTGCTTGAGGGTTTGGCAATCTATTGATACATGTGCTATTATTCCCTCAGTTAGAGATAAGAAGTTGGAAATTACTTATTACCGGAAAACAATGTTAAGTGAATACTTAACCGGCATGCAATTAATGTGGTAGATGGCAAAAAGACACTATAAAATTAAGGTTTTGGCTCCATTTCACTTCACCAAGATTTCAAATTTATGAAGAGCGCGAAGACTCCGAGCTAAGGCATTTCGAGCAAGAAGCAAGAACACTCCAAGCAATCATCCATCCTAAAGGTAGTAAAAGGTATTTAATCATGGCATCCTCCTCTGCAATTGAATACATAGCAAACCCTACTATTGTTGAAGTGATAAAAAGACCTAGGCCCGTATTTCAGTTAGTTCTCGAGATAGCAAAGAAGGATGATACCTTAGGTGCTTTTTCTCAAATCCCTAAGGGAGTTGTTTATGCTAAAGACCCCAGAATGTACATCCACTGTAACATTGAAGAGTTAGGAGATGAAGAAATTAAAACGATGTATAAAACTATGGTATGTGATAAAACTGGCAATGTAAAAGATGAACACAAGATCATTGAAACCCTAGGATTTACAGAGATCCTTAGCATCCCTGAATTTCCCAAGGATGTGATTAGGATAGTCTTAAGCAGGGTACATGGAGAATTTTTCTAGTTAGATGCAATCCATAAGATCACCAAGGAAGCTGTGAAAGCTGTCACAGGGTTACCGACCATCGGTAAAAGACCAGATAAAAACAAGAAGGTTCCCAATGACCTAGTTATAAACCTAACCAGTGCAACATTCGACAAGATGTCTCTAAGAGTTAATGATGTAACAAATATCAATGTGAGATTCATCAGTATGATATTAGGGTATAAAGCTACTCATGCTAATAGACTCAATTCAGTTTCAAGCTTATGCATTAAGAGTGCTTATGACATGGTCACAGATAATGCAAAAATTGACATATGTGAATGGTTAAAGGATGAATTAATTGACAACCTTGGAAAGATCAAGAAGGAAAAGAAATGAACTTTCAGATTTGGAAATCTGTTAGTATGTCTGATGCTACACATAACAAAACAGGTTCCTGGTATAGGTTACAAAGAACTTGGATATGACATACCGGTAGGAAAACAATTAACAGAGCTATTCAAAAACATGGGTGAGAACAAGGAAAACAATATTAATGACTTCTTTCAAGCATTAAAGACCAAAATGAAGAAAAGAATAAGGTTATCATAGAAGATTGTAGACAAATACAAAGATGAAATATGCTTTGTCATTAAGAAAGATGAAATCTAGATGGAAGTTGTCATCCTAAGGACAATTTGGGTAACCGAGATGGGCTATGAAACAGATGATCACATAGTTGAAACATATGCTAAAGCACTTCTGGAAGCCCCCAGTGAACCTAAGGAAGAAGTATTTGGTAGTGTTGAGACTATAGAAAGCCAGATACAATCAAAGAAAAGAGTAAAGAAGGTTAGGCATTTGTAAGAAAAGGTTCCAGATAAGCAAAAGTCATCAAAGAAGATGTATTGAAGAAAACCGGTATAACTAAGGATGAGTTGGCAGCTCCACAACCTGAAACTCACCTATCACCGGTAGGTACTTCTTCGGAAGGTGACATGCCTGCAACTTTCAAAAGAGTTGTAAGAAAAAGAGATCCCTCACTGGAAACCACACCCTCTCCTAGGAGGACAAGGCAAAAGAAACAAGCAGTGAGATCTTCGGTAAGAAAGGCCACACCAAAGAAGAAATTGACACCCAAGAAGAAGAAAAGGACAAACAAAGACTTGACCCCTCTTGATATACTGCTGAATGAAATCACAGAGGAAGGTAAATTGAAGAACATAGAGAAAATATATGACACTCTAACAGCTGATGAGAAAGAACAAGTTGAAAATAGTGTTATATTACATATGGATATGTACAAGAAGTTTTTGATGGAAGTAGTCAATGAAATACTAGATGAATTATTCAAAAGACTATAGGCAAGAAGACAAGCAATGATAGAATTGGATAAGAAAATAAAGGTTGAAAAGTTACTCGCTATATATTCGGTAAACTCTCCACAAGAAATTGATGATCTGATTGCAAAGGCCAATGGGTTACAGTATTTTCTACTGCACACCAGCATATTTCACTAATGGTAGGAAGAGTAAATGAAGTGACAGAGGAAATAGAAGATGGATGGGATATATTCCTGGTTGAGAAAGAAAAAGAAGAAGAGTACAGGAACCCCAAACCTATAAAGGTATATCAGAAAGATAGAGACAAGGGGAAAGGTAAAGTTGGTGGACCACCAAGTATCAAGGTTAGAGACAACTTACCCCCACCTCCTTCAAATACTCCACTGGTAAAATCAACAACTACTGAAGGTCAACTGACAGCTGAGAGTATGGGTGTAGAGGATAATAATCCTAATCCTGAAGTCCTATATATTGTGGATGTTGATACTCAGAAGATCAACATAGTGGTAGATAAAGATACAACAGATAAGACAAATATGGCTAGTGAGCCTCCGGTAACTAAGGAAACTGATAACTCACAGGAGAAACCGACAGAAGATAAAGAACAAAAGGTAGAGACTGAGACATAGACTGAGGTAATGAAACATACAGAGAAACAAATAGAGCTAAAGGCTCTAGAACAACAACAACCGGAACAGGTACATAAGGAAACAGTGCCACCGACAACTAGTGAAGTAGGAAAACCAGTGCTTAAAGAAATGCAGACACAAACAGACCTACCAGAGGTCAAAACAAGCTTGGTTACTTCCACCGGTACTCAGATTATTGGATCATCATCAGGATACAAATCAACCAATGTGACTGAGGTACTACTTGATTCTATCAAGAAAATAACCGACTGCAGCTCACAGGCTTACAAAGCAATTGATGATACCTTACCAATTTTGAAGATAATTGCTCCTAACTGTAATATAGATAACAAAGATTCTATAGGACAATTGGATACACTATGTAAATATATTTCAGAAAACATTGAGAAAATAAAAGAAGAGTCAATGAGGATAAAGTAGAAGTTGAAAAACAGAAATTCTTTGACGAGCAAATAAAGAAGTGTAATAGAGATTTTGACACACTTCTACCAGAATTATTTAATTTGTTGAAAGAGTACAAAAATCTGTATAAGGATACTTGTAAAACAAACTTTTTGATTTTAGATATAGACAAGAAAATTAGCAAGGTACAGGATGAGATCAATAAACTTGCAGATAGTTTTGTCAACTCACCTGATACACTATCAGTTTTTGAGGAGAAGATAACAAATTTTGAGGAAGAACTACTTAAATTGGAAATAGAGAAAGAAAGGATAATAAATAAGGCAAAACATTTGAGATCTAAACTAAGTCCAAGATTGGACTATCTAGCATCTCTGCGGAAGGAAATTTCTGAGGCACTAATACATGGAAGCAAAACACCGGCAAAGAACTTGCAGCATCTCACTAGTACAGTGAAGAGAACAGAGACAACAATAAAGGATAGCAAGAAGTTTATGGATAGTATAAACTTGATTTTGGGAGATCTTTTTCAAATTATAACTACCCAGCTACAAGGTTGAAACCACATGACATCTTGACAACCTTTGTCATTGATGCCAAAGGGGGAGTAGTGGGATGAGAAAATTCAAATCATAGGATAGGAATCATATGCTCAGGGGGAGCTCTCACATTTTTGGTAATATTTTTGGACTACACATTCTTGGATACTTTTTGAAATTTCTCATGAGTGTTGCCATCAATCTCAAAGGGGGAGATTGTTGGCATATGCACACTCCAATGAGACATTGTATGTGATTGAAGGTTTTGTCATTGATGGCAACCTTGCAATCTTATGGCACCGGTAAGGCATTATACCGGCAAAGCATTACACCGGCAAGTTAGTGCACCGACATCAACAGATCACACTCTACACTGGCACCGGCACAGAAGAAAGGAAGTATACCGACACAAAGGCCGACAGGATTTTGTTATATTATATTTTGTTTATTATTGTGAAATTGTGTAAGCCGACTTGGCAATTTCTAAAATGACTCTTATATAAAAAAGAGATCATTGTAGACATTTGATAAGTGTTGTAGAAGCATTAAGGAAAATATTAGGCAAACCTAATGTGTGAAATATAGGTTATGAGGTATATGTAAAGAACAGAGTAGGAACCGGTATTGAATCTGGCATTGAAGATGCTATTGTAAAGCAGTACAATTTATTGGATTTGTATAATCCTTATTGTAAGTCAATGTGACTTCCCATTGAGCAGTGAGCTCTAGGCAGTTGGCCTTCCTGCATGTGCAGGCCCCTATTGTAAGTAATATTCTCTTATTGGCCAGTGAGTGAATATTGTGGGTCACAAATCCCACCGAGGTTTTTCCCACACTGGGTTTCCTCGTTAAAATCTTATGTTATGGTGTGCTTTTCATGTGGATGTTCTTGATTCTATTTATTGCATTATTTCTTGCATACTGGTACACTGTTATATTATGTTCTGCATGTTTTAAGTTAAGAAATTCTAATTACTGATTAGATACTGATTCACCCCCCCCTCTCGGTATTTGTGGGATCCCTAACAATGACCACCAACCTGAATGTCAAAGGTCTCCTTGAGATCCTGAGACAAATTGAAACTTCAATACAAACCCTCTTTTGAGGTAGAGCATGAAAAAAATGGTTTGACTCCATGCAAACCACCTTGCTAAGTAATTAGGAAATCATTTGCAGAAATGGCCAATAAGGAAGAGGGAGACCCAAAAATTTGACCCAGATAGGGACGTTAAGCCTTTTTTCATCGGAGACTGTAAATTCTCGATACCACAGTTGAAAAACCAACAAAGAAGACTGCACAAACCAGGGACCATGTTTGAGGACACCCTCAACATGAGTAGGGTTTGAAACATGGAACAAAAAAAAGCCTTTGGTAAGATTTTGGATACCATCAAGCCAGACCCCATGAGGGGCCCAAGCTTTGGCAACCCAGTCACAAAGCATTCTTTCAGGTGGAACCCTCCCCACAAAATAACCAATGAGAGTACACTTTTCAAGCCATTCACATGCACTATTAAAATCTTGCAATGGTAAAATAACATAAGGAGTACCAGAAATAGTACCTCATGAAATACTTTCGGAATGAACTTGTGAGGTTGTTTGTTTGGGGGAACCACAATCTCAAGACACCAAAGCACCAGTCCCAACATCAACTATTGGATTGGGAATGGTTGAAGCCATAATAAAATGCTAAAAAATACTGCAATAAATGTGGTATGACAACCAAAAAGCTCACTATGTAGACAACCAATACAGAGAAAGAAAGAAAACCCTAGCAGAACTCAAAACAATCAAGGTGTTTAGTTTTTGTTTCAGTGTGTCTACTCTAATTGAGTTCTTTAGATATTGTATTATCCTTATTAATTAATTATTAATTTTAAATTAATTATATTATGATTTATTTATTTGAGCTTTAAGGATGGTTAGAAAACTAAAATATCTTCGATAAAATATTTAAAAATTAGTGAATGAGAATAATTGATTTAAATTAGTATTGTCATTTACATGATTAGATTGAAATTAATAGTCTTTAGTTTATGGTTCGATTGAAAGGTTAAGAAGTAGATTTACATAATAATAATTAAATAAAATTTATAATTTAATTATAGGTCATTTACGTCTTTTATAAAATAGAATCTTAAAATGAATTTTAGCAATCAAATTGAGAGTTATAACTACAATCAATCATAATCAAAGTATGAATGCTACAAGGTTTCAATTTTTTTTGAATTATTAAAATATAAATTTTAAAAATATTTAGCTTTTAAATAAAATTTTGATATAGTCAACTCAAATTTCTTACATTATAACTGTGATTCTTTAAGAAGTTTTATATTTTTATTGGATTTGTCCTTAGCAAAATTGACTAGTTATGTATTTGTTGGTAATCAGTAAACACTTATGTCATATCAAAAGTTGTCTAACTTGTTGAATAGAGAAAATTAAACTAACAAATAGAGAAATTATTATGAGATTAATAATTTTCATTTGCATTTGAGAGGGGTAGCCCTCTCATATGATAAGATTTTGGGGTTTTAAGTACTTTTAACAAAAAAATATGAAAGCTGAATAAGGAAAGATAAAGAAGAAATCTAATTATGAACATAAGAACACAATAAAGATTCCCAAAGGAAAACATAAAAAATAGACTACAATAATTGGAAAAGAACACAAACTTTTGAATCACCTACATACCAGGAACAGAGAGCAGTGAAATAAGCATAAGAGAAACCTAATTTAACATTCAAATAATCAATTTCAAAAAGAAATGTTTAACATAAAAATAAATTAAAATTCTTTATTAAAGCTAAAAGAATGCAAAGGCTCCAATTTTTCCCATGTACAAAACTCCCTAACAAGAGAGCAAATATTCCCCTCATGAACATCTATGCCCATATTTATAAGCACTTAGATGAAAATACAAATAACTTCCCCTTCACAAAATAATGAAAATTTTGAAGAGTTACAAGGTTGCCTCCTCATATTCAACCTCTCAATTTGATGATCTATTAAAACTTTTGAATGCAAGTTCACTAGGGGAGAGATCCCTATAGTGGAGTACCCTAAATTTGCGCATCCTAAAATCTACCTTAGATATTTCAAATCACTTTCAATTTCTTACAACTCCTTACTTCTCAGCACCCCTACTTTAAAAAAATTGGTTTCAAGTCAAAATGGTCAAATAGGATGCCACATCACATGCCTTTTTTGCCAAGGTGTCCAAAATGGTCCCATAAAGAAGTAAGAACCATAGTTTTGCACTAATTCATGTTTATTGGTTTGTTGATGTGGCATCACATAATTGGTTGCTTTTTCAAATTTATTGGAAACATTTTGGGGACAAGTATTAACATGACACTTTTTGTGTTCCATTTTTTTAACTAATTGTGCCCAACTACCATCCCTACTATTGGACCCCTGCTCCACTTTGAGCTCGTCTCCCCTAATTATATTCCTAAGAAACTTTTTGACTAGTTAAAATATAGTTCACCTCTTGTACATACTCTTGAGAACAAATTTAAACCCCTCTAGGAACAATCCAACCGAAAGTAAAGAACCACTCCTTGTCAAGGGGAAGAACCATATTTGAAAGATTAATGGTCTTTTAATGTCAATTTCTAATCGCAATTTCACACATATTATCAAGATAACCTTAACACAAGTTCTCTATTTGATATCTCTATATGCTTCTGATAAGAAAGAATATGTAAAATCATCACCTCAAGTAAAGCACTACTCATAATTAGCTAGGTTTGCATAATACATTTTAGGAGCCTACCTTGCTAGTAAATTTTCTGAAATATAATATAAGATTCAATTCCATGTTTGATCCCATCAAAGATTATTTTCACTTGATGCCCACATATGATTAACCATTACTTCCATAGTGTTTTAATTCTTAATCTTTTAAGCATCACTCAAGGAATTTTTAGAGCCTTTGCATTTCCAATCGAATTTGTACAAAATCTCAGCTTGTTGAAAGGACATAGTTTTTTGGATTGCGTGCATCATTTTATATTAATTAAAAATATTTATACATTTTAAAAATAAAATATAGGAGGATACAAGTTCTCTCCTCATAGTCACATGGAAAGTTTCAAAATATAAAGTATCACAGAAATAGCAATAAAGTCATTTAAGCTGGGAGAGAAACACTAGTAGAAAGTGGAGGGGGTCCCAATCATTTGATTTTTCCCATACATCAGAAAGGTCCCAGGTGACTTTAAGAGGGACACATTTGAAGGAGTATTGAAGAGTGAATTGTGTTCTTGAATATTGTTGCTGCTAGGATATGGAGTTGTCATTGATGTCAACATATTCTGGTGTTGCAAAAGAGCTAATATAGTTGATTTATCTATTTGGGATACTACAATACTTCATTCCTTATTGGTTTTAGTGATTTGGAAGATTTCTTGATCATATTATTTGATCCAATTTATAGTTCAGTCTTTCTGTGCAGTGGTTGGAAGAGTTTGGTATTTGCTCCGATGAGCTCCGGTATGATCATATCTTTGGTTTTAGATTTGGGAGAATGTTTTGGATTTTCATGTGTATCTTTAGTTCATATAGTTCATGATTTGCCTCTCCACAAGTTATCTTTCTAGTCTGAATTGTTGTTGTTCAATGTTCTTGTGAGCTAGCATGTTGATCGATGAAGATTTGAATAAGTGGTATTGGTGCAACTATTGCAGTTGGTTCTAATATTCTTTTTGGTGTTTCCTGATCATTTCCTATTTGTTTTGGTGGTCTGCATTGATTCTTGTGCACGTTATTAGTGATTTTGTTGATTCGGTGATATTCTTCATGTTATGCGGTACTCTTTGTGGTGTAGTGTGTTGCAGTTGATCTTGGCAAGATTTCTGGTGGTGATGCATGTTTGGAGATTTGATATAGGTCCATGCCATGTCATGTATATCATTTTATTGGTCTGGTGGTTCACATATGTATCATGTGATTTAATTTTGTAATTGAGGTTTGAGGGTTCAGCTGACCTTGTAGTCAAGGTTGATGATTTGTATAAATAGGTGGTATAGTCATGTAATTTGGGTATCAATGTTGTGTATACATTATTAGAGAGTGGTTTATGTGGTGCATAAGAAAATTTATCCTTCAATGTGGTGTATTGAGTAGAGATTGTTGCAGGGAAGACAAATGTGCTTAACCAAAACTGTCATCAGGCATGAGGAGATGTTATATTTGCAGTTCATGTAATCTGGATTGTAGTCCAATCATTATTGTAAGGTAGTGAACCTTCCCTAAGGGTTGTAGCCTTTTGGGTCATCTTATCTTGACCAATGAGCTCTAGGCAGTGTGCCTAAATGCATGTGTATTTTCCATTGTAATCACTAGTACAAAAACAATAATATATGATTAAAAAACTACTAAAAATTGCATATAAATGAATAATCTTGGTCATGTGACCATTAGTATTTTATTGCTAGTCATTTATAATGCGACCAAATTTATGACTAAACTATTTTAGTCATTTATTGGTTGTTTTGATTGATCAATTTGGTCATTGATTTAGTCATTGATTTATTCATTAATTTAGTCATTGATTTAGTCATTAATTTAGTCATTTGATTTTTGTTAGCTATGTTAGGTCCAATATGGAAAGCTAATGTACTGAGAGGGGAGGGGTGAATCAGTACTTCAAATCTTTTATTCAACAATAACTTTACTGTTAAGCATAAACCGAAAACTGCTATAACATAATATAATGCTAAAATAAATAAATAACAATCATACATGATTCACTCCATAACACATAAATTTTGGTTACGCAGAAACTCCTTGTTAGAGAGAAAAACTGCAGTGGGGATGGCACCCACAACTTCACTACTGCAATAATAAAGGTTGATCGGTTAGAGCTACATGTTTAGCTATTTATGATAGCTTATGCTATTAGGAGTATCAAGATCTTTAGATCTACCTTGCTAAAGGATTTTACAACACATATTCTAAATGTTGCACCTAGTGAAAGGCTTTACAATTTATAGACTTTGTTAGAGTCTTTTACCCTATTAAAGGTTTCTCTTACAACTCAAAATATTACAATCAAAATCTTACAAAATATCTACAACTTCACATGTGAAATTTTATAGCAGATTCTATGTGCTCAAAATGAAATTACCTTGCTTATAGCATACCTCGGTAAATCATAAATTAACTTGGTAAACCTTTCCGTTTACTCTGTTCCTTGACTATTCTTTGAAATCCTTCTCGGTGACCTCTGTGTATCTCTGTCAATCATAATAGTCATAACACTAAGTACTTTCCCATGATTTTGCTTTTCACATATGTCTTGCTTCACACACATATTTTTGATCCTCAATTCATGTTGTATAAATAGATCTCTTATGATGGTGATCTATTCATGCTTCAATCTTACAAACATGATTCATCGAATGAATAACCATACAAATTATTTCATTGGATAGATGTCCTCAAAATCATATAAAATCTATAAGTGCAATTTCCAA
This sequence comes from Cryptomeria japonica, assembly GCF_030272615.1. Taxonomy (NCBI): domain Eukaryota; kingdom Viridiplantae; phylum Streptophyta; class Pinopsida; order Cupressales; family Cupressaceae; genus Cryptomeria; species Cryptomeria japonica. Next base: position 331,772,853 of record NC_081415.1, read on the forward strand.
TGTGTTAACGGTTTCTTGTTCCTCGACCTTTGTAACACGTTTCCCATATGTGTCTAGGTTCAATGAATCTGGTAACATGTTTCACTCGGTGTGTATCAACTCGGTATACAATCTTCGCTGCTTGGTAGTCATAGAATGTTACTCGGTAGACAGCTCAGTGTATACTAAACTTTGTGACTTGTAACTTCTATAACCAACTGCTCTGTGCTTACCAACTAAATATTTCGGTAGTAATAACCGACTAGAGTATATAGAATGACTTTGGACATAAAACTAATGACAACTTAGTAAATAGTAACAATCTCCCCTTTTGACATTAGTTTTGAAATATTTGACAAAACTTCTTTCAAAGTCATAACTCAAAAATCTATATACTTAAAATTTGACTAAACTAATAGTATATACAATTGTCAATAAAATAGTATACTCAGATATACTCCCTTATCAATATTCTGTATTCACTGCTTGGTTCACTGCTCCCCCTGTCAAAATGATCTATATACTCGAATATGCTGATCTGCTCAGTATACTCCTCTTGTATACACTATACTCCCCCTTTTTGACAAACATCAAAACTAGTTACCATTCGGTGGAGGCAACTGGTCAAAAATGGATTTATAATTTGTTCTTGCATCGAAGAGAGTGGCAGAGAGTGCATCCTTGAAACTATCCATGAGTGAATTCTGAGTTGTAATATCAGCTAATAGTGAAATCAGACCATCTAAAGTGCTTCCCTCTGGCTGAGTGGATAAGGAGGTAGCCTTGTTGATCTGTTCTTGGATGGAGGACACATGTGGAATGAATAAGGTTTGAAGAGTCATAATGTCCATCCTTATTTTGTGCTCTTCATTTCTAAGTTCCAATTGTTGAGCCATGAGCATTTGTAACTTGGTATAGAAATTCTAAATAGAATTTGGCTCAGTGGTCAATTTATTGGAGAGATCAGTGATCTCTTTCTCAATCACTTCTATTTTATTCTTGATATCTTTAATGAATAAAGAAAATGTACAAAGTTTCTAAAATAAATAAAGAATGTGCTTGAGTTGAGGGGACAACTCAGCAATAAATTTGACAAGTTTTACTTTACCGATAGCAATGGCTTTCTATACTTCTTCAATCATTTTTGTAGTGAGTTCTTTGTCCTTCAATTTGCTCAAGTATGCAAATGCGTCTACTCCAAATGTCTCGATCTGATTGAGGAGTTCATCCAGTTGAATATGGATGGCTACATCTTTTGTCCTTGTAGCTTCAGGTAGCATATCTATTAATAGTGCTTTGACCTTCTGAAGTACCCTATTTTTCTTTTGTATAGCCATTTGTTTCTCTTGTTCTTCTTTGGCTTTGCATAGTTCACCGAATTCAATAAGTGCTTGCCCTTTTAATTTGGATATGTCTACATTCAGCAACACAATTGGTTTTGACAAATCTAACTTGAAACTATGCTTTTTCATTTGCTTTTCTTTAGATGATGAGGTTTTCATCGGTTGAACTAATACAATGGTTTGGGAGGCTTGTTCACCCTCAGTACGTTGCTCGGTAGAGGCAACACTTTTGTCAATTTCGTTAGCCTCAGATGTAGCCTTTGGTGATTCCTTGCTCAGGGTCTCAGTTGTAACATTGTCAGTACTTGAAGGGGCTTGAGAAGTCTGTTCCCCAGTGGCTTGAGAAGTAGCTTCTCCTTCTGTAGACTGGTGACCCTCTTTTCCTTGTTCAATATCCCAAAGTGTCTTAGTTGAAACATGTTGACTTACCGGAGAATAGGACTTAACTTGTTCCAAAACTAACTCACTTGATACCAGTTTGGCATAAGCATTCCCTTCTATCATTTCCTGTTCCTGTACCTCAGTATCCATGACATCCTCATCAGGTTGTATAGTTTCAGCGGGATCTTGCTCGATGATATCCACTATTTCAACTTCACCTTGCTCATCAGTACTCTTGATTCAAAAAAATTCTTGCCATTTTTCTTTTGTCTCCTTCTCTACATCAAGATAGAGGCCATTCATGAATTTCAGGGCTCTTTGCTTGACTAGGAAGTTTGTGTGGTAGTTTTTTAGATGTTCACTTATCTCATCTACTGACATGTCTAGAAAGAGATTTACCAGACTTCTTTCTCTCATCTTCTTTTCTGAGTCCATAGCATATTTTGACCTGTTATCAATATGTAAATACAATTCTTTTGGAAGAGAATTAGTTACTTCCAAAGGGACCAATCGGAATTTCAGAAGAGTGTAGATTACAGCTTCTTCTATTTGTCTCTTTTTTGCATCCCACATTTGGAGTCATATTTTACATATCTAAATGCTCCAAATCCACCATATTGTTTTAGATTTGCACAAAAAATATCAACACTATGTACATTTTCCTTTGTGCTTTTGACAATCTGAAATTTGTTTTTGTCTTCAGATTCGGTGTCACTTGACTCTTTATTCAAAATGAGTCTCCGAGTAGACATCTTATAAGTTTTTGTTACCTTTGGAACTACAACATTTTTCTGCTTCTTACTCAGTGACACTGCAGATGATCTAGTATTGGGGCGCTTCACTAGAGGAGTTGATGATATCTATGATGTATCCTATTTCTTCCTTTTCAAAATTTTCCCTTTTGGCAACTCGGTGCTCAATGTAATAGTAGCTTCTTGGGCTTCAGATTCCTCCTCGGTGATGACTTGAATGCTCTTGACAGGAGTGGAGGAAGAACCTTCTCCAAATTTCTTCGTTAATGCTTTAATCATTTTTGTTGCTTTCCTTGTAGCCTTTGGTACTACAATGCTCATTTTGAATTTTTCTTTAACTTCTTCATATGTATCATATTTGATCTCAGTAGCATGCCTTGGTAGTGCAAGAAAGGCATCTATCTATTACTATGTAATGTAAAAATCAATCTCATAACCCATAGGTGGCAAAGATTGAGTTCTCGGTTCTACCACATTGACATAGCAGTAGTTGGTGTCCACTTCAAAACATATATTGTCTTTATATTTTTCCACTAACTAGGGTGGTATCCTATGCCTGTTATGCATCTTTTCCTGAAACTTACTAAAATAATCATCCATAATCTCATTGAAGTTATCACCTAGCTGTTTTATGAAGTCATTGATTTGATGGGTGATTGGTCGGTGTAGCTCCCAAACTACATTACCAACTGATGGAAAGAATTTCTCAAAATAGAAAAACATGCATACCAAAAGTGATCCAAACTTCAGTGTGTTTGCCAAGTTGTTCTTCTTCGGCTTCCTTATGGTGTTGATATTTTCAAACAGATTTTTCAACAACACTTCGCATAGATCAATCTTCATACCTTTCTTCACAATTTTATAGGCTAAATCAATAGCAACATAGGGTACATTGTTTTCCCTTGCCGATTGAAAGAAACAATAACCTATGACTCTAATTGCAAACTTCAGCTCTACATCTGTGACATTGTTCAGTTTTAGACCTCTACAATTAGATTCAACTCTAGTTAAAGTGATCAATTCCTTCTGTGAAATCATTTTTTGAGCTCGGGCATGGTCAAAAATAGGGTAACCGGTGATCAAGTGGATGATTTCCTTGGTGATCTTGAATGGTTGCTCCTCTAACCATATAAAGTCATCATGAACTCTTCTCAAAACAAATTTAACCCATTGGGGTTTGAAGACTCGTAGGTAGGTTAGGGCTTCGGTCAATCCCTTGATTTTAATATGTTCAAACTTGCTATCTAGTTTTCCATCAGTACACAATTCATCATATGTGTCCTTGATCTCTGTGTGACCTAGTTCCTCAACATGACACTTAGTGAAGAATCTGGCATCCTCAACTAATAAAACCCTATCTAGAATAAGTGAAAATGCAATTTTATCATCCGGTTCAGATGCTACTTTGGTAGGTAGTGAGTATTTCAGTGAGGGCTTTTCAATATTCTCAACAACAATGGGTTTCTGAATCTTAGGAGCCATTTCAAACTTTGTATAATCACTAACGAAAGAGCCTTAGGGTTTGAAAACTTTTAGCTAGCAGACGCTTTCCACTTAGTAAATATAAAACAAATATTCACAACTGATATGATTGGTTAACTTGCTTGACAATGCGTTGTGATTGATATAAATACCTTGAATTTCACTTCGGAAGAGATTTGATCACCTTTGAATCACTTCGCTCTGCTTTCTGAAAACTTGGTAAGTGTAAAATGACTGTGCAAAAGCTTTAAGTACACATTTTACCTTATCAGGCTCCATGCATTTAGGTCAAAAAACATTAAATGCACTCGGTTCCACTAAACCAATTTACCTTCCTTTTTTATGCTTTTACCAAGTAGCAAGACTTCCTGCATTTACCGACTTGACAGGCTTCCTGCATTTACCGACTTGATAGGCTTCCTACATTTACCGACTTGAGTAGTGCTCCAAAAGACTTGATAAAATTTCAAACTTGCTAATGCATCTTAGCTATGTAGATTTTGAATTAAGTACATGATAAAATAGGAACTGTTAAGATTTAACCTTGAGAGAATGCAGTCCCTTCATACCTTTACCAATTAATTTGGAATAGATGCACCTAACTCGGTAGGTAAGGTGATTTCTTGATTTGACACAATTTCCTTCTTTTTCCAAATCATCTAGAATTTGCTTTTTATTTCTTCAATATCTCCTCTAGGTTGATCTCTGCAATCTCTAGCCAAGTGTCCAACTTTGTGACAATGAAAACATGCCATACTAGGATTTCTCCATGATCTTTGGTTGTTCATTCCAAACCTTATAAAGCGGTTGGCACTTATATGTCCATATCTTCCACAACATTCACACCATATCCTTGTATTGTAATCCCATGGTACTGCAGTATACTGTCGGTTAAGATCTGTGTGAGTTCGGTAGCTTCTAGTATTTGCTCGGTGTGAAGACCACATATAGTTCTTCTGCTTAAACCAACACTTCTCAGTACTGTGTCCATATCTATTGCAGTTTTTACAAAACCCTTTGAATTTTTCCTTCTGATAATTGCTAGTAGACTTTGTCCTACATTGGTTAGATGTGTGACCATACTTATTGCAATTGTTACAATAACCATTAAACCTAGTGACATTCGGTTGCTTACCTTTTCTAATTTGGCACATGTTGGCAGTATGTCCTTGTTTTCCATAGTAGTTGCAAATAGGCTTCTTTCCTTTGATGTTCTTCTTGTTTCCAGCTTGCTTTGATGATTCTCCTCTCTCGGTAGTGTGGATTCCCTTCTCGGTAGAGTCTTTTCCTTTGTAACCGATTCATGCATCTTTGTTGGGTCTTCTTGTAGTTAGTTGCTCATCCAACATCCTTGATGCTTCATAACTTTTCTTTAGTGTTTCTTTTGACTTCTTTTCTGCTTCAAGTTCATTGGTCAATCTTAATATTTCAAGTTTCAATGCTTGATTCTCATTTTCTTTCAGATTTGCTTCATGATGTGCATAACCCAATTGATCAGATGGATTACTTTGAATTCTAGTCATCCTTGTGATTTTTATCATTCTTTTTAGACACTAATGCTTCAAGCTATTGTTTTTACCTTTCCATATCTCTTATGTTATCCTCAGCTGTTCTCAATGCATCAAGATTTTTAGTCATCTGTGTCCTGAAATGTTCATGTTCTCTTTTCATTGCTTTTAGTTGATCAGTCAGTGCTTTGTTCTTTTCTTTCAATGCTCTAATCATTTCTTCAGTCTCTTCAGATATACTGTTCTCAGATGATGTCTCAATTTGTTCCACCAGTTCTTGAGAGTCGTGCAAATCATCAGACAATCTTCTTCTAACTTTAAAATATTTTTGCATTTGTTTCTACATGTCAACAATCACTTGATTAGCATGATCTAATTCATTTTGAAGATTCACAATTCTCCGAGATTGTTTGTAGCCTTCCATTGATAAGATCTTTCTCTTTAGGCTAAACCCTTTTCCAAGATTCAAGCTCAGATACCAATTGTTAGGTCCAATATGGAAAGCTAATGTACTGAGAGAGGAGGGGTGAATCAGTACTTCAAATCTTTTCTTCAACAATACCTTTACTGTTAAGCATAAATCAAAAACTGTTGTAACATAATATAATGCTAAAACAAATAAATAACAATCATGCATGATTCACTCCATAACACATATATTTTGGTTACACAGAAACTCCTTGTTAGAGAGAAAAACTGTCGTGGGGATGGCACCCACAACTTCACTACTGCAATAATAAAGGTTGCTTAGTTAGAGCTACATGGTTAGCTATTTGTGATAGCTTACCCTATTATGAGTATCAAGATCTTCAGATCTACCTTGCTAAAGGATTTTACAACACATATTCTAAATGATGCACCTGGTTAAAGGCTTTACAATTTATAGACTTTGTTAGAGTCTTTTACCCTGTTAAAGGTTTCTCTTACAACTCAAAATATTACAATCAAAATCTTACAAAATATCTGCAACTTCACATGTGAAATGTTATAGCAGATTCTATGTGCTCAAAATGAAATTACCTTGCTTAGAGCATACCTCGGTAAATCATAAATTAACTCGGTAAACCTTTCTGTTTACTCTGTTCCTTGACTATTCTCTGAAATCCTTCTCAGTGACCTCTGTTTATCTCTGTCAATCATAATAGTCATAACACTAAGTGCTTTCCCATGATTTTGCTTTTCACATATGTCTTGCTTCACACACATATTTTTGATCCTCAATTCATGTTGTATAAATAGATCTCTTATGACGGTGATCTGTTCATGCTTCGATCTTACAAACATGATTCATCGAATGAATAACCATACAAATTATTTCATTGGATAGATGTCCTCAAAATCATATAAATTTTATAAGTGCAATTTCCAATGTGTTAATAGTTTCTTGTTCCTCGATCTTTGTAACACGTTTCCCATATGTGTCTAGGTTCAATGAATCTGGTAACACATTTCACTCAGTGTGTATCAACTCGGTATGCCATCTTTACTGCTCAGTAGTCATAGAACGTTACTCGGCAGACAACTTGGTGTATACTAAACTTTATGACTTGTAACTTCTGTAACTGACTACTCTGTGCTTACCGACTGAATATTTCGGTAGTAATAACCAACTAGAGTATATAGAATGACTTTGGACATAAAACTAATGACAAATTAGTAAATAGTAACAAGCTGGTCATTTATTTAGTCATGGTAGTGATTTGTTTGATCACATATTTATGATCAATAATGATGAATAGTAAATACCCAATAGGTACTGAGAGGGGGGGGTGAATCAATAGAGACAAAAATTTTTCTGACAACTTAAACTACAAAGACTGCACTAACTAGCAAACAACATCATCAACCTAAATGAAGACAATACTGGTAAAACACAATAAGACTGTAAAAGACATAAACCAGTAGCACTTAGAACTTCTCAAAATCTAATATCTCATCTCAACTTCACCCATATGCTTAAGCAGGTAATACATCAGAAATACAATGACCATTATATCAGCATGCTTTGCCGCTTAACAAAAAACACTAAATCATCACATGAAAAAGCATCACACATAACACACTGATTTTTCACATGGAAACCCAACTGGGAAAAACCATAGTGGGGATGAATACCCATAAGCTGTTCTTGAACTCTTCTAAAGTCCGCTCTATTAGGAACCTAGTCCAGTTAAATACTTTACAACAGGTTCTGCTAGGAACCGATCCTGCTAGGGATCACCCAGTTAAGGGATGGCTAAATACCTGGTAAGAGATTAAAACCCTGTTAAAGGTTACCTCACAAGAGGATTTGAAGAACTCAATGATTTTGAGTCACCTTGTTAAAGGATTTACAAAAATATCGTTAAAGCTATCCGGTAATGGAATTTTCCAACTGCTGAAATGGTTAGAAGTCAACAGGTAATACACTGATATGATAACAACACTTAATTCCAAGGTAGATCCACTTCAGTTCCTTTACATCTGCAATCACACTCTACAGATCTCTACTCACTTCTTTGATCTGCCAAGAATCACCTCACATACATTCATTTGCCAACAACTTCAAATGAAACTCATCATCGACCTTGTAGATAACAATTAGGTCGGTGGCCAAAACCTAAAACCCTAAGCATCTAGGTTAACAATATAGTCGTTCCAATCCTGACTATTTAAACACATTACATAGGGTAAAACAATCTTGAACAAATCTGAAGATGTTTTGCATCGTCCATTCTTCACTACTTCTAGAAGATGATAACCCATCACACGCTCTCCACCATTTACTAATAGTTTGCACATTCTTGAGGTAGATGGAATCAATCTTCATATGAAAGATCCTCAAGGAAATTCTTCACGCGCACAAGTCTGACATGGCAACATGATCTAATCTTCATTCCAATGCTAACTCATCATAGGATGTCATCGGTCAAATCGCACAGACTTGGAATGCATCAACTGGAAACCCTGAAGCTGAGATTACCAACCGGTAGTCATATCAAGTGAAACCCCGATACAAACTTTGCATATACCGGTTCACTTTCCAGTTTACTTACTTCAACATACTGGTTCACACTTCATCATACTGGTTCACACTTCAGTATATTGACATCAATGACAACATACATTATTATCATGTCATCAAACTCTGCACATATCTTTAGTTCACCTCTTGAAGGGGAAGCACCCCTAATTCACCTCTTAAATAGGTAAATGTAGCCTTCCATAGAGGCTTGGTGAATATATCTGCTAACTACTCCTTATTGGAAACATGTTCCAATACAACCTCTTTGTTCTGAACTTTCTCCCTCAAGAAATGATACTTGAGCTCGAAGTGCTTGGTTCTAGCATGCAATACCGAATTCTTGGAAATATTAATTGCACTTGTGTTATCACAAAATATACTCACCGGTTCAGATACAGGGACTTTGAAACCACTTAATAAATGCTTCATCCAAATTGTTTGAGTACAGTTCATAAATGCTGCTACATATTTTGCTTCTGTTGTGGACTGAGAGATACAACTCTACTTCTTGCTCATCCATGAGACTATTCTACCACCGAGAAAGAATGCACCACCGGTTGTGCTTTTCCGATCGTCCACATTACCAGCCCAATCGGCATCGGTAAACACTCTGAGATTGAAATCATCATTGTACGGATACCACAATCCATAATCTATAGTTCCCTTCAGATATCTAAGAATCCACTTGACTGCTACCAAGTGGGATTCTCTTGGACTTTTTTGAAAATATGTAGCAATGCCCACTACATGTGCAATGTCCGGTCTGCTGTGTACTACATAGTGAAACTTACCAATCATTGACTGGTATTCCTTCTCATTCACCAATGCTAAATCATCTTCTTTTGACAATTTACAACTAGTCATCATCGATGTACCAACCAGTTTGTTGTCTTCCATGCCAAAGGTTTTCAAAACCTCTTTGACATACTTGGACTGAGTGATAAAGATACCATCTTTCATTTGTTGAATCTGTAGTCCAATGAAGAACTTAATCTCTCCAATTAGTGACATCTTGAATTCCTTCTTCATTTCATCTGCAAATGCATGGCTCATCTTATCATCTCCACCAAAAATTATGTCATCAACAAACACTTCATAGATCAAAATCTGATCTCCTTCTGACTTTAGATAGATATTGCTATCTTCACTTGTTCTTTCAAATCCAATCTTCACAAGATGAGAGTGTAAACATTCATACCATGTTCTGGGTCCTTGCTTCAATCCATACAAGGCTTTATGTAGCCTACACACCATATCATTGTCTTCTAATAGGGAAAACCCATTTGGTTGCTCTATATACACTTCTTCTTCAAGTATTCTATTCAGGAATGCAGATTTTACATCCATCTGATACACTTTGAATCCCTTGAAGGCTACATATTCAAGTAGCATTCAAACTCCTTCCAATCTAGCTACCGGAGTAAAGGTTTCTCCATAGTCTTCTCCTTCTTGAGCATATCCCTTACATACCAATCTTGCTTTGTTTCTTGTCACTGTGCCATCTTCATTCAACTTGTTTCTAAAAACCCATTTGGTGCCAATAACATTTTTGTGCTCAAGTCTGGGTACCAAAGACCATGTACCATTCTTTTCTATCTGGTCAAGTTCTTCTTCCATAGCCTTAATCCAGTCTTCATCTTTGTGTGCCTCCTTAAATGTTTCGGGCTCAAATTCAGAAATCTTGCAGGAATGACATTTCTTCTTGTAAGTATTCCTGCATCCTTATCCCCTATGATTTTCTTTGGATCATGATGCAGCTTTACATACCTAGGAATGATCTTAGCTAATTCCTCTTGCTTTTCCTCTTCATCCTCATCTTCATCTACATCTACCACAACATCTACTGGTGTAGGAGCACTGTTACTTGTAATTGGTTGTTTTGCAACCGGTTCCTAGAAGGTTACACCCAGTTCATCTACCGCTCGCTCGCTACTGGTTTCCTCAGGCTTCTTAGAGGTTTCATCAAATCTAACATTGATACTTTCAACAATTTTCTGAGTCCTATTGTTAAAACACTTGAGAGCTTTTCTCTTGGTGGAATACCCTAGGAATATTCCCTCATCACATTTTTCATCAAACTTGCTCTGGTGTTCACTTCTCTTGATATAACACTTGCTACCAAACACTCTAAAGTAGCTTACTACTGGAGTCTTACCGGTCCAATACTCATAAGGAGTTTTATCCTTACCTTTCTTGATGAGTACCCGGTTCATAGTGTAGACTGTAGTGCTCACCGCTTCTCTCCAAAAAGTGTGAGCAACCTTCCCTTGAATTAGCATCATTCTAGCTGCTTTAACTATAGTCTGGTTATTCCTTTGTGCTAGGCCATTCTATTGTGGAGTTCAAGGGGGAGACAGTTGCCTCTTGATGTCGTTCTCTTCACAGTACTTATTGAATTCACCAGAAGTGAACTCACCTCCTTGGTCGGTTCTAAGGCATTTGATCCTCTTACCGCTTTCCTTTTCAGCTAGCGCTCTGAAGGCTTTAAACTTTCCAAAAGCTTTAGACTTGTCTTTCAAGAATGTGACCCACATCATTCTTGAGAAATCATCAGTGAGAATCATAAAGTACCTATCTCCCTGAACACTCCTAGTTTTCATACGACCACACAAATCAGTATGCACAAGATCAAGTAAATTATCTGCTATGAAAGATTTACCTTTGAAGGTTGAGGTAGACATTTTCCCCAGTTGACATTCTCTACACAAAGGATTCTCCAGTTTGTTCAGCACATGCAATCCTCTAACTGCTTGATCTTACTAGCCTTCACAATATTATCAAAATTTACATGGCAGAGTCTTCTATGCCATATCCAACTATCATCAAACTTAGCCATTAGACATTGACTGATATTTGTATTTAACTAAAATAAGTTACCTCTAGTCTGCATACTGGTGGCCATAGTTCACCACTCATTCCTTTTATTTTGCACACTCCACCTTTGAATTCCAGAGTGAGTCCTTTATCATTCAATTGGGCAACACTCAAAAGGTTATGTCTGAGACCTTCTACCCAATACACATTATCAGCACTGCTTTTTCCATTTAGAGAGATGGACCCTTTACCTTTTACCATACATGGTGCATCATTACCAAATCAGACTACACCTCCATTGTACTCTTCCAGTGATAGAAACTTTTTCTGGTCAGTAGTCATGTGGTGAGAACATCCACTATCAATAATTCACTCATTAGAATTATCAAAGAGGGAGACAAGAGCCTTCTTGTCTGACACATCTTCCTTAACGGCTAAAAACACTATATCTTCGCTTTCTTCATCTTCTGATTCATCATTAGTGACACCTTCATCGACTGCAACAAGACAGTTTCTCCTATTTCCTCCTTTGAACTTTTTAAACTTCTTTGGTTTGTCCTTATTATCACTATTAGGAGAGTTGACGGCAATGTGTCCTATCCTATTGCAAGAAAAACATTTCAAAGGGAGATTACCTTTGTATTTTCTAGTTCCCTTAGCAAGTCTCTTGGCAAGAAGAGCTTCAAAATCCATTAGGATCTCCTCATCATCCATATCTCTGCTTTGTCTAGGTTCATAGTTGGTACCAACTTCTTTTCCCTTTCTAGATGGTGCAACAGATGCTCTAAAGGTTGATTCAGTCTTCTGAACACTGCCATCATAACTATTTAGCTCATATGCGGTCAACTTAGCAATGATGGAGTCTAGGGGTACCTTTGTCTTATCAATAGATCTCAACTCCTGAATAGCGGCAACCCTTATTGCATAGACCAGTAACAAGGATCTTACAACTTTGCTAACAACGGTGGGATCATCCATTGTACCTCCTACACTCTTGATGTCTCCAACAATAGTTTTAATTCTTATCCCATATTGTTGAATGGTCTCTCCTTCAACCATCCACATGTCTTCAAATTTTTCTCTAAGGCTCTCTTCCTTAGCTTGCTTCACATGCTCATCACCGCCATAGACAACCTCTAGAGTATCACATACATCTTTGGGATTGTCTTTATCCTGAACATCTATAAACTCAATATCAGATAGACTGCTGATAAGAGCTTCCATGACTTTCCCATTCTCCTGAATTTCTCTTCTTTGATCATCGGTGAGAGTACTGGTAGGGACAACATAAGTATTCTCAACATAGTTCCAGTGTTGAGAACCTATGCTTTTAATGTAGAACTTCATTCTGTCCTTCCATATCTTAAAGTTATCTCTGTTGAACTTAGGACCTTCCCTCTCCGAGGACCTAGAGGATTCTCTGATACCAATTGATGAATAATGATGAATAGTAAATACCCAATAGGTACTGAGAGGGGGGGTGAATCAGTACAGACAAAAATTTCTCCGACAACTTAAACTGTAAAGACTGCACTAACTGGGAAACAACATCATCAACCTAAATCAAGACAATATCGGTAAAACATAGTAAGACTGTAAAAGACATAAATCGGTAACACTTAGAACTTCTCAAAACCTAATATCTCATCTCAACTTCACCCATATGCTTAAGCAGGTAATACATCAGAAATATAATGACCATTAGATCGACATGATTTACCGCTTAACAAAAAACACTAAATCATCGCATGAAAAAGCATCACACATAACACACTGATTTTTCATGTGGAAACCCAACTAGGAAAAACCACGGTGGGGATGAATACCCACAAGTTGTTCTTGAACTCTTCTGAAGTCCGCTCTGTTAGGACCCTAGTCCAGTTAAAGACTTTACAACAAGTTCTACTAGGAACCGATCCTACTAGGGATCACCCGATTAAGGGATGGATAAATACCTGGTAAGAGGTTAAAACCCTGTTAAAGGTTACCTCGCAAGAGTATTTGAAGAACTCAATGATTTTGAGTCACCTTATTAAAGGATTTACAAAAATCCTATTAAAGCTACCCAGTAAACGGATTTTCCAACTGCTGAAATAGTTAGAAGTCAACAGGTAATACACTGATCTGATAACAACACTCAATGCCAAGGTAGATCCACTTCAGTTCCTTTACATCCATAATCACACTCTACAGATCTCTACTCACTTCTCTGGTCTGGCAAGAATCACCTCACATACATTCATTTGCCAACAACTTTAAATGAAAATCATCATTGACCTTATAGACAACAATTAGGTCGATGGCCAAAACCTAAAACCTTAAGCACCTAGGTTAACAATACAGTCGTTCCAATCCTAACCGTTTAAACACATTACATAGGGTAAAATAATCTTGAACAAATCTCAAGACATTCTGCATCGTCAGTTCTTCACTGCTTCTGGAAGCTGATAACCCATCATGCGCTCTCCATCGTTTACTAAGACTTTGCACATTCCTGAGGTAGATAGAATCAATCTTCTTATGCAAGATCCTCAAGGAAATTCTTCACAAGCACAAGGTTGACATGGCAACACAATCTAATCTTCATTTCAATGCTAACTCATCATAGGATGTCATCGGTCGAATCACACAGACTTGGAATGCATCAGCCGGAAACCCTGAAGCTGAGATTACCAATCGGTAGTCATATCAAGTGAAACCCTGATACAAACTTTGCATATACCGGTTTAGTTGCCGGTTTACTTACTTAAACATACCGGTTCACACTTCATCATACCGGTTTACACTTCAGTATATTGGCATCAATGACAACATACATTATTATCATGTCATCAAACTCTGCACATATGCCAACAATTTAGTCATTAATTTAGTCATTGATTGTTGTTAACTGCTCATTTCATGGTAGGCATTTATCTAGTCATATATTTAGTGATTGATTGTTGTTAAGCAGTCATTTATTTAGTCATTGTAATTAATTTTTGTCAATTGGTAGTATATTTAGTCATTTTTATTCACTAATTTCTATCCATTGGTAGTATATCTAGTCATTTTTATTTACTCGTTTCCATTTATTAGTAGTAAATATAGCCATGATATGAATAATTTATTAAATACCATAAATTCTATAATGCAAAAATAACATAATATTAAACTTGAACTAAAACATAAGAGCAAATAAAAATATTACATATACGAACAAGTTGCAACATGTTAAAATTAAAATATTGATTGAACATCTTGATAAATAAAGGTAATCTACAATAAAAATGTCAAAGTTGTCTAAGAGTTTCCAACTCTTTCAAATACACCATGATAATTAAGACCCCTGAACAACACTTTGAAAATACCGCATAAAGTAGTGAGACAAGATATCTAACAAATAGCACATACATGATAAACATGATCAACTATGTCATTTTTTGCAAATATTTTAGTGGCCATCATGTGAAGATTTCTTCTTTCTCTTTCAGATGGACAACTCCATCTATTTTATCTTCATAAGCAAGGGGTATGTTACTTGTGACCTTTAAAATTTTTATATTATTATATCTTGTTCCTTTCAAGATTACTCCATGTACAATAGATAGGGAGTGAATCCGTCCAATGCCCACAACAACACCATCAAATGGATCCACCGCCCTAACTTTATCCTCTTCTTTGAGTTTATCAATACATTTCTGCAAAAAGAAAAAAAAAACATGTTATATTAAATAGGTAATGATTACCCTTGTTTGCATAATAAAACAACCATTACTTACTTAAATATTACTTGCATGTGTTTGTAAAATAATTGAAAAAGGAAAATTTTAAAAATAATTGCAATGATTCTATACCTAAAACAAAAGACACTACAACAACTCCATGAGTGCTATAGAAAGATGTTAAAGCATTTACACAAAAGCTATAGAGAAATGTTGCAGAAACTTCATGCAATATCAGATTGTCAATAGTGAAATGAAAAAGTATGTCTAACATAATGGATAGTGAAATAGAAAGCTAAGACTTGATAGTGATAAGGTTCCATTGCAATAAATCCTTTTTGACTGTGATTATACCTTGATCACCATTATAGTGTTGCTACTCAAATATGTACTTAAGGTATATATCGTTGAGTCCTTGATAACACTTAGGGTTATCTTGGCTGCTCCATATATTGTTCTTTGACCATTTGGATGGTTGTCTCATTATGTAATCTTTGTTTTGATAATCTTATGGCTGCAAACCCTTAGGGAAACCAATCCGATAAGGGTTTTGGAGAGAAGACTTATAAAGCATGATAACAATATAAAATCTCTTTTCTACCATGACTATTTTAAAGGCTTGAATGCCTTGCTTTACTACTAGCTACTCTATTATACAATGATTTAGACTTTGAACTATTAGTCTTTTATTTACAGTCTAACTTAAAAAACACTTAATCACCTCATTTCTATATATTCTTATGCATCATTTCAAGATTTATGATCTTTGCTTATGAGATTTGCATATGATTTAGTGTTTTTGTGTAGTTAGGTCAGATCCTTTCTAGGGCTGACCTAGTGCACACAATGCCAAGTGGCCTATTGGCCTTGGCATTTGGATATCTCAGTTGTTGAGTCTAATTTGGGGCAGGCCCTATTTGAGTGAACCAATTGTGTGTAACTTGTAATTAAGTTAAATGTAACTCACAACTAAGGGAGACTGATATGTAACTTGTAATATATAGGTCTGACCCTATCCTTGGTGCCAAAAGTATATGGCTGACTTGAGGTCTATTAGGAGGTATTGATTCATATATATGCAAGGTCATGATTGCATCAATAGATATGAATTTAATAACATGAAGGACATGTAGTGTTCTTGGGGGTGACAATAAGAGCTTATCATCTATGGTTGGGAAGGCAACAAATCTAATGTTTGCCCATGGTTAACGAGAACTACCATAAAATCAACATTTAGGTATAGAATTAAGATTGTAAGCATGCAATGAGGATATAGAGTAATGACCTACTATCATAACAAAGGTTTTGTCCTTCCTCAAGTCATGGCATGCAAACAAAATGGCATCAAGCTGAAAAACTCCATGCAACACTTCTCTTACACATGTAGTTGCTCAACTTGCCTCATACTTACTATTTGGCCACCATTATAGCCTATAGTTGCATGTTACAAAAAAAAAGGATATTTTTGACAAGGATTATAATAACAGTATGAGGGTAGTGCATAATATATTGTTTATGATCAAGAATGTGGTAGATGTCCCATGATAGTTACATAACGGAGTATTCAAACCCTAGGTAGGCCATCAAAAGTAAAGTAAAATATGATAGATTTGATGGAATTGCAGCTACAAATGCCTAGAAGGTTACAATTACTCACAATAGAATCAAAATATCATATAGTGGAGTCATAAAGACAAAATGATAGTAAAAAAGTATCATGATAGTCCATTAGATTTTTCCATTAGTTTTCATAAGAACTAATGATTGTTCACTATCAAAAAATATGAGACAAATGCTAACAAGTGACAATTTTGTTTTGTGAGATATGAGGACTTCATGATAAAGGTACAAGAATGGTCATTAGGGTTGGAAGATTCTCAAATAAAATCATGAGAGCTTGTGCAGTAAAAATAGAGTGACAACATTGAAGAAAGCAACATATTTAAAGCAAAAACAAATGCATTCAAAACAATAACAATAAATCATTGATATTGATCTAAGAAAAAATATGTATCTTAGTATAGCCTATCAAAGGTTAATAGACATGAAGGATTTTTGATGTCATGAGGGTGGAATGATAGCCAAGATAGCAAGTTGTAGCCTTCATGTGATATCAGTCAAGCAAAATACAAAAGACAGACCATAAAAGGCTATCAAGATGGTTAAGAGAGCAATCAAATAGATAAAGATGAGGATATGCAGTGAGATCAAATATCAAAGCACAGTGAACACCAAAGAATAGAAAAAAGCATAGGAATAGAAAAGACAACTTAGAGCAACATAAGGAGTCATAGAGTTTACATAGAAATTGCCATATTAAGTCAAGAATCTTGGTGTTTGAATAGGTTGTCTTAGACACAGAAGGGTTTTGCCTTAGAATAATGGTAGTGATCAAATAAAAGAGAAGAGAAAGAGTTTGTACCTGCACATATTGTAGATAAAAGCTTCAAGACTGAAATGATCCCTTTGATGTAACATGAAAGGGGCAATCATATTCAATGGTGTAGAAAGTAGTGAGTTGTTGGGGCCTAAACGATTCAATATCTAGGTG
The DNA here is from genome assembly GCF_030272615.1 of Cryptomeria japonica. Classification (NCBI taxonomy): domain Eukaryota; kingdom Viridiplantae; phylum Streptophyta; class Pinopsida; order Cupressales; family Cupressaceae; genus Cryptomeria; species Cryptomeria japonica. The sequence continues at coordinate 331,790,371 of NC_081415.1, forward strand.
TATGTTTGGAGACAACAAGTCCAAGGTCTTAGTAAATCCATAGTAGCAAAGGTTAAGACAAGTTAAGGAATTAAAACTCTCGATTCCCTTCTAAAAACAGAGCCATTAGTTAATGATTCTTGAGGTAAATGTAGAGGACTACAGCCTAGAGATGATGGTTGCAAAGATGGTCATTTTTATAGATAGAGATAGGCACTATATGAGAAGAGAGACATGAGTCAGAGAATAATAATGGAGAATATAATGTTATAAAAAATAAATGACACCCCAAGGTAGAATATTGGTGCACAGCCATGATCTAATTCTTAGGTCATCTCTATTACCAAAGACTTATATTAAGAATATAAAGGGAGTCTATTCAAAAGTCATAAGATGTTGTAAGATGTCAATCCAAATGACCACATTTGAGACCATGGACACTAAGACATAGATAGGATAGTCCCATGAATGTAGAAAGTCATTTAAGACTATCACAAAATAGTAAGGCAACCGTGAGCAGCAAAAAAAGCAGTCCTCAATCCATCATGAATAAGGACATGTGAATACTGAAAAATAAGACTAAGACAGTCTTCATGATAGAGTAGTGAAAAGAATATACAAGAAGTCACTATCAAAAACACACATAACACACAAGGTTTTAAGGTACAGTTTGAAGGTTTAAGGCTTGAACCCATCTTTGTGAGGATATTCAAGTTTTGTAGAGGTAAGGGCAATTGAAAGTGCATCATCATAGAGATAGAGGTAATTTCATAAAGCACTGTGGGACAACATTCATGAAACAAATAGTATAGAAAGGTGCAAACCCCATTACAATCATCAAGTATAAATGATAGTCCTCATGGCATCTTTACCAATCCACTCATCAAAGGTAAAATCTAGTCATACATAGATTTCAAGAAAATTAGTAAAGGCCACTATCTATACATAGATTAACAAGGGCAAAATAGAGACTTCAAAAGAAATAACAACAGAAGAAAAATAGAGGGTATGAAAATAATGAACATAGGCAAAAAGATGAAGAGGTATCAACATGTTACAAGGACAAAATACAAAAATCTCTACCAAAATAGAGGTATAGCTAAAATAATAAGGGATATATATAGCCTATTGCCTATTATTTAACTTAAAGTCAAAAAATGGCTTTACATAGGTATTTTGTCTTATTGTTGAGTTTTGATAGGTTTGAAACGATAAAAGGAAAGAATCACTTTTGAATACCTATTATCACATTGTTACCATAAATAAGAGATAAATTTTATCTTTTGTTTATTATTAACATGCAAAAGGTTCTAAATTTTTTCAAAAAAATCACTTCCCCATGTTGAAGTCAAGGTCAAATTTATGTTTGGAGGGAAGTGGGAGTTCAAAGTTAAAATTTCATGTTGGATTTTAGGGTTGTTTCCAAGCTTTTCAATGATTTCCTTTCATCTTTTTCCTTCATTAAGAAAAGGAAACCTTTATGTGAGATACAACTACAGTGACCTTGTGTTTTCAAATGCAAAATCTCTCATGCATTTTCTATATCATTAAAGATTCATGATGGAAGTTGTTAGAATCAATGACAATACCAAAGACACTAAGAGGCAGGGGGGGGGGGGTGAATCAGTGTCTAACTAGTTTACATAATATTTATACTTATTTAAAACTTTGCATCCCAAAACAGTGTACTGGTAAATAAGAATTAATGAAGCAAATAAGAATAACATAGACAACATAGAAAACAAACCATAACACAAGATATTTAACGAGGAAACCTAGTGTGGGAAAAACCTTGGTGGGATTTGTGACCCACAATATTTACTCACTGGCCAATGAATAAATACTACTTACAATGAGGGGCTTGCACATGCAGGGAGGCCAACAGCCTAGAGCTCACTGCTCAATAAAGAGTCACACTGAGTACAAAAATGGATTATCAAAATCCAACACAATGTACTGCATCAAAACAACATATCTCATGCCAGGTTTAGTATTGGTTTAAGCTCAGTCAATAACCAAAACCTTCGCTGTCAACTATATCACTTGATACAAAATTGCCTTATACTTCTCATCTATCTTCCTTAAAAAAATGACCTATAAGATCTCATACATATATGAGTCTTTTACAATATGCAATGTCACCTTTTACAAAAGATAATTACATTACAAAACAATAAACAAAAGTTTATTCCATGTTGGCTTGAGTGTTGGTATGCATTGTTGCCGATGCTAGTGAAGTGCCTGTCGGTGTATGTAGAAATCTATTGCTGGTGTCGGTATCTACTGGTTGGTTGCCAGATGATTGCCAATTGGTTGCCATAAATGAAAACATCAACTATTCTCATAAGAGTGTAGAATGACAACAATCTCCCCCTTTGGCATTGATGGCAACACTCATGAGAAAAATCCAAAAACTATTCCCAAAAACTGAAGTCCAAAAAGTTTCCAAAAAGATGTGCTCCCCCTGAGCAAGTGATCTCCTTTGTATAAGAATTTTTATTTCCACTACTCCCCCTTTGACATCAATGACAAAGGTTTGTCAAAAATAATCAAACGAGTGCAAAAATTTCACCTCAAAGTCTGTAACCAGTTGGTTACAATCTGAAAGATATCTGCCAAAACTAAATTTAGACTCTGCATAAACCTTTTACTATCATTCAAATTTGCCTCAGTCTATTGGATCATGTCAGTGAGATAATGCATGTGTTTTTCCAGTGATCGCTCTCCTTGAACTAATGCCTTAGAGATTTCAATTCCTTGAGAGATAATATTTTCCAACTTAGGACCAAGTTTATTTTTAAGTTCCTGGGCATTTGACCTTATCCTTGCCTTCTCTTTCTCAAGTTTTTGTATCTTCTCCTCAAAAACTGTCATTTCCTGCTCAAAAATTGATATATGTCTGGATGAGCCAATTATATTATCAGCTATGTCATTGATTTCTTTTTGTGTTTTGTTGATCTCCTTATCTAGGTCCTCTGTCAAAAGGTGAGGTTTGCATGTTTCCCTATATAGCTCCTTGTACTCCAAAATTGTAGAATTAAGTACCGGTAATAATGTGTTCAAGTGTCTTGTACAATTCTTTATAGTGTCTTCAAAGAATTTGTTTTTCTCTTTTTCAACTCTCCTTGATTGTGTCCACATTCACCTTATCAATAGTTATTACATTATCAACAATAAATTTGGACAATGTGTCCAATTTACCAAAAGAATCCTTAATATGATCTATGTTACAATTTGGTGCAATCAACTTAAGAATAGGTAAAGTGTTGTCAATTACCTTGTAGGCTAATGCATTACAATCCGTTATCTTTTTTATTGAATCCAAAAGTACCTATGTAACATTGGTAGGTCTGAATTCACCTGTAGATGTGTCGGATGTCTGACCAATCATCTTTATTACCTCTTTGCTTCCATCAGATGTATCCATTTTGTTTTCATTTTCCTCTAGTGGATCAGCCTGGGTTTGCATCTCAACCTGCAAATATTTCTCATACTGTTTCTGTATACACCTAAAAATGGTCTAAAGATAGTTAATTAAATACGTAGTTATTTGATTAATTCCCCTTCCCAATTAATTGAATTCACAAGCAATTTAATTAATTTCTCTATTCATCTACTAATAAATAAATCTAAATGATTTATTTATATAGTTCATCTCATATCCCCCTTTGATTAATTAATTATAAATTAATTAATGTCTCCCCATACTAATCAATTCTTCTAATCCCTAATTAAGATTAACAAACTCAAGTTTGTTGAGATTAATTACCATTTTCCAATTATTTGAATTTCTAAATTCAAATGAGCACATGGCTCCTAACTTTAACCACCCAGCCTAACCATCCCCTAACTTAACCCATTCAATCTAATCTTGGGTCTAACTAACCCTATCCTATCTTACACATTCTAACCTCCTTATCCTAACCTCCCATGGTGTGGATATTCTCTCCTTGAGACACATGGCACTTTTGCCACATGTCTCCTCCCTTGGACACTTACCCTCTCATGAGCAAGGCTCTTTGATGCTTGTCACCACAGAGATGACAAGTGTCCCTTCCTCCAACCTCTTCTCCAACTTCCTCAATCTTGGCCCTTGATATCTTTAGGTCAAATCTGGACCTTTGATTCCTGCCACCTCAGCTTTGGCCTTGGAAATCCTATAAATACCCCTCATTTTGGAGCAATAAGGACCCGATCTCATATCATTTTATGCATTGTTATTATAGGCATATCGATCCCATCTCATATTGATTTAGACATCATTACTATAGGCAATTTGCATTTCAATTATCTAGTAATTAGCTTTGGATTTATCATAGCATGTTCATCTAGGTTCTTAAATCATGCATTTCATATCATCTCCATAGTCAATCATGATCAATTAGCTACTCAACTCTTGAGTTGTCACTTTGGAGGTCATTGCTCTGCTGAGAGCCCATCAATCCAACACCTTCAAGGTCCTCAAGAATAGAGGAAAATGGGACATTTCAAGGAAGGCTTATGGTTTGCATCTTTGATTTAGTTGTTCAATTAAGCTTTTCAATTATATTATATTGTCTCATTATATGTGTATGCCTCTTATACTAACCACATTTTCAGCATCACATTAATTGGCGCCCACTGTGGGGCCTAGCCCCATTGATATTTAACAAGTTTGCTTGCAGGAAATTTCATTGACAGGTTGATTAGCTCTTTTGGAGTGTAGATTAGCTCTCTTGGGCTCCCGAATCACGTTTTTGGCATCTTTTGTGGTGTTCTGGCACCTCAAATGACATTTATGGGAGATTCCTCAACTCTATTTTTAAGTTTTTCTGTACTTTAGCATTTTTGGTATGTATGGTGGCATTTTTGGCAAATTTATCAGCATTTTTAGTCTGTTTAACTACATTTCTGGTTTTCAGAACAGTGTTTTTGGTCTGCAGAACAACATTTCTGGTGTGTAGAGCAGCGTTCTTGGCACATATGATGGCGTTCTTGGTCAATTTGATGGCATTTTTAGTTTCTTTTTAATTTTGCAAATATTGTATGTTGCATTCCTCATTTCTGCTTCTGGACTATCATTTTTCCAAACCTAATTGGCAGATTTTTGGTTTTGCAGGTACTTATTTTGTTGTGAAAGACCAAAGTCATAAACTATTTCACCACCAAAGAATGCAATATAAACTACTAACTTTGTTTGCAGCTACGGGATTTTGCACTTATATTTGTTAAATTAGGCACATAGACTAATTACAATGGAAATGAACAAACATGTCTTACGTGTCTTGATGATAGGCAAGTATGCTCTCACCTTTCTTAGGTGATCAAAAAGCTAGACTCATCCTTTGCTTTCAATTGCATATCTTTAGAGGGTTTGTCATAGTGGGAAAAAGTAATCACCCTGTGAGAACGACCCAAGTGAGTACACCTGGACCTGAGCATTCCAACTCACTATAATAAATAGGTCTCTGATGATTAAAGTCTCAGAGAATGGGATTATTTGAGTTTTCTCTTTGAGATCTCTCATATCGGGCGTTTTGTAGGGCCTCGCAGTCTTAATCATGTTTACGAGACTACAACTTGTTTCGATACCTTGTTGGGCTATAGGCCTCAACCATGCTTGCATAACTTCAAGGGGTAATTTCAAACGAAATTCCTGACTAAGAACTTTAAAAATAGAAGCTACCTGATTCACCTCTGAAAGGGTGATAATCTTTATGCAAGAGAGATAGTAACTTTCCCAAGACACTTGCCATATCATGCCCCCATTAGCATTTGGAGCCGGATAATACGGCATTGAGAATCCATTGTATGAGACTCAGTGACTATATTCTGATTAGCTATTGGGTGTGTACCTAAGTCAGCAAGCAAAGGTTTTCATTCTCAGCCAATCTCCTTAGGATAGACTGATTGATGTGTTTTTAACAATTAAAAACCTTTGAAACAAAAATATAATATGATTTCTGTGTTTGTAAGTCAAGTCAAGATATCATCCATTAAAATACAACAAACATTGAAAACTCAAACTTCAAACTGTCAAATTCACAAGTTTTGCAGCAGATTAGCTCTTTCAGTCCAAATAGTCACATCTATAGTCCAAACAGTCGCACATACAGTCCAAACGGTCTCACATACGGTTCAAACAGTCGCATTAACAATCCAAACATTAGTGTTTTTTAGTCCAAACAATTGCTCTTTTAGTCCAAACATTAGCATTTACAGTTCAAACATTATCTCTTCCAGTCCAAATGATCGCACCCTCAATCCAAACAGTTGCATTTTCAATCCAAAGGTCAACTCTCTTGGTGTTAATGTCAAATTTCTCATATTTCAATATTAACTCTCAAAGGTTGAACATATTACAGAGTTGGGTCAAAATTGAAATCTCCTAAGTTCAAACACTCAATTTGCTAAACCTACATATCATTATTTGAACTTTAGAGTCACTGTATAGCAGAACAGAGTTCCTGGTTTGTCAGTCAGCATTTCTGGTCTAAACAGTAGAGTTCCTGGTCATTTTGTCAGCATTTTTGGTAAAATACATCAAAATCAGAAAACAAAAACAACCCATTTCTCAAACAGTCAAACATAGAGAATAGGTCATCTTATTAGGTCATTTAATCAAGTTATCTTCTATCAAAAATAGACTCAAGAACAAGACACACAAAAAGTCTCAAGTATTCACCTCAAACAAGTTAAAGATCAAACACCTTAAAGTGCAACAACACATTGTCTTTGATAAACTGATTGTTCAAACATAGTTTCTCATTAGGATCTATCATCCTTTAATCACGAAACTACAACACTTGATCAGAATAACCTTATTCTTTATCATAAGATATATCGTTCCTATTTGAACTTGGTCATATCAAAAATCACAAAATTTGCACTCCAAAAACTAAGATCGAAAAACTTGTAAATAAGAAAATACATGAAAAGATCATTTTGTGTCTATATATCTACAACTTTCACCTCAACAATTGATCACTTATAACGACACATTACTCAAGATTTAAACCCCGAAAAACATTCAAAACACGTGTATGCCCATTCTAACTAGGGCTCAGAGATGAAAAATTGCAGAAACAGAAATAGAAACGTTTGAGATAACTAAAGACTATATAACCATGGAACACGAAGATGAAATACAAGTTGAAAATGAAATACAAGTTGAAGAGGAAATAACAGAACAAAATATCAGAGACATCAAGAAAGATCCTCAATTTGACAAATTTATGAAGAAATTATTGGAGGGAGAAAAAGAAAAATATTTCCTAATGTTAGCCAAATCTAGTGCTACACTCCCCCAAGATTTTGATGTAAACAAATTGAAACAAAAGAAAAGTGGTCCTCCTCCTAATGATGAACAATATGAGGACATCTTTGGTCTGAAAATGAATAACACGTCAATTCCTAGCAACACCAGAAACAATGAGGAAACTTACATTCCCACAAGGGAGGAAGTAGAAATTCTAAATAACGCTCAATCCAACGAAGATACAAGAAGGGATAGAGATGATACAAGAAGAGATCAATATATTTCTAGAATGCAAAATCATGGTCATACAAGAACAAATCATGTTGATAATCCTATCATGACTCTCATACAACAACTACAAATATTGCAAACACAAATCCAAGATATGCAAAGAAGAAATGTTAGGCGATACTCACTTCAAGAAATATGTCCTTATCCATTTGACAGAAACCTCAACATGATACCTTTTCCTATAGGTTTCGAGACTCTGAGGTATGAAAAATATGACTGAAGCACTAACCCTCAAGATCACATAAGAGAATTTTGCACAATGAGCATGGAGTTTGCACATGAAGATACATACTTAATGAGACTATTTCCAAAAAGTTTAACTAGATTAGCCATGGAATGGTTCTCAAAAATTCCACCAGGAATCAGATCTTTTTCAGAGTTGGTGGATAAGTTTGTATCCCACTACACTTATAACATTCAACACAAATTAACCATGGTAGACCTATGTAGCACAAAACAAAAAAGTGGAGAACCCTTCATGACATTCTTACAACGATGGAGGTGGTTAGCTTCGAGGTATCCTCATACAATGCCGAAGTATGAAAAAATGGACATTTTCATAGACAACTTAAACGATCAAATGAGTTATTACTTGAAAATGCAAGGAAATCAAAGTTTTGCAAAAATGATTGATAATGGAATCATAATGGAAGAAGCCATGATAAAGAAAGGTGAGTTGAAAATATTCAAAGAAGGATTTCACCCTCCTAATAACACTAACAACAATAATCACAATGATAAACCAAAATTTTGGAATAGAAATTGTAATGTCGTCAATGGCGGGATAGTGGAAAACAACAATGTAAAACCAAAGCAACCAGTTTTCAACTTATCCAATCACTCAGCAGCAGCTCAACAAAACAACAATCACCAAAAAGCAACTATCAAAAATTTCTTTCAAAGACAATTTACAAACATTAGTGAACCCCTTGGGTCTGCATTAAAAACACTCATCGCAAACAAATTGATTACGTTACCAGAAGAAAGAAACTTTGAACCCAAGGTAAAACCTGCTTGGTGGAATGACAACCATTACTGTGATTTCCATCGAAATAAAGAACACCAAACAGATGCTTGTCAATGATTAAAACATGTCATCCAAGATTTGATTGATAATGGAATAATAACTATGGATGGACATACAACAAATGAATCTCACACAACTTTCAAAACTCCACTTCCTAATTATGAGAAGGGTGAATCATTAATAGGGCAGAACGGTAAAGGTAAAGCAAAGGTAAACTATGCTCATGCATATGACAATGTGGTAAATGTAATCATGGTTAAAGAGAAACAACATCACAAACTTGCTCATGTTATCACATGAAGTAAAGCCAAAGTGGTTTTTCCGGGTCCTACAATAAACACGTCATCCACTACCAAACAATACAACCTAGTGGATCAATTATAGAAAACACCCGCACAAATATCCATCTTAGAACTTTTAAAACTATCACTTGCACACAAAGAGATTCTTGAATGAGCATTAGTAGATACCACAGTGTCCAAAGATCTTGATATTGATCAATTCCAAACCATGGTGGGACACCTCACAACTCCTCACTGTTTATCATTTACTGAAGAAGATGACATGTCCTTGCAACAACCCCACAACGCTCCTTTGCATATTGAAGTCCTCGTTCACAAAATGTGAATTAAACATGTTCTAATAGATGGTGGAGCTGGCCTAAATATTTGTTCATTGAGTCTTGTTCATGCCTTAGGATATTCAGAAGATGTAGTTGATCCCCGTAAAAAGATCACCATAAAAGCCTATGACGAAGAAGAACGTTCCTCCAAGGGAATTGTGATACTACCCATCAGAGTAGGACCTTTACAGAAAAACATAGCATGCCAAGTTCTGGACTTGGACTTATCATATAATATACTCCTGGGGAGACCATGGATACATGACTTGCAAGCTATCCCATCAACCTATCATCAGTGTGTCACATTTCCCTATGATGGACAAGAAATCACAATATTTGCAGATTCAAATCCATTCCAGTATTGCAGCAATCTAAAAATGGCTCAAGAAGTCATTGTTCCTCATAATAGGGAGGCATCATCTTCGAACACACAATCCAAAGAACAATCCTTTGCCTCTATTTTATCAAGTATGGAAAAACAAATGCAGTTAAGAGATCGAGGAAATGGAGAATACTCAATATCACAATTATCACTCTCTCCTAAATCCTTTGGAAAACCATCAAACTCTAAACAACAACCAATTGTGAAACATCTTCCGATATTTGATGGAGCATTCATTAGTGTTGGAACCTTGTCAGAGGAGACAAAAGACAAAGATGTGCTACAGTGGCTATACAAAGATGAAGAAATTCAACAAAAGGTCAACAATGTCAGAATACCTACAAAAAAATATGGAAAAGGATTCAACATTCTTCAAAAGATGGTATACACTGGAATAGGTCCTATAGGAAAAAGAAAAGAAGGCATTTCAGAACCTATCCAACCTCATAATCAGCAAGCTACAGACAAAGCAGGCTTAGGGTATGGACAAGTTACTCTACCAAAAGACATATCTTCTAACCAACAAAAAGAAGAATATGAAAACAGACAAGAACAACTTGCAATTGAAAGGGAAGAAGCATCTGCAAAGCAACGATCACAACCAAACATGAAATGGCAAAAGAAACAATCCTCAAATCAACAAGAGAAATAAACCAATAATACCTCCCAAGCAGCATTAACTCTCAATCAAAACAAGCATGAACCTAGTACTAATCAAGGAGAACTGATAGTAAAATTGACAGAACTCAATCTTAGTCCAGAAGAAGTTGAATATGAGAGAAGGAAAGATATAGCAAGACAAACAGAAGAAACACATCAAAAGCTATATGAACAAATTTGTAGATTGCAAGCTGCAAGTGAGACAGATTCTCACTAATGGGAATGGGATTCCTATCATTCTAAAGAATCAGCTGAAGAAAATTGCTTTAAAGAAGATGTAGGAGTCGATGTAGTTCACACGTATGTAGGACAAACATTAGGAACTAGTTCACTTGAATTAGAATCACATTCGGCTGACCTGGAATTAATTGAGGACAATCAAGAACTTCCTGGGTGAGGTCATTCTGATGAGGGTACTGTTCTGGACATTGACATACATATAAAAAACTTTGATAACTCAATCATGACCCTAAATACTCTCGAAACATCTCAACCAGATGATCCTTTACCTCTACTCCACCCCAAACTTATTGAATGGGAAAATGAAGGACATACTGCCATTGATACCTTTCCAAATGACTATGCCATATCCGTATATCTTAATGCAATCAAACCTGCAACAACTTCAACCAGGAATTTCAGCAATGCATCTTCCAATCAAGTGGGTGCCAAATCTCCTAGTCGCAAAAGCGAAAATAAAGAAAACAATATTAGGTCTAATGTTGAAAACCATTTCTTGGCAACATTAGATAAGGAAAAAGTAAAAAGAAAGGACGTATCTAATGGTGAAAACCTCCTCGAGGCACTAGAAGATGGGAGATTTGACACTTTACCTAAGTACTATCAAGAAAGGTCATCAATTTTGATTGAACCAACAAAAGTAGTTAACATTGAGACATCAGAGCAACCCAAGATCCTACATCCAGCAACTTCTCTGACAGAAAAGGAAAGGAAAGAATATATGGAATTCTTTACATGAAAACAAATCAATTTCACCTGGTCATATGCAGACATGCCAGGGTTGGATCCAGAGCTTATTATACATCACTTGAATGTCAATCCAGGAGCCAAACCAGTCAAATAAAAATTAAGAAAGATGCATCCACATATTGCTCTCTTGGTTAAAGTAAAACTAAAAAAATTACTAGATGTTGGATTCATCAGACCTATAGCATATCCTCAATGGGTATCAAACATTGTTCCTATTTCAAAGCTAGATAAAAGTATCAGACCATGCACAGACTTCAGAGATATTAATAATGCATGTCCAAAGGATGACTTTCCTTTGCCTAACATTGACATCATTGTAGATTTAACAGCTGGACACTCCATGTTTTCTCTAATGGCTGGTTTCTTTGGATACAATCAAATTAAAATAGCACCTGAAGACCAAGAAAAGACAACTTTCACATGTTCATGGGGTACTTTCTGCTGGAACATCATGCCTTTTGGATTAAAGAACACAGGTGCCACATATCAGAGAGCTATGACAATGATATTCCATGACATGATGCATACATTCATGGAAGACTATGTGGATGACATCTTGGCAAAATCATACAATAGAGAAGAACATATTGAAATACTAGAAAAGATCTTTGATCGGTTAGAACAGTACAAGCTATGACTAAATCCTAAGAAATGTGCCTTTGGTGTCACTTCAGGAAAGCTATTGGGATACATTGTTTCAGCTAGAGGTATCGAAGTAGATCCAACTAAGGTCAAAGAAATCGTGGAAATGGCATCTCCCAAGAATATATGTCAACTCAAATCACTACAAGGAAGATTGAAGTCAATCAGAAGATTTGTGGCTCAACTAGCAGATAAATGTCAACCATTCACCCATCTATTACATAAAAATGTTCATTTCAAATGGGACCATCAATGTGAGGATGCATTCAACAAGATCAAGGCATATCTCATGCAACCACCCATTCTGATGTCACCAATTCTAGACAAGCCATTATTGCTCTATGTATCAACCACTGAAGTATCATTAGGAGTTTTGCTTACACAACAGGATAATGAAGGAAAAGAGTGAGCCATCTACTACATCGGCAAAAAACTAGTGGGATACAAACTCAACTATTCCCCAACAGAAAAAGCATGCTTGGTGGTAGTTTTTGCTTCTCAAAAATTAAAACACTATCTACTGTCTCACTCCATCAAGTTGATAGCTAAAATTGATCCATTGAAATATTTTCTCAACAAGGCAACATTGATAGGATGACTAGCAAAATGGATCACGATCCTAAGTGAGTTTGATATTGAGTATGTAGATAGAAAAGCTTTCAAGAGACAAGTCATTGCAGACCAACTAGCAGAGGCACCACTTCAAGATGATCATCCTCTATAGATTGAGTTTCCTGACGCTGATATCCTAATAGTCACAACAAAAGCATGGCAACTATACGTTGATGGTTCATACACGTAGCACGGATTAGGAGCCAGAATTTTATTTATCACACCACAAGGTCATACCATCCCAAAAGCATACAAATTAAGCTTTCCATGCACCAACAACACTATAGAGTATGAAGCTTTGGTTACAGGAATCAAAATGGCTGTAGAATGGAACATTACACAACTTGAGGTCTTTGGAGACTCTCAGCTCATCATCAATCAAATCAATGATGACTATCAAACAAAAGACGACAAACTCATGCCTTACAAAAAGATGGTGGATGACTTCAAGAAATATTTTGTTGAAATCACTTTTGAACAAATTCCAAGAAATGATAACAAAGCAGCAGATGCCATGGCAACACTTGCTTCTCTATTACAAACACAAGAAAATCAAGAGCGTTATGAATTTCTGGTTGAAGAGTTGTTTTACCTATCTCATAATTGTCTTGATTCCCAAACCATTTGTCAACTTATAGGACATGATTCCTCCCGCTATGGACAAACTTATACATACCTAAAAGATAACATCTTACCTCTTAACTTATCAAAAAATCAAAAGAGAAACTTTATTCACCAATCCTCCCATTATACTCTTGTCGTAGATACCCTATTTAAATGAGGTCTAGACGGTACTCTTTTAAGATGTCTCGAACAAGAAGAATCTGAGAAGGCCTTAAAGGAAGTCCATAACGACATTTGTGGCACTCATTCAAGTGGTCTTACCCTTTCGAAATAAATCAAACGCTTGGGCTATTATTGGCTGACTATGGAACGAGAGTCTTTTTAGGTAGCCAGAATGTGCAAACAATGTCAGATCCATGGAAACTTGATCCATGCACCAGCACAAGAACTTCATGCTTTGGCAACATCTTGGCCTTTCTGTCAATGGGGTCTTGATCTAGTACGAAAAATAAATCCTTCTTCATCAAATGGTCACAAATTCATCCTTGTAGCTATAGAATATTTTACAAAATGGATCGAGGCAATACCTCTCACAAATATCACAGGAAAACAAATTGCTGCATTCATCTTGAATTACATCATCTATCGCTATAGAATACCAATGACCATTATCACTGATAATGGGCGACCATTCAAGAATCAGGATGTACAAGAGCTATGTGAGAAGTTTAAGATCCAACATAGATTCTCCACACCCTATTATCCACAAGGGAAAGGGCAGGCAAAAGCATCTAACAAAACTATTCTGAAAATCCTCAAAAAGACAGTGAACGATGTTGGGAAAGATTGGCATATTCAACTAAACCCTACTCTCTGGGCCTATCGCACCAGTATCCGCACACCAATAGGTGCCACACCTTTCTCTCTTGTATACGGATCAAAAGCCATATTGCCTATCGAAGTAGAGATTCCCTCTCTACGTGTATCACTAAAAGGTCTCATCCCAGATGAAGAATAAAGAGTGTCTAGACTACAAGAGTTAGAACTGATCCAGGAATGAAGACAAAATGCCTTTGACCATTTAAAGGTATATCAGCAAAGAATGTGCTAAAGTTATAATCACAAGGTCAGACCATGAATCTTTCAAATTGGAGAACTAGTACTAAAGGAAAATCCACAAAATCAGTCAGATCGAGAAAAGAAAGGAAACTTTGAACCCAACTGGTTAGGTCCATTTGTGGTCACAGCAGTATTTGGGTCAGGGGCATATCAGTTATCAACACAAGATGGAGATCAGCTCGAGGAACCCATCAATAGCATGCATCTGAAGAAGTTTTATGTCTGAAAAATCCAAAAACAATGAAAAAGCAAAAAAATCCAAAAATAGTGAAAAAGAAGAAAAATCCAAAAAACAGTAAAAAAGCAAAAAACAAAAAAAATCAAATATAAGGAAAAGTGCAATAAAAATAGATGGTGAAAACCTAGCAAATAGGCGCTATCTGTTGGCTAGCTCTGCCATCTATTAGTTCACGCTTTCTTCCGCTTGCATTCTTTTCCATCAGCGTTGTTCATACTCATCATAAAGCCTTTGTACATACGTAGGCATCCCAGGTGATTTCTAGTCATGGTTTGGATCATTGACTATATCATAATAAGGCTTATTTCTAGGCAGGGGGGAAAATCCTGAACCTGGCTGGGGGAAAAAAGTTTTGATCATTTTGAGCTTAATCAAAGCAGGTAGAACAACAGTCAGGCAGCGCTTGTCAAGAGAAAAACTAAGACACATCCAACATTGAACATAAGATCACATTATCAACCATTAACTATCACATATCAATCTAAACATGACAAAACACATATCAATGGATGATATATCTTGACTCATGATCTTAACACTTTGGCAATAATGGTTCAACAATTTTATTTGGATTTTCACTATCATGATTTCTAAGTAACTCCAGGATGTCTTTGACTAGAGGAACGAGGAAGGAACATGATATTTTTCTTGTCTACTGTCTATAAATTAATCATTAATATGTGCAAAGTTGTCTAAGGAAATGATCATCAAAATATCATGGAAGACATTTCGGGCTTGCATATAGAAATGGTTAATACTGCCTGTTTTACGCAAGCAACACTCTGGTCATCTTGGTTCAATTATACCTTGATGCTTGTGCTAACTTGCAATATTAAAACCCAGGAGAGTAGTGCTCAGGTCATCATGGTTCAATTATACCATTGATGTTTGCACTCACTTCCCATATTTTAAAGGCTCAATGATGAAACAAAGCAATGACTCCATGACCAATCCGATCATTGCATTGCATTGCATTTTAAGATAGATTTGCATTTCATTCTGCATGGGATCACAATGCTCACCTTTTCCAAGGCCAAAGCTAACATGGTGTTATCTCTCATATTACGTGATTGAGTACATTGGACAATAACAAAAATAATCAATTCATTCATCCTGCATGATAAGTTAGTTCATCTCATGTAGTCATTGCATACCAAGGCATCATTCATATAAAGCATCAAGTCATTCATTCATTTAATAGAATCATTGCATGACATTCATCAAATCTCAAATCATATAAAATAACACCATTGCATTGCATCCATCTCATATTAACATGCATGAGAAAATCATAAAAAAATATAAACATAGAAAGCATTGCAATCGTACAAACATTGCATAGAAATTATAAGCATCACCATACATATTTGCATTTGCATACATCATGTAAATACTGCATCATCATATATCCATCATCTAGAATTCATAGGCATATAGAAATTAAAGCATACATCAAGCATACATCATGAAAGTAACTGCACATCATAATAATATACCAAATAGAATGCATCCATCATCTCATAGGTCATGTAGAACAAATAGGATCGACTGCATATCATATCATCAAAATAGGAACAATATCCAAGGTACAATGATATCAAAAAATATAGGAGATACATCACAAATCTAAATCATAGGAATCATCAATATCTCATCACAAAAAGGTTTGTACATAAATAGATCAATGTCCCATATCAGTGTGACCACTCGGATGCAGAGCAGAACTCTGTCCTGATGCGGCAGGTAGAGTAGCACCAACTAATACCCCTGTACCTGAGTCCCCACCTGGGGGAGCTCTCTGAAGTGGCCCTGTCACTCCTTGACTCTTAGTCTAGCTCTGTCCTGATCTCCTATTCAGCTGTGAAAATCCTGGAGCCCTCCGCTCAGGAGGAACAATAGTAAAGTATAATGTCCTGTAATACTCGACCTCTCAGATCCCCTGGCACATCATCTTCAAGGCATTCTTCCCTGAAGTAGACCCTCTTGACAATTGTACCTATGTCTTAGCCTACCGACACCTATCCATAGCTGCGTCTCTCTCGACTAGGAGAGAAGCTATCCAAGTCTCTAGTTGGGCCATCTGAGAGTCCCTCTCTACTAGTCAACTCTCTAGCTGCTGAACCTGAGCCTGTAAGTCTATAATCTGAGCCTGCTGCTGATGTGACAGCATCCTAATGAGGATTCGCCGAGGTGCCTCTGCCTATGGCTACTCAACCCATGATACTGTCATAGGTACCTACTCAACTGGGGGTCCCTCCTGCTCTAGAACCTAATGCTCCTAATCCCATTGACCTGATCTCCTACGTGTGACCATCCGGGCCATCCAACCTGTATATACATCCCTAGTAGATCTGGAACTACTAGCTCCTAGTGTGCTTGTCGCTGCCACTGTCACTACTCGACCATCTCCCTCATCATCATCTCCCCCATCCCCCCCATCATCATCTCCTCCATCATCATCCCCAGCACCCTGATCTCCTGCATCTCCTCCATATCCATCTCCATCTCCACTATCATCTCTGTCTCTACCATCCCTTTGTTGTCTAGGAGCTCTACATCGTGGCCTCTCCTCATCCTCATCTAACACTAGCTCTGGCTCATCTGGACATGTCAACCTTAGAAACCTGTGTGCAATACAATACACGGCATACTCATGTGTCATCCCGCTATCCATCATGCCTAGAAGATAATCCCAATCCATAGGCCCCAATGATCGATACTCTGCACAGGAATGGTCATATGAAATAGAAGGCCCCGAAGTAGCCACATCCAATCTCTGACAAGCATAATGAGTTGTACCCTGTGGTATCCCCTGTGTGATAGATAGTTTGGGAATCAGGACAATTATGTGTAGGGTATAACAACTCTAATACCAGGAATTCATAACGCTCTTGATTTTCCCGTGTCTGTAATAGAGAAGTAAGTGTTTCCATGGCATCTACTACTTTGTTGCCATTCCTCATAATCTGCTCAAAAGTTATTTCTACAAAATACTTCTTGAAATCATCTACCATCTTCTTAAAAGGCATTATATTTTCATCCTTTATTTGGTAATCATCATTAATTTGATTGATGATGAGTTGAGAGTCTCCAAAGACCTGTAGCTGTGTAATGTTCCACTCTATGGTCATCTTTATTCTTGTGACCAAAGCTTCATATTTTGTTGTATTATTGGGGCATGTAAAGCTTAATTTGTACACCTTTGGGATTGTATGACCTTGTGGTGTGATGAATATAATGCTTTCTCCTGATCCATGTTGTGTATATGAACCATCAAAGTATAATTGCCATGTTTTTGTGGTGATCGTTAGGATATCAGCATCGGGAAATTCAATGTTTAAAGGATGATCATCTTGAAGCGGTGCCTCTGCTAGTTGGTCTGCAATGAATTTCCCCTTGATAGCTTTTCTATCCACATACTCAATATCAAACTCACTCAGGATCATGATCCATTTGCCTAATCTTCCTATTAATGTTGCCTTGTGGAGAAAATACTTCAATGGATCGATTTTAGCTATCAACTTGTTGGAGTGAGATAGGAAGCAAAAACTACCACTAAGCATGATGTTTTTGTTGGTGTATAGTTGATCTTGTATCCCACTAATGTTCTATTGATGTAGTAGATGGCTCGTTCTTTTCCTTCATTGTCCTGTTGTGCAAGTAGAACTCCTAATGATACTTTGGTGGTTGATATATAAAGTAACAACAACTTTCCTAGAATTGGTGATATTAGGATGGGTGGTTACATTAGATAGGCCTTGATCTTGTTGAATGTTTCCTCACATTGATGGTCCCACTTGAAATTCACATTTTTATGCAATAGATGAGTAAATGGTTGGCATTTATCTACTAGCTGAGAAACAAATCTTTTGATTGACTGTAGTCTTCCTTGGAGTGATCTTAGTTGACTAATATTCTGGGGAGATGCCATTTTCATGATTGCTTTGACCTTGGTGGGATCTACTTCGATACCCCTAGTTGAAACAATGTATCCCAAAGGTTGCCTAAAGTAACACTAAATGCACATTTCTTGGGATTGAGTCATAGCTTATACTGTTCTAACCAGTCAAAGATATGTTCTAGTATTCCTATATGGTCTTCTCTGTTGTATGATTTGGCCAATATGTCATCCACATTATCTTCCATGAATGTATGTGTCATGTCATGGAATATCATTGTCATAGCTCTCTGATATTTAGCTCTTGCGTTCTTTAGGCCAAAAGGCATGACGTTCCAGCAAAAGGTACCCCATGGACATGTGAAAGTTGTCTTTTCTTGATCTCCAAGTGCTATTTTAATCTGATTGTATCTAGATAAACCATCCATTAGAGAAAACATGGAGTGTCCAACAGTTAAATCCACAATGATGTCAAGGCTAGGTAAAGGAAAGTCATCCTTTGGACAAGCATTATTAAGATCTCTGAAGTCTGTGCATACTCTAATACTTTAATCTGGTTTGGAAATAGGAATGATGTTTGATACCCATTGAGGATATACTTCAGGTATGATGAATCCTACATCCAGTAATTTCTTTAGTTCTGCTTTGACAAGAAGAGCGATATGAGGATGCATCTTCCTTAATTTATATTTAACGAGTTTGGCTCCTGGACTAACATTTAAGTGATACATAATAAGCTCTGGATCCAACCCTGGCATGTCTGCATATGACCAGGAAAAATTGATTTGGCGTCATTTGAAGAATTCCATATATTGTTGCATTTCTTGCTCTGATAGAGAAGTTGTTGGATATAGAATCTTTGGTTTCTTTGTTGTGCCAATGTTAACTACCTTTGCTGGTTTGATCAAAATGGATGACCTTTCTTGATAGTGTTTAGGTAAAGTGTCAAATCTCCCATCTTCTGGCACCTCGAGGAGGTTTTCACCGTTAGATGCATCCTTTCTTTTTACTTTTTTGTGGTCTAGTGTTGCCAATGAATGGTTTTCAACATTAGACCTCATATTGTTTTCTTTATTTTCACTTTTGTGACTGGGAGATTTGGAACCCACTTGACTGGAAGATGCATTGTTTAGATTCCTAGTGAAAATATTTGTGGGTTTGATTGCATTAAGATATAAGGACATGGCATAGTTGCTAGGGAAGGTATCAATGGTAGTATGTCTTTCATTTTCCCAATCAATAAGTTCAGGGTGGATTAGAGGTAAGGGGTCCTTAGGTTGAGACGCTTCGAGGGTATTTAGGGTCATGATAGAGATGTCAAATTTTTTGATATGTATGTCAATGTCTAGAACAGTATTCTCGTCAGAATGACCTCACACAAGGATCTCCTGATCATCCTCAATTAAGTCCAAGTCATCCAAGTAAGATCCTAATTCAAGTGGGCTAGTTCCTAATGTTTTCCCTGCATACGTGTAAACTACATCGACTCCTACATCTTCTTCAGATAAATTTTCTTTAGCTGATTCTTCAAAATGATAGGAATCCCATTCCCATTCATTAAAATCTGTCTCACTTGCAACTTGTAATCTATAGATTTGCTCATATAGTATTTGATTTGTTTCTTCTATTTTTCTTTCTATATCCTTTCTTCTTTAATATTCAGCTTCTTGTGGACTGAGATTGAGTTTAGTTAACCTTTCTATGAGCTCTCCTTGACTTGTACTAGGTTCTTGCTTGTTTTGATTGAGAGTTAATGTTGCTTGGGAGGTGCCTTTAGTTTGTTTTTCCTGTTGATTTGAAGATTTCTTCTTTTGCCTTTTCATGTTTTCTTGTTCTTGTTGCTTGACATATGTTTCTTCCCTTTCAATTGCAAGTTGTTCTTTTCTATTTTTATATTCCTCTTGTTGTTGGGTAGAAGATGTGTCTTCTGGTAGAGTAACTTGTCCATACCCTAAGACTGATTTGTCTGTAGCCTATTGAGTATGAGGTTAGATAGGTTCCGAGATACCTTCCTTTCTTTTACCTATAAGACGTGTTCCAGTGTATCCCATTTCTTGAAGAATGTTAAATCCTTTTCTATATTTTTCAGTGGGTATTCTGACATTGTTGATCTTTTGTTGGACTTCTTCATCCTTGTATAGCCACTATAGCACATCTTTGTCTTTTGTTTCCTCTGTTAGATTTTGAGCCCCATGGTGGGCACCAAAATGTCGTGTGTGTGAAGTAGAGTACCTACAGCTGCAACACAAACACACAATAGATCATTACAAGAATGGTTAGAAAATTGAAATAAAATGAAAGATAAACCATGACAAAGCGACCTATCGCCTCCTGAGAGATGCGAATGTGGATTTTCTCTCAGACCTGGATAAGCAATCCCAGTGACTTGACTACACCTAGATGGAGGATTTAAAATGATAATATGCAAGCTAGATGAGATTGATTATGTTAGATTGATCCAAGAGGCTAATTAAATTAATGATATGCATGATTAATCTGTGATGATGATGCAATTAAGCAAGAATAGAGATTGATTAAGCTACATGATTCAATAATTATGCTAGAAAATGATCAAATTAAGCTAGATCTAAGATGAAATTTCCTATAATAACAATTATTAAATGATATGCTAAAATGGATATGCCTATAGTAACAATGCCT
The DNA here is from genome assembly GCF_030272615.1 of Cryptomeria japonica. NCBI lineage: Eukaryota > Viridiplantae > Streptophyta > Pinopsida > Cupressales > Cupressaceae > Cryptomeria > Cryptomeria japonica. The sequence goes on from NC_081415.1 coordinate 331,811,293, forward strand.
AAATTGATATGAGATGGGATCTGCCTATAATAAAAATGCATAAGATGAAAATGAGATGGGATTTGCCTTTAATAACAATGCATAAGATGAAAATGAGATGGGATCCTTTGTGCTCCAAAATGGGGGATATTCATAGGATTTCCAAGTCCAGGGGTGAGGTGGCAGGAATCAACGGTCAAGATTGAGTCTGAAGATATCAAGGGTGAAATTGGAGGAGGTTGGAGAAGAGGTTGGAGAGAGGGACACTTGTCATCTCTATGGTGACAAGTGTCAAGGAGCCTTGCTCATAAGAGGGCAAGTGTCCAAGGGAGGAGACATGTGGCATAAGTGCCATGTGTCTCAAGGGGAGAATATCCACACCATAGGAGGTTAGGATAAGGAGGTTAGGATGTGCAAGATAGGATAGGGTTATGTGGAAAGGGTTAGGTTAGAGGGTGGTTAGGTTAGGTGGTTATAATTTAGGAAGCATGTGGGTAATTTGAATTTAAAAATTCAAATAATAGGAAAAGGCTATTTAACTTTCGACAACTCATAAATTGATTTGTTTTAATTAATTAGGGGATTAGAAGAAATGAATTAAATGGGGGGAGGACTAATTAATTCAAATTAATTAATCAAAGGGGACTATTGAATTGAACCTATGAAATAAATCCTTAGATTCATTAATAAGTAGATGAAAGAGGGAATTTAATCAAATTGCTAATGAATTCAATTAAATTGGGAAGGGGGATTAATTAAATAATTGCTTATTTAATTAATTATCTTTAGACCATTTTTAGGTGTATACACAAATGATATTAGCTATCTTATACAATGTCTCATTGGAGCAAGAATCCTATAAGCTACAAAAATGGGGTATATAACAAAATCTAGGAGGTATAACAAATATAGCTCTTTGCCTCTCCCTCATCATCGGGTGGAGGAGGTGGTGCCTGCTAACCAACATCCTATATGGGTGCCCTAGCTCCTTCAGATCAAGCCATATAATGAGAATATGACACAACCTATTGTGTTACTGGGACTGTTACACTATAAGCTACAACATAATAAGTTGCATGACTCATCTAATGCAAAACATCTCACTGAAGGGCATCTCGCTCTAATCTGATCTCTACGACCTATCGATCTCACTCTGCCAGCTTTGTCTATGCCACTATCAACTGATTGCAAACCTGTCACCCTCGCTCTCAAAGACCGTACTATGTCTGACATTTCCTACTCTCTCCCCATCTCCCCCTCTCCACCTCCCTGCTCATCCCTCTATTGTGTAACCTGCCTAGGAGCCATTCTCTCCTCACCTCCAACCTCTGTTACCCTAGTCCGGCAAGCCTCACCCCTAATAGCTCCTAAGGATCCACCCTCCCCTCTTTTTTATTGTCGACCTCCCACTGGTGCCCTACTACTACTAGCATCAGGATCCCCTCCTGTACATCTAGGTACATCCACTCTCCATCCTTGTACCTGACTCGGTACCTATGCCTATGCTGGTGCATCCTCCTCAACCTCATCTATAAGAGGTGCATTCTCTCCAGTAGCTATAAACTGAGGAAAGGGATGTCTCTGAAACCAATCTCTATATTGGGTTAATACCCTCACATCTGCCACATCCTCCAGGTACTCCCATCTTTGCGGTTGTAAACCTGATATCTCCTACATGCTTAAGGCATATGATAGTCTCGGTGCCCATCGTCATCTCTTCTCCTCCCCATATCTAGCATACGTCGTAAACTCCTGGGATATACTTTACAGTCTCCCATACTGTCTCAAAACCCTAGATACTATAAAACGCTCAATAATAGAAGTCAATCTGCCGATCACAAGTCTAGTCATAAACATATCTCTCTATTGTACCCTCCAATCGTCCCACGGCTCTAAACCCCTATATGGTATCCATACTATAGTGCTCAAGTCATCCAACTCCCTCCTCCAAAAATCAATCTTGCCCAGGTGGGCTTGTGTGACATAACCTGAGTTCCAGCATTCGATAGGTTGTTGTGCCTCTCTCGAATCATCTACAATAGGTCTACACATCGGGATATGCTCCCATGCCCATATCTACAAAACTAAGACACCTGCTACCATGCTCTTCCCTTCTCGATAGACAATCTCATGCATCTCATGGTACATATGAGCAACTAAGCACAAACCCCAACCTAATCTCATTGGATGAGTAAGCAACCTCTCTAGCATTCTGCCCCATCCACATAAAAATCCATGTTGTCCTCTATCAGGCATCACGAAACAACCAATCATGCCAGCCAAAATGCAAGCCAGAGGATACTCTGCACCATACCTTCTCATTAAATCGTCCCAAGTGATAGCACGATCAAGGATAGTCTCATCATGGAATATATGTCTAAGAGCCTCAATACTTGGTCATGGCGTAGAATCATAATCTACCTTATCTCCATCAAGTAGAATCCTCAATATCCTATAAATATCCTCTAGAGTGATCATCATCTCTCCCACCAGCAAATGAAAAGTGTTATGCTTATAATGGAAATGCTCAAGTAATGTGGTCAACATACCGTGATTCACACGAATATTGGGCATCTGTAACAAATATCCAAATCCACACAACCCTATGTGACCTCTCCATGCATCTGATAAATCACGCACTAATCTCATTGTCGGCGGATATGTGCACTGAAACTAAATATCTCACAACTAAATCTGCAAAATCGAACACACAAATCGTCAATACGTGATCAAATTTGCGCTAAGAATGTGTTAAACATGCTAAAGAATCCAAATTTCAACATTCAAAATTAACAACTGCTCTTTGGACCTTCAAACATACTTGTTGTTTTCCATACGAGTTACCATAGACAAGCAACAACTCATACGAGAAAACATAATGATTTGCACGAGTAAACAGACCCAAACGACAATTTAATACTCGTCAAACGATTAAATGGTCTCTCAAGAACATACTTGTATGATAGATGAGTAAACACCATACGAGAAACCCTACTTGCCCATACGACAAAAAAAGCAATGCCAAATACTCGTACGAGTAATAGATATAAACCTCATGATAAAACGGCACAACACAACTTCAAATGAAATTCAAAATGAAAAATTCAAAAAAATAGAAATTGAAAAGGCTTAAGATAGATCACTTATTATTTGGGGATAGTTCTGCGGTCGATTATGACATCTTTGGTGCTTGAATCAGTGCTCTTGAATTGAAATTGCCATTTTTGTTCGTAGGAGGTTTTTCAAATTTTTAACTTTGAAAGGTAAAAATGAATTGACAAAGACACATTGAACCCCTTGTATAGCCCAAACCCTAATTTTTAAACTTGCTCCGATGGACATAAAATTTGTACCCTTTCCTAAATCAACTGTTCTGAGTCCATTTTGGGATCAAAATCAAAATTTGATGTCAATTTTCTAGTCAAAATTTCACAATGCCAACCACTTAGCACTTTCATCCTCAAGTCAATTTTTGAATCATTTTGCGCTCAATTCAACTCTGATCTCAAATTAATTCTTACATCAATCTTCATGCTCAAATAATTATCATTACTAAATCTTTTTATCTTCTCAAACTTGCCTACAATTTTTGTACCCTCGCTATCTTTCGATTTTGCTCCTGAGGGGGCATACTCATAACATATTTTCAGTGATTATCATCATCTAAAGTTGAGCAAAAATATTTTCAGTCAAAGAAAATCAACTAAACCTTGTTACTAGGGGCATCTTAACTAAATCATGTTATATTAAATTGAGATTCTTCGATGTCAAATAAAGAAACCTCGAGGGGCATATCAATTTTTTGTCCTTATTTGAATCAATCTTCAAATCGATGTTCAATTTCATCGCTTCAAATCAAGTTGGACATTTTCTCTTGCTAAACGGTTCTTGCTCCATCAAGTTCAGAATCAGTTTTATCTCTTTGCTTAGTCAATTCTTGTTCAATCAAGTTCCAAATTGGTTGCATCTCTCACTCAATCAAGTTCTAGATCGATGCTTGTTTCTTAATCAATCAAGTTCAAGAATGGTATCTTTCTCTTTGTCGGTCCTTTTTCAATCAAGTTTAGGATCGGTATCGCTTTAATCAAATTTGTTCAATTGAATCACTTTAAATCAAGTTGAACATCTCGCTCTTCATCGGCTTGTGATCCATCAAGTTCAGAACTGATATCTATTTGACATCAATTATTCTTTGAACCAACCCACTGCTCACACATTAGTCATTGAAAATATTGTTCTTTGAGATTATTGCATCTTAGTTTAGCTTTTTGCATATTTAGTTTAATCATGATTTCTTGAATTCATCTAGCTTAATATTCATTTATCTAGCTTAATATTCATTCATCTAGCTTACTATTCATTCATCTAGCTTAATATTCATTCATCTAGCTTACTATTCATTCATCTAGCTTAACCTTGCATCCATTTAGCTTAATCTTGTTCTCATATAGATTAAATCCTTCGTCTTGGTGTATTCTAGTCACTGGTATTGCTTAGACAAATCTGAGAGCAAGTCTATACTTGCATCTTTTATAAGGAAATAGCTCGATTTGTTATGGTTTTTATACATGATTATATCTATCTAACCATGCATGCAACGACTTAATTGAAGTGTTGTGTCTTACAAATTGTAGATACTTATCCACTTTTCACACACACAATGTTATGTGTGAATGTTGGGTGTAATAACCCTTCATTAATGGTATTGTTGATTTTTTTGTCATGCCTTGGCAAAAATAGTTACTATGGCAGTTTTGATTAAATTTTTTCAAAGCTTTTAAGGTCATAGACAAAATTGATGAAGTTAAAATGTTTGTTGCTAACCAAGATCCATGCCAAGAGGAAAATAAACATGGGAATCATATCTTTTTTATTTTTTTCCCTCCATTCACACAACATGAGGTATAAGAGTTTTTTGGTAAGTTTGTATTGAAGATGGCTTCACAAAATGGTGTGATATTAGTAGTTGATTTAGGGCACATCACAATCATCAAGCAAGTATTCTCACAATAGAACAACACTAGTTGTCTCAAACTTTGTCCATATTGTAGAAGCAAAGAAGAGATGAATGACACATGTTGTAATGGCATGTTAGGGTAAAGAATCCTATGGCATATTGAAGAGGTCTCTCCTATCTTAGCGTGAAGAGTAAATTTTTGTTGAAGAGTCCGTATTACAGAGAATTTTTGGGGGGTTTTTATGATAGGTTGCAAACTCGCATGATAGTCAAATCTCATCAAGTAGTCAAAATGAAAGGAAAAGTTGGAGCTTTTGAGTCTTATCTGGAACTCAACCTCCAGTTTTTAGGTATGTGTCATGGGCTCTTTGGATTGTTCAGTTTATTAGTTTTAAAAGCACTATATTGAGGCAATTAGGCATGGTAAAGTATTAATGATGGGAAAAGAAAATGTAATAATGGTTGTTTGGTCTTAATAATAATTAGCCTTTGCATATTTTCTGCCATCCAAAAGTCTTGCAATAGTTGTTGAAGATAACAATAAGGAAAAGAGGGTGTGCAATCAATTGATAAAAATTATTAGAGCCAATTCTCATAAGAGAGCATACAAAGAACCAAGTATGAGGAAAACTTGCACTCGGATTTGTAGGTGGAGTGTGTGAGTTGTTGTAGAGAAATGTTCATGAGTGTGGAAATAGAGCATTAAACTGATGAATACTAAGAGGGGGGGGTGAATTAGTATGCCAAAAATTACTCTACTTAAACACTTTACTAGACTACCAGTAAACCGGTAAAACAGTTTAGCAAACAAACTAGTTAGCACACATGCAAACCAAATAGAAAATAATGCATTTACCCACAGAAGCACAAACACCATAACACAAGAGATTTTGACGTGGAAACCCAAATGGGAAAAACCACGGTGAGATGGAACTCACAAGTAACTATCTGCAGAATAGGAACCAGACCGGTTAAGGTCATACAATGTTCTTTACCAGAACAGATCCTATTAGGAATCTCAATCTCTGTTAGGAGATAAGTCCGATTAAAGACTACTTTGCTAGAGGATTTTAGATCCACAGATGTGAACCACCTTGTTAGAGGATTTACAAAAGGCTTTTGGGCCTACCCGGTTAAGGGCTTCAAACTTGTCGAAGATGTGAGTAATCAACAAGTGAGTGATCTAGAAAATAGCATAGATTGCTTGGTTAGATCCTTGATAGCTCATTCCTAATGCATTCTAGCATTACTTCAGTCTTCAAAACATTCATACTCTACCTCTCCACAGACTTGAACTTGTCTTCTGTGTTCACTCTTACAAAAACTCTTCAACCACCTTAAACCCTAGCAACTATTTAAAACCCTAGACATGATGTCCTTATAAAGGAATCTAATTTCATGTCGGTCCAATAGGATTACAATACAATTTCCTAGGTTCAATGCATCTAGACATATTTGGTAACACGACACAAAAAGCACCGCCAAAGTGTCGGCACCGCCAAACAATCGATGGATGGTAACTCATCACAAAATGTCGGTTGGTAACTCATCACAGAGTATTACCGGTTCATACAGAATACCAATTTAAGCAAAATACCGGTTGCCAGTTTGACAAAATGAAGACTGGGAAATATGAGTTGTGCCACATCATTCCTTTGTACCGCTTGAGATCCTCGAACCGCTTGGGGTCTTCATACCGCTTTAGATCGGTAAACACTTTCTGCAAAATACCGATAGTTTAAAGACTATAATACATCATACTGGTTGGAACAAATATCGGTTGAGCTTTAACTTATACATACAAAAAGTGATCTCAAGTCAAGTGTGTGTCCATCAATGACAATCACAGCATGAATCATCAAAAATACCAACAATCTGCCCCTTTGGCATTGATGGCAACACTTAGGAAAATTTTTACGTCTAAGTGTTTTACAACAAAAATATGCCATAATCAAAATTACTCCCCCTAAGCATATACACTATCCCTTTTGCCGAAAATACAATGTATACTACTCCTTAATAGAAATAACATGAAAGTATACATCAAAACATTCAAAATTTATACTTCTCCCCCTTTGCCAACAATGACAAAAGTATTGCAGACTAACCCATGTTTCATTAGTAGTAAAATAATAAGTGTTTATGACAGTAAAGAATAAAACTTGTCAAAAACTGATTTAAAGTCCTACAAAAATTGCTTCATGGATAAGGACCATGAGTCAAGTAGGGAGGTAGCCACCTCTTTCTTTGTCTGCATCTAGGAGACCTGTTCTTCCATGGAAACTATCGTGCTCAACTCTTGAGTGACCATTAGGGCATCAAGATTTAGATAGCACTTCTGGAGAATTTGCAGTCTTGGCAGTAGGACCAGTTGAAGTTCCTACAAATTTTGTGTTTGGTTGCTTATCTCTGCCTCTAGTCTTGCAGACTACAGTTGAAGTTGGTGAATAGTTTGTCCATATGTGGAAAAGCAATCATATGGCATCTTGAAGGTGCTAATAAATGACTGCATATCAGATTGCAGTGTGTCCTTCTGAGTAAGCACATCACCACAGAATAAATGAGGTTGGCAAATCTTGTTGAGTAGAAGATTGCCCTCATTCATTGCATCTCTAATGGCCTTTTGTGCCTTCTAGAGATCAGACTGTAGCTCTATTAGCTTTTTCACCAGGGCAGTGTCCAGAGCCTTTTGATGTTCCTTCTTGGCATTTGCTTCTGTGACCTCTTCCAGGATTTGTACCTGGTCTTCTACAACTAAGCATAGGAGCTTCAATTGTGCAAGTGAGGAATCGGTGTTGGGAAGGTTCGTACTGGGTATCAAACTGGTAAGTGTTTCCACTGTAGTTTGGATAACATCTTCCTCCTTTTTCCTCCTTAGAGCATCCAATCTCTCTTGAGAAAGCTTAATGCTCTGCAATAGCTCTGATTCATTTGCAGACTAGAGGTCAATAGGACTAGTAATTGCAACCGGTTTAGCCTGACTATCGGTTGCCATTGGAGTCTCTACCTGTGTGCTCTTTTCCACTGCTTCCTTGTCCTTGGCTTTTTGCTGGTCTTCTTGAGCCTTCCTCTGCTCCTCTTCCTCTTTCTTTCTTTTCTCTTCTTCTTGTCTCTTATCTTCATCTTTTTTCTTCTTCTCTTTTTCATCCTTCTTCTTCTCCTCTTCCTTCTTCCTCTTTTCCTCTTCCTATTTCTTCTCTTCCTCTTGTTTCTTATTTTCCTCTTCTTTTCTCTTCTTCTCCTCTTCTTTTCTTTTATCCTCTTCCTCTTTCTTCTTTTTCTCCTCTTCTTTTCTATTATCCTCTTCCTCTTTCTTCTTTTTCTCCTCTTTTCTCTTATCCGCTTGCTCTTTCCTCTTTTCCTCTTCTTTTCTCTTATCCTCTTCATCTGTTTGTTTCTTCTTTTTAGTTTCATGTTGCTTCTTTTCTTTTTCTTCCTTCTTTTCCTATCCTATTGCTTCTGATGGTGTATCCTAAGTAAAATTTTCACCATCTAAGGCGTCAACATCAATGGGGTCCATTTATTCTGTGACCGGTTCTTCTTCATTGTCATACACCTCATCCGGTTTGCTAGTTTCTAATTCTCGCTCAGCTTTTCTATTGGCTTCAGCCACTTGATGCATCTTAAGAGCTTCTTGAGCATGAGTATGTGTATCCTTGATCACTTCTTGACCCTTTCCTTCTAGTAACAGGAGTCTTCTTCTTCTCATGAAGAAGAGGTCTTTGTATTTATTCATAACTTTGAAAAGTTTTGAATTTGATACATCAGGAAAATGTTGAGCAAATATTTTCTCCCTCATTTCCTGCTCCTTTTCTATGGCAATACACCATTTATTGTCTAAAGAATTATACAAAGAATCTGGTGTCTCAAATCTAATTTCTGAAGGCGATAGGTCATTAACACACAAATACTTAATGATTTCCTATTCAATTGCTTCCTTTTCATCATCATTGAAGTCATCAAAACAATCAATTAAATCATTCAACACTTTTCTCCTAATATTCTTTATAGTTCTTTGACAATGTGTCAAAGGTTTGTAAGAAGAAATGTCAATATTTAATGGTGCAGATGATGTCTGTTCATTCTTTGTCTTTTTCTTTGTTTGCCTAGTCTTCTTCTTAGGCGGTTCTTCTGACATAGTTTCTTTTGAGTCAGGTGTATTTCTTTTTGTCTTCCACTTCCTCTTGAAGACTTTTGCAAGTGCTGCTTCTGGTTTCTTCTTAACTGGTGACCTCTTGGTCACTTTGGGACTAGCTACGGTAACTAGTGCCAATGCTAAAGGCACTGCCTTTCTTTTCTTTTCAGAGGGTTCTACAACCGGTGCAACCCTTTCCAAATATGTGTATGTTCTCTTTGCCTTAGGATCAAGGGGTGAGGTGATTAGGGTAGAAGCATACCCATCCAGCATATCATTCATTACCTCATAGCCCATAGGCTCTACTTCTTCCTGCCTAGCCTCAACAGCCTCCATTAAGCATTCATCCACTTTGATGGTGAAGTAGATGTCTTCCTCATACTTTTTGACTAAATCACTAGATATCCTTATCCTTTGGCTCATCTTGTGTCTGAACTCATCAAAGTATTTGTTCAGTGCTTCCGGATAGCCGGTTCCAACTACTTGTAGACTTTCCTTGATTTGTTTTGTTACTGGTTGGTCAGCAAACCACTGAATATCACCTACTCTTGGAAAGTAGCCTTGAAAGTAAAAGAACAACCCAACTAGTAGTTTTCTGAACTTGAATCTCAATGCATTGTCTTGTTTGATCAACTTGAGATTCAACATAAGTTGTCTTTGCATACAAGTGCATAGATCAAATGATGCATCCTCCTTGATCATCCTCTAAGTGACATTTACCACTGTAGCTAAGATATAATTAATTATGCTAGCAGAGAATGTCTTGTAACCTATCACCATGTAGGCATACTTGACCAGATCGTCCTTGATTGAGTTGACGGTCATGCTACATGAGTTGCTCACTGAATCGGTGAGCTTGGACATTTCAGTCTTGCTGACCTTCCTTAGGGCTGGCACTTCCCCTGTATTGCAGAAATTGGTGATGGCATGAATCACTTCCGGTGTGATATCATACGTCCGCTCGAGGTACATCTTGTCACCATGTACCCTACTTAGAATAATACGAATGTGATCATCCAAAAATTCTTCAAGAAAGTAAACTGCATTTTGGAGTTTCTTCTTTTCTAGAATGCTGAATTCTGGTTTAATCTTCTTATCCTTTCCGCAGAATAGGCTCAGCTGGGAATGGATCACAAGAGACCCTAGGTCTTTGATTTTGTAGTCTATGTAATCAGAAATCCCTTCTTCTACTATAACACCAGCCGATACTTGAGATAAGGCATTATATTTTGACTTTCATTGTATGAAGTCCATAGAATCAATAGTTGCACTAGAAGTATCATGAGATGCGGAAGCCATGATAAACAAAGAATTATGAAAAATACCTTCGTAGATTGAAATTTAGGGCTTCGCAATTTGAACTTCACTTGACACTCCTTTGATTGCAGAGATACCGCTTTGCATTCTACACTCCAACAAATGTTTTCTTCAGATTCTTCTTTGGGAATTTGATAAATTCTTTGATTTGCAGTGTAAATCAATTTCCTTCACTCTACACTTGAAAAACTTCTTCGCTCGAAAAATGATAAGTGAGAAATGATTTCAAAATTCCTTTTAAATAGGTTCTCCACCTACCATAATAAATGCTCCAATATTAGGGCGTAAACCCTAATTTGCCTTTTACCATTTCCGGTCTTCTGCCGACTGATAGGCATCTCATATCGGTGTAAACTAGGGGTTTGAAGTATTTTGTCATTTGCTCCCCCTAAGCTTTTCTGATGCTTAGTTTGCCAGTTCCATGATTTCCACACTAGGTGCAGAAACCAGTTCTTCTTGCAACACCACTGGTTTCTTTTTCCAGGTTTTGTTCATATCTGCTTGAACAATGTCAATATCAATCTTTCCTTCTGGAGTGACTGGTATGTCATCTGATATGTTCTTTCTTGTTTTGCAGAATTTGGCAATGTGACCCAGTTTGTTGCAATGATAGCAGACCATTCCATGTGCTCTCCAAGGTCCATTATTCATGTTACCATTCTTTCTCCTGCATGTTGCAGCAGTGTGACCATGACAATGATAGATCAAATAGTTTGCTCTCCATCCAATTGCTGCTTGATAGCCACTACTTCCTGACTGATAATTAAAGGTATTAAACCGGTTGTGATTCCGGTTCACAAAAGGTTCCAGACCAATTCCTTGAGTCCTCTGAGGATATCTTCTAGTGTTGTTCATAACAGACCTGCATTCAGATGCTCTATGCCCAAACTTGTTGCATGCATAACAATTACCATTGAACTTATTGGATCTAGGTACATTGTTTATAAAGTAAGGAAAATTATTGTAGGCTTTTCTCCTACATACATTGGCAGTATGTCCTTCTTTAAGACAATTAAAGCAAACAGGTTTAAACTTTTGCTTACCTTTATCTTTTGATGTTGGTTGTTTCTTCGATGCTCCAACATTTGCACCAGAGGTCTCACCTTCCTCATGACCAGAATAACCAAGTCCATTAGTATTCTTGACAGGTTTGGTAGATTCAAGCTTTTTCTCTAGCTTAACAGTACTCTTGTTGAACTTAGCAAGTATTTCCTTTGACTCGGAGAGTTCTTTGGAAATAGCAACATTTGTTTCCATCAAGTTTGCATTCTCAAAGATGGCCATGTTCAGTTCTCCTTGCATGTCTTCCTTTTCCACTTTGCTCGCATGGAGTTGAGCAGTTAGGGCACTAATCTCTTGCTTCAGCTTGGAGATTTCATGATCTTTGTCTTTTACCAGATCTTCAGCTTTCCTCCGGTTCTCAAGCTCTTAGCACATTCGAATAGTCAGTCCTTCCAACTCTTTTCTCAGGTTGGAATTGGATTCATTCAGCTTTTCTACTTCTTGAATTAGGGCTTCCATGTCTACTTAATCAGAAGAACTATTTTCAGATAGCTCCATCAGTTTTTCAGCATGTTCTCTCCTTTTTGCCTGAGAGGCCTTATATTTGACCATAAGATCATCATAGTTTTGCTCAGATTGAGTGAGCCAATGAGCAAGTTCCCTCATAGTGTATTCCCCATTATCTCTTTCCAAGTGGTTAGACTTATAGAAAGGTTGGCTCTGATACCAATTGATGAATACTAAGAGGGGGGGGGGTGAATTAGTATGCCAAAAATTACTATACTTAAACACTTTACTAGACTACCAGTAAACCGGTAAAACAATTTAGCAAACAAACCGGTAAGCACACATGCAAACCAAATAGCAAATAATGCATTTACCCATAGAAGCACAAACACCATAACACAAGAGATTTTGACGTGGAAACCCAAATGGGAAAAACCACGGTGAGATGGAACTCACAAGTAACTATCTACAGAATAGGAACCAGACTGGTTAAGGTCATACAATGTTCTTTACCAGAACAGATCCTATTAGGAATCTCAATCTCTGTTAGGAGATAAGTCCAATTAAAGACTACCTTGATAGAGGATTTTAGATCCACAGATGTGAACCACCTTGTTAGAGGATTTACAAAAGGCTTTTGGCCCTACCCAGTTAAGGGCTTCAGACTTGTTGAAGATGTGAGTAATCAACAAGTGAGTGATCTAGCAAATAGCATAGATTGCTTGGTTAGATCCTTGATAGCTTGTTCCTAATGCATTCCAGCATTACTTCAGTCTTCAACACATTCACACTCTGCCTCTCCACAGACCTGAACTTGTCTTCTGTGTTCACTCTTACAAAAACTCTTCAACTACCTTAAACCCTAGCAACTATTTAAAACCCCAGACATGATGTCCTTATAAAGGAATCTGATTTCATGTCAGTCCAATAGGATTACAATACAATTTCCTAGGTTCAATGCATCTAGACATATTTGGTAACACGACACAAAAAGCACCGCCAAAGTGTCAGCACCGCCAAACAATCGGTGGATGGTAACTTATCACAAAATGCCGGTTGGTAACTCATCATAGAGTATTACTGGTTCATACAAAATACTGGTTTAAGCAAAATAACGGTTGCTAGTTTGACAAAATGAAGACTAGGAAATATGAGTTGTGTCGCTTCATTCCTTCGTACCGCTTGAGATCCTAGAACCGCTTGGGGTCTTCATACCACTTCAGATTGGTAAACACTTTCTACAAAACATCGATAGTCTAAAGACTATAATACATCATACCGGTTGGAACAAATACTGGTTGAGCTTTAACTTATACATACAAAAAGTGATCTCAAGTCAAGTGTGTGTCCATCAATGACAATCACAGCATCAATCATAAAAAATGCCAACATAAACATGAGGTGGTCTTGCATTAGGATCGATGGGTGGAGTGTGTGATTTGCTGGAGAGATGATGTTTTTCAAAATGCAAACAAAGTGTTGAACATGATTTAGTCTTCCACCAGAATCTATGGGTGGAGTGTGTGAGTTATTGTAGAGCAATGTTACTGAGTGTGTGGACAAAGCATTGAACATGAGATAGTATTGCACCATTACTTGTGGGTGGAGTGTGTGAGTTATTAAAGAGAATTGTTCTTAAGCATGCAGATAGAGTGTTGAGCATGATGCATTCTAGTAGTAGGATTTATGGTGGAGTGTGTGTATGAGAAAGATGAAACAGGATCTTCTAGAGGATTTGTGGAGCAAGAGTTGTTGAGTGTGTAAAAAAAACACCAAATGTGTGATAGCTTACACTAGGACTTAAGAGTGTTGGTAAGAGGATTTGTGTAGAGGCTTCAAGAAAGTTGAAGATGGAAAATATGAAGAAGAAAATGACATTTGTCATTGGATGGATTTTAAGGATTCATGTACTTGTGAGAAGAGAGAGGAAATTAAGAGATAAAATGATAGAGATACAATAGTAGTTGAATGATATAAGAGTGGAGATTGAAAAGAGAAAAGAAAAGAAGAATAGAGGCAAGGGTGATTTTGTTTCTAATAATGTTTTGATTGCAAGAAAGAAGGAAGATGTAGTAGAGTGTCTTGCATGTGGCACTGAAGAAGAAGAAAATGATATAATAGAGGACTTGGAAGGTTGGATATTTGATTAAGAAATTTATGATGGAGATGAATAAGATGATGGGTTTGAAGAGAGATGTTTCTTTTGGTAGCATGGAGAATGAGAACAAAGAGGTTGCAACAAAGACAAAGATGAAAAACTTTGAGGGTCAATTATTTGATGAGAAATTTAATAAAGATGGAGATGTCATCTTCAGTACACCACCTTTTGTGCCCCTATTTTGGTGTTTCCTATCTTAGCTCTCTCCTAGGTCCATTTCCATCCTTCTCACCTTGAATCTGATGGCATCTGTTTGTATGGAGAACTGGACCTATTCCTCAAACTGTGCACCTTGATCTCCTGCTTGTTTGCCCTATTTTTGGTGGACCATGGAACTAGAGCATCTTTATCCTCCTTAAACATGACTTCATTCAAATATGTTAGTGCATTGTCTCGATTTGATGGTTTCAGTTGTCGATGTCTCAATTTGACCATTGGAGGTCCACCTAATTAGTAAATTACCTCAAATACCCTATATAAGAGCATTCTTCCTACTCATTTTCAGGGCTCATCCCATATCCTCATGCCATAACACACTATCCATCCATCAAGCATTTGTCATTAAGCATATTCAAGCATTCGAGACAACATTTCATCCCACTATATTATTCAAACATTTCAACATTATGGAGTAGTAAGTCTACATCAATCTGCATGCAAGCATGTAGGTTTGATTAGGTAATTCATGCTCATTTTATGTCAAGTCATGTTATTGCATCAACACTTGTGATCAAATCTAAAGAGAATTGCATCATCATCCATCATCAATTGCAACAGATTTGAGGTATATCATTCAACTCTTACTTCAATATTTCTATTTCCAAGTTCAATTCAGTTTAAGGGTTAATTCCAAACTTGGGGTTTGAACTAGGCAAAACCCCAGATCAACAACACCATTTTCCTTCTTTATATGTGTAGGTGATAGATCTAGTAGCCACGAACATAGATTCCAATAGAGGAGACAATGATGATTAGTTTTGACTTTTGCAAGGGAAAAAATAAGAGGACCAAGTTGCCTAGTGCCACACGATCTCAAGAAATTTTGATGAATTTTTTAGAACAAATTCTAAGCTACATTCTGATTTTGATAGTTTCATGTCTATCTGCATCTGACATCAAGAACTAGGATGCCTAGAGCCACACAGTCTTGCACTCTTGGGCCAAACTATTTGTCGCAAGTTCTTCTTTGTTTCTTCTACTCGAACTTAGCTCCATGTCTCAATTTCATTTCTATAACTTATTTTTTTTATTGTTTTATGTCAACTCTATATCATTCACCCTAGACCTAGCTTCCAATTTACACTCACAATTGCATCTTCAAATCAAATAAAGGGGAACAAAATCCAATCAACATTCAATCCTTTTCTCAATAGGAAGGAGGTTGAATCTATTGGGCCTATTCTCCCCCTTTAATTATTTAGGAAATAAGTGGATCTGTACTTATCCTTGTGGAACCCTATTTCCCATATTAAACACTATTAAAAAAGTAGCAAATATGTTTTGAATATTGAAATGATGAAAACCAATAAAATGTGTACTTTTTAGTGTATTTTATGTTTGTATATTTTAGAATTTTTTTTTTTAAAAACTGTATATATTTTGTTTATAAATCTGACACCATAATTTAGTTGTTGATAAAATGAAGTTACAAAGGACATCTCTCTTTATTTAATTAACTTTACTTTTCTTCCTTCAATATTTTTGTGTATTTATAACTTGAAACTTTAGTGCATGAATTTATTTTCTCCTAATATTGATAAATATATATTTTAAATTAATATTAAAATGTCCATGTATTAAAAACACAACCGTTTCTATGGGATAATAACTTTTATCTTAATAATTTATCTAAAATAGATAAAAGTTTAACACACACACACACACATAATTATTAAAAATATATGTATTCAAAATATATATTTAAAAAAATATTATTTATCTGAATAGGCAGTGATGAATACTTGATTAATATTTAAATTTTTCTCATCAAAACATGTAGAAATAACATATTATTTCTGCAAAGTCTTAGATAAAGATGCTGACAATGAAGAGAATTACAAAGAACTTTTCAAGTTCCTTACTGATGACTGAAGCCATGTGTGACTTTTCAAGTTCCTTACGGATGACTGGAGCCATGTGCTCAAACATGCATTGATTGGCTAGTTTTAGCTTTCTAGGCCTTTTGGTTTACATTGTTCAGATTTTTATATCGTTTTACTATTTGGTTAACTCTTTGTTGTTTTTGGTATTTGTTGTTAAGTTGTTGTCACTTTTTGTGCTGTAAGTTTTAATGCTACCAATGGACTATTAGTATAAAATATCAACACCCTTATTTTGTTGCTTTTAATATCAAAAACATATCATTTATACACTTTCTTTTCATTTTGCAAACAATTTTTAACAATAAATTAATCATTCAATAATAAAAAATAAATATCACCATCATTCAACCATTGTCCTATGTACCAATATTTTTATTAAATATAACTTTATTATTTTCATCAATGTACACTTTAGTTGAACATATGGTTTCACTATCCATTTGACCCAATCATGTCTATATTCAATTCCCAATATTTCATTATTATTATTTTTTGGGTATAATGATCTTCCTTTTAAAGCTGACAAATCAGCTCTTCCTAGCTTGGAAACTTTCAAACCCACCTTGGACTAAGATTAATATCCAAAGATTTTTCAAACTAAACATGAAAAATGTGCTAAAAAACATTTGAATCTCCCCAACTTCGTATTTAATCAGCAAGCATTATCATAGAAACTAAAAGGAGTATGTAATTGAATAAAATTAGTTTAAAACATACATGGATTACCCGAAGGGAAGGTTTCTCTTACTACTCTATTATCCAATTTATAATAATTATTATCATTTAATATTAAATTGAATAATAATTTTAATTCAAATATTTTATCATAAGCAAATAATTTGAAAATGATTAAAATGAGATAATAGAAAGCTATTAATAAATATTGTTTAGAAATTTATTATTATTTTCATTATTTATTAAAATTACAAAATGTTATGTAAGACATCAATTTTTTTTATAAATTCATATAATCATTTATTGCATAACAAAATAAAATATTGACAAATATAACATATAAATTTTTTAATCATATCAAATCGAGGTCAATAAGTTTGACTCGAAGAGCAATATCCAAAATGAGGACGTTGGGGGTTCAAGCTCGTCGACCTACTTTATGTTTTTTATTATTAATAATAAAATTTTCAATAACTTGACCACTTTTATAAAATTAAAAAAAAAAATGACTCAAAAACTACACATTTAAATTATAATAACAATATCATAATGATAATCACATCAATAATAAATTCCCAAACATCAAAATTATTTTAGATAATAAAATTTAGATCAAAATAAAAACTAAAATATTTATATACCATCTAAATCTTTAATTTGACATAAACTAATTTATATATATTCTACCTAAATCCACACATTTACCGAGTGACGAACTTGTAAAATAAAATTAATATTCATTCTTAACATTATTTTTCCTTCTCATAAAGTCAAACTACTTTACCATCATTTCTCTTATGAAATTCCCACTCCACATTCTTGGATGTTTTCCACGTTTGATTTCCATTAACTAATTCCCATGTGCATTATAATAAGTACTAACTCAAAGTAAAGACAAATATTTTATATGACAAAACAAATCTTTATAAAAATAGAGGACTCACACCCCATTTTCTCATTTGAGAAAATAGAGGACCCCCTTTTTTTTGGTTTTCTTTTGTCTTGTTTTTCTTTCCTCCTTTGTCTTTCCCTCATTGTGTTGGTTTTTCCCCCTTCCTTTCTCTTTTCCTTCCTTTTTTTCCCCCTTGTTTGTTTCTTCCTCTTCCTTTTTATTCCTTTTTTGCCCTTTTGAGCTTGCGAGGATTGAGGATGCAAGGTTCCCCTCCCCTTTCAAGGACCAGGATCCTCAATCCCTAACCCCCGCGATGTCTATGTTGGACGGTTCCCATATCGGGGATAAGAGATGTTAGTACCCCCAATGCATCCTAGGCAAGGATCGGGGGTTGGGGATGTTGGTACCCCTATCACGCATGCATTTAATGTGGCCTGTGTGGCCTATAATCATGGAACCCCATTCATTTTACCACTTTATGTTGCACATATAAGACAATTCTAGATCTATTTCAAGTGTTTTTATGAAGAGGCAAAGCGGGTATTTAGTAGATTGTTGGTTTTGTCAAGTTGTTGACCATCTGCCTAGGTAGGGTTTTGCTCTTTTTTCTTCTCTCTTTCACTTTGTTTTCTTTTCTTCTCTTTCTATTGTTTGTGTTAGGGGTTCCTTTTTGTTTCATGGTTTTGTGCTTTAGGACGTGTTCAAAGCCTCGTCCTTCCATCAACTCATTCAATTCTACGTTATGAGCCTTTCATTTACTCCACAAAGCCAATAGGCTCATGTGTGCCTCATTGTTTTTGGTGGTTGTTTCTCCATTTGGTTTCAGTTAGGGTAGTTGTGGTATTTTAGGGTTGTATTTCCTATATTTTCTAAGCTACTTTTAGTAAATTTTAAGCAATATTATGTGAGTTGGTCAAATGACAAAAATTGATGCCCTAATTGGGGATTAGAGATGTGATATCCCCACATCCTTGCACCCATGTTTTAGACTTAGAAATCTTTTGGGCTTCAATCCATAGTAAGGGTCAGGGATGTCATGTCCTTGATACCCATATTGGGGATTAGGGATGTTACATCCCCAAACCTATAACCATGTAAAACATAATGGTAGGTATTGGGGGCATTGCCACCCTTGACCCCCGATGGTCTTTCCAAGAAAGGATCATGGATAGAAATTACCTTAACCCCCAACTCATTTTTTGCCCACTTTAATAGCAAGGATCAGAGGTAGCAATACCCCCAACCCTTAAAGGTATTTACAACACTTGAATGCAAAGATCGAGGATGTTACTACCCCCGACCCCCAAAAAGTGTTGTTTACTCTCAATAACACAACATAGTTTTTAGATTAGTTTAATGCTTTTTTTATTTGGTTTTTTCCTTCAATAAGATGTTTTCATTAGATTTGTAGTTGTTTTTTGGTTTAATAAAGCTCCTAATCCATGTTGTTTGTGAGTGTTGATCTGGTGATATCACAACAAAGAGTCATTCCAATGAAGTATAAATTCAATGGCTACCTTCTGTCGATGAAGTTGCATTTTGTGGATCGAGAAATTACTGATACAGATATTGGCCATGTGGACTTCAAATACTTCCTACAAAGAATGGTCACCCCAGCTGGAAGGACTATAGGGGCCACTTCATTGGTTAGATCAAGATTGGTGCATACAATTGGCTTTCCTACTACACTCCAATCTCCAGATTTGGTTATGGCATGTGCATCAAAGTACAACTTAGACGAGTGAAGAGTTTATAGTCCTTTGGGAGATGTTATCCTAGACATTTCACCAAATTCCATTGAAGATGCACTTCACATCCAGAAGCATGACACCTATGCCAAAGTGGCAGTTGCATGCAAGGAACAATACTATAATGTGGAAAGGGATACCATGCAGTTAATAAATGAGAGCTTGATGGAGAAGACTAAGAAGTAGAGTCAACTCAAATAAATAAAAATCATAGATTAAGCATATTTTCATGTTGATTCAAGAGACTATGTCACTCTCCTCAGCGGGGTGGTAGGGTTGTCAGATGCAAAGTAATTCCACCCATGTGTGTCATTGTTCATAGAGACCAACCTTGTTAGAAAAGAATTCATATACTGGGGGAGGATGATAACTGACAACCTAGATGAACAATTACTAATAGTGAAGGACCCCAAGTTTTATATGACCACCTATATTGTCTATTTATTTGCAACACAATCCACTTATCTAGGATTGAGAAAAGAAGAGTCTCCTAAAGACCAAAATGCACATGTTTATGATATTTATCCTGAATTGTAGGTTGAATGAAGCAAGAAGAGTTACTATACTATAAATGAATTCTTTTTATTTGCAGTGATAAGGTCTATTGACCTGGAGATTTCAGAAAAAAGACTATCCCAAGAAGCTGCAAAGGAGGTTCATCATTTTGGAAGTTACTTTATTCAATTTAGAGCATTCACCTACATTTGGGTTGCAAGATGCATTGTTTCTCCTCATAAGTTTCCCCAATATCCATGTGATGGGATAGTTGTCCTTGAATTATGCAGACAAATTGAGCATTGGTAAAGAGAAAACATAAGTCATACTTCTATTTACTTGTTAGTGTGGGTGCATAGTCATGTCAAGAGATGAAAGCTTAAAAGAGTGTTGAAGTGAGCTCTTGGAGTTTTCTCTAAGATTATTGAAGATTGAGTGCAATACATTTGACTCAGTCCATACATTCAATAAATCATAGGCTCACATTTCAAACATGTACCTGATATTGATGATCATTAGACGAATTGTGTAGATGATCATGAAGTAAGAGTTTAGGATTTTTATAGATTAGATCTTTCTCTAGCTCATCAAAATGAAAAATTATGGATATTAGATGAGGCTATAAAGCATGATAATGAAAATAGGTTGCATCCCCTCTATGAGGAAAAGATAATTTTTTATATTTCAATTCATAATTTTGACCCCAATTGCTTGGAGCTCGAAGATTTGAGTGAGAGAGATAAATATATGAAACATTTTACCAATGAATGGTTGAGTTTCCCATATAAGATTCTACCTATTCTTAAGGTGGAGACTCGATCATCGCAAGATGGGGAAATAACCTCAAAAATTAGGAAAGCTCCTTCCTCATCCAAAAAACAACATCCATCTAAGAACCCTATAGGGCATGCAAGGCCATATGTAGAACAAATTCTACTAAAAGTGTGCAAACAAATGAAGAATAAGAAATGAACTCAAGGGGAGCCTTCTTCTAGAACTTCTTAGGCCAAGAAATGAAAAGAAATGCCTTCTACTCCGATGGTTCCTCCCTAATCCCCTATCCATCAAAGAGCAAGATCAACCAGAGTGAAGGAGAATTCTAAGGAGGTTCCTGAGGAAGACACTGTGGTATACAAATGGTTGAGAAAAGGTCCCAAAGGACCTCCTCCTATAAGAGTAATTCAAGATTGATCAAAGGATGAAGAGGAGGATCTTGGACCACAATTGCAGAGAGGCAAGAAGATGAGGCTTGACACCCCAATGCAACAACAAGGTGACCAAGCACATCAAACTTCTATTGTGACTCCTACTGCACCACAAACCATGAATCTCCAAGGAGAAGGCCCTCAACCATATTATTCTATAGAGGTGCCACTAGAGAAAGTTGTTGAACATGAGTTTCCTTGAGAAACTATACACATAAAAACTGATATAGAGGCAAAAGATGTTAAATAAGTTTATCTAGAGAAACAAACATTTGAAGACAAAGAAGTGAGAATTGAAGAAGACTTTCCTCAAGAAAATGTGTCACAAGAGGAGATACCACAAGAAAATATTCAGGTCCTTACAAGTCAAATGCACTCACAGCCTCCTAGTATCACTTCAAAAACCAAGGCTTTTGACAAGGCTAGTGAGGAATATTTACTTTCTATGTTGGGAAGAGATATTGGAGAAGAACATAAACAAGTGCAAGGTAATCTCCCATGACATAGTGAGCAACAAATAGATGAGCCTCCATCCCAATAAGAGCAATAGATGATCCATTAGAAACAACCACAAGAATATTTATTTGTGTCTCCTAATAAAAAACAACATCAAGAACTTAATACATCTATGGTAGAAGAAGAGCATGATGAGAAACCAAGGGAGTGTTAACAAGAAAATAATCAAGAAGAAATTGATCATACATAGGATGAAGAGATTTGTGAGGATGTGGGAGGCCAAAGAGATGAACAAATTGAAAATATTGAAGATCAATTGATAGAGCTCCAAAATAATGTAGGTCAACAACAAATGAAAATAATAAATGCAGGTTCAACTCTTGCTTGGTTTGCAAAGAAATTTGCACGAAGACAGAGATAAATGGAAGTGGAAGAATTTGATTTCTCAATGCTTGAGAAGATATTCAAAACAATTGAGCCTAATAAATGAGAAAGGAAACTTTCAATAGTCACTATTGATGCATCTGGGCACCAAAAGGCCCAAATAGTTATGCCCTTGGTAGAAAAATTGGAAAGTAAGATGTGAACAAAGTATTACCAAATGCATGAAATAAATTTGGTACAAAAAAACAAAGAAGGAGAAAGGAATTCCTTGCAAAAAGCTATAGATGCAATATTTTGAAGGGTGGACAAAGAGGAAGAGACCAAGGAAGAATTGAAGGCTCAAAACGCAGACTTAAGGAAGCATATTAGTCAACTCTTTAGTCCAATTGATGTAGATTCTCCTTCTACAAGAATACAAGTTGCATTGATACAAGCCTTCAAGGATAAAATTCATAAGGATTGTTCACCTCAAATAATTGAAGAGATAATAGCTACTAAGTAACATTTGGAAATAATGAAAGCCAAACTCCCTTAATTTGAAGATAGTAAGAAGTCTCAGTCTTTTATAAACAATCTATTAAAATACACTAAAACACTAGATATTGAAGAACTTCAAAATGTGGTAGAAAGTTACTAGCAACATTTTTCAAAGATAATGGTGAATTAGTGAAGTGAAATACTTCAAGTTTTGACACAAATTTTAAAGTGTACAAGTGAAGGACAGTCAACTAGAAAATACAATTGTCTTCAGTTGTTTGGCTAGTTAAGTTCTACTTTTGTAGAGGTCGAATGTAACAAATAAATGGATAATTATTTATTGTTTTTCATGTCCAAAAATATCCAACAATTTTTAGTTGAAGTGTAGCAAAAAAGGGATAGAAAACCCACGTTTTTATAGGCAAACCTGTGAGGAAAATAACAATGGTTCAAAATGGTGGTAAAAATTGCATTTTTTTTTATAGATTTGGTCGACCAAATCAGTCATCTACCTCTTGGATAGAGTTTGGGGAGCTATATCTTTATTTTAGGAGCAACATTAGGTTGTTTTCTAGCTGATTTCAATAAATTTTGGGCTTTAATTTTGACCAGAAACCCTAATTTTGGGTTTAAAAATATGCACTTGTAAACTCTATATAAACCCTTATTTTGATTGTAAAAAGGGTTGGATTGTTCACATATGCATTTTCATGAGATATTAATGCAATTTTTGGTGATGGTTTATTGTTGAATTTTGTGAAGTTTGAATGAAGTGTGTTTGTATTTCATATCTCAATTTGTGTCAATGATTCGAACAAGCTTGGTAATTGGTACTATTCTTCATTATATTATTCAATAGAAAAGATAACTTGGTTGAATTATTATATTGGAGAGAATTTTAAGGATTTCTCTTGTATTTGTGCATGAGTATGGCCTTACATTTTTGATAAATTCTGAAAAAATTATTTATTATCATATTCCTTTGGTGATTGCATTGTATTTGTATAAATTGTGCTAATCTAATTTATGCAAGTATGATTGAATTAATGTGATCTTACCATAAAATATTTGAATGATCTTGTGATGAATATTGTTTGATAGATTTGTTTTCAAAATGTTTCCCTAACCTTCAATATATTGTCATTTATTTTATGCTAAAGAAATTAGAGTAGGATTGTTAGAATAGAATTGTTATTTTCAAATTATGTTTGCAGATCCAAATTAAAAAATATAAAAAAATAAGAAGGTTTTAGGCATCTATAATTAAGGACATCATAATTCCAGTCTTTGGGAATACCAGTGGGTCCCCTCATTTACAATCACATTCATTCTCATTGTATTATCTTTTGCAGCTATGACCTAGCCTTATGGAATTTTGGAGTGGATTTTTCTCTACTTTTCAAGAGAGAAGCTTCACTCGTAGATCTCCTACCGTTGGTTGTGATAACACCACAGTCAACATAATTGGCACTATAAGAGGTCCTACTACTTAAAATCTAGAAAATATAGTGTCTTTCTCACCTGAGCAGTATGAGAGGTTCTTACAATCCACTCTTAAGAAAGGGGAGTTTCTTGAACTCTCCCAACACAAAAAGATAAGAACCAATAATGGAAAATCTATAGGTGATACATCATTTGCACCACATCCCTCTCAAGGTTTCCAAAGTCTAGCCATCATAATTCCTTTGATAAATCCCATAGGAGGTGTTGTTAAAATTATGGCCCAAATGACTTTCTTCACCAATATTGTGAGTTCACCCCTAGATTTGATTTATTATTAGTCATTGCATGATCTACCTAAGAATCCTAAATTTTTTTATCCCAAGTATATATATGGTGAATTCGAAATAGTAGAAGAACATATTAAGATGTTCAAGGAAATTTTCAATAAAAAAGAATTCCACCATCAAGTTGTGGTAATACTTTGTTCCTTTATTCTCTAGGCGAGTTTTCCTATAGATGGTATGACAATTTTCCATGTAATACCTTAACCTCATGGAAAGACTTAGAAAACAATTTTTGGGCCAATTATTATCTGCATTGACCTTGCAATTCTATATCACCTTGTAGAGGAGGGGATTTGTCACCTCCAAGATGATGAATCTTAGAGGACAAAATGATCCGCTACTACCTCACTCGAACTGGTGCTAAGGTGAGCCAGGGGATAAAATTAATAGAATTAAACAGTTTACTGCAATTCAAGGCTCTCGAATGACTCTATCAAGCCTCTGTCAAAAGGACGAGCACCTAGGTTTGGGACACCAACGTGGTGCACTGTCGTCCTGTATGGACAAGGTATAGAGTTTGTACAGAAAGTTCCACGTGCAATTCTAATGCAATATAATACAAAAAATAATGAAGATAAGCTAGTAAACGCGATATAAGAAATAACCAAGATAAATTGGAAGGAGAAAAGGGAAGAGAATAGACAAACAATAGGTCCACGCTATGAAGCCTCGAGACAAATAAATGTTCTCTAATGCATCCTGCACACAAGCCAAAAAGGAAAAATGTTTGGGGCTTCTTGGGGACTTGCCTCAGTCAAATCCTTGTTTTGGTGTTTCCACCTCCACAGACAACCAGATAGATTGATAGAATAAAAGATAAATGAAAGATACAATAAATGATAAATGATAAATGATAGAAGAGGGATGTGATAAATCCCAAGATACCCAAAGACAGGATAAATGGATAGATATTACCAAAGAGGCTTGAGAAATCCAAGAGAGTTGTAAAAGAATACTATGAGGGCTTGAGAGTGCTATAGAAAAATAGACTGTTGTAGTAAGTGAGAGAGAGAGAGATGAAGAAAATTGTGAGAGCCCAAAGAATAAGAGAGATTGTGGCTAGAATCTAGAGAGCTTGAATGAAGAGGATAGATTTAAAATGAGAGAAGAGGAGGGAAAAGAAGGTTGGCAATCTATTTGAAAGGTTTGAGGCCATTTCCACCGACATACGCAGGTGACAAGTGGAAAGGCGCGCTCAGAACCGTCATTCGAACGTTAAGATGTCGCAGGACAAATGCACGATGCACAGACATCTGCGCAACACACTAGTATCCAAATGAATCACACACAAAAAAAACATGAGACAAGGGATACATGTGGCTAACGAGGAACAAAAGATAAAGGATAGCTGGTAAAAGGTGTCTTGAGGATCCTGAGAGGGAAAAGGCTGATTCAAGGGCTGAAGTGAGCCTAATCAAGTACTAGGGGAATGGACACCAAAGTGGTTACAAAATATGTAGGTCGAATTACAAAGGGGTATACAATTTTTGACACTACACCTGTTTGTCTTAGCCAAAAGGGAACCCACTAAACCCATTGCCATCTTTAACCATTGATTCCATGTAGGCTATATCAACATTTGGTTACACCTTATGCAATTCCTGAACCTACAACAATTCAATTATATTTAAAATCACTTGATCCCCTCATTTTTTTGATCATTAAAAGACTTCCTGATAATGAGATTGATACTTTGCAAAAGATGTATGATCATGAGGCAATTATTGCGAGGCAAATGGACCCAAGAGGGGCTAGAAATTTTCTGGTTGTCCCATCTTTGATTAGTTCAAGTCATAACAACCCAATTCCTGCCCTAAATCAAGTCATTTCTAGTCATACACCTATATTAAACCCAATAGATGTCCCACAAGTAGCTAATACAACTCCCTTGCTGATGTAGCCAGTTTATGTGCTACCAAATACAACATTCTTTTTAGCAGCAAGTTCAACAAAGGAAAGATTAGAATTCACTGTTGGCATCTGAATTGGAATTTGTTAAAAAGAAACTATCCCAAGTGATTAGAGAATTGACAGAGTTAAGGTTGAACCCACCTTTTTATCATTAGCAAGACACTCATGTTGTTTCTCTAGGTGCTGGTTCTAATTTCAATTCTGAGAACTATAATTAAAATATTCAAAATTTTGGTAACAAAAGTTATGGACATCAAAGACCCAATAGGATTTGGAGTACAAGGCCTAACAATGGAAGCCTCCCTATCCTAGTAGAGAATGAAAATTTTTGTAAATTCTTCAAACCTAATCTTGCCACACATGGGTGCTAATTGCATGAAATTTTCAACCATTTGGAGATTCATTGTGGAGAGATACAAAAAGAAATTCAAATTATGCAAGAAATTCAACCACCACCTTCTCAACCTATGAATACATTGATGTTTGACTCTTATGTCTTGACAAGTGAGGTTTCTCTTGTAGCTGCAAATAAAAACTGAAGAAGGAGTTTGTCTTTTCTTTTCAGAAGGAGAATGAAATGGTGTTGGTAGAAGTGCATGCTTTTCAGAGCCAGAATCAAAGTAATTACAATCTAAGGAGCAAGAAGGATCCTTTGATTGATAGTATTCCTCTAGGGTCAATTCCTATGCCATTGGATCCTCATACAAGTAATACACCTACTAGTCCCAAATGATTTGATAGTTCCACATATAAATCAACATATGCACCTCTATTTGTTAAAATGTAATGTCCCCTTCTCCTTAGCATGCGGACAATCATGAGGTTGGCCTATTATTTGACCCTCGTAGGCTAAGGTGTTGATCAGAGGATTGGTTGGTGGATACGAATGGATTCATATTTTTATTTCTTCATGGTTTTGATGAGATTACACGTATGAGGTTATAATCGCACTTTATAATATAATATTTTTTTATTTAATAATTAAAGTGTAAAAATAGAATATGAGTTAGTTAAAGAAGAATCTTCTAGAAGGAACCAATCATGTGCAAAAATAAGGATAAATAGGGGAGGTTGGATCATTGTGCATGATCGATGATTTGGCATATTCTCTTGTATTGTGGTTGTGGAACCAAGGGTCATCCATAGATTTGGTCTTAGGGATCAATACCTCCCTTTGATCCACATAACTTAGGGGGTGAGAGATCCTCCTAAGGGTTGCCTTGAGAGTGGGGGGCATTCAGTTCTTCATATTGAGCTAATTGAGTTTTGATATCAGTTTCTAGGGTGTACGATTTGTTGAAGACTTCAGCTCTTGGGTGTATGGTGTTTCAGCGCATCACTTTGACATTCATATGCATCAAATTTATTAAGGAGACTAAGCGATTCATCTAGGAGCACTTTGAAGGAGAAACAAGGTGATTGTTGGTGATATTCTTAGATTTGAAGTAGTTCAACTTAGACCTCCCATACCTACGATTTTGCTCTTAGGTAATTGTGGATGCACCATTTCAAGACTTTGAAGACATCAACATTTTGTGTGAAGTAAGGCAACTCTTTTGAAGGCAATTTGATGGAGATTTTGTGAAGATTCAGTGATATGTCAATCTAAATCAAAAATCATATCAGACCTTTACTTCTTGCAAAATTGCCCACAAGTCCTCTATTTGGCATCTAACTTCATCCGAGGAGAAGGAGATTATTTTCAGAGGTTTTGGCAAGGGTTAAGAAGTTGTTCACAATATATTTTCAGACCTCCATTGCTCAACATGGATGATTTGGATACTTGTTCAATTTGGCAAGAGGAGGCACCTAAAATTAGGGATATTGATTGCTTCTTCAAACTCCAAGCTAGGCAACTTCAAACTAGTTTTCTTGGCATCATTTCATTTACTTTCAGTTATATATGTGTAAATCCATGACTTGCCATTTATACTCATACATTCTGAAAATTATCATTATTAGCCAAGAGTCTTTAGCTCTAATCTAGACATTGTAATGAGTCTATCGCCTTTAATAAAGGGAGATATAAGGTTTCTTTAGTCTACATTTTGTTTCATGATTGCATGCCAACTATTTGTCATAGTTATAGTCTATTATAGTCACATATTTTTGCATACTAATTTATGATATTTCATCCAACATTAAGAATTATAAATGCATTATTATCTTAGATCATTATTATATTGTTTGCAGGTCACCCATGTTGATAAAACACAATTTTATGTTGTCAAAACAAGTCTAAAGTTTTTGTATCAGTCATATGCCAAGTGTTTGACGAAATATCTTGGCTGCAAAGATCAAAATTTCATAACAGAATTGGTAAGGGATATTACATAAAACTCCTTCACTTCCTATGGACAAGTACACTATGGTGGATGAGTTGAAGAAGACCAATTTTAACATGTCAATGTGTGATATACTTCAAAGCTTCCTAATTAAGAGAGAGGCACTAATCAAATCCTTAGAGAATCCTAGAAGCAATAGTGAATCACAATCTTCAATGAATCAAGTGTCTAGTGTGAATGTAATTGAAGATATTCCTACCATGTACAAAGATAAGGTGCCTCCATTCTTATTAATCATGCAATTTTTTGGAAAGAATGTACATAATTGTTTGATAGATTCTAGTGCTTCTTATATTTTCATGCCTTATTCTATTTGTCAAAACATGGGATTGGCCCTTCATCCAACCAATAGAATTGTTATTCAATTAGACAAATGTGAAGTTAAGGTGATTGGAGTGCTCAAGAATGTACACATTCAATTGGTTGTTGATCCACACATTCAAGAATATATCAATATACATGATGTGGACATTCCTAAGTTGTATGGAATTATCCTTAGTCATGAATGGACTAAGTTCTTAAGAGGATGGCTTTCAACAAATCTCACACATCTATGGCTGCAATGGAGATGCACAACCAATTAGATAAAGATTGATATTGAGCTGAAGTTAAAGAAGATGATCACTGATTACAATGGCTTGAATGAAGTTGTAAACTTTGTGGAAGCTGATTTAGGAGTTTACTAGTTAGATAAAATCTTTACCATCAACCATAAGGAAGAAACTGATTAAGAAGAAAGTCCAATTGCTAGTGTACAAGAGTTCACTCCTAGTGACACTTCATTTAAAGAATTCAATAACAAATTGGCTAAAAACTTAAGGAACTTGGGCAGTTAGATTCATCAATAATATTATTACTAGTATGGTGTCACATACATCACTAAGAGAATTCAGAGTTCTCCTACCCCACTTATCAAGATGTGATGGTAAGAGTCAAGCTCAAGTTTCTTCAAAAATCACATCACAAATTTTTTAATTCAGGCGAACAAACTAGTGAGTTAGAAAGTGATCCTTATGAAGATATTTTAGATGATCTTAACATTGAGGTAGAGCCTACCCCTTTCAAGGATTCAAAGGATATAGTTGGTGATCCATCCACCATCTCCCAATTGGATCAATAGGAGGATTTAGGAAAAATTTAACACTCCTCACAACTTGAATCAAAAGGAGAGAGTTGTTGGCAATTGAAACTCATTGGAATCATATGTTGTCATTGATAGCAACAAGATTCTATTGAAGGCATACACCATCAGATACCGGCATTAAGTATTCAGGGTCATCATCGACACCGACACCGACATCCAGCATTTCAGTGAAACCAACATCAGTCTAGATCGGAAAGGTTTTATTGTAAAATCATTTTGTATTGGGCCGACATTGTATATATTTTATATTGTAAGACAACATAAGGCATATTGTTTGTAAGGTTATATAAGTCAGTCTATTAGGTCATTTTGATATAATACTGATATAAGAGAATAATAGAAGAACTCTGTGATGTGAAGGATATGTATGTAGATCATTTGAATGCGAATGTAATATCATGCTATGATCAGTAGATAGTTTATAAAGTATTCTTGGAGGAAGAGGAGATACTAGTAGAGTTCAAGGTTTATGAACCGGTACAGAACAGAGCTTTAATTGAAACTCTTTTTTGCATTGTAGATGCATTTTGTGATTTCACCAGTATTGTTTTATTTCAGCAGAAGCTTGTAGTCGGTGAGACTCTTTTGTGTTGAGAAGTGCCTTCCTGCATGTGTAAGCCCCCATGCTATGTAATATCTTTCATATGGCCAGTGAATTGATATTGTGGGTCACAAATGCCACCGTGGGTTTTCCTCTTTGAGGTTTTCCATGTATAAATTTTGTGTGTTATGGTGTTCACTTATGTGGCTGGTTTATTTGGTTCATGTTATATGTTTCTTCATTTACCAGTTTATATGTGTATGTTATAAAAAGTTAAAATCTTGTGATATTGATAGAACACTGATTCACCCCCCCCCCCCCTCTCAGTGTTCTTGGGTTCATTGTATTCCAACAATTGGTATCAAAGCTTGGTACCCTGGAGGAAGTTTAACAACTTGAGGAAGATCCTAAAATTGGAATCATTGAACATGGCTATGGAGAATCAACTTGAGATGGCACTTGAGGACTATGATGTTGAAAGGATGAAGAACATGAAACTACAAGATGATTTGAATTCTGCTAATGAATTCATTCTTATTCTGCAAGAAAGGTTATCATCTGCTCAAGCTAAGAGAAATGAACTTTTGCAAAACCAGGATGATGAAGAGAAAAATGCACTTAAGGAACACTGTTAGAAGCTGGTCAAGAAAACATACTCATGAAGAATGAAATGCAAGACCTGACTATGAGATTATAAAAAGATATTGAGGACATAAAGAAGAAGGAAGAAAAATTTGTTATATCTCTAAAGTACAGTTTGATGAATGTGCCAGATTGACTCATGAGAATAATCTATTGAGAACTAATTTGGTACACTCTCAGAATAATGAACAAGATCTTGAAAGACAAATAACTACTCTGAGAGATGATCTGACTACTGCAAGTGAATATAAATAATAATTTAGGATTAGTGTTGCATAGTTGGATGATTTATTGAAAAGACAAAGGCAGAGTGAAGATTCTAGAGGACTTGGATTTGTACAAGGTGAAAGCTCTGGTACTACAAATGAAGATCAGACAATCGGTATGCAAAACTCATCAGACTAGAGGAAACCGGTAAGGCAATCTAATGCTTACAAATTCAATGGTAGATGTTTTGTTTGTAATAAATTTGGGCATATGGCTAGACAATGTAGAAATAGACCAAATCAAAAGTACAATTCAGTTCTTGGTCAATGTACAAATTGCAAGAAATATGGTCATTAGTCAAAAGATTGCAGAATGAATGTTAAATGTCATGCATGTGGAAAGTTTGGTCATTTGGCTAATCAATGTAGGTCAAGGAATGACACCGGATATGTAAAAGAAATTCAAAAGAACAATGTTACATGTTATGTATGCAACAAAATAGGTCATATTGCTAAGTACTACAGAAGCAAGTCTACATCGGTTAGCAATAATAAAGAAAATGAGAAAGGGAAGAAGAAGGTAGATCAAATACAATAAGATCATACCAAGAGATGGGTTACAAAATCTGAAGAACCAAGTGGAGATGCAACTACACTAGTAACTGCACCTGTAACTCCACCGGTAGACAAGAGCATTCCTGCACCGACAGGAAATTCAACTGGTAACTGAGGCATGCACCTTAGGGGTTGGAAAATTCATTGTAAATCTTGCATATTCCCCAGGAAGAGATCTGGAGAGTGGCATTAATCATTGATGGAGGTTCACCTGATATAAAACTGTGAAATTGACATCTGGTAGGGTGCATTGCTAAGCATTTATGACGATGAATTAGGGTTTACTCGCTAATAAAAAGGGAAAATGGACTCATTTTCACTCACCCAACACTTGAGCAAACCAGAGCGAAGAAAAGGTGAATCATAGGCAATCAAGAGAAAGTAAAGGCATTCCAAAAAATTTCCAACAATCATCTGAGAATTTATCAAAACCCTTGAACCGACGACTATTATCCAGGTATTTCTTTGAAATGGCATCTGGATCATCATCTGCTCCTACTTTCATTGAAAATCCCACTGTTGTTGAGGTCAAGGATAGGCTTAGGCCTATTTTCAAGGAAGTTCCCCAAATTGCTATGAAGGAAGATTCTACTGGCACATTTTCAAGGGTTCCCGATGACGTGGTCTATGTAGAAGTTGTGAGGGCCTATATTCACTGCACCTTGGAGGATTTGGGCTCTAAGGAAATCAAGTGGATGTATCAATCTATGATACTAGGTAGCTCTGATACAATCAAACTGGAATATCAAATCATTAAGGATCTAGGGTTAACCGGAATCTTGTACATTCTGGAATTCAAGGATGAAGTAATTAGATATGTTCTGAGCAGGGTCCATAATGAATTTATCTGGCTGGACCAGCCCCACATGATTACCAAAGAAGCTATTCAAGTGGTCATCGGCTTACCTAAAGTTGGATAGAAACCAGGAAAGAAGATTTCCACCACTACGGTTGAGAAGCTCACCAGCGCAACCCATGATGGAAGATCTATGAGGGTTAGCACCATCAAAGACACTGATGTGAAATTTACCATCATGATAATTGGCTAAAAGGTAACTCAATCAAGTTGATTGAACTCTATTGCTAGTTCTTGCATCCATGTTTCTTATCAGATGTTAAAGAATAATAAGAAGTATGATTTGTGTGAATGGCTGAGAAGTGAGTTAATGATAAATCTTAGCAAGATTAAAGGTGTTAAGAAAGGAACATTTAGGTTTGGCAATCTTATTGTTTGCTTGATGTTATACTTCATGAATGAGCTACTGGGTTTGGGAAAGAAGCATTGGGTACATGACATACTGATAGGTATGCAGATCAAAGAAGCAATCACCGGTCTTGGCAGTAATAGGGATGAGAAGCTATGGGGCCACTTCAAAACATTCCAGGAAAATATGAGAATGAGAGAGAGAATTTCCAAGCACATTGTGGAGAAATACTCCACTGATATCTGCTCTATGGTCAAAACAGATGAGATACTGATGGAAGTAGTGGAACCCAGAACTATATGGGTTACTAAATTAGGTTATGAGGTAGATGACATCATTTTGGAGTTATATGATAACATGTTGATTGATGCTCCTTTGGATGATAAAGCTAAACACTTTGGCACTGCACAGGAGAAGGCTTTTGAGGTTAGACTAGTTTCAACTGGAAAAGAAGAGAAAAGAAGATAGACAAAATGTCAGCATTTGTTTAAGATGTAATGCATAGGATAGATACAGAACTAGGTTCTGGATCTAAACCGGTAGATCAACCGGTAGCAGCAAGTGCTCCTGAGGTGAATAAGCCTGAGACTTTCATTTCTTCTATCACTTCTCATTTTGATCCAGAGGATAATCAACCTCTTGCATTCAGAAGGGTACAAAGGAATAAAACTGACAAGCCTTTGGTAGAGGAGAAGAAGGTGGAACCTAGGAGGAAGCTAGTTAGAAAGGTAACAAATGCACCCACATCTCCAGCAAGGAAACCTAGTCAGAAGAGGCAGCCTGCTCCATTCGCTCTTGCAACTCCCAGCAAGAAGAAAAAGAGTGATGAAGTGAGTGAATCTGGTAAAATAACTTGTTCTGAGCTAATTGATGAAATAACTAAAGATGGAATGTTGAAAAATGTGTCAAAATTCTATGAAGATTTAGAAGATAATGAGCAAAATGAAATAGAGGAAGCAATTTTGTTATATCTAGACATATATAAGACGGCTTTGTTAGAGATTTGGAAGGAAATTCCTTTATCATTGTACAATAAGTTAGATGCAAGAAGATTAGATGCAATTAGGAGGGACAAAGAGATCAAAGAAGTTGAACTTTTGAATATGTGTGGCTCTATAAATAATGAGGAAATGAAAAGATGTATAGATGTTTCTAACAGAATAGTCTTTAGCAGAAAAAACCGGCAAATAGGTCTAATGATGGGTAGAGTCAATGAGATAGTAAATGAGACCAGAGATGGTTGGACCAAATTCTTCCAAAAGAATCCTGATTTTCTCACCTCTCAAGAAGAATTTGCTAAGGCTACAACTCCCACTATTCCGGACAAATCTAAAGGGAAAGGAATTTTGGAAAGTTCAGTTCAAATTTTGAGTGAACTGGCAGTTAAATCCAAAACTGATAAGAATGTACAGACTAAACCGAAAGAGACTAAATTTGTAGACTGGGCAAGACAATATAGATAATGTATAGGTTATAGATAATATTGTGGATAATACTCCACCAATAGTAATTGATACTGCACCAAGTGGCAAAGCCACCGGTGCATTAGAGGAGGAGAAAAGAGATTCAGTGGTAGAGGATAAGGAAGTAAAGGAAAAGGAGACTGAACCGGTAGTAGTTTCCCCAACAAAACCTTTGGCAATTGACACTTCTCAAGTTGAGAAGAAATCAATTACAAAGATGAGTCCCACAGAGCTAATGATAATGGCTACTCA
The DNA here is from genome assembly GCF_030272615.1 of Cryptomeria japonica. NCBI lineage: Eukaryota > Viridiplantae > Streptophyta > Pinopsida > Cupressales > Cupressaceae > Cryptomeria > Cryptomeria japonica. Next base: position 331,845,893 of record NC_081415.1, read on the forward strand.
AAAACTAATGAAGGAGGGATGTGCAGACAAAGGAATAATAGATCAATCAATAACAGTTTTGCATAGATTGGTTCCTGATTTTATGATTGAAAATGAAGCAAGCCCTTCTGGTAAGCTTAAGGTACTAACATAGCATATATCTAAAAAAATTCAATCATTGCAGCAGATTTTAGACAAGAAAGCACTTGAAAGATTTACTTTGGCCAAAAAGTAGCTTTTGACTAGATTATTGAGACAAAGAAGAGGAAGGTTGAAGAGAAACTTGTACTCATTGAAAATTCTTTGAAACAATGCAGTAACATCTACAGGGTTTGTTGTAATATACAAATTCTTACAACTAATGTAGATCAGAGGTTAAAGGAATTACATGAAAAGACAGCTAATATTGTTAATTCTTTTGATGGACTAACTTCACTTACAACTTCCATTGATGGACAAATTTTTACTTTGGAGAACCAAGTTTTTTCTTTTGAAAAGGAAAGAGAAAAGATCATTCAGAGAGCAAGGAGTCTTAAAGGTTTGGTGAGTCCAAGATTGGATTCACTTGGTGTATATAAGAGAGAATGTATGGATATTCTTGCAAAACCCACACCAGCAGAAGTCACTAAGAAAGAAACACTAGCACATTTACTGAGTGGACTTGTATCCATATCTAAGACATTCAAAACCGGCTAGGATACCTATGTACAGTTGCTAGAGAAGGCTTACCTAGAAATTTTGAGATTGGTCAAGCTCTGGTAAAGTATCTGTGATTATTCTTTAATTCTTTCACCGGTCTTTGGCATTGATGCCAAAGGGGGAGTATATGTATGTGAAAAAATTCTATGTAATCCTAAGGGGAGGATAGGCATAGTATATTGCTGACAGGGTCAATCAGCTCAGGGGGAGCATGATTCTTTTTTTAATTGAATTGGCAAGGAATCCATTTTTGACATGAGTGTTGCCATTAATGCCAAAGGGGGAGATTATTGGCAATTGACACTTATTGGAATCATATGTTGTCATTGATGGCAACAAGATTCTATTGAAGGCATACACCAGTGGATACCAACATTAAGTATTCAGGGTCATCACCGGCACTGACACTGGCATCCAACATTTCAATGAAGCTGACATCAGTTTGGATCAGAAAGATTTTATTGTAAAATCATTTTGTATTGGGCCAACATTGTATATCTTTTGTATTATAAGACGACATAAGCCATATTGTTTGTAAGGGTATATAAGTCAGTTTGTTAGGTCATTTTGATATGATAGTGATATAGGAGAATAATGGCAGAACTGTGTGATGCAAAGGATATGTATATAGATCATTTCAATGCAAATGTAATATCATGCTATGATCAGTAGATAGTTTGTAAATAATTCTTGGAGGAAGAGGAGATACTGGTAGAAGGTTCAGGGTTTATGAATTGGTACAAAATAGAGCTTTAACCGAAAGTATTTTTGGCATTGCATATGCATTTTGTGAGTTCACCAGTACTATTTTATTTCAGCAGAAGATTGTAGTCAGTGAGACTCTTTTGTGTTGAGCAGTGTGCTCTAGGAAATGTGCCTTCCTACATGTGCAAGCCCTCATGCTATGCAATATCTTTCATATGGCCAGTGAATTGATATTGTGGGTCACAAATACCACCATGGTTTTTCCTCTTTGAGGTTTTCCACATATAAATTTTGTGTGTTATGTTGTTCATTCATGTGGCTAGTTTATTTGGTTCATGCTATATGTTTCTTAATTTACCGGTTTATATGTGCATGTTATAAAAGGTTAAAATCTTGTGATACCGGTAGAACACTAATTCATCCCCCTCTCAGTGTTCTTGGGTTCATTGTATTCCAACAAGAGTGAAATTTCTCCACCCACACATGGAAAAGGTGTAAAGAATCAAACAAAAGTGAAGACAAATGAAGGAATATAGAAACTAAGGTTTGATGGATCCAAGAGCAAGCAAGGTTGCAAAGCAATAATTGAGTTGATAAAACCTAAATGAAAGTCCTCTTTTGTATCCATAAGGCTCCAATTTCCATGTATCAGCAATATTGTAGAATATGAGGCTCTAATACATGGTTTGTTGTTTTCACTCAAGAAGAAAGTTAAGCTAATGTTTGTTGAAGGTGATTCCCAACTAGTTATTTACCAAATACAAAGACAGTATTCCTATCATGATAAGAGAGTGAGTGCATATCATAATCAGGTGTGGGAATTGATTAAGAGATTTTGATGTAGAGCATCCAACACACTCAACCAATTGAGGAGATCTATCTCCCAACTCACCTATCCAATTAGATGTCAACCCTTCTCTAACTCACAAGACCCCTCACAGGTTCACTAGTTCTCACAAGGCTTCCATACCCCAACAACACATCCATTCTTCTCAAAAAACCTCCAACCCTTAAAATATCCTCAACTAGGACAATACAACATGTTTAGACCTCAATCCAACCTTTCCAACTCCCAATCACCATCAACACCCTTTGTAGCTACTTGATCAACACCATTCCCTTAATAGGACTTCAATCTCCACTAACACCCATTCACGATATGTAATGGATACTGCCAAACACATATACCCTTATTGACATTCCTGTAATGGTCTCTCAACATGCACAAACAAAGTTCACTACCCCCCTAACCACCCAAGAGAACATCACAATGCTCAATGTGGATTCACTATTTTTTTTAGGACAGTCATACAAAGTGTAGGGACAATTATAATTGAATGAACCATTCTTTGTTCACCACCCTTAAAATGCAAGTAATAATGATGAGGATCCACCCTACTAGACCCTTGTCATCAAACTCAACACCCAATCCAATCCTAAACTTGTAAAGTGCAGTGATTTCAAAGTGTTTTAAGTTGTGATAGTCAATATGAGAATTAGGATAGTCATGAATTATGGTCACTTGGATTGGATCTTTTGGTTTCCATCACTTGGTTTGTATTTGGGACACTTCCCAACACCCTTAAATTCCTTCTCCAAACTTCCCAAGCCCACTTTTCTCCTGGATCATCTTCCAAACACCATGTATACCCTATGTTCTCAGACCGAGACAAAGAAATCAGCACTTTCCAACACACTTGCACATGCCAGAATGCTCATGACACCCTGCAAACACAAGAACATGGAAAAACATGATATTTTATAATCTTACACAATTTTGTGTGGTTGTTCAACAAGGAAATAAGGAAAAAGTCATTTTTGTGCAGTCACTGATTACCCTAGGGTATGGACTGTTTTTACAAAAATCGGTATCTCTTCCAAAACTTAATGAAAAGAAATGAAACCAAAACCAAACTACTAGGGATTCACCCCTATATCATTTTAAATTTATTTCAAATTATAATAGATAATTTTACAAGAAGAAAAACAATTTATATCAGTCTATCACATTAAAGATACTCAGAAAATTGCAGGAAACCTCAAGCTTTTATTGATTTTCCTCCTTAATACATGGAATTCAAAACTTACATTGAACAAGGACATGCCTTTATAAATGTTTTCTAATCCTTCCCAATGTCTACAACTACCTTATTTACCAATTTCACCCTTCAAAACACATAGGTTTCATAATTTGTCTCATAGAGGCTTGATGACAACTTAGGTGCTCCTGCACCAGATTTGATGCATTCAACATAAGGTTAAAACCTTGCCAGAAGAAAAGCATTGCCTACTCTCTTGAGCCTATGGAGGGCACCAAACTCAAAATATTTTCTATGGACCTAGTTTATATTCCCTCTATTCCTGACAATGTCACCATATTTCAAGTTTTTGAAGATGATGACCATATATTGGAGTCCATTTTTGTGTGGTGGTATCTTTGAAACCTAGATCATTGATGAAATAGAAAGAGATTTGTTAGAAGTAGAAGACAAAGGAATCATCAACCTTAAGATCAATTCTATCTAAAAAGGAAGGGTGGACTTAAAGAGGATATTTGACCATGAGTGATCTCACTGAGTTCAAAAACCCCTTGAAGAGTGTGAAGGAGATAAAGGTGAATTGCATAATCTCGGTGATAAAATGATATAAGGAAGGTAATGCACTAATTAGGAAAATAAAGGAGTCATCAAAGCTCTAAGAGATTATTGATAATTGATTGCATGGAACTATGAAGAGTTAAATACATATGCCACATCGATGATATTGCACACTATTCCACTGAAGTCGAGTAAAAAACCATTTAAACAAAGGAAACACCTAGTAAATGTACTGATAGAGCCCCTAATACTCAATTCAATTTAGAAGTTTTTAAATGCAAAAATTATATTTCTAATGAGGCACTCCACATGGGTGGAAAACCTCATCCCAGTTAGAAAGAAGAATGGGAAGATTAGGATTTGTGTAGATTTTTGGAATCTCAATCGTGATTTTGAGAAAGATAATTATGCATTACCTTCATTGGCTGAATTATTTCAAACAGTAAATGGTTCTTAGATGATGTCCTTTCTTGATGGATACTCAGGATATAATCGAGGGCATAGGAAGAAGATAGAATAAAAATGACCTTCACCACTAAATCGAGAACCTTTGCATATCATTGAATGACCTTTGGGTTGATCAATGCTAGAGAAATGTTTTAATGGGCCATGGACATTGTTTCAATGGTTTTTTAGGGAAGTGTATTATCATTTACATGGATGATCTTGTAGTGTTTTCTAAGAATAATATGATCATGTAAGTGATCTCTAGTAGGTGCTTCAATGTTGCCAATATTTTTGTATTTCATTGAATCCTAAGAAGTGTATCTTTGGAGTCACTGAAGGGAAATTGTTGGGTCATGTAATTTTAGCAAAAGGGTATTGCAATAGATCCCGAGTACATTGAAGCTGTTAAAAATTTGAATTTTCCTAATAGTAAGAAGGAATTGAAATATTTATTACAAAAGTTCATAAGTGGTTTTGCTAAAATAGTGCACCCTTTGAATGATATGCTCAAGAAATACACCAAGATAGAATGGACCATTGAGGCAAATAAAGTGTTTGAAGAGATCAAGACTATTATAGTTAGTGCACTTGTACTCACAAGTCCAGATTATTCATTGGCATTTAAGATTTATTCTTTTGCCTCTAAACATTCTTGCACAGGAGTGTTGACTCAGAAGGAACTTGAAGGACAAGAAAAAATAATTCACTTTATGAGTGTGCCCTTTGAATTTGTTGAGCCAAGGTATCGCAATCTAAAGAAATAGTCCTTTTACCATGTAAAGGTGGTGAATAAATTTAGGCATTATATTTTGAGAAGTAAAACTATCACAATTGTAATAGACCCATTTGTTAAAGCCATGATTATGTAGAATGAGTTGGGATAAAGATGGGGCAAGTGGATGGCAATATTACAAGAGTTTGATTTAGACATCCAACTAATGAAGCTTGTGTGTGGATAAGGCCTTTTCAAGGTACTAGCTGGAGTTGAGGAACATTTTGCGTGTCACCAGTATTCCTTCTAGGATCTCACTTTGGATGAATGGTATCAAGATGTGGTGTATTATCTCTCGTGAAACCATTTTCCTAATGGTATGATAGGATCACACATGATTAAAGGTGGTCTACTATATAACATGAATTATTATGACTTGTATTTGAGGTGTTTAGATAAGGAAGACACTATCACAATGTTACGAGACTTTAACGATAAGTATGGTACTTGACATGGATCAACCAAGGTCACAACACATCAGATATTGAGGTCAAGTTATTACTAGCCTGCCCTATTCAAAGATAACCAAAAAAAATGTCTAGTCATGCAATATTTGCCAAATGAGTGCTATTAAAGAAAGGAAAATCGCTATGCCTCTACAACCATTATATGAGTTACGTATATTCACCCAATGGGACCTTGATTTCATTGGTATGATTAAACCTCCTTATTTTGCAGGGCATAGATATATCCTCACCACAATAGATTATTGCACCAAATGGATCGAGACATAAGCATGTAAAAATTATACCATTAAAGTTGTGATTAAGTTTTTGGAAGAATATATTGTCACTAGATTTAGGATGCTGTTTTATTTGGTATGTGACAATGGTCCCACTTTTTCTTTTTCTCACTTACTTCAATGGGCTTTCAAGAATAAGGTAATTTTAAAATATTCATCTAGTTATTACCAATAATAAAAATGCGGTGTTTGAATCCACCAATAAGAACTTAATTATGGTAATAAAGCAATTGTTAGAGAAAAAACCGAAGGACCTGCACTCCTAGTTAAAGTTTTCTTTGTGGACAAACTGCATCAAGGTAAAAATTTCTTTGGGTGCCTCTCCTTTTCAACTAGTGTATGGGTTGGACCCTGACTTCCCAAATGAATCTCAAAATTCCCATCCTTAATTTTATGGAAGGTCATGCTAAAGGATAAGATAAGGTCCATATTAGACTTACCAAATTAGTAGAGCCTGAAGAAAAGAGGGTTGTCACTCTTGAACATATGGCTAAACATCAACCAGTTGTTAAATGTTGGTTTGATAAGAGAGCTAAGGCAAAAGATTTAAAAATTTCTTAGTCCAAAGAAAATTTTGGTAGTGATTCAAAATTTGAATATTTATGGATTGTCCTGTATCAAATAACTAAAATTCTAGGTGACATAACATTTAGGATCAATACTTTAGATGGAGAACTTGTCCCGTTGCTTGTTTATGGGAAATTTATTAATCACTATTTTGGATCCTAGAAGGATAATATTCTTCCCCTTGTATTATAGTAGATTTTTGTTTTTTTTGTTTTTCTTTGTTTTCTTTTCCTTTTCACTTGTTTACCTATCTTTTTCTCTCTTTCCTTGTTCTTTTGGTTAAGTGGGTTTTTTTTGGGCTTCCCCCAAATATATTAGGCCTTCAGATGTCTTAGACAATGAAACATTTCTGTATGTTCTTCTCAAAAGGTTGTTTATGACCAAGTTATTCTTTGAAAGACATATTTGTAGTATCAAGAGCTCAATAGGATGTTTATCATATAGAATTACCTAATTTTATTTTGCATCTTGGGTCTGTATTTTGAAACACATTTAACACTAGGTTATAGAAAGGTTATCCTTTGGGTAGAATTAAGTCAGAATAAAATTTTTGAATGTGCTTTCTTAAGATTCCATTATGGTTTCAACTCCTATTAATAACTTCACGTAAAATTTGGTGACTGAGAAACAAATACATGATAACAAAAGTGCTAAAAGAAAAAATGAATGATGAAAAAGATGAAAAAGAAAATATTCAACAAAATATTAAGGACTCAACCCTAATAGGGTGATTCTAGTATATCTGTTGGGGGGCTATCGATGTCTCGCTAGTAGTGGAGCTATGCTACAAGGAAATCAAAGGTATCTTTGTTGAGGCTATGGACACTTGGATAGCAATAGAGCTATGCCTGAATATCTTGAGAAACACAATTAGCTAAAGAAAATTCTGACCTAGGTCCTCTCTTCGAAAGTCTTACTAGAATCTTGGGATGGATCAATTCACAATGCACACACTTGATGTCAGTATGTATGAATAAATTTGAGATCCTTGTGATAGATAGTAACCCAAGTTACATGTTATGTTTCTATTTTTAAACCAATGTTTGTTCTATATTGTCCTTTGTTGGTGAGAAAATGTTAATACCATTTTTATTTCTTTAGGGCTATTTGTTGTGCCTCCACAAATCACACCTTGTTTCCTCATTTGAGAAAACAGGGGAACCCCTTTTTTTTGTTTTATTTTGTCTCATTTTTCTTTCCTACTTTGTACTTCCCTTGTTGTGTTATATTTTTTTCCCCCTCACTTTCTATTTTCCTTCCTTTTTCTTTTTCCTTTTCTTACCCTTGCCTTTTTCTTCCCTTTCTTTTTTATTCCTTTCTTTCCCCTTTAAGTTTGTGAGGATCAAGAGTGCAAGGTTCCCCTCCCCTTTCGAGGATTCAGATCCTTGACCCCAACCTATAGTATCTATGTTGGTTGGTTCCCATACTGGGGATCGGGGGTGTCAGTATCCTCGACCCCCAATGCATCCTAGGCAAGGATTGGGGATCAAGGATATTGCTACACTCGATTTTTGACACTTTCACCTATTGTTCACACATTTAATTTTCCCTATCAAGCCTATATAATCTTGGAACCCCATTCATTTTCCCACTTTTTGTTGTGCATCCAGGATAATTCTAGATCCATTTTGTGTGTTTTTGGAAAGAGGTGAAGCAAGAGTTTAGTAGATTGTTGGTTTCGTCGTGGTGTTGACCATCTGCCTAGGTAGGGTTTCACTATTTTTCTTCTCTTTTTGCTCTTTTTTCTTTTTTCCTCTTTCTATTTTTATGTTAGGGATTCATTTTTTTTTATGGTTGTGTGATTTTGGCCACATTCAGCCCTATCCTTTCATCAGTTCATGCGAGTCTACGTTTTGATCCTTTTATTTTCTCTATAGTTTCATCATTTCATGCAAGTCTACATTATGATCCTTTTGTTTTCTCTATTTAGTTTGGTTAGGGTAGTTGTCATAGTTTAGGGTTGTATTTCCTTTATTTTTTGAGCTACATCAATTAAATTTTAAGAAATCATACATTAGCCATCCAAATGACTCAAAGTGATGGCCTAATTGAGGATCAAAGATATGATATCCCCGTATCGTACACCCATGTTTTGGACATAGAATTTTTTTGGGCTTCGATCCATATTAGGGATTGGGAATTTCACATCCCTAATACCCATATCAAGGATCAAGGATGTTACATCTCCACATCCTTGAAACCTATAGTTGCATAGAACATAATGGTCAGAATTAGGGGTATTGCCACTGTCAATCCTCGATGGTCTTTCCAAGCAAGGATCAGGGATAGAAATACCCCTGACCCTCATATCATTTATTTCCCACTTTAATAGCGAGGATCAAAGGTAACAATACCCTCGACCCTTGAAGGTATTTACAACACTTCAATGCGGGGATCACGAATGTTGCTACTTCTGACCCTTAAAATTTGCAAGTTACTCTCAATAACTCAAGACATTTTTTAGATTAGTTTTAATGCTTTGATTATTTGGGTTTTTCTTTCAATAAGATGATTTCATTAGATTTGTAGTTTTTTATTGGTGTAATAAAGCTCTCAATCTATGTTGTTTTTTAGTGTAGAACTGGTGATGTCGCAACACAAAGTTGTCCTAATGAAGTATAAATTTGATGGCTACCTTTCCTTGATGAAGTTGCATTTCATGTATTGAGAAACTTATACATATAGATATTATCCATGTGGGGTTCAAATATTTCATACAAGGAATGACCACCCCAATTGGAAGAACTACATGGGCTACTTCACTAGTTAGATTAGGATTGGTGTACATAGTTGGATTTCCCAAGGCACTCCAATCTCGAAATTTGATTATGGAATGTGCATCAAAGTACAACCTGGATGAGTCAAGAGTTTACAGTCCTTTGGGTGATGCCATCCTAGACATTTCACTAGATGTCACTGAAGATGCACTCCACATCTAGAAGCATGACATGTATGCTAGGGTGACCGTTGCACACACAAAAAAAAATTGTAATGCCAAAATGAATCCCATGTAGTTAATAAATGAGAACTTTAATACAAAGAATAATAAGAAATAAAATCAACTCAAAGAAATAAAAATCATCCATCGAGCATGTTTTCACATTCATGCAAGAGACTATGTCATTGTCCTTAGTAGGGTGGCAGGGTTATTAGATGCAAAGGAAAACAATTACTGAGAGTGAAGAAGGAACCCAAGTTTTACATGATCTCCTATATTTTGTATTTACTTGTTGTGCATTCCACTTATCTAGGTTTGAGAAAAGAAGGGTCTCTTACAGACCCAAATGCACTTGTTTATAATATTTATTCTCAATTATAGCTTGAAAGTAGTGGGAAGAGTTCCTATAAATGAATTCTTTGTATTTGTAGTGATAAGGCCTATTGAGGGAGATTTAAGTAAAAGGCTTTAATTCAAAACATTCACCTACATTTGGGTTACATGATGCACTATTTACCTCATAAGTTGACTTAATAGCCATGTGATATCCATGTGATAGGCTAGTTGTCCTTGAATTATGCAACCAAATTGTAGATGATCACAAAATGGTAAAGAGAAAACATAAGCTATGTTTCTAATTTCCTATTAGCATGGGTGCACAGTCATGTCAAGAGATGAAAGATGCAAAGAGTGTTGAAGTGGATAAATTTGAGTTTTCTCTAAGATTATTGAACATTAAGCGTAGTAAATTTGACTTAGTGGGTAGATTTAGTAAATTCATGGGCTCACATTTCAAACATGTACCAAATATTGAGGATCATTGGACAATCTATACAAATGATCATGAAGTAAGAGATTTGGATTATTGTAGACTATATCTTTATTTGGCTCATCAAGCTGGAAATGTGGATATCAAATGAGGCTAGAAATCATGATAGTGAAAACAAGTTGCATCCCCTCTATGAGGAAAAGAGAATTTTTAATATTCCAATTCACAATTTTGACCTAGGTACTTTCTTGGAGCTTGAAAATATGAAGGAGAGAGAAAAATATGTGAAAAATTTCACCAATGAATTGTTGACTCACCCATATAAGATGGTACCTATTCCTTAGGTGGAGGCTCAATCATTGCAATATGAGGCAAGAAACTCAAAAATAAAGAAAGCTCCTACTCCTTCCTCATCCATAAAACAAACTCCTTCTAAGAATCCTACAAGGCATTTAAGGCCATATGTAGAACAAGTTCCATTGAAAGTGCACAAAAAAAAGAAGAATAAGAAAGGAACTCAAGCGGAACCTTCTTCCAACACTCCTTAGGCCAGGAAACGAAAAGGAACATCTTTTACTCCTATAGTTCCTCCCTCATCCTCTATCTATCAAAGAACAAGATTAGACAAAGAAAAGGGGAAGTCTAAGAAGGTTCCTAAGAAAGAAATTGTGGTATACAAAAGGTTTATAATAGGTCCCAAAGGACCTCCTTCTAAAAGGGTAATTTAAGATTGGTTGGAGAATGGGGAGGAGGATATTGGACCATAACTATAGAGAAGGAAGAGGATGAGGTTTGAGACCCTAATGAAACAAGTTGAGAAAGAACACCAAGATTCTATTGTGACTCCTTCTATACCACAAACCATGACTCTTCAAGGAGAAGTCCCTCGACCATCTTCTTTGGTAGAGGTGCCACTAGCGCAAGGTACTTAACAAGATTTTTCTCAAGAACCTGTACACATAGAAACTAATGTAAAGGCATAAGATAATAAAGAAGTTGATCCAATGAAACAAACATTTGAAGGTGAAGAAGAAGCAAGAATTGAAGAATACCTTCCTCAAAAAAAGGTGCCACAAGAGGAGACACTACAAGAAAAAAGTGAGGTCCCTTCAAGTCAAATGTGCTCACAGCCTCTTGGTAACACTTTAGAAACTAAGACTTTTGACAAGGCTATTAAGGAAGCCTTACCTTCTGTGTTGGGAAGAAATCTTGGAGAAGAACAAGAAAAATTGTAAGGTAATCTCCCACCAAATAGTGAGTATCAAATATATGAGCCTCCATCCCATGAAGAGCAAGAGATGCTCCATGAGAAATAGTAGCAAGAAGATTTATTTGTGCCTCCTAATCAAGAAGTTGACACATCTATGGCAGGACAAGAGCATGGTGAGGAACTAAGGGAGCATGAAAAAGAAAGGAACTAAGAAGAAATTGAGTATACACTAGATGAAGAGATTCACAAGGATGTATGAGGCCAAATAGATGAATGGATTGAAAATGTTGAAGATCAAGTGAGAATAGAGCAGCCCTAAGATAATGTATGTGAAGAACAAATGGAAATAACAAATGAGGACTCAACTCCTACCTGGTTGGCCAAGAAATTTCTACAAAGAGAAAGGAGATACAAGAAAGTGGAAGAAGCCTATTTCTATATGCTTGAGAAGACATTTGGAACTCTGGAGTCTAGGAAACAAGGAAGGAAACTTTCAATAGTCAATACTAATGCATCTAGGCACCAAAAGGTCCAAATAGCTATGCCCTTGGTAGATAGATTTAAAATTGAGATGTGACCAAAGAATTACCAAATACAATAAATAGATTTGGGACAACAAAACCTAGGAGAAAGGCATTCCTACGACAAGCTATGGATGTAATCTTTTGAAGGATAGACAAAGAGGAAGAGATCAAGGAAGAATTGAAGGATTAAAATGTACAATTAAGGAAGTATATTAGTCAACTTCTTGGTACAATTGATGTAGATGCTTCTTCTACAAGCATATGAGCTGCATTGACACAAGGTCTATCAGGCATTGGCTCAGTTGAAGATTCTTTCCATTCTTGGTGCACTAAATTGGAGAGATGAAATTGAGAAGCTTGGGGAAACAATTCTTCATCAAATTTTGATTAACTATGATTATTTGTAGGGACAACTAGTTATTCTTGATGGTTTGTCAACATGACAAGGAAAAGAGGGAATAAATATAGAAGAATCAATTCTTTTGTGGGATGGTTACCTTCCTACCCTCAGGTTAGTAAATAATATTGATGAAAATTTATAACATGATAAAAGACTCAGATATGAGTGTAGTAGTAGAATGGATAAGAATCACAAAAATAGTTGTACAAGAGTATAAGAAAGCTAAGGACAAGGTTATTAAACAAATTAATATAATTAATTCTCTACGATCCCATGTTGAGGAGTTTGTTGAAAGTCCATTAAATCCTTCCGAATGAATAGTTAGAGTTGAACAGTGCTCCCATTGTCATACAATTCTTCAAGGATAAAATGCATAAAGATTGTTTACCTCAAATAATCGAAGAGATGATGTCTACTAAGTAGTATTTGGAAATAATGAAAGTTGAGCTCCCTCAATTTCAAAATGATAAGAAGAAGTCTTGGTCTTTTGTAAAGAATCTAGTAATAAAATTAAAATAAACTAAAACACTAGATATTGAAGAACTTCAAAATATGGTAGAAATATTCAAGCAATATTTTTCACAAGAATGGTGAATTACTGAGGTAAAATACTTCAACTTTTGACACAAATTTTGAAGTGTACAAGTGAAGGACAATCAGTTGGAGAATAAAATTGTGTCTTCAGTTGTTTGGCTAGTTAAGTTCCAATTTCGTAGGGGTCACATGCAGAAAATGAATGGATCATTATTTTCTATTTTCCATGTCCAAAAAGCTCTAGCAATTGTTATTTGAAGTGCAACAAAAAAGGGAAAGAAAACCCATGTTATTATATGAAAACCTATGGGGAAAATAATAGCAGTTAACAACAATTCAAAACAATGGTAAAAGCTATGATTTTCTTTAGATTTGGAGGCTCAAATAAGTCATCTACCTCTTGGATAGAGTTTAGGGAGCTATATACTTAGTTTAGGAGCAATTTTAGAGTGCTTTCTTACTAATTTTAATAAATTTTGGGCTTTAATTTCACCCAAAAACCCTATTTTTGTATTCTTAAACCTCCACTTGTAAATTCTATTTAAACCCTTATTTTGATTGTAAAAAGGGTTGGATTTTTGACATATACATTTTCATGAGATGTTAATGCATTTTTTGGTGTGGGCTGAATTTTTTGAAGTGTGTTCGTATTTCATATCACAATTTGTGTTAATGATTCAAACAAGCTTAGTAATTGGTAGCATTCTTCACTATATTATTCAATAGAAAAGATAACTTGGTTGCATCAATATTTTGGAGAGCATATTAAGGATTTGTCTTGTATGTGTGCATGTGTATGGCCTTATAGTTTTGATGAATTCTAAAAAAATTATTTATTATTATATTCCTTTGGTGATTGCATTGTATTTCTATAAATTGTGCTAATCTAATTTATGCAAGTATGATTGAACTGATGTGGTCTAACCATCAATGCTTTGAATGATCTTGTGATGTGTATTGTCCAATAGATTCATTTTCAAAATATTTCCCTAACCTTCAATTAGTTGTTATGTATCTTATTCTAAATAAATTAGAGTAATAGTTAGAATAGAATTATTGTTTTTAGATTATGTTTGTAGATCCAAATCAAAAAATAGAAAAAAAAAGAGTAAGGTTTTTAGCATTCAAAATTAAGGGCACCATAATTCCAGTCTTGAAAGTGGGAATACCAGCAAGCCCCCTTGTTTACAATCACATTCATTCCCACTGCACTATCTTGCGTGGCTATGACCTAACCTTCCAATGGAGTGGATATTTCTCCATTTTTCAAGAGAGGATCTTTGATTGGAGATCTCCTATCATTGGTTGTGCTAACGCCACAATCAAAAAAAGGTAAGGTCATCATGTCAAAATAAGAGAAACCTTAAGATGTAGAAGAAAATCTTGAAATTGAGCTATCCAAAATAAATATCCATATATTTTTTAAAATACAAGTATATTTATATCATGTCAACAATAGGCCATATGTAATACCTGAAATTAAAAATAAACAAAATTTAGTAAAACACAATCAATAATTTTTTCATGAAGCTAAACTCATACAAACAATGATGTAATTGGGTAGATAAATGTGTTGTCACTACAAATTATTACATTAAACATGAGAAAGAAATACAGAAGAGCTACCACAAATTTTCTACAAGAAAAGAACGACTTACATGTCAAAAACACACTCCCCATAATGAAAGAAAGAGACACAAAGCAAGAATACCAATTCAAATGGTACATGCAAACACTTGAAATTGACTTATCATCATTTCAAATAATCACTCATTATTTTTTATATAATCAATCATTTCACTTGATTAATTATCTTTTTTAAGTCTAAAAGTAATGAAATAATAATTTATTATTTTATTAGTAAAATCTACTACTTACTTATTCCCCTTTCTAGCTTAAATCATCAAAATTATCCTTCTATGGTCTAACCTTAGATAAATAAATATTTATATCTAGGATTACCCTCTTTCCATCCAAATAGATAAATAAATAATAATATATTTTTTAATTGACTTATTTTATACATTTTTTTGAACCATCTAATCAAATCTATAAGCCACCCTAGTCATTTGCACATGGCTAACAATGAAAATCTAAATTTTATTTGTTCAAACTTCCATGGAGGTACACATGTAATAACACATGTACACTTGAGGTATATATCCCATTACACTGGTACTTGGAGTACTAGGCATGGGGAGATCTCCACATAAATCCAAAATTCACTTTTAAAATTCTCCCAAGGTACCACTAAAGACTCTTTTTTATCTCCACTATCCACTTTATCCCTACCTTATTATGTGTCCCTACCATCAATTTATTTACTTATATAGCCTTATTATTTCCTTTTTGATATCTCAAAACACAACCTACTCCAGCTTCACTTGAGTTCCCTTGGGTAGCACAATCAAAATTTGTGTTGATCTATCCATATTTTAGTGGATCCCACCTAAACTTTGATCTTGGATTAAAATGTGGATTAACCTTCTTATAACCATGAATGAGAGACACACTCAAGCCACTCCATCTATTCTTTAGAATATCATCCCACAATGAATATGAACTATTCTTCAATTTTTCATTCTTGGAAACATTATTTTCTACAGAGCTATGATTGCATTTTTTATTTTGATGATTACCAACTCCAAAGGCATTTCCTTTCCCTCAAATATCCTCCTATTACTTTCCTTCAATATTTCCCAAATAATAATTATTCATATTAAGTTATTCAGATGCTTCAGAAGACTATTAAATTATATAAGATTGGCCAAACATTGAATGTTTCTATGAGGTTCTTAGGCAATGGAGCACTCCAATTCAACTTATTTAAGATTGACCTCCAATACTCCACAACAAATTCACACCAAAAGAGGTGATTTGTAAAGTTGACAGTGATGGAGGCACTGGAATCTAATTTTTCGTAACATGCCCCTATTTAGTATCATATTCTAAAGGGTATACCAAGAAAAGACACCTACCTTTAGTAGGCACCATTTATGCTAGTATAACTCTATTGGCTAGTCCTTCTTATTTAAGGTCATTTCCTTTAATTTTTAACTCAATTTAACATTGTAGCATCTCGTCTTCACACCACAGCATCTCACCTCATCTTCATAATTTGATATAAATATCCTTCTTTCATCGAGCATTTTCACAAAATCTCTTTTCTCCTTCTCCTCTAGTCCAACGCTATCACCAACTTCCATCTCCATCTAGCAAACCCATCCATGTTTTTTTCTTCCATATAATATCTTACCTTATCCACCTATACTCTTTGTAGTGTTTCTCTTACCCTCTCTAATCCTTATATTTCTAAAAATGATTGATGGTCATCTCATCAGTCTTCCTATAATGAATCCATCAAACCATTCTTTATGTCTCAAGTAATATGTTTTGTCATGATATCCCTATAGGATACTAAGAAGCTCCATATTAATGATCTTGTTGGTAGATTTTTTACTATGATGATTCTTGTCTTATCAATTAAATTTAAATATTTATTTTTTATAATTTTTACCCATTTTTGCCAATCTTTGTTGTACACATTCCATACTAGTTTTGCACCCAACACAAAATTCATTATGGACCACTTTCAAATCCCCACCCCACCTACTTCTTTCGATCAACATATTTTCTCCCACATAATAAGGTTATTTTTGTTCGGATCTATGCTCTCATTCCACAAAAAGTTCTTCATCTTTTTCTCCAATAAATCACAATTTGTTTGAGGTAATTTCATACATGATATCAAGTAAATTGACAAGGTAGATATGACTAAGTTAAGAATCACTTTCTTCTTGTCAATGTCGTCCACTTTCCTTTCAAAGATTCCAAGTTTTCTTCATAACTGCTTAAGTTCCCATCCCATAGGCTTGCTTTATTGGCCCCCACATGCAAGGGTAGGACCAAAAAATTCCCTAGTAGCTTCCCTATCTTAAATATAAATATCCTAGATATCTCTCTTTATTTTTTTATATCTATATTGAAGAAGATGTCATATGTTTTTTTCTAGTTAATTCTCTAGCCCAAGATCTAGAAAAACTAAGGTTTTCTTTATCATCCTCACTTTTGTATTACATGTCACCCTAAAAAGAATTGTATCATCTATGAGTTGTTAGTGGGTAACTACCTCCACTCCTCAGGTGATCTTAATACCTTTCAACTCTCATCTAATCTTTGCTTTGGATACACTTTTGCTTAGAGATTCTACCATAATAATAAACAAAGAACGTGATAGGGGTCTCCCTATCATATACCTCTTGATGTTTAGAAGAAACCTTAGGTACTGCCATTTATGAGAATTGAGAACCTTGGGCTCGTTATACAACTCACAACCCGTGAATTACATTCTTTACAAAATCCAAAACCTCATCAAGACATCTAACACGAATTGTTTGTCCACCTAATCATATATTTTCCTTATATCTAATTTGATAATCATTCTTTCAACCTTAGCTTTTATAGTAGTATGGATTTTCTCATGATTCACTAAAATCTCTTCCATGATTGTTCTATGCAGTATAAAACTACTTTTTTTCTTAGAGATAATATCTAGAAGCATTCCTTTTATTCTATGTGTCATAACTTTGGTGATGATTTTGTATACTTTGTTACACAATGATACTAGATAGAAGTCTTTGAATGTTTCAACTCTATTTTTCTTTGGGACTAGGGATAGTAAAGTGTTGTTCACTTAATTCACTACTAATGGATTTATTCTTGCCTCATCAATTGCTTGCACCAAATCATATTGAACAATGCCTTAGAAAGACACAAAAAATCTTTCTAAAATTGAAAGTTGCAAGTTTGACATCCCTCACCAAGACTGGACTATGGAGTCTCTAATTGTGTTCTTCTGATATTTTCTTTGAGATATATTTAAAATTTCTTCAGTCATCCTATTTGAAATATCATTCTTCCCATTCAACAATTCTTGAAAGTTCTTCTCGAACCAAGATCTTCATATACTCTCTACTTAGGTCATGTTTCCCTTTCATATGTTGCTATATCCATATCCTTTTTTATTACTCTCTCATTCAAATCCACTAGTTCCACTTCTATTTTTTTATTCTCCTAAAAAATATCAGTAAAGTGGGATCTATTCTATTCTTTTTAGCAAGTTTTCACCAATCAATTTTTTATGTAATTTATACAATATTGAGCCTCCTAAATTAGGATCTACCCACCACCATTCTAAAACTTGATCAGATAACTCCTCATCCTTGAGACACATATTATCAAAAATTAAGGAAAACCTACAAGGTGTAGATTTTGGGTGGAACTAAAGAACACAAGGCATGCAACCAGACCCTATTAGTGAGGGGGTCAAAGCCTCAAAGGTAACCGAAATATGTTCTCAATTACCAACTAACAAAAAATTTGTCCAAATTATTAGAAATAGTTTTGCAACCATATCTCTTAGTCATCCAAGTGAAGGTCTCATTCCTAGGATTTACTTCTTTTAGCTAGTTATCTTATACAAACCTTATAAGTCTCGTTGTGTTTAAGATATTACACCTTTGCCTCCTCTTTTTCTTGAAATATCTAAATTAGCATTAAAGTGCCCACATAAAAATGATCAATGGTTATCTAGGTTTTGTAGGGGTTCTTAAATATTCATACATACTTCTCTTTTCCTTATAGATCCTATAGGCCAATATACATTTGTATGTGGGAAAAGTGGGCTGATAAAACTAATATGTGAAAATATTATAGAAAACTAGTCCACGCACACACACAGGACTTCTTGATGCAAGCTATGGAGTAACGTAGTGTTACACAGCTTCCCAAGGAGGGTCCCATGGTTCTCTATCTCACAATGTCCCTTTAAACCAACGTTTTTGCTCTCAGATTACTGAGCAAAATGGTTTGGGGATGGCAAATATGAGAACGAGAGATGCTTTTAATTGATTTTAGTATGAGATGTGTTGTAAGCTATGTATGGTGCTAAAATGCAATAATCTAAATGATAAGATGATAAGATTAGTATGAATACTATCCTAGCATACTATATTTAGTCTATGATTGAACTAAAATGATAAAGAAAGTAATCTAAACATGTATATTTAGTCTACTTCCTTATTTAAAGAGAGGCTAAATGATGAGCATATATGAAATGAAAGCTTGAATATATTCAAGCATAAGTGTGATGCTAAAAATTTGAAGGATGATTCTTGAGAATGGAGGAATGAGAGCTCTATTTATAGCATAAACAGGGCAATGGATGGTCAAGATTGAAAGGTTTAATCAAGGGCTAGGTTTGAAAGTTAGGGATCCATATGCACAATTGGCACCAATGAAATGGTGACAAGTGTCAACATAGGGTTGGGTTGAGAGAAGAGGTTGGAGGCATTAAAGGCCTGAGAAGACCTCATGGTTATCTAAAGGCTAAGGGTCAAGTCTAAGTTAGGCTTACCCACTGGATTAAGAGTTAATCCAAGGATAAACCTTTGTGCAAATGATTAAGAGATAATCATGGTCAAAGCATTAAAGGCCTGATGAGACCCTTGGGTTGGATAGAGTTTGAGTCAAAACAAATGTTTTAACCATGTGGGAGGGTTTGAATTAACCATTAATGGTTATTGGAGACTTTGGGGATTAAGTGGTTGAAGGTTGGAAGCCTTCAATGGTTTTCAAAGACTTTAAGGGTTTTGGTGGTTGAAGGTTGAAAACCTTTAATGGTTATCAAAGACTTTGAGCCATTTGAGAAGTGACTTCCCTTTGCTTAGGGATGTGACAAAGTTTAGAGGAGGGGTTAGGTTAATTAGAAGCGATTAGAAGATTCTAGAAGGGATTAGAAAGGGGTTTGGTATTTTACAAGTGGATGGAGGGATAATTGAAATAATTGATTTAATTCAATTTGGTTGTAATTAAATAAATTTGATTTATTCAATTTGGGATAACTATTTAATTAAATTTGAATTTAATTAAAAGTGGATAGGGGGGTTTTGATTGAATAAAATGATTTATTCATTAAATGGTATAGTGAATTTAATTTAAATAAATTGAGTAATTTACTTAATTAAATAGAAGAATGTGGATAATTTAATTAAATTGGATTTAATCAAATAGAGAAATGAACATAAAATATTCATTTAGGAATATGGTCATTTTTATACGTCTACATTTTGCCCCTCTTTGAAGTGACGTGTGTGCACATGTTATTTCAAAGAAAATGATGTGTTTTTGTGATTTTATGATCAAATGCAATTTTTGTTTCGCTCTTTTTGATTTGCAAGTCGTGCCCCAGATTCGATGTGTGATGCCCCCTCGGGAGATGAATCAATTTTGAAAATTTTTTATTTAATTTGATGAAGTTCGTATGATGTATAGGAAGTCGGGCATGTAAAAAGTGTGCATATTGATTCATCTCCCAATAAGTTACAACTGTTTTGGTATAGGGGAGACCGCAACCATATTACAGGTCCAGTCGGCTAACCCTAATTTCACTTTCCTCCTATAAAAGGGATTTAGGGGTTGATTTAGGTTCATTTGTGCTTTGTTGATTGTGAAGAAAGAGAATTTGCTCTGGAGAGAAAATGCCGATTCCCTATCACAGACACCGTTTCGAGTGCATTCGGAGGTACCGGAGGCCTGTAGCGCATGGACCACCAGTAAGTCAACGTTTGTGACCCCTTTTTGATTTTTTGTTTTGTTGTTTTTGGTCATTTTTGGAATTTCAAAGTTCGGGTGTCACGTTTTAGCGCGTCAAGGGTTTGTTGTAGCGCATACGAAGTGTAGAGTAGCGCATCAAGTTTAAATTTAGGGGTTACGTCCGAAAACTGTAGGTTAGCACATGAAACTTTTAGGTGAGTGCGTGCAAGTAAAATAGCACATGTGAGGTATGAGGTAGCACGTCGCGTCAACAGGGTAGCGCATAGGTGTGACCTAGCGCATAGGGACCGCAGAGGGTCGCATAGGGAAGGGGGTTTAGCGCGTAGGAATAACCTAGCGCATATGGCTAAAAGGGTAGCGCTTAGGAGGGATAGATTAGTGCGTGGACAGAGCCTAGAGCAGAGGATGGGTTGGGTAGCGCAACTAAGGAAAAGAGTAGCGCGTAGACAGATTCTAGCGCATAGGATAGATAGATTAGCGCGTAGGAGAGACAGCCTAGCGCGTGGAGGTGTTTTAGCGCATTGAAGATCTGTTTTAGCACATCAAAAAAATTGTGCAAGTTTGGCCGATTTGAAAATTTGTTTTGTTTGCCTGTCATGTTTTGATGAATTTATCCAATATGAGTGTTTGTATAACTTGTTTTGATTTGTGAGTTTTCAAGTTATTTATAGATATCAGTCAGTTGTTTTGATCAAAAGATGATGTATTTGCGTGTTCTGTGTCAAGTTCAATGTATGTGAAAGCCTGAGTTGTTTTACAAGCCGATATGGGTTGGAAACTTGAGTTGTGTTACAAGCTGATATGGGTGGGAAACTTGAGTTGTTTTACAAGTTTATGTGATTTTGGTACTTGAGTTGTTTTACAAGTTTTGATATGGTTTGTGAGAACTTGAGTTGTGTTACAAGTTGATATGAAATGATAGGATTTTGAACTTTGATTGTAGATAAGCAAATTGTTTCATGTTGTTGATGTGAGTTTGATTTTGATATCTTTGTTTTGATGTGGAAACTAATATTGGATATGTTTTGTTTGTTTTGATAGGAGCGATTGGGGGTTGTTCAGTCAAGGGAGAGATTCCCGAGACCGTGGACGTTGATACCGAGACTATCACAGACAGATTTGGATATCATAGAGAGATGTGGATTGATCTCACTGCTGGATATGCCTCGGTTCACTGTGAACCGGGGGCTTTTGACAGCGTTGGTAGAGAGGTGGCATAGCGACACGAACACCTTTCATTTTGCCACTGGAGAGATGATAGTGACACTGGAGGATTGCTACCCGATTTTGTGGATTCCTGTAGTAGGGGCACTAGTTCCCTATGAGTAGTCAGAGGAGGGCGGCACAGAGGCACTGCGCCGCATTTTTTAGGATGACACAGTTTGTGGGTATGAGATCCCTTGGCAGGAGTTTTTGGATTTGGGGTATGCACCGCTGCCATCTATACTGGCAGAATTCATTGGGGGATTCCTTTGTCCTGATCGCAGGTAAAAGGGATTCTCGATGGGATGGGGACTGGTTTTGGAGGAGATGGTTACGTAGGGGAGGAGATTTGCATGGGGGTCAGCGATGCTGGCTCATTTATACAGGAGTTTACACGAGGTAGTATACCTCAGTTATGGTAGCTTGTCAGCGGGAGTTACACTATTACAGGTATGGTGCTGGGAGCACATTCTAGTAGCTAGGCCACTGGCAGACAGAGACAGGCCCGTAGGTGCAGCATATGCCTACGGTTATAGAGGTCTAGTTGTCCAGCATAAGCTGGGCAAGCTAGAGCATTAGAGGAGGGTTTTTGATGATATAGATACGGTCACCTGGAGACCGTAGACAGGTTGTGAGGTATGGGCAGAGGATGGGCTAGAGATGCCCTTTGTATTTATGACGCGATATCTTATTGGGAGGAACCCGTTCGTCATTGAGCGGTTTGTGGTGACCCGATTTTTGTGACAGTTCGGACGCTAGCAGGGGATTCCTCAGGGAGCGTGCCTGTATGCACGGAGGCAGTAGGATGTGGCCGATTGGGGGTCGATTATTGAAAATGCGGTGGCCGTGGAGGAGTTTGTGGGGATAGCTGGGTAGATCTGGGATTATGCCCCAGAGATTCAGGACGCTGGGATGATAGATGAGTTCGCCTGTTTGTTTGCTGCACGGGTAGTGGCGAGGATCTCAGATCCAGAGGAGATGAGGCCAGCGTTTGATTCGTATGGGGAGGAGGGAGATGGGAGAGATGATGGAGATGATGGAGAGGATGGAGGAGGTAGAGGAGCTAGAGGTGTGGAGAGAGAGGTACGGTAGGAGAGGATTGAGAGGGGGAGAGGAGGATTGGCTATCGGAGTCAGGAGAGAGAGGAGAGTGATGGAGGTGCTGGCTATAGTGGGGGGTGAGGAGGAGATAGTTAGACCAGCACAGAGGAGGAGGGTAGATATACTCCCACCTCCAGTACCGAGGACAGGGCGAGTGGGAGGGGTTCCTCTAGCATAGGTACCACTGTGGGTTCGAGTGCCAGGTCATGTGGAGGATGCACAGATCCGGACCCTACAGATTACCGTTCAGCAGCTGTAGGCACAGATTTTGACCTATCAGCGGCAAATTTCTCAGTTGACCACTGAGAGAGATACTGAGATAGAGCGGCGAGGATGAGCGAAGGAGGCCTTGGCGAGTGTGCAGAGAGCAGCGGTGGGTGGTCCGATGAGAGACACCCTAAGAGAGCTAACACAGAGAGTGCAGGAGGTTGAGTATTATAGGCGGCATTATGAGGCTGCAGTACCCAGAGAGCGATAAGTGGAGAGCTTTGCATAGTCGAGATTGAGTCGATTTCGAACTGCTGGGACATGATCTGAGAGCCGAGGTGTGACAGGGCCGGTGAGATAGGACCCTCCTGGAGATCTAGGGGCTAGTGTATCTGGAGCGAGACAGGACCCTTCTGGAGATCCAGGGGCGGGTGCAGCTAGAGCGAGACCATCTCCATCAGGAGATAGTCATACTTGAGAGACAGGGTCTCTGTTGTTTTTTTTTGAGCAGTTTGTTATTTGTTGTACTGGACACAGTGTGTGGACACATTTTGTACATTTTGATCAGTTTTGAGATATATATATATATATATACAGCACCATTTTTGATCATGTGATGTGTTTGATATGGATGCATTTATTTGATGTGATGATGTAATGCTTAAATATATGATGTAATGTTATGATGTAGGATGTATGCTTTTTATATGTTGCTAAATGTGTCATGATAGGTAAATGATGTTAAATGATATGGAATGATGTGTATGCAACTAATTGTAAAATGATATGCAACTAATGATATACAACTAATTGTTTTTGGAGCATCCCTCGTTCTGTATTTGCCATCTGATATAACCACATTTTTGTTGTCTTTGTAAGTATCATCATTGAGCATTGATTTATTTAGGATATGTTGGAAATTTATACAAGCACAATGGTATAATTGAACCATAATGACCTGAGAAAAATTTACATGATATTTGATTTTGCAAGATAGCACAAGCGTCAAGGTATAATTGAACCAGGATGACCTGAGTGCATATTGCATAAACAGACAAGATTTGATCATTTGTATGCGTGAAGTGGAATCAAGCCTTCAGTGATATTGGACGTATCACGTCTCAAGGCATGTATTCACACAGTACAAGTGATTGCCTCCCAGACAGAAGACTAAGAAAATATTGGAAGTTTCCCACAATCTCTAGCTGTAAAGCATTTAGTGAGACAAGGAAGAGAATCCAATAATGCACAAAGTTTAAAATGCAAAACTAGTTAAGATTTTATGCTATAGTGCAACATTTAGTACTTCAGAAAATCATCCATCCTTGATATTTTCATGTTTTGTTTAGTTTTTGTTTGGCAATGAAGTGTAGTTGTTTGTTGGATGTCATGCTGGGGAGTTTTGCATTTAGTCTTGATGTCTTTGAGTGTTTTCAATACTATTGATATGATTCATATGCCCCTAGCGGAGTGTGCCTCTTGATGTGAACATATACAGTGATTCCAAGCCATGGTGTATGAGTGGTAGGAGGATATTTATAGACAAATCAGGATAGTGACTATGCTAAGTATGTCCTGAATGGATATTTGCTAAGTGTCGGGCGATGGCTGGTAGTGTTTGTATGGACAATATGGTATGGAAATAGATAGAGGAGCCATTCTTTCACAAGGGTGCCTGTTTACCAGGTTTTCACCCTTTGTTTTTATTGTACTTTACTCTCTTTTTTTGGGGGGGGGTTTTTTCCATGCACTAGGCTACTTTAAGTATAGTACCTTTTCAGATGGATGCTGTTAGTTGGGTCGTCGAGCACATCTCCTTCAGAATTTGTTAACTAATAAGCACTTGATCCATAAACAGATATGATAACATAAGGACCCAACCAGTTAGGTTCAAATTTCCCTTTCTTTTCTCGATCTTGCTGATTTCTTGGATTTTCTTTGAGGACTAGGTCACCAACCTTGAAGTTGCGGGGAATGACCTTGTGATTGTAGCTCCTGCACATGCGTTGCTGATATGCTTTGAGATGAGTATAAGCATGTTGGCATCATTCATCCAATAGCTCAAGTTCTTGTAGACGATTAACTCAATACTCTTCATCTGGGATTAAGCCTTTCAAAGAGACTCTGAGAGATGGGATCTCTACCTCCAGGGGTAAAATAGCCTCTGATCCATATACCAATGAATATGGTGTTACTCCTGTAGGTGTGCGGATGTTGGTCCTGTATGCCCAAAGTGCTGGATTGAGTTGTACATGCCAATCTTTGCCTGCATCATTCACTGTTTTCTTGAGGATTTTCAGTATTGTCTTGTTAGATGCTTCTGCTTGACCATTTCCCTGTGGGTAATATGGTGTAGAGAACCTATGTTGGATTTTGAATTTTTCACATAGTTCTTGGACATCTTGATTTTTGAAGGGCCGTCCATTATCTGTGATGATTGAAATTGGAATACCATATCTGTAGATCAGATAATTTAGGATAAAAGAGGAAATTTGTTTCCCGGTCACCATGGTCATGGGAACTACTTATATCCATTTGGTAAAGTATTATGTTGCTGTTATAATGAACTTGTGTCCATTTGAAGAGGACAGATGAATTTTCCCAACCAGGTCCAGTCCCCACTGGCAAAAGGGCCAGGATGTTGTAAATGGCTGTAGTTCCTGTGCTGGTGCATGTATTAGATTACCATGAATTTGGCATTTAGGACATTTCTTGGCAAAGTGATATGAATCTTTCTCCATTGTAGGCCAGTAGTATCCCATCCTTAGAACCTTTTTAGCAAGAGTAGTACCACTTGAATGTGTACCACAAATACCTTCATGAATCTCGTGTGAAGCCAAATCGGAATCATTACGATCAAGGCAACGAAGAAGAGTACCATCGAAACCTCGACGATATAAAGTATCAGCGGTAAGGGTATAACAGGCAGCTTGTTGAATAAAGTTACATTTTTGGTTACGGGATTGGTCAATGGGTAAGATATTGTGTTTAAGGTAGTCGTATATTGGTCCATATAACAGAGAGTCTGAACCAGTCAAGGCATAGATAACATGGGATTCGGAGTGGTCATAGGCAGGGGAGAACAGTTGCTCTACCAGGAACTCATAACGACTCTGTTGCTCAGGAATTTGTAGTAGCGAAGCGATTGTAGCCATTGCATCGGCTGCTTTGTTGTTCAACCTTGGTATTTGCTCAAAGGTGATGTGCACAAAATACTGTTTGAAGTCATCCACCATTCGTTTGTAGGGTAGTAGCTTGTCGTCCTTTGTCTGATAGTTGTTATTGATTTGATTAATGATCAGTTGTGAGTCTCCATAGACTTTTAACTCTGTGATTTTCCATTCTATGGCCATTTTGATGCCTATGACCAGTGCTTCATATTCAGCCACATTATTTGTGCATGGAAACATAAGTCTGTATGATTTTGGCATAGTGTGTCCTTCAGGAGTGATGAACAGAATGCCGGCCCCTGAACCATGTTGAGTGTAGGATCCATCAAAGTACAGGGTCCATTGTTTAGTAGAAAGAGCAAGAACGTCCCTGTCTGGAAATTCGATCTCCATGGTTTGTTTGCCTGGTAGCGGTGCTTCGACCAACTGATCTGCAATTGCTTGTCCTTTGATGGCTTGTCTTTCTATGTATTGGATGTCAAATTCACTGAGAATCATGACCCATTTAGCTAATCGGCCTATAAGAGCTGCCTTGCTGAGTAGATATTTGAGAGGATCAATTTTTGCAACTAGCTTGATGGTGTGTGTGAGCATGTAATGTCAGAACTTCTGAGATGCAAAGACCACTGTTAGACAAGCCTTTTCAATAAATGTATAGTTGAGCTCATAGCCATTCAATGTTCTACTGATGTAGTATATGGCGCGTTCCTTTCTTTGTTGATCTTCTTGTGCCAATAATGCCCCCAGTGAAATATCTGTTGTTGAGATATATAGAATAAGTGGCTTTCCAGCGACTGGTGGTACTAGAACTGGTGGATTCATCAGGTACTGTTTGATTTGATAAAAAGATTTTATACATTTAGCCTCCCATTTGAATGGTACATTTTTGTGGAGCAAATGGTTAAATGGTAGACTTTTATCTGCTAGCTGAGCGATGAATCACCGGATTGATTGAAGTCATCCCTGTAGAGATCTGAGTTGACTGATATTCTGTGGTGGTGGCATTTCCATAATGGCTTGTACCTTTGCTGGATCAACTTCAATACCCTTAGCTGAGACTGTGTAGCCGAGTAACTTACCTAATGTAACCCCAAAGACACACTTCTTAGGGTTAAGCCTGACTTGGAATTTCTCCAATCGATCAAAAATCTTTGTTAGGATGCCAAGATGTTCTGCTCTGGTGAAGGATTTAGCTAGTAAGTCATCCACATAGTCTTCCATAAATATGTGCATCACGTCATGGAATATTGTGGTCATTGCTCTTTGATAAGTGGCCCCTGCATTCTTTAAGCCGAAAGGCATAACATTCCAACAGTACGTCCCCCAAGGACAGGTGAATGCTATTTTATCTTGATCTTCAGGAGCTATCTTGATTTGGTTATAGCCTGAGAAACCATCCATTAGCGAGAGCATTGCATGGCCTGCTGTGAGATCTACAATTATGTCGATACTTGGCAGAGGAAAGTCATCTTTTGGACAAGCTTTGTTGACATTTCTGAAGTCAGTGCAGATTCTGATACTACCATCCAGTTTTGATACTGGAATGATATTGGATATCCATTCTGCATAGTCAATGGGTCGGATGAATCCGACATCTAATAATTTCTTTAGTTCAGTTTTGACCATGAGTGCCACCTGTGGATTCATCTTTCATAGCTTTTGCTTGACTGGCTTAACTCCTGTAGAGATGGATAGATGATGCATAATTAAGTGTGGATCTACTTCGGGCATATTAGCATATGACCAAGCAAAGTTGATTTGTTGTTCTTTAAAGAAGATGATGAATGCCGATCTTTCTTCCTCTGTTAGAGATTCTGCAAGATGTATATTTCTGGCTGCTTCTGTGGTACCAATGTTGATTGATTGAGTGGGCTCAATCAATATAGGCGATCGCTCATGAAAGTGCTCAGGAAGAGTGTTAAGTCTCCCATCGTTAGGTGCCTTAAAAAGGTTTTCACCCTCCGATGCGTCCTTTATTTTTACTTTTTTATGATCTAGAGCTGCCATTGACTGATTTTCAGCATTAGATTCTTTATTGGGTTCATTTTTGTGACTGAGAGACTTGCCACTCCCTGATTTATAGATATCATTATTTTGTTCACTGGGAGAGCCTGTTTCTGGATTTACAGTACATAGGTAATAGACAATAGATGCATCATCTGGGAAAATTGGTATATCATTTATTTCAGGTTTGTCCCAATTGATGAGGTCAGGAAAGACAAGTGGTAAGGAATCATTGGGTGGATCAAGTTCGGCTACCGTAAGTGTTAGGATAGAGTTTTCATCATGTTGGGTTTTGGGTTTAAAGAATTTTAGGATTTCGTCGAGGTCCTTGATGGTATCATCTTCCACATAGACTTGTTCATAATGTTTCTGTTCACTTTCCTGAGCGTCATAGATATGTTGCGGTCCAAATTCAAGAGGTCTATCCTCTGCGTTATGTTTTTCCTGAAAAAGGGATATAGAATCAATATCATCCAGGATATCAGTAGTAGCATTGGAGCAGGTACCCCATTCATATTCATTGGAATCTATCTCATAAGCATCATCCCAGATTCTATCTGTGCTGTAAACAGGTGTGTTGTATGGTGAAAACAAATTTTTGATGATGGATACCATTTTGATGGTTTTTGTAGATTCTGTATCAGATCCGTCTTCTACTTGCTGGATTTGTTCATAGACTGTGCTTCCTCGGGGAGAAATAACGGTATCTGGAGATGACCTGATTTGTTCTTGAGATATTGGTGTTTGAATATGAGCTACTGCTGCAGATAGGGCCTTCTTATGACTTAGAAGTTTTTCTTGATGTAACTTCTGATCTTGATGTTCCTGTGCCTTGCGGATTGTTTCTGTTGATTCAAAAAGTGTTTCCTGCTAGGATTCTTCTTTGTATGGTGTCGTTACTTTCCATTGAGGTTTGATAGGTAGGTGAGGCGACCGCTTCAATAGGAACGTGAGTTTAGAACCCAATCCTGCTTTGTTTCTGCTAGGTTGTGAAGGAAGATCTATAGGTTCAGTGACTCCTTCTTTACGTTTGCCAATAGGTCCTTTACCAGCATATCCCATTTGTTTCATGATTGAGTAGCCTTTTCCATACATGTGTGTTGGTAGAATAATGTCCAGAGCAGCTGCTCTATGATTTTCTTCTTCATCTTTGTATAACCAGCTAAGAACATCTTTGTCTTCTGATTCATGTGCTAGAGTACCTAATTGGATGAAGGTACCATCAAATTTAGTGATGGGCTGAGTAGCCAGTTGTGTTGATGTAGTAGGCAAACCATGTGATCTAGGTGAGGTCGGCAATTTTGCCAAACATAAAGGCTCCAAAGAGTATTCTCCCATGCCTTGGTCTTTGATTTGCATTTTCTGCTTGAAGTCTCTCCATAAGGAGTTGGATTTCTGTTTGTGGATCTGATGTTGAAGATTGCTGCTTTTCTCTATTATGAGGAACCAAACTATCCTGGGCTGCCCCCATT
Source organism: Cryptomeria japonica (assembly GCF_030272615.1). NCBI lineage: Eukaryota > Viridiplantae > Streptophyta > Pinopsida > Cupressales > Cupressaceae > Cryptomeria > Cryptomeria japonica. The sequence continues at coordinate 331,875,546 of NC_081415.1, forward strand.
GTATTGCAATGTTGAAATGGATTGTGATCAGCAGATATGGAGATTTCTTGTCCATCATAAGGAAACTTGACACACTGGTGATATGTAGAAGGTACTGCTTGCATTTCATGTATCCAGGGTCGTCCTAACAAAATATTGTAGGTTAGATCAATATCTAAGACTTGAAAAATAGTATCCTTTTGTACTGGGCCTACTTGAATAGGCAATATCACTGTGCCTTTAGAGGACCTTTCCTCATCATCATATGCCTTTATGGTAATTTTCTTGCAAGGGTCAATAGATTCTTCTGAGAAGCCTAATGCATGGATAAGCTTTAAAGTACATATATTAAGACCGGCTCCTCCATCTATTAGGACTCTTTTGACTCGGTGTTTGCAAACAATGACTTCAATATGGAGAGGGGTATTATGTGGATGAATCAAGGAAGCATTGTCGTGCTCTAAAAAGGTGAGGTTATGAGGTCCTGTCATATGGGCGACCATGGCTTGAAATCTGTTTGTATCCAAATTTTGAGGTACATTTGTTTCCAATAATGCTTGCTCCAATATGTCTTTGTGCTTGGGTGATAGTTTCAACAATTCCAGGATAGATATCTAAGCTGGAGTCTTGCGTAGTTGGCTAACCAAGTCATATTGGATTTTTGGTGTGGTAATTGCAGGTGTAGTATGTCCCTTCAAGACATATTTCTAAGTGCGGGTTGTTACATTGACAAATTCATGATCACGCTGATCTCGGATGGTGATGACATTGATTTGATGATCTTCAGCTGATATGTGGTTGATGGTGTTGTTGTAGATGTGATTAATACAAGCTCCATGTGTATCATCGGAAGTAGATGCTCCATCTTTGTTGTAATTTGGGAGAGGATTTTTAAAGGCTCCGTGATCACCATTTGTTTTGAGACCATCAACCGTTAAGTCACCTCGATCAATCATGTCCTGGACTATGTGTTTTAATCTCATGCATTCGTTTGTTCTATGACCCTTGTTGCGATGGAAATCACAATAGTGTGAATCATTCCACCAAGGTGGTTTGATGGGGGGTTCATAATTGTTGAGTGGTGGTAAAGAAAGAATCTTGTTTGCCAAAAGTTCTCTGAATGCTGATTCTAGTGATTGTCCCAGTGGTGTGAAGATACGCTTTTGGAAATTGTTCGTGTTGTTGCGTGGATTGTTGTTAGGTCCTGGATTCATGTTTTTGCCTTGATTATCATTGGTGTTGTTTGTGTTGAGCTGTCCTTGATCAGTGTTTGGTACATATGTGTGAGCATTTGGTGCAACATTTTTAGGATTTTTCAGATTTTTTGGATTTTCGGATAATGCCAGCACTGGTTGTTTAGATTTGGGATCATGTGATTCGTTGTTGCCTTCGTTCTTGTTTCGAGTCCAAAATCAAGATTTGTCAAAGTTGGTGTTGTTTTGGTTATTGTAGTTTGATGAGTTTGTTCCTTCCTTGTAGAATTTGAGTGTTCCCTTTTTGACACATGCTTCCTCTACTTGAATGCCATTTTCAATCAATTTAGTGAAAGATGGTATGCATTGAAGTTTCAGTCTGTAACTCATTTTGCCATTCAAGTTATCAATGAAGATTTCCATTTTCTCTTTTTCAGGAATATCTCAAGGATATCTGGAGACCATGCATCTCCAGTGTTGAAGGAATGCCATGAATGTTTCATTGTTCTTTTGTTTGGTGTTGCAAACATCTAGCATGGTTATGGCATGTTGGATGTTGTAGGAATAGTGGGTTATGAATTTGTTAACCAATTCATCAAATGATCTAACAGGTGGTGAAATTTTGGATAACCATTCCATAGTTTGCCCACCCAAGCTTCTGGGGAATAACCTCATCAAATAGGTGTTATCATGAGCGAATTCAAGGCTTAGTGTGCAAAATTCCCGAACATGATCCTGGGGATCACTTTTCCCATCATATTTATCAAATTTGGGAACGTCCGAGTTTGGAGGAAAAGGCACCATGTTCAAGCTTCTGTCAAATGTATAAGGACATATTTCATTTAAAGAGTAATGCACTGTTGTCCCTTGTTGCATATCCTGTATTTGCCTTTGTAACATTTGCATTTGTTGAGTAAGAGCAATCAAGGGTGCATTGTCTTGCCGAGGAAAAAGTTCTTGCCTTGTATTGGTTCTCAGCTGAAAAGGAGTGGTAAATGGTATATGTTGCTCTGGTGTTTCTAGTTCAGGTATACGCATTTCTGGTATGCGTTGTTCTGGAATGTGTTGTTCAAAGTTATGTTGTTCAGGTATGTGAGTTTCTTCTTCTCGGTTTTGTTCTTGAGATGGATATTGCCAGGATTCGGTTTGAAAAAGATTTGGGTCGAAATCTTCCGGAAGTTTAACGCCCTTGCTTGTGAGCATCAACAAATATTTTTCCTTGTCATTTTCCATGAGCTTTTCGACAAGTTTTTGGAAGGCGGGATTTACTTGACATTCCCTAAGAAGGGTTTCGGTAATTTCAGGTTCTTCTACGGGTGGAACTTCAAAAGGATTTGATAATCTTCGATTCATACTGGACTCAGCGGGTGTCTCACTTTGTTTGTTACTTTGAGAGCGAGTAACAAGCATTAGTAGAAACTTTCAGTGATGAAAGGAACAAAATTCTCCTCGATGTGTTGCTCGGGCGTTGGGGGTTCTGGTCGAGATGTGTTATATGTGATGCACTCGTCGGGCAAGAATGCTGGATTGATTTTTCTGCCACGGTTGATGGTTTGATTAAAAGCAGACTTTTGACAGTATGCTCTTGTCTTCAAGGGTTCTTTGTCAAATTCGCTAGATTTGTTTTGGATATAGCGTTTGACGTGATGAAGAAATACCCGATGAGATTTGAAGAGTTGACGATTGATGTATAAAAACTTATTTCGCCTGATGAATTTGGAAAAACTAGGTTGTCGTTTCTTTAACGTGATGTTACGATAGAGGTTCTTTCTTCTCAGAATAAGGGGATTAGTCATGCAAGAGTGATCAATGATTTCCTTTGATTGGTTTGGATTCAATTGATTCTTGTTTTGGAAATTTCAAATCTTACTTTATCAGAGTGAAGGCTGCCCCTTTACGATAAAGTGTGTCAAATGATATGGATAAAAGTTTCCCGATCTGGAAACTGGATTTGACGATTTGAAAATTTTAAACAAGTGTTTTGAGATAGAAATCCGTAAGATGGTAAAGGATTTTGATGATACTGATGATGAAAATTTTCCGGATTATGATAGGAGAGACATCCTCTATTGTGCGATTTGTTTTAGATTTGGACAACTTTGTTTAACACAAATTTAGATTAAGAAAAGTTTGTAATAGTTTGTTTTTGTCACTCTGGTTTGATAAAAGATGATTTTTGATGAAAAATTCTTCTAAAGATGTTTTTGAAATTTTCAAAATTTTTCAGTTTTGGACTCTCTGTTTTTCGGCCTTAGATCACGCGCTAAAACAGAGTTTACATGCGCTACTTAATTTACTGGATGCGCTAAAGGAATGAGCCCACGCGCTAATCTGCCCCAAGATACGCGCTAAAGTTTGGTTTTTGAAAAAGTTTTGTTTAACAGGTGAAAAATCTACGCACTAGACTGGGCTTTACAAGCGCTAACTGTTGAAGTATATGCGCTAAAGTGTGATTTCCACACGCTAAGCTGTTTCTTCCACATGCTAAAGTAAGGATTGTTTTGAAATTTGTTGTGGATTTTGTTTGAAAAAGTTACGCGCTACACTGTGCTTGATATGTGCTAGCTGTTTGAGTGAATGCGCTAATGTATGTATGGTAAGCACTAAGATGTTGCTGCTACGCGCTGAAAGTAGGACTTTTGAAAATGGTTATTGAATTTTTTTGAAAAAGTCACGCGCTACACTGGGCTTTAGAAGTGCTAACTATTTTGTTTTATGCACTAATACTTGGTTGTTACGCGCTAAGAGGTTGCTGCGAAGCGCTAGACTGTGTTGTGGATGCGCTAAAGGATTGTTACTGTTTTTGCCTAAGGATAAAACGCTGCTGTTTTGACTCCACGCGCTAATTTGAGGTTTGGATGCGCTGTAAAAAGTCTTCCACGCGCTAAGATGTTGTTCTTATGCGCTAGACTACCCTAATCTTTCTGATTTGGATGTTTTCTTTGAGATTTTTGATATTTTGTTGACAATTTTTCAAGTGCGATGGATGATTTTCTGAAGTAATAACTGCAAGCACGACACAAAAAGTACAACCATTTTGCCTAATCTAACAAAAAGTGTATGTTCTGCGAGGATGTGTTCAAATCCCCAATGTTTTAACAGGTTTGGATACAAGTAATACACTTCAGAAAGACTCTTTATTCAAGGGTCATAAATAACATCATAGCCCACTAGTCTCGATACTCCGTCAGCTCAAACAGCCGTGTCACCCCCTAAGGGGTGCCCTTTTTTTTGCCTTTTGCTAGAAGTTAACTCAAAGTGAATTGCTTCACAGTTGAGTAGTTATCTTGGGAGATATATGGTGAGTAATCTTGGGGGCGGATTCTTCCCCACCCTTGCACTATGATGTTACAAATGTTTGGTTACTGACTCGGTTCAAAGTTTCTAATTCTATGGTTCGTAATCAGGCTTCCCGTTTGGCTGTCAGTGATAAACTCCCTCAGGAGGCTTCCCAACCTTTAGAACAAAGGCTTTATGTATCTCGAGGATACTGGGGGAAGGCTAATCACTGCGCGCAACCGTTGAAAAGGACTTTCGTCACTTTCCACATTTGATTATACTGGGTTGGAATTCTTGGCGTCAAAGTCGTTCCCCACTTAGGTCGTTCCCTTCACACCGGCCATAAACGACTTTAAGAGTTGATTGCAACTCCTCGAGAAGGCAGGCCTGCTAAAGGATGTAAATGCTTAAAATACTGAAAGCTGTAAGAGTGGTCTAGATTTTTGATCACCTAGTTAAGGGGAGAGCATATTCCTACCACTTTCGAGACAAAGCAATCAATTTTATTTTAGCCTTGCAAATCAGTGATTTTGCTAAAATCTATGTGGAGATGTTGCTCCACAAAACATGGTGTTTATTTTATCCGGGCAAATCAATGATTTTCTAATCTATGAAAGGGAAATGGTCAACAAAGCAAATGTGCGATTTTGAGGTCAACAAAAGAAATTGGTTACAAAGGAAAGGCATCCACTCCACCTGCAAGAAAATTATCAGAGTCCTGCAAGCAAACCAAAAAAAAAGGAAAATTGTTAGCGAATATGGGGGACTTCTACAAGTCTAATATTCCAGTTCGGTTACAATAAGAAATTTTTTTTTTTTTTGTTTTTGTTTTTCTCTGACTGTGATGTGCTACAGAACAAACTGTACGTGCTACAATACAAGCCAGATGCGCTAAAACTATTCTCCTCTGTGCTACACTGTTCGACGAATGCGCTATTATGAAAGTTCGAAGCGCTGTTCTATGGGTTTGCTGAAACCTGCAAGAAAATTTTGAATTTGATGCACTAATGGTTAAATTGTACGCGCTGAATGATGGATTATAAGTGCTGAACTGGTGATCAGATGCGCTATTCTGTTTACTGCATGTGCTACTTTGAGTTTTTACCTACGTCGAGACCTACAAGAAATTATTAGTTTGGTCATGCGCTAATAAAATGCCTTTATGTGCTAATGTATAGGGCCCACGCGCTAAAAAGTGAGCTGGATGCGCTAAACTGTTGAGCAGATGCACTAGGGAATGTTGCCAACGCGCCGATTCCTGTTTCCCATGGACCTGCAAAAGTTATTAATTTGAAAAACCGATTTGTTATGTGGGTTCGAGCCCCATGGTGGGCACCAGAAATGTATGCGGGAAAAGTGGGCTGATAAAACTAATATGTGAAAATATTATAGAAAACTAGTCCACACACACACACAGGACTTCTTGATGCAAGCTATGGAGTAACGTAGTGTTACACAGCTTCCCAAGGAGGGTCCCATGGTTCTCTATCTCACAATGTCCCTCAAACCAATGTTTTTGCTCTCAGATTACTGAGCAAAATGGTTTGGGGATGGCAAATATGAGAACGAGAGATGCTTTTAATTGATTTTAGTATGAGATGTGTTGGAAGCTATGTATGATGCTAAAATGCAATAATCTAAATGATAAGATGATAAGATTAGTATGAATACTATCCTAGCATACTATATTTAGTCTATGATTGAACTAAAATGATAAAGAAAGTAATCTAAACATGTATATTTAGTCTACTTCCTGATTTAAAGAGAGGCTAAATGACAAGCATACATGAAATGAAAGCTTGAATATATTCGAGCATAAGTGTGATGCTACAAATTTGAAGGATGATTCTTGAGAATGGAGGAATGAGAGCTCTATTTATAGCATAAATAGGGCAATGGATGGTCAAGATTGAAAGGTTTAATCAAGGGCCAGGTTTGAAAGTTGAGGATCCATGTGCACAATTGGCACCAATGAAATGGTGACAAGTGTCAACATAGGGTTGGGTTGAGAGAAGAGGTTGGAGGCATTAAAGGCCTGAGAAGACCTCATGGTTATCTAAAGGCTAAGGGTCAAGTCTAAGTTAGGCTTACCCACTGGATTAAGAGTTAATCCAAGGATAAACCTTTGTGCAAATGATTAAGAGATAATCATGGTCAAAGCATTAAAGGCCTGATGAGACCCTTGGGTTGGATAGAGTTTGAGTCAAAACAAATGTTTTAACCATGTGGGAGGGTTTGAATTAACCATTAATGGTTATTGGAGACTTTGGGGATTAAGTGGTTGAAGGTTGGAAGCCTTCAATGGTTTTCAAAGACTTTAAGGGTTTTGGTGGTTGAAGGTTGAAAACCTTTAATGGTTATCAAAGACTTTGAGCCATTTGAGAAGTGACTTCCCTTTGCTTAGGGATGTGACAAAGTTTAGAGGAGGGGTTAGGTTAATTAGAAGCGATTAGAAGATTCTAGAAGGGATTAGAAAGGGGTTTGGTATTTTACAAGTGGATGGAGGGATAATTGAAATAATTGATTTAATTCAATTTGGTTGTAATTAAATAAATTTGATTTATTCAATTTGGGATAACTATTTAATTAAATTTGAATTTAATTAAAAGTGGATAGGGGGGTTTTGATTGAATAAAATGATTTATTCATTAAATGGTATAGTGAATTTAATTTAAATAAATTGAGTAATTTACTTAATTAAATAGAAGAATGTGGATAATTTAATTAAATTGGATTTAATCAAATAGAGAAATGAACATAAAATATTCATTTAGGAATATGGTCATTTTTATACGTCTACAACATTAAATAGAAAAACTGACTCCTTCAGGGCCAAACACTTAACTCTCACCATTTTACAATTTTGAATCTTGATTACACCTATTATTAAGTAACTAGGTTTCTATATAACATCTAACTCCCTAGATCTTGTATCACTTCTATAAAAATACCTTTCCATTGCCACCACTTTAGCATCAAGCTATCTACATTCTCCTTATCAAGTTTTGTTACCTATAGTAAGAATATATCAAGCTTCACTAGATCAATTTATCTTTTGATCAAGAATATTTTGTTAGGGGCATTGAGGCCCCTAATATTCCATGTTATTGCCTTCATGATGAATCGGTAAGGGTGATGCCATTCCCAAACCTCAATTTCATTTAACCTTTTCTGCTTCCTACTAAATCCATCTTTACTCTTATTGGATTTTCACCCTCTTTGTAGCCCTTCCCCCCTGTTGGTCTCAAAATCTGATTATCCTTCAATGCCTTTAATAATATAATCTAAAATGGGTGCCGAGAAGACATCAAGGATAAAAGGATTTCAGAGACAACATATGACAAGGTTTGGTTAGACCTTCTACACTTCGGGCTCTTCCTTAAGCCCAGGCAGGTATAACCTTTGTGAATTAACTTCACATTCTTAAGCAACAAACCCACAGCAAACCAGTCCAGAAAACCAGTGAGTTTATTCACCTTGAAAAAATAACTGAAAACAAAGAATGAAACAATATTCAACTTCAGTATATTTGATCAACAAAGCATGCAATAAACAGCTTCGATTAGTACCAGTGCTTTATCCAAGGCTACAGAGTCACTCAAACTCAAATAAAACTCCTGAAATAAAACATCTCTATACTTCCCATCAACTTGGTTTCCATTTATCCCTATAAATGCCTAGCATCAACAAGAATTTAATCACTTCAAAATAAGCTAAGGTCCTCAAAATTCAAAGTTCATCCTAAAGTATTTACTGGTAGAGTGGTCATGCCTGTTTAATTTCCCTCCTAAAGAGAAAAGCTAGAAACACCCATACTGAGATTGCCTTACAATTCCATTCAAACAGAAAAATCCTAGATTATTCTGAATAAAAGAATAAATACGATTAAGGACAAATTTGAAGACGACACAGAGCTTTACTCAAAACTGATGGTCTGTATATTGATATTCATTTGAAAAAGATTTTACAAAAGTCTGATTCTCCATTAAACTTTGGAAAAGCTCAGATAACATTTCTGCAGCGTTTTCTTACAAAAATTGTGTGATCCCTTTCTCTCTAGTCCTGGTATCCATTTATAACAATATGGATGCACAAAGCTTCAGACTTCTTTGAGGAAAGTTTGTTACAATTACTTCAAAAAAAATTGAAGAAGTTACAATTTCAGTTATGCGCTCTTTTCAGCTTCTTCAGCAGTCTATTGGACGGGTTATTCAGTTGCAACCTCCTCTGGCTTTTCAGGGACGTTCTCTAACTACTCCGGATCTCAAGTGGAATATTTAATTCCCCACTCACCATACATCTCCTCGGTCGGCCATACAAAATTAATCACATCACTTTTAACCTTAGTCAACCCTTTCCAAGAATTCCTCAGTTTGTTGACTTCTGAGTTAAGAAAACTATAGTGTGATTTAATTCTCTCTATTTCCTGTATGGTTATAACAAAAAATGAGGTATCATCCAGATCAATAATTCCCTTGACCCTTGCTGACAATTTAGCATTTATCTCATTGAGCCATATCTGCTTATCTTTCAGCTGATCTGGATTGGCAAAAATTCCTGGAAGTAACTCACAAACCTGATCAGTGTATTCCTTTTTAAGCAATTTAACCCTTCTTTCCACATTATCCACCTCTGTCGCCAATTGCAATAAACTCTTAGTGATATCAGAAGTGGATTTGATAATAGGGTTAGCTCTTGCTTCATCACAGGAAACACACATGAACTCCAAATCCTGCTCCCTAGGCCTCCATCTGTCAAAAATGGGTGTCAATATGACTTTATCTCTTATCAACTCAGTCCATATCTCCATGACTTTTCCTACACTATTGTGAAGGAGTGAAGCATTTAAACCCTGTTAGGAGCTCTCAGAGGTGGTGGGCCCACGGACACATCATGGACACCTGGCGCCCTGTCATCTTCGAAGCTGACCTGTCAACTTTTCATTCGCTGGAAGGAGCCACGGGGTCTCAATGAATTGTAAGAGCTATCCCTGCCAGGTCGCCTCCACCTGTGAGCTAACTCATCTTTGGGGCCCACTTTGATCCTTAATCTTAAAATGCTGACTGTGGCAGCTTGTGCCACGTGCTGCCCTCTAATACGCCAGAGAAAACCACGTAGAGGGGGCCCCACCTTCTTGACAACCGCAACCTTCACTTCCTCCGCATGACACATGGACGGCTGATATTAATCCTCACTATTTTGCAGCCTTAAAGGGCAAGCACTTAGCCTTTGCGAAATAGCGCCAACCATCGGATCTTTCCCCAAGTTGATTAGTGTTTACTGGGCCCGGCACTTTAGAAGGAAATAATAAAAGGTGAAAATTTTTCAAATAATTAACATGACCGCCTAGGGAAATAGCAAGGGGGGAACACTTCTTATGACCCCGCGACCCATGACTTAAGTGAAATAAAGTAACGACGGAATAGAAACCAGGGGATTCAAAACAAAAGATAAAGCGCAAAACTTAGAAAAGCCTTAAACCCTCTAGGTCTAGAATAAGGCTGAAGCATTTGGGGCCACATCTTATACAAACTTTTTCAAAAACCATAGCCAAATATGGTGAAAGAACCCAATTTTAAAAAACAGCGACAACAGCGGCTCTGACTGGGGATGGTTGATTGCGAGATCAACACAAGAAAACTCAGAAACTCTGGAGAAACAGACCAAAACACAAACCGAAACCAGGACAGAAAACAAAATATATACAACAAAGGACCTACTGTGCATGGACATTAAGAGAAATAGTACTTCAGGAATTGTCCATGCACTGGAAATTCCTGCATCTCATCATTCATATTCTTCAAGAAATATGAATCCTTACCATTCAAATCGCAAATTACAAAAGGGCCTATCCAGAGTGATTCAAATTTCTTATGCTTTCCTTTATCCTGCCCTTTTGCATTCCACTGAAGAACCATGTCATCAATTTGAAACTTCCTCAATGATGTCCTTTTATCAAAAAGATACTTTGACTGTAACTGGAGCTTCTGATTTTTCTTATGAGCGGAGATTCTAAGCTCTTCCACCTCTACAATTTGGATCATCCTGGTCTCCATTGGTTCAGATAGTTCCATGCTCTCTTTCTGCAAAAACTTATATACTGGAAGAAAATTATTTACCGGTAATCTGGCTTGGGTACCATAAACCAACTCAAAAGGTGACATTCCAATGGATTTTTTAACTGTTATTCTATCTGCCCACAGAGCCAATTTCAACTTTTGATCCCAAGACCTTTTGTTTTCTTCTAAGATCTTCTTAATAATAGTTAGCAAGCTTTTGTTGCTAGATTCTGCTTGTCCATTCCCTTGAGGGTGATAAGGTGATGAGTATGACATAAGTATACCATGACTATTGCAAAAGCCAATAAATTCTTCTGATCTAAAACACATAGCATTATCCATTATCAATTTTGCAGGTGTTCCAAATCTAGTCACAATATTATCCATCAAGAAATCAATGACAATTTTGCTAGTAGCTCTTGTTGTGGGAATAGCTTCTATCCATTTAGTAAAATAATCTGTAGCCACTATAATCCATCCATGACCTCTTCCTGACTTCTTAGCAATTTCTCCAATAAAATCAATACCCCATTGGACAAAAGGACCTTCTACTGAGACTGGATTCAGGGGTAAAGCTCCTCCATACTTAAGCTTAGAATAAAATCTCTGACATGAATCACATTTTCGAACATATGCATGGGTATCTTTAAACAAAGTAGGCCAATAATACCCAGCCCGTATTATCTTACCAGCTGTAGTCTTAGCAGAGTAATGACCTCCACACACTCCATCATGCATTTCATTCAACATCCGTTTAGCTTGAAATTCATCCAAACACAGCAGCAACTCCCCATCTCTCTGTCTCCAATAAAGATCACCCTGAATGAGGACATATTTCTGGGACTTGAGCTTCAAAGTTCTCTTCTAGTTGTGTGTCATTTCTTCTGGCAGCATATGACCTTTTAATACTTGGATTACTTCTGTGTACCATGGTTGCCTCTCAATACTAGTGACCAAAATATCTTCAACTTCAACATTGTGTACTTCTACATTCATGAGATTTGACTCAGTCATGAGCTTGGCCAAACCTAACCCTCTCACCAATTTAGTGATCTTTACCTCCAAATTGAACTCTTGAATTCTATTGATCCATCTACATCTCTTCCCAGTAACCTCAGATTGAGACAGAATATCTTTAACTGCAGCATGTGGAACATAGGCAGTGACATTTGCATTCACCAAATATGGCCTAAAGACTTTAACAGCTTTAACCAAGGCATAAGCTTGTTTCTCCATGGTTTCATATTTTAATTCTGCCGCTTGCAAAGATTTGCTATAGAAAGCTATGGGATGATCATATCCCTCATTATCCTTTTGCAATAATACTGCAGCCACTGTGTGATATGAAGCAAAAGAAAACAGAGAAAAAGGCTTACCATAATCCGGGGACTTCAACACTGGTGCTTCCTGGATTGCTTTCTTAATCTCATTAAAATCTTTTGAGGCTTCCTGATCCCAGTGAAACTTGGTGTCCTTCTTGAGCAACTTGACAATAGGCTTTACTATCTCAGCAAAGTTGGCAATGAATCTCCTGACAAAATTCACTTTGCCTAAAAAGGACTGAATGCCTTTCACATTTTTTGGTTCAGACACCTTATTGATTGCTTCAATTCTTTTAGGGTCTATTCTTACTCCTTCCTTGGAAACTATATGTCCCAATAATTTTCCTTCAGTGACCCCAAAATGACATTTTTTGGGATTCAGTGATACACCAAATTCCAAGGCTTTATCAAACACCTTCTCTAAATGTCCACAGTGATCATCAGCTCTTTTTGAGAAACAAGTTAAATCATCTTGGTAAACCACCATAATAATGTTAATGAATTCCTTAAAAGCCACATCCATAGCTCTTTGAAAGGTAGCCCTTGCATTTTTCAATCCAAACGGCATTCTCACATACACATAAGTTCCCCATGGAGTAGTAAAAGCTATTTTAAACTGTTCAGACTCCTTTACAAGCACTTGATTGTATCCTGAGAAACCATCCATCATGGACAAAAGATCACAACCTGTCACTCTTTGTAGCATTGCTTCCATGTTTGGAGATGAATAATTATCTTTTAGGGAAGCAACATTCAGATTCCTAAAATCCACACACAATCTGATATCTCCATTCTTTTTTCTCACGGGGACCAAATTAGAAACCCATGAAGAATGTCTGATTGGTTTGATAATCCCCCCTTCTCTCAATTTAGTCAACTCTTGTTGCATTTTTGTTTCTAACAAGGGGTTAATAGGTCTCTGCTTCTGTCTAAAAGGCTTAGCATCTGGAAGTAAGGGAATTTCATGCTGAAAAAGATCTTGTCTATACGCCTTTAGATCTTCATAAGACCAAGCAAAAACATGTTTATACCTTTTCAGTAAACTGATTAGGTTAGTCCTAACATGAGGAGGTAGCTTCTTTCCAATATATACCAACTTGGGAGATGATTCTGTCCCCAAGTTGACCTCCTCTAATTCTTCTAACTTAGTGGTAGATTGCTGGTGTAGATGACTATCATTATAACTAAACATGCTTTCTAACTCCACCAGCCCTTTAGGTATCTCGTTGGTTTCCAATTGGACAATATCATTTCCAAACATTGTCTCTCTGCCATCCACTACTTCCACCAATGCATTACAATCAATTTTTTGTCCATCATAATCATCAACACATTGGATGAACCTAAGACTATCATCATCATCAGCAAAAACTTGCCAGTTATATACATTATCAGGGATAGCAGGCCTAGCTTTTATTTCCACAGTGGAGATACCAGTTAGTGTTGCATCGTCATTTTTTAAAGCAACATTAGCTAGGAAATCTGCCATAATATTTTTTGCTCGCTCTATCCAGTTGATAGAAAAGGCATCAAAATATTCAATAATATCCCAAACAGCATGCTTATATTGCTTCAATTTATCATTCTTAGATGCATACTTAGATCTTACCTAAGAGACGACCAGCTCTGAATCACCCATCACTTTCAATAATCGGATTCCATGCTTTTTTGCAACCTCAAGTCCTAATAACAAAGCTTCATACTCTGCAGTATTATTTGTGCATTGGAATGCCAATAAGAATGAATATTTAAAGGTTATACCTGATGGGGATACAAAAAGAACCCCTGCTCCTGACCCTTCTTTGGAACAAGCTCCATCAAAATACATTTGCCACAATCCATACTGCTGTGCTTGTAGTTCAACTACAATTGGGTCAGTGTTCTTCAACTGAGGTGATACTGGCTGAATTCTGAAATTATCTAAATCCACATCAATCATACAGTTAAGCATACTAGGGTCCACATTTTCAACTACCTTAGGAGCTCGTGGCTCCCTGTATAGTTTGACCTTATTGCCACCAACAGGAATAGTAGCATAAGACAAATCCAATTGAACATTTCCCCCCACTACTGCGGCCCACTGCCTAGAGAGTAACATGCCATAGTGGGGTTTAGTATCTGTGACAATAACATCTATTTTGTAAGTAGCTTCAGGAAATGCAGCTATTTTTACTTCTACATCTTTCATTGTACCTATCACAGGCACTTCTCTGTTATCCATGGCATAACATTTCCCATACATGGTGGTTACTGACAATCCTAATTCTTTCATGACACCATAGGGCATCACATTAGCAGCTGCTCCTGAATCTATCATGCAATTTTTAATTAACCGGTTAATGACTAGCAAAGTAACATAGAAAGGGTCCACCTGAGAAGGCTCCTGAGTGATAGTGGTTCCAACATATACCTCTGGAGTTTGGAACTCTTGATCCTTCCCGATTTTGTCTGAACCAGTGGGTGATACTGAACCACCATCAGATATACTAGAGAATAGAGACAAAGCTGCATCCTTGTGTTCCTTAATCTTTAGTAACTCCACTAATGGGACAGTGACCTTCATTTGAGTTAAAGCTTGGGCCATATTAAATGTGGAATAATTACACTGTTCAGTATTAGCCTTAACCTTTTCTACTTTGAGTTGGTTACCCTTTTTTACTATTTCCACCTTTTGCACATCACCAGCATTTTTGGCATCTGTGGTTCTAGGGAAGTCTTTAACTTGTTCCTCTTTTTCTTGACTACCTTTAACAGTAGCAGTAACACTGCTTGATGCCCCTTTCTTTGTGACCTCTTTTACAAACATGGAACCTGGCTCACCTTGATCAGTATCTCTCTTGGTGCTTCTCAGATTGTAGTTATGTTTAGCTTTGGCGATTGCGGCCTTAGTGAGGTTTCTAACCTCTTCTTCATTAGGCCTCCTAAGATGAACTTCTTCATCTTCAATTGTTACCACATTCAATGTAGGGTGCCAGCCTAAGGCTAACTGCCCTTTTACTGATCTTTCATTATCTAACGCATCACTGCACTCACTTGGCATAGATTCCTCATCACTTTCTATGATAGTTTCAAACATATTAATATCAAGCTCTGCTTCTGGTCTCATGGATTCCTCCAGAGCTTGAGCTACTGCACACTGGTGAGGAGAATGTGGTCCATCACAAGCAATACACCAGGGAGTGTTTTCTATATTATTAACAGTCTTGCCTTTCAAAGGATCTGGTGTGTCTTGGCTTTGGGCAATTTTAGGCTTCTCAACTTGGGGCTTACCATCCTTCCAATTTGTATTGTATGGCATATCATGTAACCTAGGAGGTCTATCTTGCCAATTGTAATGAGGTTTATCATTTTTGTTAACCTTAGCAGTCAAATCTTTCATAGCAGTGACCAGTTTTTCTATTTTATCCTCTTCCTTAGCAACTTTGTTAGGTTGCTGTTTGGTTTCATGCCATAATCTTCCATCTATCCTCCTTCCTAACTTGCCAGATGCCTTTCTATTACTTTCAACATTTATGGCGATTCTAAAGGCATCCCTCAAGTTATGAGGATTTTTATCTCTGAGAATGTAGGCCATCTTAGAATCAAATGCATTATAATAGGTGTTAAGGCACATATTGTCATCTAGCCTCATTACCTGATATAATCTATGCATAGCCTTCTGGAACCTAGCATTAAAATCAGTGACTATTTCATTTTCAGATTTTCTGATATTATTGAACTCATTCAGCATGAAACTCACATTAGTCTTATCACCATACTGTTCTTGAAAGCAATTTTTGAATTCCTCCCATGAACCTATGCTGGCCACTGGAAGACCTCTATACCAATCTCTTGCATCATCAACCAGGGATTGAACAAACAGTTTCATAATCACATCTTCATCAACTATCTCATAATCATTTATCAAATCCCCAAAAGATTTGAGATGTTCCTCAGCACTGACTGCATTGTTCCCGGCAAATTTATGGAGTTTGTCTCTTAACTCAATGGGAACATGATTTGGATATCCTGGGATCCCATCAAAAAACAATTGCTTATATTGTTCTAGATTAATCGGCCTTCTTTGAAAAGGGGAAACAGTATTATTATTCCCCATAATCATCTTAGCCTTTGAGATTGGGGATTGAGATGTTTGGGTGTACTGCTTATTTGAAGGTATGTGGCTTACTGAAGCAATGTTAGTGTGCACTGCTGGTTGGATATTGACCTGAGGGAGAGAAATTTTTTGGGGATTAGGCTTACTAAGATCTTCTGATGGGAATGTGATAGGGGGAGCTTTTAGGTAGTTAATCTTTCTCTTAACTTCCTGATTTGCAGCCTCTAACTCAGCCTTTTCCAACTCCATTTGGAGGTCTTCCTTTTCCTTCCTCATCTTTTCCATCTCTCTCTCATGTGCTAGGATCCTCTGAGAAATCCCTTCTGCAGTTTTAGACTCTACTCCATCATCTACCCATATCTGTTTCCCTTTGTTTAAATTAACTCTAGGGAGTTGGGAATCATTAGGGACTTCTTTACTTGGCTGGGCTACTGACTTAGGAACTGGTTTGATCTTAGGAGTTAAGATTTCCCTGATCACCGGGCCTTCTTGATCACTCTTTTCTTTATCTTTGGCAAGGACTTCAAGATCAGCTATCTGTCTAAGAAGCCTATCTCTCTCCATCATTTTGGCTTTAACTTCCTTTTCCTTATTTGCCTCTTTTTGGGCCCTCAAGGATATTAAATGATGAACCCTTTTATTTAATTCTTCAATTTCTTGAGACATCTTATCCTCATCAGGATAATTTTCTTCAGAATCCGATTCATTAATTTGATCTATATCAATCAAACTAATGTTCCCATCTATCGTCCTAGGAACAGAGTGCCTAATAGCATTTGAACTAGTTCTATCTTTTGCGGAAACACTAGCATGTGATAAATCTCGACTTAAAATAGGCATATCATCAATATTTCCAAACAATCCTGAATGAAAACCTAAAATATCCTGATCCGAATCTCTTGAAGATGAATTTGACTTTTCATAGACAGGTCGGTCAGGCATCTTACCAGTATTGTTGTTTTTCTGCACCCATGCAGCATTTGACGGCTCGTGCATCACAGATCTCTTCTAGCCTCTTCGTGATTGCTCGGGCAGACCTTCTTGCAGGGTTTCACGAGGATGTTTCTTCATAAATAATCTTGTATGCTTATTTCCTTGCATCTTGTTTGTCTTTATTTTAGAAAGCTTATATCTCACAAGGACTGGTTCAAAAAATAACAGAGTCGCCACCCACAAAACTATGGGAAATATAAACGCAAGCTGTCTTACTCACAAACACAACAATACTTTCCAGAAGCTTGGCACAGATTCTGTGTCTATATCTTTGCGATAACTATCCCCAGTAGAGTCGCCACTTTTGTTGGTCTCAAAATCTGATTATCCTTCAATGCCTTTAATAATATAATCTAAAATGGGTGCCGAGAAGACATCAAGGATAAAAGGATTTCAGAGACAACATATGACAAGGTTTGGTTAGACCTTCTACACTTCGGGCTCTTCCTTAAGCCCAGGCGGGTATACCCTTTGTGAATTAACTTCACATTCTTAAGCAACAAACCCACAGCAAACCAGTCCAAAAAACCAGTGAGTTTATTCACCTTGAAAAAATAACTGAAAACAAAGAATGAAATAATATTCAACTTCAGTATATTTGATCAACAAAGCATGCAATAAACAGCTTCGATTAGTACCAGTGCTTTATCCAAGGCTACAGAGTCACTCAAACTCAAATAAAACTCCTGAAATAAAACATCTCTATACTTCCCATCAACTTGGTTTCCATTTTTCCCTGTAAATGCCTAGCATCAACAAGAATTTAATCACTTCAAAATAAGCTAAGGTCCTCAAAATTCAAAGTTCATCCTGAAGTATTTACTGGTAGAGTGGTCATGCCTGTTTAATTTCCCTCCTAAAGAGAAAAGCTAGAAACACCCATACTGAGATTGCCTTACAATTCCATTCAAACAGAAAAATCCTAGATTATTCTGAATAAAAGAATAAATACGATTAAGGACAAATTTGAAGACGACACAGAGCTTTACTCAAAACTGATGGTCTGTATATTGATATTCATTTGAAAAAGATTTTACAAAAGTCTGATTCTCCATTAAACTTTGGAAAAGCTCAGATAACATTTCTGCAGCGTTTTCTTACAAAAATTGTGTGATCCCTTTCTCTCTAGTCCTGGTATCCATTTATAACAATATGGATGCACAAAGCTTCAGACTTCTTTGAGGAAAGTTTGTTACAATTACTTCAAAAAAAATTGAAGAAGTTACAATTTCAGTTATGCGCTCTTTTCAGCTTCTTCAGTAGTCTATTGGACGGGTTATTCAGTTGCAACCTCCTCTGGCTTTTCAGGGACGTTCTCTAACTGCTCCGGATCTCGAGTGGAATATTTAATTCCCCACTCACCATACGTCTCCTCGGTCGGCCATACAAAATTAATCACATCACTTTTAACCTTAGTCAACCCTTTCCAAGAATTCCTCAGTTTGTTGACTTCTGAGTTAAGAAAACTGTAGTGTGATTTAATTCTCTCTATTTCCTGTATGGTTATAACAAAAAATGAGGTATCATCCAGATCAATAATTCCCTTGACCCTTGCTGACAATTTAGCATTTATCTCATTGAGCCATATCTGCTTATCTTTCAGCTGATCTGGATTGGCAAAAATTCCTGGAAGTAACTCACAAACCTGATCAGTGTATTCCTTTTTAAGCAATTTAACCCTTCTTTCCACATTATCCACCTCTGTCGCCAATTGCAATAAACTCTTAGTGATATCAGAAGTGGATTTGATAATAGGGTTAGCTCTTGCTTCATCATAGGAAACACACATGAACTCCAAATCCTGCTCCCTAGGCCTCCATCTGTCAAAAATGGGTGTCAATATGACTTTATCTCTTATCAACTCAGTCCATATCTCCATGACTTTTCCTACACTATTGTGAAGGAGTGAAGCATTTAAACCCTGTTAGGAGCTCTCAGAGGTGGTGGGCCCACGGACACATCATGGACACCTGGCGCCCTGTCATCTTCGAAGCTGACCTGTCAACTTTTCATTCGCTGGAAGGAGCCACGGGGTCTCAATGAATTGTAAGAGCTATCCCTGCCAGGTCGCCTCCACCTGTGAGCTGACTCATCTTTGGGGCCCACTTTGATCCTTAATCTTAAAATGCTGACTGTGGCGGCCTGTGCCACGTGCTGCCCTCTAATACGCCAGAGAAAACCACGTAGAGGGGGCCCCACCTTCTTGACAGCCGCAACCTTCACTTCCTCCGCATGACACATGGACGGTTGATATTAATCCTCACTATTTCGCAGCCTTAAAGGGCAAGCACTTAGCCTTTGCGAAATAGCGCCAACCATCGGATCTTTCCCCAAGTTGATCAGTGTTTACTGGGCCCGACACTTTAGAAGGAAATAATAAAAGGTGAAAATTTTTCAAATAATTAACATGACCGCCTAGGGAAATAGCAAGGGGGGAACACTTCTTACGACCCCGCAACCCATGACTTAAGTGAAATAAAGTAACGACGGAATAGAAACCAGGGGATTCAAAACAAAAGATAAAGCGCAAAACTTAGAAAAGCCTTAAACCCTCTAGGTCTAGAATAAGGCTGAAGCATTTGGGGCCACATCTTATACAAACTTTTTCAAAAACCATAGCCAAATATGGTGAAAGAACCCAATTTTAAAAAACAGCGACAACACCCCCTCCCCAATTTTGGTTTCCCAAATTTTTATAGAATTAGACTCAACATTCTAGTTCCCTAAATCTTATTCATCCTCCTCAAAGATGTCATCATCCACTTCTACTAATTATTGGCTATCTTCCTCTATCTATGTTTTTTTGTGGGGTATTCTCCAAATTCTCTTCCTTAAAACTTGGTCCTCTATACTTTATCTTTTTTTTTTGGTTCAGATTCCTTGTGGTACTGGGGTTATTCTATTCATTCATATTACTATATTGCTCACCCCTCTAATCCTCTTTGATCACCTTATTATCATCCCTCACCTTATGGATTTTTTACCCTATTATGAACTTAGCATCCCCTACCTCTTCCCATATAGTCCTCATTAAAATTCCTATATTTCCATGATTTGTTTCCCCCATTGGAGCTTCTATTTTCCTTGATACTTTAGTTGTTCATCTAGCCCAACATCCCCCATCTCTTAACCCTGCAAAGTTTTTGGAGCACTCACCAGTTAGGAGAGACCTCAAAGAGATCAATCTGGGCTAGTTAGCAAGAGTAAACACAACGGAAACAAAAGGATATGATGGAGGAAATGCAGAACTGAATGAATTATATCATGAAATTGTTTACAATCAACCTGTAGCAACTGGGTTACAGAAACTAGCTCACTGGCTTGCTAAAACATGCTTAACCATAGAACAGGTCAGAACCAAGACCTCAAATCTTCAGATCTATCTTCTATGTTATATATCTTAACTTATCTACATTCTAATGCTTAGTTACAATGATTTATACGATCCAAGGGGATTAGGTCGGCCCAAAAGGGATCAAATGCCGAAGAAGAAGACCTAACACGTAAGAAACAACAACATCGGCCTCCGCCAAAGAAATTCCTCCAAAAAATCCAAAGGATGAAGTGTAGATCAAATGGAAGCTCGACCAGACACCAAGGAACATTAGAATCAATGCTCAAGACTCTGTAAGCTATGAATGGGATCCGGCAGATCAGGCAACTGGTGCTAGAAAACTATCTCGAAAACCGACATCGATAACTTGTTGGAAAATGATCCAAATGATCCATGGTTTGGAAATAAGGTAGATGACAAATTCCTCAAGAAAAATCCAATTCCTCAAGATCCGGTGAGCCAATGCCAGAAAATTTAGAATGAAATGCAAAACAGAAAGGAAATATTTTTGGTTGATGCAAAATTGCCATGAACCGAGGATGCTCCTGCATCAGACATCCAGAGTTGATGAAAAAGTGAGTCTCTCACTTTGCTGGGGTTAGAGGAAAACCAAGGCGGTTTACCTCTACCTAAGAAATCCAAGATGAATCTTCAATTGGTCTATCCTTCTACTTCACAAGATACTCCTTATACAGATTGCTCTGGGTACTATGCCCAATCCTACTGTCCAAAATGTCTTCAATCTGATCTCGTTCCTTCCAGGGCAACTGTTTCTCCAAGTCTATAGTATTGTCCTCACTGAATTTTGGTTTATGATATTGATGAAGATCTCCAATGTTAAATACAAGTGAAAGACTCAGACTATCCAGTAACTCCACTTTATATGCATTTCTAGAACTAAACTTCCTCAAAATATTACAAGGTCCAAACTTCCTCATCTGCAACTTGTTATAAGTTCCAATTGGGAATATTTCTTTTCTTAGATACACCATCGCTTCATCTCCAACTTAAAATTCTTTATGTCTCCTCTTCTCATCTGTTTTCTCCTTATACTTGTTGGTCATGTCCTCCGAATGTTACTTAAATTAAATATGTAAGTCCTTCATGTGATCTACAAATTCTTCTATTTTTGAACTTCTCTAGTCTTCATTGCTAATATCTCTTAATTCTGATATATCTCTAGGGTGTGCTCCAGTAACAATCTCAAAAGGTGTCCTTTCGGTACTCCTATTTATTGAATTATTGTAGGCAAACTCTGCTTGTGCAAGAATCAAATCCCAACTTCTAGTTTTGTCTCCAACTAAGCATATTAACAAATTTCCCAAGCTTTGGTTAACTACTTCTGTCTGTCCATCAGTCTATGGGTGAAAAGTAGAACTGAACTTCAAATCTGTCTTCATCCTCTTCCAAAGTGTTCTCCAAAAATAACCAACAAACTTAGTGTCTTTGGCTGAAACTATGCTCTTAGGTAATCCATGCAATCTCACCACTTCCTTGAAAAATAGGTTTTCTATATGTACGACATCTGATGTTTTCTTACAAGGTATGAAATGAGCCATCTTCAAGAATCTATCCACTACCACAAATATAGAATCATTCCCTCTCTATGTTTTAGGCAATCCTAGTATGAAATCCATGCTTATATCATCCCAAGGTCTCTCTGGTACTGTCAAATATGTATACAATCCCACATTTTGACTACTACCCTTTGCAACTTGACAAACTCTACAACTTTGCACATATTTCCTAACATCCTTATGAATCTGGGGCCAAAAGTAATTCTCACTCACTGCTACTACTATTTTATCAACACCAAAGTGCATGAGTAATCCTCCATTATGTTTCTCCTTTATCATATTCTCCCTCATAGAAATCTTAGGTATGAACAACTGAACTCCTCTAGATAACATCTCATCCTAAATGAAGTAATCCAACCACTTTCTTTTGTCCACCCTAACCGGTTCTCTACATGCTCTCCAAGGTTCTGTGAAATCTGGGTCATCATCATACAAGGTCTTCAACTCCTCAAATCCTAATACTGTAACTCTCATCTCTGTCAACAAATTCCTCCTTCTACTTAATGCATCAACAACTTTGTTATATTTCCCACTTCTATGATTCAACATAAAGGTGTAACTCTGCAAAAATTCTACCCATCTCATATGTCTCTGATTCAACTTACTCTGACTATTCAAATACTACAAAGCTTGATGATCCGTATACAACACAAACTCCTTAGGAAATAGGTAATGTATCCTCTTCTTCAAGGCTTGAACTATGGCATAAAATTCTTGATCATACACTGAATATATCCTCTAGGCATCATTCAAATTCTCACTGAAATAAGCTACTTCTCTCCCTTCCTAGCTCAAGACTGCTCCTATTTCTGTTCCACTTGCATCACAATCCACTTGAAATACTTTATTGAAATATGATAAAGCTAACATAGCCTGCTCAGTCACTTTCCACTTCAACAGTTCAAAACGTTTGTTTGCTCCAGTGGTCCACTTGAACATCTTCCTATCTCCCTTCATTGTCTCAGTCATAGGTCTACAAACTAAATTGAAATTTCTAATGAACTTCTTGTAGAAACTAGCCAATCCATGAAATGATCTTACCTCTCCAATGCTTTCCAGTGTAGGTCATTCAACAATTGCTTTTACTTTCTCAGGGTCCATCTTCAAACCATCTTCAAATATCACAAATCCAAAATAGACTAACTCATCCTTCATGAAAGTACAATTCTAAGATTTATCAACAACTTTTCTTATTTCAACCTCTGCAAAACTTGTCTTAAATGCAACAAATGCCCCTCTTTTGTCTTACTAATAATCAAAATGTCATCCAAATATTCAATAACAAACTTAACCAAGAATTTCTTCAATGCCTCACTCATCAACCTCATGAAAGTACATGGTGCATTAGTTAACCCAAAAGGCATTAGCAACCATTCATACAGTCCTTCATTTGTCTTGAATGTTTTCTTCCACTCATCTCCTTCTTTGATCCCGATCTGATGATATCCACTATTCAATTCTATCTTTGTAAAGTATTTGGCTCCACTCAAACAGACCATTATGTCATCCATCCTAGGCAAAGGAAACTGGTATTTCACTGTGATCTTGTTTATTGCTCTAGAATCAAAACAGATTCTCCATTCTCCATTCTTCTTAGGTGTTAATATCGCTGATATTGCACAAGGACTCAGACTTTCTATGATCAAACCTTTCTTCAACAACTCCTACACTTGTATTTTCAACTCTTCATTCTCTGTCGGTGTCATCTAGTGTGCAACTTTATTAGGCAAACTAGCTCTCAGAATTAGGTCCATGCAATGACTGATACTTCTCATAGGTGGTAATCCATCAAGCACATTATCTAAAATGATGTCTTCATACTCTGTCAGCAAATATTTTATCTCTTCCATTTTTTTTTCTTCATGCTCCGGGTTCTTAGTCTTCTTAGGAACTAAGGCAAAACACACATTCTCATGTCTCATTCCATCCAGGAATTTCCTTACATCCACCAAATGGATTCTAGCATTCGTATAGACTTCACTCTTCAAAGGCTTCTCCAAGGGCAACAAGGTGTGCTTCATCCCATTGGCCACAATAGTGTATGTATTCTTCCTCCAATCATGTATTCCCTGTCTATCAAACTGCAAAATTCCACCCAACAAAAGGTGACAAATATCCATAGGCATAATATCACATAAGATTTCGTCATGATAATTCCCAATTTTCAATTTCACCAAACATTTCTCACTTACTAACAACTTATGATCATCCTGAATCCATGCTATCTGATAAGGATTAGGGTGTTTCAATCTTTCCAAATTCGCCTTATTCACCATCTCTTTGGAAACAATATTATTTGAACTACCACTATCAATGACAACTTTACAACATTTACAATATACCTTACATCTAGTCTTGAATAAATTCTTCATTTACAAGGGCTCTTCATCTCTCCTCGTCATCAACAATTCTCCATCTTCCAGTTTATTAGTTGATCTGATGGGGTTTTCTTCCACCACTGCTATTCTTCCAGTATTATGTGTCTTCTTACACTCAAAAGCATGGTGTCCTTCTCCCCCACATTTATAGCAAGTTCCTATAAACAATCTCTTGTCTTGTTTTCTATTATCTTTTCTAAAATTCTCATTCTGGTAACCATCTGGTTCTCTCCTCTGGTAGAAATTTATATCATCTTTTTGGTATGAATTACCTTCTTTGCTCACTTCCTTGTCCTTGTTCTAATTTGTACTAGTTCCTCTACCTCCAGTATATCCTCTTCCTCCGGAAAACCTTCCACCTCTACCTCTCTACCTCTGCTCATGTCTTTTATTCATCTTCTCTTCTACTTTTGGGGCATATTGGTAAGCTTCTTTGACACTCTTCAATTTGATCAAACTGAGTTTATCTTGTATAGACACCTGCAATCCATTCAAATATTTTGCAACTTGTTCAACTTAATCATCAACATGTCTGGATCTAATATTCAACTTCTAAATTTTTTTGGTGTACTCCTTCATACTAGATTCCTTTTGTCTCAAATTCTGCAACTTCCAGAACAAATTCACTTGATAATGAGCTGGCATAAATTTTGATTTCAACTTAGCAACTATCTGATCCCATGTTTTGATCTTCTCTTTACCTCTTCTCTATCTATCGACCTACAAATGCTCCCACTAAAGAGATTCATGACCCTTCAACTGGGTACATGCATATTTCACCTTTCTTTCTTCTGCGGTGTTTTCAAAATCAAAATATTTCTCCATCTTCAAGATCCAATCCATCAATTCATCTGAATCCAAGTTTCCATCATATTCCGGTGGGGTAAAATAAGGTTTTGGTATTTGCCCTACTCAAAACCCTCAAGAACCTTTCTTCATTAGGATCAATCATTGGTGAGTTTACTTGTTCCACCAAGGCTTCTTCTCCTTCGTCTTCATTCACATCTTCAACATGTCGACCTGTTCTCTGGGTTGTCTCAATGATTTCCAACCGGGCTGCAATTCCTCACAACATTTACATTACAACAGGTTCTGCATTCCCACATGCTCCACCATTCCTATTTCCTCTTCACGCAATCTTCACGCTAGTCCTCTGCAGTCGTAGGTTGTATCCATAGTCTACCACCCTACAACAAAATTTCTCAGAACAACACAATCTTCGAAATGAAAGCTTGCTCTGATACCAGTTGGTGCAATCACCAGTTAGGAGAGACCTCAAAGAGATCAATCCAGGTCGGTTAGCAAGAGTAAACACAAGGATATGATGGAGGCAATGCAAAACTGAATGAATTATATCATGAAAACTATTTACAGTCAACTGGTAGCAACTAGGTTACAAAAACTGGCTCACTAGCCTGCTAAAACATGCTTAATCATGGAACAGGTCACAACTAGGACCTCAAATCTTCAAATCTATCTTCTATTTTTTATATCTTAAATTAGCTACTTTCTAAAGCTTAGTTACAATGATTTATATGATCCAAGGGGATCCAGTCGGCCCAAAAGGGATCAAATGCCGAAGAACAAGACCTAACATGTAAGAAACAACAAGGTCGGCCTTCACCAAAGAAATTCCTCCAAAAAATTTAAAGGATTAAGTGTAAATCAAAGGGAAGGTCGACCATACACTAAGAAACATTAGAATCAATGCTAAGGGATCTGCAAGCTATGGAAGGGATCTAGTAGATCCTGATAGATCAGGCAACCGATACCAGAAAAATGTCTCAAAAACTGATAGCGATAACTTTCCGAAAAATGATCCAAATACTCCACGGTTTGGGAATAAGGTAGATGATCAAGTCCTCAAGAAAAATCATACTCCTTAAGATCCGCTGAGATAATGCCAGAAAATGCATAATGAAATGCAAACCAGAAAGGAAATATTTTTGGTTGATGCAAGATTTCCATGAATTGGGGATACTCCTGCACCAGTTTTCCAAATCTCCCAATACTTATCTTTATCTATACATCCTCCCTCCTTTGCATCGACTAGATAGCATGATTTTTTTAATGACCCTAATTTTTTTGTATTTGCAAAAAACCTCAACCATGTCTTCTACTCAACTTTTTGTCATCGAATGCGATGATTTTTCTCTACTTGATTTCTATAGGGAGTGGTGGAAAGGGTTTTAGCTTCACACGTAGCCTAGTATATATGTTAAAGTCCCTATCTTCAATCCACTCATCAGCCCTTACAAAGGTCCCAATATGTTTACCAATCTCTTTCAAAGTCTTTAGATCCCAATATTCCACAAGGAGATTATATAGTCTAAGTAAAACTAGGATTTCAATGGTCTCTTCTTTCTAGGGGTTAAAATTTAGTGTCTAATTTCTTTAATATAAAATCTGTATCCTCTCATAGTATACAGACCCTCATTCACAATATTCCTTTTGAAAGTCCCAACCACATATTCTACCAAAAAAATCCATTTGGTAACATCTTGAGTTTAATAATTTTTCCCTTGTTCTTCTCACACCAAGCCCTAACCTTAGCCAAAGTCATCCATTCACCCTCGCTTCATGAGTAAAGTTGATCCTTTCATTCTAGATACAATATTAACTAGACTCAAACTTTCTAGATCAAAACAAAGTGATCTAAGGACATAGGGTTTATCATAAATATATTCACACTTGTTGTAACCATTATTATTTTCAACATTCATCAAGTGTTTTCCTAGTTTTAGATCCCTTTAGCCTCTCCTCTCTCCTTCCCATCTTTCATGTATTTTATTAAACACCCTATTTTTAGAGTAAGAACAAGTTTTTCCTCCCTAGAACTTAGCCCTACTCCATAGACCCTAGCCTTAGTTCCTAGTTGGCTGCTATCTCTTCCTAGCATCCTCCCATCCCCAACCATGGTAATCGCTATGCCAATCTTCAATCCTTATATCATTAACATTACTTGTAAACCATTGTTCCTAAAAGCTGGCCTTCCCATGATTTGAATCTATGTATCAAGTGCCCTCACTCCATTCTCTTGATGGAAATTTAATTTGATTAAGAAGCATCCTCAAATAAAGCTTATTTTGGATCATTTAGTCTCAAAACAACTATGGATGCTTTGATCTGGTGTGTAGGAGCCACAAGCTTGATTAGGGCTCACTCACCCCATTCAAAAAATTTCCAACGTCCTTACTATATTTTTATAGGAACTTCTCCAAGATATCAACAGTGTGGACATGTGCATTAATTTTGAAGATTCTCTAAGATAGCTTCATGCTCAATGCAAGGTTCTACTTGTGTATACTCTTGATTACATAACCATCTCCTTTATATCAATTCGTTTGATTACCATCTCCCAAGAAATTAATGGGATTCATATCATTTAATCCTTCCCATATTAATCACTTAAATGAATCTTATTTAAATCTTTCTCCACATTAATCATAAATCAACACACAAGGACGTATATATGGGAATGGTAGTGATAATACCTTTTATCATTGTGATTCGACTTGCATGACCCATCAAAACATGATGACCTATATATAACATTGAATAAATTAACTAAACAAATAATAAAAATTAGCTAATTAAATAATGAAAATAAATTTATTTATTTAGTTATTTATTTATTCTTCAAAAGGGAAAAAATATATTTTAATTAATTAAATAATAAAAAATATTTAATTAAATTGTGATAAGGTAAAATTTAAGTGTCTACAAGTATATTATCTAGTTACTATTAAAAGTCGAATATGATGTGTTTAGTGATTTATGCTGATTAATTACTACTTACATTCAATTTGGATTGTGTGCTTTAATTTAATTGAGTTCTTTTGATGAACAAGCATTTCATTAAATAAGTAATAAGTTTACACTATTCACAAAAAAAGAGGTGGCAGGAAAAGATCACTCCCTGAGAGTCACACGGGCCCAACCCGAAAACAACAAAACAACTTACAATGCCATAAACATAAAAAAAAAAAGCCTAAGTGGCTAAAGTAGTAGCAGAGGAAGGAAGCAGAGGATCCAAATCATTTTTTACCACATACATCAGTGGGGTTAGGAGGAGTTCTGGAAGAGTCCACCCCTCCTCATCAGCCTCATCATCACCTTCATTGTCTTTCTGTGAAGGAGAGATTACCAAAGCAAGTCGAGGAACCACCTTAGCGGAGCTGGTCCATCTAGAGTCTGGACAACCGGATCCACCAGGAGCTGAAAAGGCACCACCACTGTAGGCCACCCAGAAGCAAAGCCAATGAGTTGGAGAAACATAATGGTGATGCGGGAAATCCCTATGCCCGTTAGAGTGGTGGCAAGGAGCCTAGGAATGAGGCATGTGAGAATCATCGACTGAAGAGATGCAAACACACCGACGACCACAGGCTGGAGAAAGGTCACCAGAGGTATCATAATCTAGTGGAATTCTAGAAACTATACACAGGGCATTACCCCAATGATCAAGTAAAGTCTGCAAGTAGGCCAACTCTAGAGCCACTTTATTGGCCTGTACCTGGATCTATAACATAACATTATTGCATATGCAAGCTTTAGCGTACAAAGAAACATGAATATCAAGAGAGCTGTGAGAAAATAGAACAACATTTCTATCTTTCCACAAATTGAAGAGGATTTCCATCCTGAAAGAATACCAAATTGGGTGAATTTGAAGGGAAGTCATGGGGAATCTCCCAGCAAAAACATGTGCCAAGAAAAGGGTTCAGACCGAAATGGCTTAAAAAAGTCATGAATCCAAATCCACAACTATTGGGCTCTTCTACAGAACTAGAAGAGATGCATCAAGGTCTTAAGAAGCCTACACAAGGGACAACGAGGGTCAGGCACCCCAAGATTCCTGAGATAACGAGGGTTAGGCACCCCAAGATGCTTGAGACATGAGCCAATAGGAAAGCCTTGGAAAAGAATACACCAGACAAAATGGGCCACCTTAGGCTTAGTAATGGCAAGCCAAAGAGTCTAAAATATACGATGCCAAATACTCTGTGAAGACTACAAATTCCATCTACAATTCAAGGTGGGAACCATACGCAAATGAGGCACAAGCCAGTGGTAACCCATCTTGAGTTTATATTTGCAAAAAGAAGTGTTGGGAAACCAATGCTAATCTTTCCACCAAGGCCTCATAGAATTAATACCAATTTTGTGTAGCATATTCAGAGGCAGAGCAGAGAGAACAAGCTCAAATGTATGTTGATCTAGTTGAGCAAGGAAAAACTGGATCTGCAAATCTTCCCAAGAGAGAATACTCATAGTTGTATGAGAAAAAAGGTCACGGGGATTATGGATGTCGTGTTTATGAAAACATAAAGCATGCACTCCAGGGTGTTGGCATTTGCATGAAGATTGCATTAATGAAATTTTATGTTGTCATTAATGTCAATTAACCAGTAATGATATTGTTATAATGTTGTTTTGTAACCAGTAGGAAGAGCTAGTGAAGGGAACTGTAACCGGTAGGTAAGTTTGTGGAGTGAACCAATATTGCTAAGTATTGAAGAGTTGAACCGGTAAACCCTACCTATTGATTTGATAAACCCTAACCGATTAATTTTGGTGAATTCGTTGTAATGGTTTATGACTTGATGATGAGCGGTAATGATTATGATACGTATACATATTGTATGAAGAGAGTTTCAAAGTGTATTTGGCGTGTTGAGATAACAGTTTTTAACTTAGGAATGAGCAAGTATATTGCATGTAATGCAAAAAGTGTGATGAGTTACAAAGTTCGATGAAGTGATGATCAAGGAGTGGTCGAGGCTATCTTGAATGATGTGCAAAGATTTTTAGGTAATCCAATGGTCATACTTGAACCGACTTGTTTGTAATCTCTATGAGAGAATTAGGTTTTTGTTGTGTTACTGACGTATTGATTTGTTTATAAGGTTGATGAGTTGTTTTGTTGAAGAGTTGGCAAAGTTGTAGTTGAGTTTGTGGCTGCCGAACAAGATAATGTATCTGCAGTTTGTGTAAAGGCAAATAGGAGCATGAAAAGGATATGAACAAGCAAGTGTAGTGCTATTCAAACATATCAGCAAACTCCTGTATTTTCTAACAATTACAATAGTTAAAATCCCCTAACAGGGTAAGCTCTAACAAGCTTGATGCTATTCAAATCCTCTAACCAGGTGGTCAATTAGCTTGGATTTAAAATCCTCTATCGAGGTTACTCCTCATAGGGTATTGCTTCTAATAGGGCATTATAGTCAATCCCTTAACCGGGTGGTCCCTAACAAGATCTATTCTTAACATGACTTTTTGTAAAGGTTTAACAGGCTTGGCTCCTAACAGAGCGAACTTCATAAGAGTTCATATAGTTAACTTGTGAGTCTCATCTCACCATGGTTTTTCCCATTTGGGTTTCCACGTCAAAAATATTGTGTCAAGTGGTGAATGTTTTTGTGGTTATGTTTACTATGGTTGAATTGCTTAACTGCTTAATCCACTTTGATATGTTATGATTAACCGACAACAATCTAAAATGAGGTTTTACTTATGTTAGTAAAATTATTTGGATTTTTGTGAGTTTCAAGTTGTTTACTATTAATCTATTGTAATAGTCAATCGATTTATCTTGACAGTGATATTGCATTTATAGTTCAGTGGTTTAACTTGTCAGTTTAAAGTTTTCTTTGAGAGGTTGATTCTGAGATTGGTAAAAGTTTATATCAGATTTTCTATCTACTGATTCACCCCCCCTCTCAGTAGTTGACTGGATCCTTATTCTTTCATTATACCATCAATTGGTATTAGAGCTTCTCAGGTCCTATAAGGTCTAGGCCTAACAACTTGAGGTAAAGATCTTGTAGAACAGGATGAAGAAGGAAGGTTCAAAGTTTAACAGAGAGAACTACAAG
This sequence comes from Cryptomeria japonica, assembly GCF_030272615.1. Lineage (NCBI taxonomy): Eukaryota > Viridiplantae > Streptophyta > Pinopsida > Cupressales > Cupressaceae > Cryptomeria > Cryptomeria japonica. Next base: position 331,906,637 of record NC_081415.1, read on the forward strand.
ATATGGAGTGATAGAATGAAAATTTGTAACTAGAGTCTAGGAAATCAATACTAGGAATATGTTGGTACTCAATATGTTGCACCTAGTGGGATTATGACTGATGATCAGAAGAAAGAGCAACATGAAAACAATCAAGCACTGGAGGCTATTATCAGTTGTTTGTCTGATGCAGAATATGTTGATGTCCATGGTCTAGAGACTGCATATGAGGTATAGAAGAAACTTGAAGAGATTTATAGCAGTGATGAACATGTGAATATTGCTAAGGAAGAGAGTCTAAGAGGAAATTTTGATGACATGCGGATGGCTAAAGGTTAGAATATCCAACAATATGGTCAAAGGATAAAAGAGATAGTTGGTGAGATTAAGAGTGATGGTGGTAAAGTGGAAGATGCTACAGTGGTTAGTAAGGTGTTGAGAACCCTACTATTGGTCTACGCTATCTGAGTTGCAGCCATTCAGAAGCTAAAGTCAATTGACAAAACTAAGGTAACCCTTGACTCCATCATTGGTAAGCTTACTGCTTTTGAATTAAATGGTTATCATGGTAGTGTTCAAAAATCTGAATCTGCATTTAGAGATTCAGTTTCTAACCCATCTATGAGGAAAACTAGAGATGTCGGTCACAGTTATGAATCTAGATCCAGCAGAAAAGTTGATGATGAAGATAGTTTGGTTGAGCTTGAAGCATTGTTGGCCAAGTAGCTGCCCAGAGGTACCGGTAAATACATAGGTAAATTACCTTTGAAATGTTTTACCTGCAACAAGATTGGACACATTGCAGCTAATTGTCCTAATGGTGATAATGAGCACAAGCGAGAGAAGTTCAAGAAGTATAAGGGAAAAGACAGAAGAGATTGTCTTATTGCAGTTGATGTTGGTATCACTGATGAGAAATTTGAGGGTGATGCTAATGAATACATTCTTTATAGCCATTAAAGAGGAGACATCTACTCAGAAGGCATTAGTTTCTTGCATGGATAATTTTGATGATTGGATCATTGATAGTGGTTTTTTACATCACATGACCAGTGACCAGAGAAAATTTATTTCTTTGAAGGAATTTGATGGCGGAGTTGTAAGATTTGGTACCCTACATGGTTAAAGGTAAGGGAACTATTTCTCTTAATGGAAAGAGTAGTCTAGATGATGTCTACTAGGTTGAAGGATTAAAGCACAATCTTTTGAGTGTTGCACAACTTAATGACAAAGGATATCCATTAGAGTTTAAGAATGGTATGTACAAAATCTATGGGAGAAAAGGTGAACTGATTGCAACCAGAAAGAAGACTAAAGGTAACTTGTTTCACCTGAATCCTAAAGTCAGCAACTGTTTAATTTCTAAAGTAGATGATAGTTGGCTTTGGCATAGGATATTTTATCATATAAATTTTGATAACATTGTTAAAGTGAGTAATTCCAAGACAGTGAGAGGTTTGCCTTAGTTGGACAAACTGATTAATGCTCTATGTAAGGAATGTCAGTTGGGAAAGATGACATCCTTAACTTTTAAGAGCAAATCTTTTTTAGTGGAAAATCTGTTAGATTTGGTTCATATAGACCTCTGTGGACCAATAAGGACTCAAAGTATTCAAGGTGACAGATATTTTATGATCTTCACTGATGATTTCTCAAGAATGATTTGGGTCACATTATTGAAGGATAAAACAAAAACATTTAATAAGTTCAAGGTATTCAGGGCCTTAGTTGAAAAGGAGAGTGGTAAGAAGATAAAGTGTTTGAGGACTGATCAAGGTGGTTAATTTACTTATGAGGAATTCACTAGATATTGTGATGAAAATGGTATCAAATGGCATCTTTATGCATCATGGATACCACAACAGAATGGTATTGTAGAGAGGAACAAAGGATCAATTGTTGAAGTTGCTAGGATGATGTTGATACAAGGAGGTGTAGCAAAAACTTTTAGGAGAGAAGATGCCAGCACAACTGTCTACACTATGAACCATATTTTGGTAAAAAGAGGTAAGGATATGACTCCTTATGAATACTGGTATGATAGATCACCTAATGTTAGTTATTTCAAGATATTTGGTAGTAAATGTTTTATTAAGAGAGGTGACTATGTTAGCAAATTTGAGGCTAAAAGTGATGAAGGCATATTTCTTCGTTATTCCACCAAGACTAAGGCCTACAAATATTACAACAACTGGACACATAGAATCACTAAGAGTGCTGATGTTTGAGTGGATGAGTATCCTGAAGTCTCAGGGGAAACCAATGTGGAGAAAAAGGATGAGGATCCTTGCATTTTGTTTTTGGAACAAGAACCTGTGAATCCTGAAACTAGCAAAGAGAATGTTGTTGTACCAGTTCAACCAGAATAGGTAGATTCAGAAGAAGATGATGATAATAAAGAAGAAGAACCTGAAGATAATGATCATTTTATTTCGAGGTATGTGAGACTCAATCAAAATCCTAACAAGATTATTGGAGATAAGGATGCTGGAGTGTTAACCAGAAGAAGAATTAGAGAGAATTCTTGCATGATCTGCACTATTGAGCCTAGAACTGCTAAGGAAGCATTTGGAGATAATCATTGGGTCAAAGCTATGGAGGAGGAGCTTGATAAAATTGAGAAGAACAATAAATGGACCCTAGTACCCAGATTGGTGAATAAAAACGTGATAGGTACTAAGTGGGTATTTAGGAACAAACTAAATGAAGATGGTGAAGTAGTCCAAACAAAAGATAGATTGGTTTGCAAAGGTTATGCATAGGAAGAACGAGAAGATTATGGTGAGACTTTTGCACCACTTTCTAGACTAGAAGGTGTCATAACTTTACTTGCATTTTCAGTACATAAGGGATTCAAAGTATATTAGATGGATGTGAAGTCATCATTTTCGAATGGAATACTGGAAGAAGAAGTATACATTGAGCAACTAGATCGTTATGCTCTGACTAATGAAAAAGATATGGTATGTAAGTTGCACAAGACATTATTGACTATGGATTATGGTATGTAAGTTGCACAAGACACTATTGACTATGGATTATGGTATCCATATGAAGGTAACTTTGACTCGAAGGTGTATACAAATGCAAACTAGGCAGGTAATGTTGATGATAGGAAAAGCACAAACGGTGGAGCATTCTTTCTTGGAGGAAGACTTGTTTCATGGAGTAGCAAGAATCAGAGTTGTATATCATAGTCTACTACTGAAGCTGAGTATGTTGCAACTTATATGAATTGTACCCAGGCTATCTAGATGAGGCACATTCTGGAAGGTTTCAAGATGAAGTTTACAAAACCTATAAAGATCTTATGTGACAATACCACTGCCATAAATATTTCCAAGAACCTTGTTTTGCATGCATGAACCAAGCATATTGAATTGAAGTATCATTTCTTAAGGGAAAAAGTGTAGAGTAAAGATGTGATCTTTGAGCATGTTTCTACCAAGGAGGAGCTTGCAGATATCTTTATTAAACCTCTTAGACTATTTTTGAGTATCTTAGAAGTCAGCTAGGGGTTGTACCCCTTCATGAGGTGAATTGAGCATGATGTAGAATACATCAGTCATGGAGCTACTTGCAGAATTTTATAGCAATATTGATGTAGGAGTGGAGTTATTCCATAGGGGGAGCATCAAGTTGCAAGTCATTGATGCTGAATAGTGAAGTTTGACATTGCATGTTTTACTTTCACTTTGGCATTTTTGTCAAAGGGAGAGAAGAACTATGTGATTTTTGGGAAGAAAAATTGTATAAGTGACAATTAGAAGGTCTATAGCCAACTACTAGCTGAAGACAAGGAGAGTACATGGTAAAATATAAACCAAGATTCCTATTCACAATCATAGTAATCAATGGTATTGATATTTTCATTGCCATCAATGCCAAAGGGCAGATTGGTGGCATTTGCATGAAGATTGCATTAATGAAATGTTATATTGTCATTAGTGTCAATTAACTAGTAATGATATTGTTATAATGTTGTTTTGTAACTGCTAGGAAGAGCTAGTGAAGGGAACTGTAACTGGTAGGTAAGTTTGTGGAGTGAACCGATATTGCTAAGTATTGAAGAGTTGAACCAGTAAACCCTAATTTTTGATTTGATAAACCCTAACCGATTAAGTTTGGTGAATTGGTTGTAATGGTTTATGATCTGATGATGAGCGGTAATGATTATGACACGTATGCATATTGTATAAACAGAGTTTCAAAGTGTTTTTGGTGCATTGAGATAAAGGTTTTTAACTTGGGAATGAGCAAGTATATTGCATGTAATGCAAAACGTGTGATGAGTTACAAAGTTTGATGAAGTGATGATCAAGGAGAGGTCGAGGCTATCTTGAATGATGTGCAAAGATTGTTATGTAATCGAATGGTCATACTTGAACCGACTTGTTTGTAATCTCTACAAGATAATTATGTTCTTGTTGTGTTACCAACCTATTGATTTGTTCATAAGGTTGATGAGTTGTTTTGTTGAAGAGTTGGAAAATTTGTAGTTGAGTGTGTGGTTGTCGAACCGGATGATGTATCTGTAGTTTGTATAAAGGCAGATAGGAGCATGAAAAGGATCTGAACAAACAAGTGTAGTGCTATTCAAATAGATCAGAAAACTCGTGTAGCTTTCTAACAATTACAACAGTTAAAATCCCCTAATCGGGTAAGCTCTAACAAGCTTGGTGTTATTCAAATCCTCTACCCAGGTGGTCCATTAGCTTGGATTTAAAATCCTCTATCAAGGTTACTCCTCATAGGGCATTGCTTCTAATAGGGAATTATAGTCAATCCCTTAACCGGGTGGTCCCTAACAAGATTTGTTCTTAACATGAATTTTTGTAAAGCTTTAACAGGCTTGGCTCCTAACAGGGCGAACTTCATAAGAGTTTAGATAGTTAACTTGTGAGTCTCATCTCACCGTGGTTTTTCCCATTTGGGTTTCCACGTCAAAAATATTTTGTCAAGTGGTGAATGTTTTTGTGGTTATGTTTACTAACGTTGAATTGATTAACTGCTTAATCCATTTTAATATGTTATGATTAACTGACAATAATCTAAAATGAGGTTTTACTTATGTCAGTAAAATTATTTGGATTTTTGTGAGTTTCAAGTTGTTTACTGTTAATCTATTGTAATAGTCAACCGGTTTATCTTGACAATGATATTGCATTTATAGTTTAGTGGTTTAACTTGTCAGTTTAAAGTTTGCTTTGAGAGGTTGATTATGAGATTGGTGAAAGTTTATATCAGTTTTTCTATCTATTGATTCACCCCCCCTCTTAGTAGTTGACTAGATCCTTATTCTTTCATCATACTATCACAAGGACAAGATCCAAAGAGAGCCCTTGAACCTAAATGAGAGGCAACCACCAAATATTATGTTGGTTAAAAGAAAGGTCATCATGAAATCCCGAACCATCCCAACGAAGCCAGGGTTTCATAGCTTCCCAAGAACATTGAATGCTTTTAGCAATCAAAATGCCTTGAATGCACACTGCATCTCTCATAAGAAGAAGGGTTTGAAAACCAATCCCCTTCCATGCCATCCTATTAACTCGGCATCCTGAAGAAATACAATTCCAAAGCAACACTTTCCATGCTTCGTTGCTAGAAATAGCTCTAATTACCCATTTGGCACAAAGAGATAAACCTTGTTTCTTAGTGGACAAGAGGCCAAGTCCTCCAGAGTCTCGACGGAGACAACATAAATCCCAAGTGACTCTATGAAATCCATGATGATTTGCACCATTGACCCATAGAAAGTCCCTGAAGAGCTTCTCTAATTTATAATAAGACACTCTAGAAGGAGCCCAACATGAAGAATAATAAACATGAGTGGCAGCAAGAACTTTTGAACAAATCTAGAATTTACCAACTAAAGAAAGAGGCTTGTTAATCCAATAAGAAAGCTTCTTCTCGATTATTACAAGCACCACATTCCAAAGGGCAACAACAGACCCTTGAAAGGCAAAGGGAATGCTTAGGAAGCAAAAGATTTCCCTGTGATGAATCCATTTCTAACCAAACTGGAGCAACCAAGGAGGAGTAGGACAAAAAGACTACTTGTAGCATTGGGTTTTGTGCCAGTGAATAGCCGACCCCGAGGCTAAGAAAAACATATCCAGACAATTAAGGGTTTCATTGACATTATTTTCCTCTTTAAGAAGATTGAGAAAGGAATCATTGGCAAAATGACCATTAACAAGCTGAGAAGGTGACTCGGGTAGGGAAATCCCCCTAACATGTCCAATAGAAATGGCGGAGGCAAGAAAATACCCAAAACCTTCGGCAATAAGCACAGACAAAGAAGGTGAATGAGGGCAACCTTGGCAGATGGATATGTGAAGAACAAAAGCTGAAGTGACTATTAATGGTGATGCAAACAAAAGAATCACTAAAAAGAATTTGCAAAAACTAAATGAAGCAGGGACCAAACACCAGAGCTTTAAGCATAGCAATAATAAAAGTTCATTCAATGTGATCATAAGCTTTAGCCACATTGGAATTATGCTATTGTTAGTCACATATTTTGACTACCATAACCATAGAAAACAATAGGAAAGCTGCTAGGAGAATTGGAAAAAGAGGTGATGCAAAACAGTTTAACCCAAGCGCACCTAGGCAAATCAAGGATGAAGATAAATTGGACAAATTATTAAATATTTTGAAAGATTTGTCTATGAGGGTGAACAAAACAAAAAAACAACAATTCTTTCACCATGATAGACCTAGATTACATGATATGCCTTACAACACTGCATGGAAAGACAAAAAACCATTAGAAAAGAACCAAAAGGACATCACACAACCACCTAACCCATTTAAAATCACTGTGAATCAAGTGACAGAAGATGGTATGTGGTGTTTTGCTTGTGACATGCCACATTCCTCTTACCAATGTGTGGTAGCAAAGAAGCTACATGAAGAAGAGGAAGATTATGAAGGGTATGCAGATGATCACACCATAAATCTTTTATTGTTTGAAGAATATGATTCATTTGAAGGGGATGGAGATAGTGATATAGCTTCCAAATGGATTAGCCAACAATGTTGTGTGCAGCAAATATTTTTGGATGAGGAAGATGAAATCAAACTCAGGGTTCCCACTAAAGAAGAAAGAGAAAGAATCACATCGGTTGTAGTTGAACAAGCCAAAAGGACCTATGCCCTCAGAAATAGAACCATAAACCCTAAGCAGGGAAAACCCTCTGGAATGTTCATGAAAGAAGTCAATAAAATATCTAAACAAATAAATAGAAAACTAATGCAACTATGGATATCTTCATGGGACTAGAGATATAACAATAACCAGTACTGGCATTTTGAGGAGTATTTTGTTAAAGAATTGTATAGATTGGTAGGATATCCATGCGACCATGCCCTGTCTCCTAAGATTCAAAAGTTTTTAAGGCCAAAGGAGTATGGTGAAGACACCTCAATTTAGCACAACTGGGGAAACTGGTATTGCTTTCTAAATTACACTCACATAAGAGTGTATGGGTTTGAAGGGAAACCCTACCTATTACCTATCATGGTGCTTAACAGAGTGGCATGTCTCCAAATCATTAGACAATTGTCAATAACAAGTGCCCAATAGTTAACCAACCATGCAAAACAATCCCTTGTGCCTGGGTTGTTGGTGTTCTCAGATTTTATTGTTAAAAGCTCTAAGAGTTATGGGTTGCTGCAGAACAAATTGAATTATTATAAAATGGTCGAAGGTGACCCTAGGCCAAATTTTGACCCTGAGGGTTACATGAGAGAAGCCAGGACATCACAGAAGCTGCGAGCAGGTGATCATAGGCTGCTCATTCTAGATGACTTTGTGAGAAATTTGGAAAGAGAAACAACCATTGCTAGAATGACACAGTATGATAAAGTTTCAAAAGCCTATACATGGAAACTACATAGAGGGAAAATTAGTGATGATACCCTACATGGGATAGATGACCCCTTGGTTAAAGAAAATAAACTCATGGAGCATGAACTTGAGATCTTGGAAGGTGTCCCTACATATGTTTTCAGAGATAGAACACAACACATTAGGGATACAGAGCCCCTGATTCAAATGTCTCCCCAATCCACTTTTGATTTTATCCCAATTGATTCGCCCTGGAAGACTACCTGCCTGGCTTTGAAGGTGATATGTAATTGGACTTGATGGCAGGACAATACAATGTCTAGGAAATTGGGGGCATAAGGCTATTCGAACATGAAGATTTTATTGCAGATAAGGATTTTATTTCTTCCAAATAATTTAACATTTTTGTGCCAACATAAAGGAATGCAAATCAGGGACATCATGAAAGAAAAGATAGAAGAATAAAAGATCCAAAGATTGCAAGAAGAAGTGGATCAGTCCATGAGGGAGATGACACCTAAGAAAGGGAGACAACTACTTAAGGATGCAGGAGTGTTGATTTACTCTGGATGGGATATGAGATCTGCATTGTTATTTGATAGCTTTATTAGGAAACAAGATCCAACTAGGCAAATCATGCCTCACAAGGTTGACAAAATCTTTATGGGTTCAGGGTATGATCCAGATCAAAAATCTCTCATGTTGTAAGCCTTGTACCCAAAGGAAAAGAGACCCATACTCATCAACACAGATCAAGATTTTGGTCATTTGATGATCCAACAAGCTGGAAAGACTGATCCCAGGATCACGACCAGGCTAAAATTGGATGTAGAAAAATTTAATCAGCATCAGACAAAGTTCTTGGTTAGAGAAAATAACACTTACAAGGGTTTGTATGAGAAGGCCACTGAAGAAATCCAAAAATTACAAGAACAATTGCTAAAGCAAGCTCCTAGTGTTAGGAATGATGAATTGGATACAATGCTCCAAACTGGCCGGATGGTCATAAATGCTTTAATAGATGCCATTTATTGGAAGACAAGAAGTGAAAAGCTTACAAAATAGGTAGATAATGCTAAAGTGAAAATCAACAAACTTGCTAATGACATTATCGAACATAGATTCAAAGCTATGATGGTACACACAAGCCAGTATTGGAGGGCATATACAGGGACTATAAAAGCCTCAGAGGAGCATGAAAGGTTGAAGGGAAGGTTGCAGGATGTAATGAACAACCACAGAGTGATTGTTAGGATTCCCGAAGAAATTGAGAGGGGGGCGTGAATCAGTATCTAACCGGTTAATGGATTTTCTTAACTTATTAAATGAATTGTATCTCAAAACAGTATACTAGTAAACAAGAATTAATGCAGTAAATAAGAACAATAACCACAACATAGAAAGGACACCGTAACACAATATTTTTAACGAGGAAACCCGATGTGGGAAAAACCTTGGTGGGATTTGTGACCCACAATATTTGCTTACTGGCCAATAAGTGAATATTACTAATACAATAGGGGCCTGCACATGCAGGAAGGCCAACTACCTAAAGCTCATTGCTTAAATACAAAAGAGAAGTCTCACTGACTTACAAAAGTGGATTAAGTAAATCCAATATCATGTACTGCTTCGGATCAGCATCTTCTATGCCAGGTTCAGTACTGGTTTAAGCTCTTGCTATAATCATAAACCTTATTCCACAATTTTGCCTTGATATTCGCACATATTATCCATCTCGCATATTCCTCATTACAGATGTTCTTACAAGATCTCATACTTATATGAGTCCTAATACAATTCGCCTTGTTGGCTTACAAAAATATTTTATAATTAAATACAAAATACAATAAACAAAATCTTGTCGGCCAGGGTGCCGGTGAACATCTTTGCCACTGCCACTGCCGGTGTCTGTGCCTGTGCTGGTGTCTGTGTCTGTGTCGGTGTCTGCTAGTGCCATAGGATTGTAAGTTTGCCATCAATGACAATACCTTCAATCACCTACAATTTCTCATTGGAGTGTGTATTTGCCAACAATCTCCCCCTTTGGCATTGATGGCAACACTCATGAGAAAAAGCCAAAATGTGTATCCAAGAATGTTGTCCAAAACTGTCTTACCAAAACTATCAAAACTGTGTGCTCCCCCTGAGTAGATGATCTCTTTAGTCATACATTTTTCTCATCATTATTCCTTTTTCTCATCTCCTACTACTCCCCCTTTGGCATCAATGACAAAGGTTGTCATTCAATGTCAATTAAGTGTAGTTCCTGTTATGATCCTTGGTGGGTTTACAAAAGAAGCATTTAGACTATTGTAGAATCTCTCACTGTCCTTTAGTGCTGCTTCAATCCTCTAGATTATACCGGTGAGAAAGTGCATTTTCTCTTCCTATGTCTTAAGTCCTGGAACAAGAGCCTCAAAAATCTCTTTTCTCAAAGAGATGAGGATATCCAGTTGAGTGCCTAGTCTACACTTCAGTTCCTTTGCCTTAAATTTTAACCTTTCCTTATCTTTTTCAATTTTTTCTATTTTCTCTTCAAATCCTGCAATTTCCAGTTCTACTACCGATATTGAATCCAATGAACCTATTAAATTGTCAGCAATATCATTGATTTCCTTATGAGCTATGCTGATCTCTTTATCTATATCTTCTGTCAAAATGTTTGTTTTGCATGTATCTTTGTACAGTTTCTTGAATTCCAAAATTGTCTTGCCTAGTACTAGTAATAAGGTATCCATATGTTGCTTATTTTTCTTTACTGTTTCCTCAAAGAATTTTTCATTCTCTTTGTTCATTTTCTCTTTGAATGTCTCCTCATTGATTTGATCAATTGTTAAAAGATTATCAGTTATGTGCTTAGACAATGTGTCCAATTGGCCTAAAGAATATTTATTCTCTATATTACACTTAGGTGCAATCATCTTCAAAATTGGTATGATGTCATCAATAGCCTTATATGCTAGTGCATTGCAATCTATTATTTTCTTGGTAGAATCTAGTAATACTTCTGTCACATTGGTTGGTCTAAATTCAGTCATAGAGGTTCTGGATGACTGTCCAACTACCTTCATAATTTCTAATCCGCTGGTGATAGTAATAGCATTGCTTTCCTCTTTCTCTGGAGGGTCAGTTTGTGTCTGCATTTCAACTATCAAAGGTTTAGGTTTTTCAGTTGTAGCTGGTGGTGCTGTCTGTGTATGTACCTGTGAAGGGGCCTGTTGCTCTACCTATTTTTCTACGTGTATCTCTACCAGTTTCTTTGTGCTCTCTAAATATGGTTTCTCTGATGGTGCCTCTGTACTGTCTACTGCCGGTGACTCAGTAGGTTTTTCAGTCTCATTGGTTGCTGGTTGCCCAGTAGATACATCATTATGTACACCAGTGCTGTCTACTTTTCCTGTATTTGTTGTTTGTTCAGTTTCTTGCTCACTCCCAATTTCAATGTCTCCAACTGTATCTTTAACATTTATCTCAATTGTTGTGTCTTCTACTGGTGGCTCAATTGCCACATCTCTTTTCTCACTTGATTCCTTATCAACCACAATGTTTACTTCCTATGTGTCGATATTCATTGTGTACAACACTTTTGAATCAGGATTTGTATCTTCATGTGTTGTCTCCATACTCTCTGTTGTCGATGGAGTATCATCAGTTTGAGCCGGTGGAGTATCAGAGGAAGGTGGGGGTAAGTTATCTGTCACCTTTATGCTCGGAGGTCCACCTACCTTGCCTTTCCCCTTATCCTTGTCCTTTTATTTTTGATAGACTTTAAAAGTCTTTTGTCTCTTAAGCTCTTCTTGTTTTTCTTTTTCAACAAAGAATATATCCCACTTGTCTACAGTTTCTTTTGATATCTCGTTAATTCTTCCTGCCTTTAGTGCTACATGTCGGTGACCAGTTGAGAATACTATCTAGTTTGCCTCACTTATTAATTCATCTATCTCTTGTGTGGAGTTCACTGGGTGAACTGCAAGTAGTTTTTCTATTTTGATCTTCTTATCCAATTCAACAATTGCTACCCTTCTTTCTTCTAACTTCTATATAAGTCATTGGGTATATCATCTACAACTTCCATCAAAAATTTCTTATAGATATCAAGGTGTAAAATAACACTATTTTCTATACTTTCTTTTTCATCATTTGATAGTGTGTTATACAACTTGCTGATGTTTGACAATTTGCCATCTTCAGTTATCTCAATCAAAAGTTTGTCAAGTGGAGAAACAACTTGTTTTTGTTTCCTCTTCTTTGGTGTCAACTTCCTTGTCGGAGGCCTAACTGCCTATTGTTTCTATCTTGTTCTTTTCGGTGTAGGAGCAGGTATCGGTGAGGGTTTTCTTTCTCTCTCTACCCTTTTGAATTCTGCTGGTATCTCACTGTCAGAGGAGGTAGCAACCGATGAAAGAGGTGTTTTCGGTTGTAGTCCTTCTAAGTCACTCTCCTTAATACCAGTTTTATTTAATACATCCTCTTTGATAGCTTTAGCCTGTCTTGTTCCTTTTCTAACCATCTATTCAATTTTCTTTATTCTTTTCGGTGATTGAATTTTGCTTTCAATTGTTTCGACATTTCCAAATATTTCTTCAGTTGGTTCTTTAGGAGCTTCTAGGAGGGCTTTTGCATAGGTTTCAATTATGTTCTCATCTACCTCATATCCCATTTTTGTAACCCAAATAGTCTTTGGGACCACTGCCTCCATCAAGATTTCATCTTTCTTAATTACAAAGCATATCTCCTTTTGATATTTGTCAACAATAGCTTGAGATAGGCTTATCCTAGTTTTTATTCTAGCCTTTAGTGTTTGAAAATGTTCATTTATATTCTTTTCTTTGTCATCTCCCATTTTGTTAAGTATGTCCAGGAGTTGTTTTCCTACCAGTATGTCAAAACCAAAATCCTTTCTTCCAATACCAAGAACTTGCTTGGTAATATATAACATTAAACATACAAGCAGGTTGCCAAATCTAAATGTACCTTTCTTATCACCTTTTATCTTCCCCAGATTGTCTATCAGTTCATCTTTCAACCATTCACAAATATCAAAGTTTACATTGTTGTTTACCATGTCATAGGCACTTTTGATACATAAGCTGGAAACAGAGTTTAATCTGTTGGCATGTGTAACCTTGTATCCAAGAATCATTCTTATGAACCTTACGTTGATATCCTTAACATCATCTACTCTTAGGGATCTCTTATCAAAGGTTGCACCAGTTAGGGTTATTATAGTGTCATTTGGAATCTTTTTAGTCTTGTCAGGCCTGCTACTGGTAGAAGGTAAGCCTACCACTGCCCTAACTGCTTCTTTGGTTATCTTATGAATTGAATCCAACCAAAAGAACTCTCCATGTACTCTGCTTAGCACAATCCTTATAACATCCTTTGAAAAATCAGGGATACTAAGAATTTCCACAAAACCTAGGGTTTCAATTATCTTGTGTTCTGGTTTAACATTTCCAATTTCATCACATATAACAATCCTATACATGTTCTTAATCTCATCATCTCCTAGTTCATCTATATGACAATGTATGTAGATTATAGGATCCTCATCATAAGCAAATCCTTTGGGTATTTGTGAGAATGCTCCTAAGGTATCATCTATCTTCGCAATTTTGAGAATGATTTTAAATACGGGCCTAGGGTGCTTAACAAATTCAATTACAGTAGGGTTTGCAATGAATTTAGGTGCAGAGGAGGAAGCCATTGTTATAAATACCTTAATTTGCCTTTAGGTATGAGTTCTTGAATGATTTTCTTCACTTCTCACTGTGGATGCTTTTGCTTAGGATTTTCATGCTCTCAGGAAATTTGAATGCTTGGTGAATGAAAAAAGAGCCAAAACGCTTGCTTTATAGTGTCATTTCCTTCAATTGCCACATTTAATGTCTACCGGTTAAGTGAAAACTTAACTCATCTGTCAGTAAAGAAGCATTTCATCTTCTTATCATCAACTGAGGGTAAATTAGCATGTTTTTCAATTTGTTGCCATACCCCCAAAGGATTATTTCTCAGTTAGATGAAGAATCTCCTGCCAGTGGAGTGATACTCTATTCTACTAGTGAAGAAATAGCTTCATTAACATTCATATCTGATTTTCTGATCCATTGTTTTGAAAATTCTTTCTTTACTTCTTCAACCTTCTCTTTACCTTTCAAGTTGGGTCCTTTGTTATTTGTCGGTGATGCCTTACTTCTACAAAATTTTGCAATATGTCCAATCTTGTTACAAGCATAACAAGTCACATTGTTTTTCTAAATTGCTTTTCCATATCCTATGTTGGCATGTGTTTTGCATTGATTAGATAAGTGTCCAAATATTCCACAAACATAACATCTTACATTCATTCTGCAATTTTCTGAGTTATGACAAACTTTATTGCATTTAGAACATTGATCGATGGGTGCATTGGTATTCTGATAGTTTCTATATCTACACAGATTTTCTCTATGACCATACTTGTTACAGTTAAAGTATTTTCCATTAAATTTATAAGCATTAGGTTGTCTTACCAGTTTGTTGTGATCATGTTTGTTTGCAGTGCCGAAGATTTCACCAACTTCAAAGCCAAGTCCATTAGTGTCTCCATTATGTTTTTGATTTTTCAGGATGTCATCAAGTTCTTCTGAACTTTTCTTGAATTTCTCCTTGTGTTGATTTGCAGTAGCCAACTCATTTTCCAAGAAATCCTTCTATCGCATGAGTTTAGTTTTATCATGTTCCAAGTGAATCATATCTATTTTTAACATATCATTCTCATGACTGAGTCTTAGATTTTCATTTGTAGCATCATTGATTCTTCTAGCCAAATCATCTTCATTCTTCTTTTAGTTTTCAGTGTCTTTTCAAAATCTCATGGTCATGTCTTGCATCTCATTTCTCAAAGACAATTTAAAGCGGAAAAATCGAACCCTAGTTGTTCTCCCCTCCCCAACTCCAAGGAGAGAGAAGGGAGAGTCACTAGGGTTGATGGTTTTCACTTGGGAGAGACTTTACATTCAAAAGAGGGGTTGAAACCCACAAGATCCAATCCCACACAATGCAAGATTGGATTCTAAATGAGTTTCAAGGGTTAAGACATCAAGGATACCCTCTTTTGTAAAGAAATGTAGATAGAAAGATTGAACTAGGAATGCATGTAAAGTAGGAAAGATTCGCTTATAAATGGAGATAGGGATATGGGATGAAGCTATGGACCTGGAATTAGCAGTAAAATGTCGAGACGGTGCTGTTCTGCAAATTTGAGCGAAAGTTGATGGGACGATGGCGCTCGGCATGCACACGGTCCTCCGAAAAATCCATGAAACGAAGGTGGATCTGTTCGTCTCTGCACAAGGATTCCAGATCTTCAATTATAGCCGCGTACCTGCAACCTACACACAAAAAAGAGAGGACGATTGGGGGGTTAGGGATGAGGGGTTTGCCTTTAGGTCAAACCCCAGTTTTGGAATTAACCAAGAAATGAGAATGTTGTAAATGTAAATGTTTGTAATGTAAACAAGTACTGATACCTTGTTGTAAGAATGTTTGTATTCTTACATGCGAAGGTGTAATGTATGTAGCATGTAATGTGTTGTATGTGATCTCCTCTTCAATGGTTGAATCCTTGTCTTGAATGCAACACTTAGCCTTGAATGGAGACTTAGAATGATCAATTTCTTGAAGGAATGCTTGAATGCTTGAATGTTTGAATGCTTGAATATCGTTTCCGCCTTTTTTCCCTCTACCAAAATGGGAGAGGAAATGTAGTTTATATACTTGTCCATTAGGGTTGATAGACTGATTTTCCCGACCTTAGGCCAACCAGGAAATGTTATTTTCCAATTTGCAAACTTAAAGACCCGAAGCCCCAAAAGAGACCGGGCCCAAAATAGGGCCAGGGACCAGGGCGCTGGGCACCATGGTCCTGGGGGATCAGGGCACTGGGTGCCCTAGTCCAGAAGGACTAGGGTACTGGGCGCCATGGTCCCACCTCCAGGGATAGCGGGGTGCAAGGAGGATCAGGCCAGGGTGCTGAAAAATGCAGTTTTTGGTGTCATGAACAAGTTTCGGGGTCTCCATTCAGGTTTCGTGTTGCATCACCATCATGAAGACCCAAATGCAGTCGAAATTGCAAGTGTCACAATTTTAGGATGCTACATTTAGCCCCCACTTTAGTGGGAGTATAAGCGTACGCTCATACTTCTGGTAAAGTACAAGGAAACAACATTGAAAAACTTTCACCACGTCAAGGAGGCAAGATACACCAAGCCCCCAGTGGACCAAGGATCTTACGACTTCGGTTGACAAAGTAAAAGGGAAGATCACAAGGGAGAACCATGACTATCAGTAGTAAGGTTCCCTCACTATGAGTCATGCAAGAAAGATATCAAAATTTTCAAGGCAAAGCTAAATTTGTCAAGAAATTTTCAAGTATCTTGAAAAGATATGGACGGGATGTATGCCCCCCTACGTTAAAGTGATCGCACACGCCTCACCGGGGGTGATTGCTTTAAGGTAGTGATACATATAAGAAATGAGAAAGGAGAGGAGCACATTATCACAAGGATTTAGCCCCCAAGTGTGAGATAAGCCCAAGGATAATAGACACAAAACACAAAGCACAAGGTGACTTTGCTTTCCTCGGGGTCAGTATGCTGTATGATAATTCATGTATATCATATGTATGTATGCATAATTGTTCTTCATTCCCCAATCAAGGAAGGTCACCTAGAAGAAGGGAACACATGTGTCTTTTGAGTCAACATGAGAGAGACCAAAAGAGATCTCAATGTTTTGCATCGTCCTCAAGTAGACAACATTAAGGACAAAAAATAGAAGAATGAGAATAACACATAGAAGAAGTAACAAAAGAGAGGAGGAGAGAATCTGCTATGCTAATGAAACTAGTCTAGCACATCATCTACCCCCCGATCTTGCTGATCAGTATTTCGGGAAGGTAGGAAACACGCTAGAGGAGGAACATCCAACACAGTAGATGGAGCTATCACAAGATCCAAACAAGGCCTATGTTCATACCCCAAGCCACGGTGTTCTTGTCTAGGAGCTAGGATAAGTGCTTTAGAAAATTTGTTAGATAAATGGTTATCAACATCAACATATTCATATTCACTATCAGAATGAATAGGAGTAACATTTTCATCATGAATAACATTTTCATCTATATCATCATCAAGATTTATAAAAATAGGATTTTTAACTCACACAGGATCAAGACCATCATGCATCTTATGTTTAGGAGATTTTGGCTCAATCGTCGGCTGAGGAGAAAATGGAATAATACTAGCTGAAGGTGTT
Organism: Cryptomeria japonica; assembly: GCF_030272615.1. Taxonomy (NCBI): domain Eukaryota; kingdom Viridiplantae; phylum Streptophyta; class Pinopsida; order Cupressales; family Cupressaceae; genus Cryptomeria; species Cryptomeria japonica. The sequence continues at coordinate 331,923,774 of NC_081415.1, forward strand.
TTTGGGGATTGCAAAGTTTGAGAAGCAGCTGCCTGAGCTCTAAGACGACGCTTTCATCAGCGTTCATGTGCAGAATGATTTCGTCTAGTCTTAGTAGGAAGCTGAGGAGATTAAGGAGGAGGAATGTTCTCATCCTTATCACTTGGGTGTTTAGGTTATGGTCTCTTAGGTTGAACAATAGGAGAAGAGGAAGCTCTCTTCTCTCCATAAGAGGAAGGAGGAGGAACTGCTCCATATAAGGGAGGAATATTTGGTTTTGGAAGGAGACCAAGTCCATCATGACAAGGAGGTATAGGTCTACTTTTAGGAAGTTTATTAGATATAGGCATAGTCACATCCATAGGGATGGGTTGGGAATCTTCTTGAGGAAAGACATTAGTTTTATCTTTCAAAGGAAGAACTTCCTTCTCAAGAATGATAGGAATGTCAAGTTTGGGTGTTCTAGGTTCACTTAGAGATAGGATCATATCTTTTTTCCACTTTTGATAAGATTTGAAAAGATGATCGCTTCGCAGAGGAAGAGATTGGAATTGTTTAGGCCAAAAGTAATCAATAGGAACACTAGAAGTTCTTTCAGCTGGTTTAAAGAGACTATGATTGACAGTAACAACTTCACCATTATGGGGAAATTTCAAGAACTTGTGGATAGGAGAAGCAATAGCTTTCATGGAAGATAGCCAAGGATAGCCTAGCTTCACACGAAATTGTTCAGATGATGGAATAATAGCAAAGTCCACATCAAGGGATTTGTTATGGACCTCAATAGGTAATGTAATAGAACCAATTGCAGGAGAAGAAAATGCATCAAATAATTTCACAACCACATTTGTTTCATCATAGATCACTTGATTCAATTGCAAAGTAAAAAGAAATTGTTCAGTAATGATATTAACCATGCAAGAAGGATCAATAAGCACTCCATGGCAAGGTGTATTCTTGAGTATTGCAACTATATATAAAGGACCATCAGGTGTCCTGATAGTTTCACTGGAATCAAAGGTGATGGAAGGTTCTTTAGGGATTTTCTGTTGCTCCACAAAGTTAATCATATTCGGAGTCATAGACACAAGATCATCAGGTGAGACAGAGGAATCAGTAGTATCAATCGCGTTAGAGGTATGAGAAGGTAATGGATCAGTAAAAATCTGAAGATTTTGGTTAGGAGGAGCTACAGATGTGTTTCCTTTATCATTCGTACCAGAAACAGAGATAGTATTATTATCAATCAAATCTTGAATTTTACCCTTTAAAGCAAAACATTTTTCAGTATCATGCCCAGGATGATGATGAAATTGACAAAAAGATTTGTTATCAAAATAGGGTGAATTAATCTTTGCAGGATCTATTTGCCTTATAGGAGGGAGGGTAAGCACATTTTGTTCCAATAACTTATTCATAATACTATGCAATGATTCATTCAAAGGAGTAAACTTTCTTTCTTTCTTGAAAAACTTAGAAATAGGAGGCACACCTAATGTTGCATTCACATTGTTGTTGATGATGTTTTCATTGAATTTAATGGACTCTTTGTTCGGTTTAAACTTCCCAAATGGTTGTTGACTACTATCACCCTTATCACTCGGAGCCATAGGATTTTCTTGTTCCATTTGACTCACAGTCAGTTGATAATTGTGAAGAGTTGCGCACAACTGTTGGAAAGAAGTAAACTCAGAAAACAGGAGTTTTTCTCTAATGTCTTTTTGTAAATTAGAAATAAAGATTCTTTGAATATCATTGTCAGGCACTGGAAAAGAAATTTGAGCATACAAATGCTTATATCTACCAATGAAATCAGTCACTTTTTCTTTAACACCTTGTTTACAATGCATTAAATCAATCAAAGTAACTTTAGGACTTATATTGTTTTGAAATTGTTGAATCAAAGCATTTGCAAGTTGTTCAAAAGAAGTAATAGAATAGGAAGGAAACGAGCAATACCATTGTAGGGCTTTGTCTCTTAATGTTCTAGTGAACAGTTTTGCAAGCAACCTTTGGTCATAAGCAAAATCAGTACATATTGTTTGAAAGGTCTTAACATGTGTTAGAGGATCACCCTTACCATTATAAAGCTCCAAATGTGGAATTTTAACATGTTTAGGGGGGATAGCTCGAACAATGTCAAGAGAAAGTGGGCTCGCAACATCAAATGTGGGCACACTAAACTTAGATTGATTCATAGAGGCAATTTGTTGCTGTAAAGAAGAGACAGTTTGTGCAAGATTGTTAATGGTCGCTTCAGTCGAAGAGTTCATATTAGACGTGTTAGATTGTGATGGAGGTGTTATGTTATTGAAAGAAGGTAGAGAGTAAGGTGGTGGGACACTATGATAGTTAGTCATAGGAGATGATTGGAAGGGAGGAACACTACAAGGAGGAATGGAATGGTTAAATGAATTGCCCCCTTGCGTCACGTTCATTTGTGGAGATATAAGAGGAACACTCATTGAAGGAACGGATGAAGAAGTCAGATTGAATTAAGGGAGAGGGTTGATTGAAGGAGAGGGATTGCCCCCATGACTGGTGATCATAGGAGGCATGTCTTGTATTGAAGTAGTCATTATGTTTGATGTAAAAGTAGGTATACTAGCAATGGGAGTTGTCAAAGGAACAGAATGATTAACTTGAGTAGGAGGTTGTGTATAACCCAAAGTTTCGACACAACTCTTCATAGGCATCACATTCGAATCCACAATGTGTGCAATACCATGCAAAATATCAATTCCATTCTTATCACTTTGAACCATACGTTTCAGTCCCTCAATTAACGAAAGAGCTTCGCTATCAGGGTATTCTTGAGACATCCATTGTCAAAAATCATCAAACTGGTTATCCAATTTTGAAAGTTGTTCTACAGAAACCTCATGGAGAGCTTCTTCATCATTAAGAGGATTAGAGGAATTATCCATGTCCTCGTTAAAAAGGCCATTCAAATTAGGTTCCATCTCCTCAGTAATTAAACCTTGGAAGGACTTAATTCTAAGGCTTCGTCTAACGGGAATAGTGTAAGTAGGGCTTATTGTCGTAAAACTCATGCACTAAAGAGAGAGAGAAGATTTTGAATTTTAGAGGTAGCAAATTTCAATAAAATCAGCCAATCTCCTAGATTTAAGCTGTTAAATGCAATCAGGACAATCTCCCAAAATTTTAGAAAAAATGTCTGCGACTGTGGCGAATGGAGTGCACACGGTCCTCGCAACTTTTTTCAAAATTTTCAGGGATGAAAGTTATGATGATTTTAAAGCTAATCTGAAAAAATTGAGTGATTTTACGATCTGTAGATAGGCCAAATTAAAGTTGCAATCTCAAAATTGAACCCTACCAAGATTGTTGAAAAATGCAAATTTCGAATTTTGAAAAAAAGAGGGGGAAACTAAATTTTTGAATTTTATGATTTTAGAGGGAATACTGAAAGCAATGCAAGTTTTGAAATTTAAAAGTTGACTCGATTTCATGCAAAATTCAAATTTGAAAGCGGAAATCAGAGTTGTTGCAATTAAACACTTAATTTCAAAAGTCACAAACTGCAAAAATTTGAATAAAGTACTGAAATTTTGAATGAATGCCAACACACTTTTCAGATTTAGGACTGTAAGAAACACAATTTTGATAGGAATTTTAATTTCAACAATTTTTGAATGATTAGAAGCCTTAATCCAAGCAATCACTAGACCAACTTTGACTTTAATTTTGAAAGTGTTAAAATTGATAAAATCAGCCAAAATTCTGGATTTTAGCAGAAAAATACAGTAAGATCTAGCTCCCGAAATTTCAGAAAAAATGTCGGGGACGATGGCGCTCGGGGTGCACACGGTCCTCGCAACTTTTTTCCAAATTTTCAAGGATGAAAGATATTGTGATTTTGTTGTGGAATCCAAAGTTACAGCCGATTTGGAGGTGTTTTGATCAGTCAAATTATCAATCAAAGGTTGAATCAAGAAGGTTTTAAAAATTAGGGTTTTGACACTTAACCACTTAATTTTCAGAATTAAAGCACAAATATGAATTGATAATTTGCAATAGAAGGGTAGATCTAAAACAAGCAGTAACAATTAAACATTTCACAAGTTTAATTACTAAAAAGAAAATTTTAGGGTTTTTATGCAATCAACCTCTAAAATTTGCAAAAGATCAAACATGGAAATGTAAGGAAGCAAATTTTTTAGATCTAACCATGAATAATCAGAATGAGGATATTCACGTCGGGTTCACCAAAATGTAAAGCGAAAAAATCGAACCCTAGTTGTTCTCCCCTCCCCAACTCCAAGGAGAGAGAAGGGAGAGTCACTAGGGTTGATGGTTTTCACTTGGGAGAGACTTTACATTCAAAAGAGGGGTTGAAACCCACAAGATCCAATCCCACACAATGCAAGATTGCATTCTAAATGAGTTTCAAGGGTTAAGACATCAAGGATACCCTCTTTTGTAAAGAAATGTAGATAGAAAGATTGAACTAGGAATGCATGTAAAGTAGGAAAGATTCGCTTATAAACAGAGATAGGGATATGGGATGAAGCTGCGGACCTGGAATTAGTAGTAAAATGTCGAGAGGGTGTTGTTCTGCAAGTTTGAGTGAAAGTTGACGGGACGATGGCGCCTGGCGTGCACACGGTCCTTTGAAAAATCCGCGAAACGAAGGTGGATCTGTTCGTCTCTGCACAAGGATTCCAGATCTTCAATTACAGCCGCGTACCTGCAACCTACACACAGAAAAGAGAGGACGATTGGGGGGTTAGGGATGAGGGGTTTGCCTTTAGGTCAAACCCCAGTTTTGGAATTAACCAAGAAATGAGAATGCTGTAAATGTAAATGTTTGTAATGTAAACAAGTACTGATACCTTGTTGTAAGAATGTTTGTATTCTTACATGCGAAGGTGTAATGTATGTAGCATGTAATGTGTTGTATGTGATCTCCTCTTCAATGGTTGAATCCTTGTCTTGAATGCAACACTTAGCCTTGAATGGAGACTTAGAATGATCAATTGCTTGAAGGAATGCTTGAATGCTTGAATGTTTGAATGCTTGAATATCATTTCCGCCTTTTTTCCCTCTACCAAAATGGGAGAGGAAATGTAGTTTATATACTTGTCCATTAGGGCTGATAGACTAATTTTCCCGACCTTAGGCCAACCAGGAAATGTTATTTTCCAATTTGCAAACTTAAAGACCCGAAGCCCCAAAAGAGACCGGGCCCAAAATAGGGCTAGGGACCAGGGCGCTGGGCACCATGGTCCCACCTCCAAGGACAGCGGGGTGCAAGGAGGATCAGGCCAGGGTGCTGAAAAATGCAGTTTTTGGTGTCATGAACAAGTTTCGGGGTCTCCATTCAGGTTCCGTGTTGCATTGCCATCGTGAAGACCCAAATGTAGTCGAAATTGCAAGTGTCGCAATTTTAGGACGCTACAGACATACTCTCTTGTTTCAGTTTGCTTACTAGATCATTAAGAGTCTCCTTTTCATCATCATCACTTTGTATCTTCTCATGAAGTTCTCTTCTTTTGTTCCTAGCAATAGTAAGATTTCCTTGAAGTCCCTGAATGATTTCCTGTGTAGCCTTTAGATCATCGTAAAGTTTCCAGTTGCTTTCTCAAATTTTCCATCTGTATCGGTGTCAGAATCTTCCTCAAGCTGTTAGGCTTTTGAAAATAGAGGACCAAGCTCTGATACTAATTCTTAGGATTCCCAAAGATATTGAGAGGGGGGGGTGAATCAGTATCTATCCAATTAATGGATTTTCTTAACTTATTAAATGAATTGTATCTCAAAATAGTATATCGGTAAACAAGAATTAATGCAGTAAATAAGAACAATAACCACAACATAGAAAGCACACCATAACACAATATTTTTAATGAGGAAACCCAGTGTGGGAAAAACCTCGGTGGGATTTGTGACCCACAATATTCGCTTACTGGCCAATAAGTGAATATTACTGATACAATAGGGGCCTGCACATGCAGGAAGACCAACTACCTAAAGCTCACTACTTAAATACAAAAGAGAAGTCTCACTAACTTACAAAAGTGAATTAAGTGAATCCAATATCATGTACTACTTTGGATTAGCATCTTCCATGCCAGGTTCAGTACCAGTTTAAGCTCTTGCTATAATCATAAACCTTATTCCACAAGCTGCCTTAATATTCGCACATATTATCCATCTTGCATATTCCTTATTACAAATGTTCTTACAAGATCTCATACTTATATGAGTCCTAATACAATTCACCTTGTCAGCTTACAAAAATATTTTACAATTAAATACAAAATACAATAAAAAAAATCTTGTCGGTCAGGGTGGTAGTGAATATCTTTGTCACTACTGCTGTCAGTGTCTATGCCTATGCCAGTGTCTGTGCCTATGCCAGTGTCTGTGCCTGTGCCGATGTTTGCCGGTGTCATAGGATTGTAAGGTTGCCATCAATGACAATACCTTCAATCACCTAAAATTTCTCATTGGAGTGTGCATTTGCCAACAACGATGTCACCATAAGAGAAAACTCAAGGACATCAATATCTAGAAGAACATGACAGATATGCAAATGCACTTAATAAAGATCTCTAGGAATTGGATGAATATGGCATTACAAAAATACCAGCAATATATAAGGAAGGAGAAGCGATGACATTAGAACTGTGAGGGCTCACCTCAACTCAGTCTGACATTCAGTGGATTTTGCATTTAGACTATTATGGATACTTTATTTTGATGCATTTTGAGACTTAGAACTTATATGATTTCAGGATTTGAATAACATTGCTATGATTTGATGATTTACTTACATGCTTTATGAGATAGAACACTATATGATTGTTAGATAGGATGATATTGCAATGATAGATGTCGTTATTTAATTTGCAGGACTTTACTCTGAATATAGAACTATGATGTATGTTTAGTTTATGTGAATTGGGATGAAATTGTTTGATAAAAGATGTATTCAATCTGTGCAGATGAAAATTGTATGCAAGTAATGATGTGTATTGTTATATTATTGAATTATATTATATATGGATATTTGGAAGTACTAATGTATAAATTGAGATGCGCAGGAAATTTACCATGTGACCATGGAAAATTACGGAGAATCAAACCTAGACTTATGTATGTTCGTAAGCCAGGGTTTGTCTATTTGGAGAGACAACACCCCGTTTGTGTTGTATTTTATTCATAACAGTATATGCTGCATGAGTGTTAAGTGTTATTTAAATTTATTGTGTAAAAAACCACAAGAGACAATTTCATGTTTTATTTTTGTAAAAATGTTTTATTTGTGTCACTTGACATGTGTGGATTTAAATTTAAATGTTTTATTTTGTCTCTTGGTGGGAAAGTGTTTAATTATAGTTTTTCTTAAATAAAATAATGTGTTGTCATAAATACTTTGGGAATATAATATTTGGGGTGGTCAACTTATATTTGACCCGAAAATAAACTTCAGAGGGGTTTAAAATGGGTTAAATGAACACCTAGGGGTAGTTTAATAGGGTTTCCTAAAGCCCATAAGGTATACCTAGGGGTTAGGGGTAATTTTAGGCAAGTTTCTACTTTATAATGATCTTTTTAATGCTTTAAAAATTGGCTTTTTTGAGTTGAGCGAAAATTAAAAATTAGAAGTTAAATCTAATCAAGATTTTTCCTTTTGGAATGAGAGTCTTTTTGCATTTTTGCTTTCTTTCCTTTTTGGTTTTTAGAAACCTGTGAGAACTCTGAGAGTGAGCTTCTTAAGCAAGATTTTTGAGAATTGGAGGGTAATCACCCACTCTCCATTTTTGGAGACAGAAGAAAATTTGAAAAAAAAATAATGTTATGGAATAGAAAAATTGATTAAGGGTAGAAGGAAAGAGATTCGTGGATTGGGCAGCTCTTCATCAAATATCATAATACCTTTAGGCAGATTAAGGTTGGTTTCAGTTATTCATTTTAATGTTTTCTTCTTGCTTATGTCTGGATGTATGTTGGTGTAAGAAATCTGTGTTCTTGTATGTTTTTGTTAGAAAATCTTTTTGGTATTCTTGCATTATGATTTGTATGTGTTTTGGGAGTTTTCTCAAGACCTCTTACTCTTGGGAGAGAAGAGGATCTTGAGGGTGGTAGCAGTGACAACCCTTGAGTGAGAGACTCTCTTTGAGAGTGATCACAAGGGATCTTTGTTGTGACCCTTGCTGCATGGCCTGTTTGTGCAATGGGGGTCATAAGGAGGGATATAAGGCTAGAATGCCTTTGGGGGGCATAAGGAATAAGGGGTTGAGATTCTTGATATTATTATTGTGCCATGAGGTGGCTTCTTGTTTATTTCATACTTGCAGTTCTCCTCAGGGTATTGGTCCACTACCACCCTTTGAAAAAGTTCATCACCAAAGTGTGGTGCTGTGAAAACCAAGTTGGGAATGTGTCTGGAAAATCTGTATGCATTTGCTTTCTATGTGTTTGCCTGTTTGTTACCCATCTAGGAATTGGTTCTCCGAGCTCGGGGGTGGCTACCAGTTAGCCTAGGCTGGGAGGTGAGCACTCCGTGGTCATATTTGTGTTTTTCTATTATGCAGGAAAGTCAGGAGAAAGAGAATAGGAACCATGAAAAAGACACAGAAGATTATTATTGAAGATACTTAAATTCAGTTGTAGATATTTGTTTAAATTTGTTATAGAAGTATGCCTCATTCATAGAAAAGAGAAGCAAGTTGTAATTATTGAAAATAGACTTGAAGTTTTATTGTTGTGGCTATACAAAGAAACATCCTGTAAATTGGTAGAATATCTTAGAGTTGTTAAAAAAAAAAAAAAAAGCTTGTTTTATTTCTACTTCTGGTTTTTAGTAAAAGAAAAGTTATTTTGAGTTGCATGCAAAAGCCTCTTTGTATTATGGAAAAAAAAAGAATAGATTTCATTTAAATTTTATCTATATTTTACTTGTGGCAAAATATGCGTTTATTTATGCTGAAAGATCTTAAGTATTTTAAAGAAAAAAAGATGTTTTATGTAAATATTTTATTAGAGGAAAAATCAAAGAATCTTTTTATTGTAGAGAAATATATTGTATTTGTAAATTGTATTTTTAGTTAGTGTTGATTAAAAAACACATATCATATACATATATATATATATATGTTTCTGAATTAACTTAATGTTTTTCCTTTGTTATATTAATTTAAAATTGTTGCATGTAAATCTTTTAAAAAATATATATATATATATATGTTGGAATATTTTCACCCTTTTAACTATGATTATAAATTTATATAAATATAAATATATATATATATATATATAAATATATATATATATAATATATATATATTTTTTTAAATTAAAAGAAAAAGGAATTGTTTTTTTGGGTCCACGCGGACCCCACTGTGTGTACGCACAGTGAGGGCCACGCGGCGCCCACTGTGTGCACACACAGTGGAGCCGCTTCAGCTCTCACTGTGTGGACACATAGTGGACGGCCGTGGCCGCCACTGTGTGGCCACACAGTGGGGGAGCCGCTAGCGGCGCCCACTAAGTGGACACATAGTGGTGCCGCGGCGCCCACTGTGCGCCCACACAGTGGCGCCACGGCCCTCCCCGCCTCCATCTCTGTAACCTGCACAAAAATCATGGTCGCCTTGGGGTTTCGGCCCAACAAAAAAATTCTCTGTTAAAAAAAAAAAATGGATTAAACCCTAGCCCGGGTGGGGCTAGGGCAAAGGAATTTAAAAATAATATGATAATTAGAATTGTAAATATTTATATAAGAAAATAGAACCCTAAATAGGGTTGGAGAAATATTGATTAATATTTAGAAAGTTATTGTGCTTTTGAAAAAAAATTAAAATATATAAAATATATGTAAATATATATATATATATATATATATAAAATTCTGGTCATAATTTGGAGTAAGTATTTAATTATAGATATATATATATATATATGTATATATAAATATATATGTATATATAAATATATATATATATATATATATTTATATAATTCTGGTTAAAATTTGGAGTAAGTAATAAAGAGAAATTTTAAAAAATGGTTGATTAGACTATATAGTCAAATTGGATATTAAATTAATTATTCCCCTCCTATTCCTTTAGCTTGATTGATTTAATAAACCTAATGACTAGGTATCTCGTGGAGATAAAATTAAACCAGTTAGTTTTCTGCAAATAGTATTTAACAAATTATCGATGCTTTGTTCGTTTCAGAATTAGCTCGATTATAATTATGGAAATTTCATTAACGCTTGTCGTGTGAGCGAACTTGTTAATTAATTAGTATTTAAAAAAAAAAAAAAATCGTTCTGTTTTTGCCCTAAATTTTGGGCATGACATTTTGGTATCAGAGCAAGGTTTCCACACTAGGAACCTTACTCACTTACGTTTCACCTTAGAATATTTAAAATTATTTTTTAAATTTAATTGAATTTATTCTAAAAGAAATAAATTAATTGTCTTGCCTTATTTCCTCTTAGGATGCCTCCGACGACGCGACAAGCTTGCAAGCGCGGACGGGGTCCTAGACGTGTGCGCATAGCACGCGATGAGGTAGAGAGGGAGGCATTGGTTCTAGAGGAGAACCCAGAAGCACCTCCCAAATAGCCAAATGAACCTAACCGAGACCTCTTAGCAACCATTCAGAATCTTATTGGCATTGTTCAGGAAAGGATCCCAGCAGAGAACCCTCAGGTTAGGAGTCATGACTCTGGGAGTCATAGATCTGTTGATAGAGAGCAAAGCAGGAGCCTAGCTTCGATTCCTATAGAGAGTCAGGGTGGAAATGAGCCAGAGTCAGTGCATATGCCAGGACCACCTCCAGCGGTGGAACCAGTTTATTTTGAGAGAGGTCGTCGAGATCCAGGGGATCTCATCAGGGAGATCATGCGCCTCCAACCACCATCCTTCAGAGGTTCTACAGATGGAGTAGAGGCCGAGGCATGGCTTTTGAGTCTTGAGAGGTGTTTTGCATTGCGTTCTTATGAGAGCAACTTGAAAGCACGTGTTGCAGTTCATCTTCTGAGAGGGACAACCTCCACTTGGTGGAGACAGGAAGAGTACAAATGCGGATTAGTTCCTGATACACTCACTTGGGAGATATTCACAAAGAGGTTTCATGAGAGGTACCTATCAAAACACTTCAGGCAGCGTCGTATAGATGAATTTCATGATCTCCAACAAAAAAGCTTGTCAGTAACCCAGTATGAGAGTAAATTCTTTGAGTTGTTGCCATATGTAGATTATCTAAAGGATGAGAAACTTCTTGTAAACTGCTTCATCAGGGGATTAAATGCCGGTATAGCCGGGCCTGTTAGGATGTCCACCCCAGAGAGCCTTCGGGTTGCTGTAGAGAAGGCACTGATTGCCGAGGAAATTCAGGTTAGACCACAGGACAATAGGGATCGGTTTCAGAACCGAAATCCCGCACCTCAGACTTATGGATTCCAGAAACCACATTGGAAAGGTAACAACCAAAATTCTCAGGGGTTCTCCAAACCCCCTCCTCCACAACAGACACCACAGAACCAGAGGCAGAAGCCTCCACAGTATCAGCAAGGCTCCAAGCCCAAGCAGTGGCAGACTCAGGGACAGAAACATGATCAGAGAGCACAGGGGCAGTACACACAGCCGGCGGGGACTCAGCAGTCCTCCAGGGGTGGGTACAGCGGATCTAGTAGGACAGGAGGTCAGTCATTCTCTAGGCCTCAAGGTGCCCAGTTCCAGGCATAGGGTGCTTGCTTTACGTGTGGAGCCATGGGGCATATGGCGAGGGATTGCCCTCAGGGACAGGTAGTAGGGAGTCAGCGGATGGCCGCTTCAGAGCCAATAGTTGGTGATATGGGCAGGTCCCATAGAGTTTTCATAGCGGTTGACAACCGCCTGGCTGAGCATCAAGCCACGGTTATCGAATCTACAGGTATAATCAAAGGTAACAATGTATCTATTTTATTTGATTCAGGAGCTACTGACTCCTTTATATCTCCATTGGTTGTGGAGCGTTGCGGGCTAGTGGCAACTAGGAAGGGTGTTAGTTGGGAAGTGGAATTAGCTTCAGGGGCTAGAGTGTCAGTGGAATCAGAGGTTAGGGCATGTCAGCTGCAGATTGGCAAGACCACCACTTTAGTAGACCTTAGAGTGACTCCACTTGGATCTTACGGAATTGTACTTGGCATGGATTGGCTTTATGCCCACAGAGCCAAGATGGATTGCCGCCTGAAAAGGATCGAGTGTGAGGATGATCATGGTTCGCCCATAGTTATCACCAAGATTCAGAGGCTCGTGTCTCTTCGCATGATTTCCGCAATGCAGCTTAAGCAGAGCATGCGGAAGGGATGTCAGCTTTTTGCTATCATGATCAGTGACAGAGGGGAAGAGGAGGAAAAAGAAACATCGCTCGATGACCATCCTATCCTTAAGGGATATTCAGATGTATTTCCTTCAGAGTTACCGGGAATGCCTCCTCGCAGAGAGATTGATTTTCATATAGACCTAGTACTAGGAGTCGAGCCAGTTTCCAGAGCACCTTATAGAATGACCACAAATGAGCTTAATGAACTTAAAATTCAACTTGAGGAACTTCTTGAGAAGGGTCATATCCATCCTAGCGTATCCCCGTGGGGTGCACCAGTCATCTTCGTTAAGAAGAAGGATGGATCTCTCCGATTGTGTATGGATTATCGGCAGCTAAATAAAGTAACCATCAAGAACCGATATCCTTTGCCCAAAATTGATGACTTATTTGACCAGCTTCAGGGTGCCAAAGTCTTTTCCAAAATAGATCTGAAGTCTGGATACCATCAGTTGAGAATAGTGGAAGGTGATATCCACAAGACCGCATTTCGCACTAGATATGGTCACTATGAGTTTACCGTAGTCCCCTTCGGACTTACGAATGCCCCAGCAGTTTTTATGAGCCTCATGAATGGGGTGTTCCGTACCTTTCTGGACCATTTTGTTATTGTGTTCCTTGATGATATACTGATATATTCTCGGAATGAGAAGGAGCATGAGGAGCACCTGAAACAGCTATTGCAGTGTTTGCGGGATAACCAGTTGTTTGGCAGCCTATCCAAGTGTGCTTTCTTTTGATCTGAGGTCAAGTACCTTGGACACGTTATTTCCGGTGATAGGATCTCAGTTGACCCATCAAAGATTAGGACTATTATGGATTGGCCAACGCCTACCAGTGTGACAGAGGTCAGGAGTTTCATTGGTTTAGCAGGGTATTATCGACATTTCGTTGAGGGATTTTCTAGAGTCGCACACCCTATTACTTCTCTTCAGCGTAAAGGGAAGAAATTTGAGTGGATAGAGAAGTGCGAGAAGGCCTTTCAGGAACTCAAGAAGGCACTTACTAGCGCTCCTATCCTTGTTGTACTAGATCCTTCAGCTGACTTCATGGTTTGTACAGATGCTTCCCTAGAGGGTTTAGGGGCAGTTCTTATGCAGGATGGTAGGGCCATAGCTTTCGAGTCTAGGAAACTTAAGACTCATGAACTTAATTTTCCCACTCACGACCTTGAGCTCGCAGCAATAGTGCATGCACTTGTGAGGTGGAGACACTTCCTTTTAGGTCATCACTTTGAGTTGCATTCAGACCACCAGAGTCTTCAGTACATCTTTACTCAGCCGAACCTTAATGCACGTCAGAGGAGATGGATGGAGTTCTTGTGCGAATATGATTTTGACGTTCACTACATCAAAGGAAAGGAAAATGTAGTTGTAGATGCCTTGAGTAGGAGACGTCACGAGGTTTACACCATATCCATGGGCACAGACTTGAGAGACCATATACTTCGGCACTTGTCAAAGGATGAATGGTATGCAGAGGTTTGTTAGGTAGTACGTTCGCAGGTTACTCTAGAAGGGAAATATGTGGATTATTCTTTGGAGTCCGATGGACTGTTACGCCACAAAGGGTGCATTTATGTACCTTCCTCCAGAGGGTTGCGAGAGTTCATTATCATGGAAGCTCATAGAGCTCCTTATGTAGTGCATCCTAGGGTTAAGAAGTTGCATGTTGACTTGAGATAGTTGTACCATTGGCCCGGAATGTGGCAGCTCATTGCTGAGATAGTAGCTCGATGTCTTGAGTGCCAGAGGGTAAAGGCGGAGCACCGCCATCCAGGTGGGTTGCTTCAGTCTCATGCTATACCAGAGTGGAAGTGGGATACTATATCCATGGATTTCATCATTGGTCTCCCTATGTCTTCTCGTCGCCATGATGCTATCTTGGTGACAGTTGACAAGTTGACCAAAGTAGCTCACTTTTCACCAGTTCATACTACATTCACAGCTCCAGCAGTAGCACAGGTGTTCTTGTGAGACATTGTTAGACTTCATGGTGTACCCCGCAAGATTATATCTGACAGGGATTCTCTTTTCACTTCTTCCTTTTGGAAGTCATTACAGGAAGCAATGGGCACTAAGCTCAATTTCAGTATAGCCTATCACCCAGAGACAGATGGTCAGAGAGAGAGGGTCAATCAGGTGTTAGAGGATATGTTTCGTATGTACATCATGGATCATCAGACCCGGTGGGAGGAGTATCTTCCCTTAGTGGAGTTTGCCTATAACAATGGGCATCACACTTCTTTGGGGATGCCACCCTACCTGGCATTATATGGTAGGCCTTGCAGGACGCCCTTGAGTTGGGATTGCATAGAGGATAGAGTAGCTATTGGTCCTGAGTTAGTTCGGGATATGGAGCAGCAGGTGGATTTGATTAGGCAGCGTCTCAGAGAGGCTCAGGATAGACAGAAGAAATATGCCGATGCAAAGAGGATAGATCATAGCTATCTGGTTGGAGACAGAGTTTTCTTGAGAGTGCGACCGCATAAGAGTCCAATCCGTTACGGAAAGGGTTCTAAGCTCGCACCTCGCTTTGTAGGACCTTTTGAGATTCTGGAGAGGATAGGCCTAGTTGCCTACCGTTTAGTTTTGCCACCTAGCCTGTCACGCATCCACGATGTGTTTCATGTTTCAGTTTTGAGAAAATATATCTATGATGAGTCTCACATTTTAGATTGGGATGCCTTGCAGGTGGAGTCGGACGGGCAGCTAGCTTTGGAGCCCATTCGCATTTTGGCACGCCAGACGTTGTCCCTTCGAGGTCGAGAGCTGGACCAGGTTAGGGTCTAGTGGGATTGTTATGATGAGGTTACGGCTTCATGGGAGGACGCAGCACGTATGACATCAGAGTACCCCCACCTCTTTGATGAACTCCAGGAGGAAGTTCATGCCTAGAGGGGGAGGATGTGAGGGCTCACCTCGACTCAGTCTGACATTCAGTGGATTTTGCATTTAGACTATTATGGATACTTTATTTTGATGCATTTTGAGACTTAGAACTTATATGATTTCAGGATTTGAATAACATTGCTATGATTTGATGATTTACTTACATGCTTTATGAGATAGAACACTATATGATTGTTAGATAGGATGATATTGCAATGATAGATGTCGTTATTTAATTTGCAGGACTTTACTCTGAATATAGAACTATGATGTATGTTTAGTTTATGTGAATTGGGATGAAATTGCTTGATAAAAGATGTATTCAATCTGTGCAGATGAAAATTGTATGCAAGTAATGATGTGTATTGTTATATTATTGAATTATATTATATATGGATATTTGGAAGTACTAATGTGTAAATTGAGATGCGCAGGAAATTTACCATGTGACCATGGAAAATTACGGAGAATCAAACCTAGACTTATGTATGTTCGTAAGCCAGGGTTTGTCTATTTGGAGAGACAACACCCCGTTTGTGTTGTATTTTATTCGTAACAGTATATGCTGCATGAGTGTTAAGTGTTATTTAAATTTATTGTGTAAAAAACCACAAGAGACAATTTCATGTTTTATTTTTGTAAAAATGTTTTATTTGTGTCACTTGACATGTGTGGATTTAAATTTAAATTTTTTATTTTGTCTCTTGGTGGGAAAGTGTTTAATTATAGTTTTTCTTAAATAAAATAATGTGTTGTCATAAATACTTTGGGAATATAATATTTGGGGTGGTCAACTTATGTTTGACCCGAAAATAAACTTCAGAGGGGTTTAAAATGGGTTAAATGAACACCTAGGGGTAGTTTAATAGGGTTTCCTAAAGCCCATAAGGTATGCCTAGGGGTTAGGGGTAATTTTAGGCAAGTTTCTACTTTATAATGATCTTTTTAACGCTTTAAAAATTCGCTTTTTTGAGTTGAGCGAAAATTGAAAATTAGAAGTTAAATCTAATCCAGATTTTTCCTTTTGTAATGAGAGTCTTTTTGCATTTTTGCTTTCTTTCCTTTTTGGTTTTTAGAAACCTGTGAGAACTCTGAGAGTGAGCTTCTTAAGCAAGATTTTTGAGAATTGGAGGGTAATCACCCACTCTCCATTTTTGGAGACAAAAGAAAATTTGAAAAAAAAATAATGTTATGGAATAGAAAAATTGATTAAGGGTAGAAGGAAAGAGATTCGTGGATTGGGCAGCTCTTCATCAAATATCATAATACCTTTAGGCAGATTAAGGTTGGTTTTAGTTATTCATTTTAATGTTTTCTTCTTGCTTATGTCTGGATGTATGTTGGTGTAAGAAATCTATGTTCTTGTATGTTTTTGTTAGAAAATCTTTTTGGTATTCTTGCATTATGATTTGTATGTGTTTTGGGAGTTTTCTCAAGACCTCTTACTCTTGGGAGAGAAGAGGATCTTGAGGGTGGTAGCAGTGACAACCCTCGAGTGAGAGACTCTCTTTGAGAGCGATCACAAGGGCTCTTTGTTGTGACCCTTGCTGCATGGCCTGTTTGTGCAATGGGGGTCATAAGGAGGGATATAAGGCTAGAATGCCTTTGGGGGGCATAAGGAATAAGGGGTTGAGATTCTTGATATTATTATTGTGCCATGAGGTGGCTTCTTGTTTATTTCATACTTGCAGTTCTCCTCAGGGTATTGGTCCACTACCACCCTTTGAAAAAGTTCATCACCAAAGTGTGGTGCTATGAAAGCCAAGTTGGGAATGTGTCTGGAAAATCTGTATGCATTTGCTTTCTATGTGTTTGCCTGTTTGTTACCCGTCTAGGAATTGGTTCTCCGAGCTCGGGGGTGGCTACCAGTTAGCCTAGGCTGGGAGGTGAGCACTCCATGGTCATATTTGTGTTTTTCTATTATGCAGGAAAGTCAGGAGAAAGAGAATAGGAACCATGAAAAAGACACAGAAGATTATTATTGAAGATACTTAAATTCAGTTGCAGATATTTGTTTAAATTTGTTATAGAAGTATGCCTCATTCATAGAAAAGAGAAGCAAGTTGTAATTATTGAAAATAGACTTGAAATTTTATTGTTGTGGCTATACAAAGAAACATCCTGTAAATTGGTAGAATATCTTAGAGTTGTTAAAAAAAAAAAAAAAAAGCTTGTTTTATTTCTACTTCTGGTTTTTAGTAAAAGAAAAATTATTTTGAGTTGCATGCAAAAGCCTCTTTGTATTATGGAAAAAAAAGAATAGATTTCATTTAAATTTTATCTATATTTTACTTGTGGCAAAATAGGAGTTTATTTATGCTGAAAGATCTTAAGTATTTTAAAGAAAAAAAGATGTTTTATGTAAATATTTTATTAGAGGAAAAATCAAAGAATCTTTTTATTCTAGAGAAGTATATTGTATTTCTTAAAATGTATTTCTAAATTGTATTTTTAGTTAGTGTTGATTAAAAAACACATATCATATATATATATATATATATATATATATATGTTTCTGAATTAACTTAATGTTTTTCCTTTGTTATATTAATTTAAAATTGTTGCATGTAAATCTTTTAAAATATATATATATATATATATATATATATATATATGTTGGAATATTTTCACCCTTTTAACTATGATTATAAATTTATATAAATATAAATATATATATATATATTTATATATAATATATTTAAAAAATAAAAAATAAAAAAAAAAAAGAATTGTTTTTTTGGGTCCACGTGGACCCCACTGTGTACACGCACAGTGAGGGCTGCGTGGCGCCCACTGTGTGCACACACAGTGGAGCCACTTCGGCTCCCACTATGTGGACACACAGTGGACGACCGCGGTCGCCACTGTGTGGCCACACAGTGGGGGAGCCGCTAGCGGCGCCCACTGTGTGGACACACAGTGGTGCCGTGGTGCCCACTGTGCACCCACACAGTGGCGCCACGGCCCTCCCTGCCTCCATCTCCGTAACCTGCACAAAAATCATGGTCGCCTTGGGGTTTCAGCCCAGCAAAAAAATTCTCTGTTAAAAAAAAAATGGATTAAACCCTAGCCCGGGTGGGGCTAGGGCAAAGGAATTTAAAAATAATATGATAATTAGAATTGTAAATATTTATATAAGAAAATAGAACCCTAAATAGGGTTGGAGAAATATTGATTAATATTTAGAAAGTTATTGTGCTTTTGAAAAAAAATTAAAATATATAAAATATATGTAAATATATATATGTATCTATATATATATATATATGGATATATATATATATATATATATATATATTTATATAATTCTAGTTAAAATTTGGAGTAAGTAATAAAGAGAAATTTAAAAAAATGGTTGATTAGACTATATAGTCAAATTGGATATTAAATTAATTATTCCCCTCCTATTCCTTTAGCTTGATTGATTTAATAAACCTAATGACTAGGTATCTCGTGGAGATAAAATTAAACCAGTTAGTTTTCCGCAAATAGTATTTAACAAATTATCGATGCTTGGTTCGTTTTAGAATTAGCTCGATTATAATTATGGAAATCTCATTAACGCTTGTCGTGTGAGCGAACTTGTTAATTAATTAGTATTTAAAAAAAAAAAAATCATTCCGTTTTTGCCCTAAATTTTGGGCATGACAAGAACAATGGCAAAATGAGTTTGCTTGTGTTAAAGGAAAAACTTCCACCGAAATCAGTCGAGATGAAGACATGGCACCATGCATAAATGGAGAAGTATTTGATTTCATTTCACTGGAAACTGAGTTGAAGACAAGGAGAACTGCCACCAGATATTACAAGAGTGATAGTTGCATAAATCACCTTGGAATGCTCAATTGGTTTATCTTTCACTTTGTTAAGTAAACACAATCTAATGTTAGTGTCGATGAGACATGACCCTTTGTAGGATAGACTTTACTCTCCTATATATATGAGGAGTTTTTATTAAAAAGACATGATAAGAAATATAAGAGAGACTCTGGCATGATACTGTACTATTTTGAAACTTTAATACAAATAGTTGTTTACATTTGCATATGTGTTGTGAGTTATTTCATTTTCTATAGGCAGTTGTTTGTGATATTATCTTTGAGAAGATAAGGTTACTTGTATTCTTGCAGTGAAGTTTATGTTCTTATGTTATAAATCTGAATCAAAAGACCTACTAGTGAATTGTCATTGTTCCTTGTAGCTCTTTCTTGAGTGGTCCCTTAAGGTTAGGGTTAAATTCATTCAGGTTGTCTATAACATAAACATTTGATAGATCTTTTATAAGAAACACTAATTGACATATTTACCAAAGGGGTAAGTTTAAGAATTGTCTCATAAATTATACATTAAGTCCTAGAATAATATAAGACTATGTAGCCCAAATAATAGGGAAGACATTGGTCATTTACAAATTAAAATATTTATCATATGAATTACCTTTACATTAAAGCAATAGGACTAGTTGAGTAGGATGCATAACCAATTAGCAATAGTATATATAAGTATAAATTTCAAGTACAAAGATTGAATAGCTTTCACAACAACAATCTTGAACTCATTTAAAAGCCACCTATCCTAGGAACCTATGCCATTCTGAGGTAGAGAAGAATTTAGATCAAGATACTCAATCTGCTATAAAAAACATTAGTCATCGAAAGCCACTAGTGAATAGGTATACCCACCTAGGTCTTGTGGAGCCTAAAGTGAGGGAGTTAGTAACCACATAGGTTCACTCTATAAGTTGGCCAAGTCAATCGGAGGGTTTGATCATAGGAGTTCGTATTTCCTTAGAACTTATCCAATCTGTTGATTTGAGATCCAATAGATTGGCGACTCTACTGGGGAGAGTATTCATTTAAAAGGACTCTGCTATGGGAAAGAAGTCATATAAAAAGAAACAAATTTCCTCTCTAGAAAGAGGTGGTGACTCTGAAGTAAAGAGAAGTTTTATGTATGGGAGAAGGTCAATAACAAAAGGCCATCCAATATTAGAATTGAACTTTGATCAGAAAAGGAATAAGAAAAATCCAAACAAAGAACCAACAGATAATCCAATGGAATACATGAATGATTTCATGAATGAGAGGTATAACCAACATTACTCCAAAAAATGACTCATAGTCACCCTGGAATAAATAGAATTTTATAATTCCTTCATGCCCAAGAAATGAGGACTTGACAGCTGCAGATAAAGCATGAAAAGGAAAATTCCCTCCTGGTTTTGAAAATAATCACCCAAATTCGAGAGCAAATACATCAAGTTCCTCAGGCTCAAGTAAGATGGAATTTCTTCCAAGGAGGATATGGATTGATGAATACAGAATGTATCAGACAATTTGACTTTTCAAGAATGGTAGTGTACCCTTATCCCATTTCAAATGAGGTCCGAACTTCAATACCAAAGTTCATTGGGAGTAATGCGATCACAGGAGAGGCACATTGCAAAGCCTTTGATACAATTATGGAAGACTTCTGCTTGCCATATGACGATGTCAAGATGAAATTATTCATGCAATCTTTTATAGAAGATGCAAGAGATTGGTTCAGAACCTTGCCTGATACCTCAATAGGTAGCCTTGGGGAATTTATAAGACTCTTCCTCGAATAGTATGGAGATCATAATAGCCCTATGTTTGTACTACATGAAATCATTAGTATCAAGAAGGAAGTTAATGAAACAGTAGTTGACTTCAATAAGAGATTCAACAAAGTTCTGAATAAAATCCCCAACAGGATAAAACCAATCCTTGAAGTGAGTATCTTGTATTACATAAATGCTTTTGACAACAAAACAAATTATGAACTCAGGACCAAAAGCCCCACAACTCTCCAAGATGTCATGAAGGCTACCATAACCATAGAAAACAATAGGAAAGCCGCTAGGAGAATTGGAAAAAGAGATGATGCAAAAGTGTTTAACCCAAGGGAACCTAGGCAAATCAAGGATGAAGATAAATTGGATAAAGTATTAAATGTTTTGAAATATTTGTCTGTGAGGGTGAACAAAATAGAAAAACAACAATTCTTTTGCCATGATAGACCTAGATTACATAATATGCCTTACAACACTGCATGGAAAGATGGAAAACCATTAGAAAAGAACCAAAAAGACAACACACAACCACCTGACCCCTTGAAAAAAATTGTGAATCAAGTGACATAAGATGGTATGTGGTGTTTTGCTTGTGACATGCCACATTCCCTCTACCAATGTGTGGTAGCAAAGAAGCTACAAGAAGAAGAGGAAGATTATGAAGGGTATGCAGATGATCACACCATAAATATTTTTTCATTTGAAGAATATCATTCATCTGAAGGGGATGGAGACAGTGATATAGCTTCCAAATGGATTAGCTAGCAATGTTGTGTGCAGAAAATATTCTCAGATGAGGAAGATGAAATCAAACTCAGGGTTCCCACTGAAGAAGAAAGAGAAAGAATCATGACGACTGCAGTTGAACAAGCCAAAGGACCTATGCCCTTAGAAATAGAACCATAAACCCTGAGAAGGGAAAACCCTCTGGAATGTTCATGAAAGAAGTCAATAAAATATCTAAACCAATAAATAGAATGAGTAATATCCAAGATAAGGACTCAGGAAAAACCAAAGAGAAAGAGGTTTAGATAACAAAACTGCAAAAGGGAGAGAGGGAGAATATGATAGCTACTTCCCCAATACCCATTGCCATATCGTTTGACATTGCCAATGCTTTGACACAAATAAAGGTCTTTGTACCATTGATTGAGATGATGAAGTTCCCAGAATATAGAGAAAAGACTCTAAGGATGATCATAGATGTCTCAGGAGAGAAAGTGAAATAACACAAGCAGGGTGGTCAAGACAATAATGGTGAACATGATCCGGCTCCAGCCATATATTTGGGGTCAACAATTAATAGAGAATCCTTACCAAGTAGATCCCTTTTACCTGACTCTAATGATCATTAATAAGATGATTAAAAACTGCATGATTGATTTAGGAGCAACAATAAATGTTATGCCTGTAGGAGTTATGAAAGAGCTTGGAATGGGGATGGATACAACATTTGCCAAGTGTTATGCTATGGATAATAGATTTGTTCTAGCGGTGGGTGTTATGAAAGATGTAGATTTCAAGCTAGCAGCATGCCCTAAAGCATCCTATAAGACAGACATCACAGTGGTGGATGTCCCTCCTAATTATGGAATGTTATTATCCAGACAGTGGTCAAACCTAGTAGGGGGACATGTCCAATTGGATTTGTCATACACAACCATACCAGTGAGTGGACATGAAGTGAGAATTGAGAGAGAGCCTCATTCCTCATATATTATAGAGGATGTGGAACATCCTGAACAAATTTGTTTTGTCCACTCAGACATTGATAACTTTAAAATACAGTTAATAAAGCTGAAGATGGAAGCTTTGATTCCAATTAGATCTTGCATCAAAGAAACTCAAGACAAGTATGGCATATGTATTTTGATGGATCATTTAGCAAAGAACGAAGTGGGGATGGGTTTTTATTCATCTCACCAAGTGGGGAAATGTTCAAGTATTCTTTCAAGTTGATATTTGAATGTACAAACAATATTGCTGAGTATGAAGCTCTACTTACCAAATTGAACTTGGCAATTAAGCATGGAATTAAAATCCTTAGTGTATTTGGGGATTCAGAGTTGATGGTGTCTCAAATTAAGGAAAAGTATGCTTCCAAGCATCTTAGATTAAATAAGTATAGAAATGCAGTATGGGACACCATTGAGCTATTTGATTCCTTTCAAATAAACATAATGGCCAATTTCCTAGCAAATATTGCATTAAAAGAAAATGATGTGATGTTGAATGGAACATCAAAAGTGGAGATAAAATTCAAACCCTTTGTCCCTGATAACCTATATAATTGGCAAATTTTTCAAGATGATGCTGACCTATTGAAATTCTTACAATGTGTGGATCATTATCAGACACAAGCCATCGACTTTAATGACTTTGTAGAAGAGACTAATGGAAGAGAAACATTGTTTGGGTAGGAAATCATACAGCTAAAATCTAACAAACTACCAAAAGGTTTGGTCGTATTAGAAAGAACCTTCAATACACAGGACATAATAGAAGCAAAAGTAGCTACAACCAAAGAAGTTGATGTTGAGTAGGTTAATTTGGGAAATTAAGAATCTCCAAGGCCTGTGTATATTGGAAAGCAATTGACCCCTATAATGAAACAACAACTAATAATGTTACTAAAAAAATATAGACACGTTTTTGCATGGTCATATGATGACCTCAAAGCCTACAGAGAGGACCTATTTCATCACGAGATACCACTTAAACCTGATGCCAAACCATTTAGACAAAAAAAGAGGCCTATAAATCCTACCTTGTTTCCCAAGATGAAAGATGTAGGAATAATCACACCTTGTAGGTATTCTACTTGGGTCTCAAATCTAGTGCCGATCAGAAAGAAGAATGGGGACATCAGGCTCTGTGTGGACTTTAGGAACCTGAACATATCATCGCTAAAAGATAATTACCCTTTACCAAATATGGATATCATGTTGCAGAAAGTGACTGTATGTGAACTATTATCCATGATGGATGTATTTTTCAGGGTATAACCAAGTAAAAGTCAAGGAAGCTGAACAGTATAAGACAACTTTTACAACCCCATGGGGTACATATGTGTTTGCAAGAATGCCATTTAGATTGACCAATGTAGGTGCAACTTTCCAAAGAGAAATGGATATAGCATTTGTAGAATTGATAGATGTGATAATGGTAGTGTATCAAGATGATCTAACTTCCTATTCAAAGGACACTGAAGACCATTGAATCTACTTGGAAAAGATATTCAAAAAGGCCTTGGAATATGGGATATCTTTTAACCCAAAAAAAATGTCACTTTGGTGTTGAAGAAGGAAAGCTTCTGGGACATATAGTATCTAAAGGAGGAGTGAAGATTGATCCTGAGAGTGTAGTTGTGATTAATGAGGTCCCCATCCCCAAAACTATCAAAGCCATTCAGTCATTCTTGGGATAGATAAATTTTGTTAGAAGATTCATCTTGAACTTTGCAGATATTGTGAATCCCATAATAAGAATTTTGAGGAAGGGAGCTAAAATAGATTGGAATGTTGAAGCATTAGATGCATTTGTAGTGATTAAGAGGGCAATAATTGAGGCACCCGTGTTGATATCACCAAATTTCAGCAAACCATTTCTAATCTTTTCCTTTGCTTCTTGCCATACAGTAGCATCTGTATTGTTACAAAAGAACAAAGATGGTTGTGAACAATTGATTGCATATTTCAGTAAGTCATTAAACCCAACCGAGGTGAAGTATAAAATAAATGAAAAACAAGCTTATACCCTAGTGAAGGTAGTAAAACATTTTAGGCCATACTTGGTAGGAGCAAAAGTAATAGCCTATCTTCCTAATGCAACAGTTAAAGATATATTTAGACAGACAAAAGTCATAGGGAAAAGATGTAAGTGGATCAATCAGATACAAGAATTTAATATTGAACTTAAGATTTCACAAGTCATAAAGGGACAAGGATTAGCTAAGCTTATGGTAGGGACAAAGTTGAAAAGCTGCAGATAAATGAAGTCGGTTTGGAGGAAGTTAGGTTCAACATTGAAAACACAACATGGTACACAAATGTTATGTACTACCTCAAGCACCAGAAGTATCTAGATGATATGACCAACAACCAAAAAAGAACCCTGAAATTACAATCTTCAAAATATGTGACAATCAATACTGATTTATACTGGAAGAATAGAGATGGAATATTATTACTATGTTTAGATGAATGTCAGACAGACAAGATCTTGCAAGAAATGCATGATGGAGTGTGTGGTGGTCATTTTTCTACCAGGACTACAACTCACAAGATATTAAGGGCAGGGTATTATTGGCCACATTTGTTTAATGATTCCTATCAGTATGTTAGAAAGTGTGAAGCATGCCAAAAATTCTCAGGAAAAATGAACTACTAAGGAGCGCTCCCATTAAGACCAATGCAAGTTGAAGAACCATTTCAACAATGGGGATTTGATTTCATAGGGGAAATATATGATAAATCTAGTGGAGGACATAGATGGATCTTGGTATCCACTGATTATCTAACTAAATGGGTGGAAGCAATCCCTACCAAATAGGTTACTAGTAAAGTGGTGATCAAATTCATGATGGAAAATATTATTACCAGGTTTGTTGTCCCTACAAGAATCATCACAGACAATGGTATGTGTTTTAGATCTGAAAAATTCAACACCTTTTGTGGAGAATATGACATCAAGATATCTCATTCATCTCCTTATCATCCCCAAGGTAATGGACAAGTTGAGTCTAGTAATAAAAATATTCTCAAGATCATTAAGAGGATGTTAGGACAAAATAAGAAAGCATGGGATTCTAAATTGAATCTGGCAATCTGGGCAGATAGGATAACAGTGAAGAAGTCTATAGGAATATCTCCATTTGAGTTAGTTTATGAAAAGAAAGCTAGACTTCCTCTGGATAACCTCTTGCCTATTTACAAATTCATAGTGCAGGAAGAGATTGATATCATTGATCCTATGCAAGAAAGGCTTGTGCAATTAATAAAGTTGGATGAAATCAGGACAGAGGCTCAGAAACAAAATGTTAAATTACAAAATCAAATGAAGAGATTGTATGACAAGAGAACAACAAATAGAAAATTTGAGATAAGTGATTGGGTTTTGATGTGGGATGCAAGAAATCAAGAGAAAGGCAAGCATGGGAAGTTTGAGGCTCTTTGGCTAGGGCCATATATAATCCTAGAGAAGGCAGGAAAAGATTCATATTTCATACAAAGTACAATATGAGAGAATCAGGATTTACCAGTACATGGACAATTCTTGAAGAAATTTTTCTCTTAAACAAACAATATAATTCCATGTACAATAAAGTAGGATTACTTTTTCCATTGTATATACCGCAAATTCCCATTAGTATATTTCTATTAACCAAAGATTATAGATTCTTGAAGGATCCATAGTATACGTCCATCCCCAGTCAGAGCCATTGTTGAGCATTGAATTTAAATCAATGGAATTTCGTGGTTTCAATTGAAGCTACACAAGTTTTCTTTAAAAAAAAATGAAATCAGGCATGCCCTTAAGAATTTCGATAGAATCCTTGACATTTCCATCAACATCAGAATCCTAAAAATTATCGCTCAAACCAAGGCCATCAGATATACATACTAACACCTCACCGAAATGTCTAGTTTGACTGAATTGGTACACCTATTGTATTGAAGAAACCTATCGGTGTTTCATCGACAAGATGATTTATCGAACAAACTTGGGTCTCGATGAATTCCAAAAGGGACTCATCGAAAACATTATTTTCATCGATGGGTGGTATGTCAAGGAAACCACAAGAAGTTTTCATCGATAAGACTTTTCGAGAAAAGGAAGGTGTCAAAGAGGTGCAAAAGTTATTGGCCGATAGTCACAGTTTCATCGAAAGACGAAAGGTTGATAAAACATAAGACTTTCATCGATAACATGCCATCGGTGAAAACAAAAAGTCGAAGGAGGATATTCTTCTTTCACCGACATAAAGAATTTCATCGATGACCTATAAAGAAGCCGGATAATGAGGGACCGTTATCGACATACTCAAAAAATGATAAGATAGTTGTAAAACATGACGATGAAAGGATTCCTACCAAAAATGGGGTTTTGATAAGCCGATTGATTACATTGACATAAACATGTGAGGTAGAGAATTTTGATGAAAATGAAGAGATCGATGAAGCCACAAAGCTCCTTAACAATGATGGTAGTTTCATCGAAATGAAGGAGACATCAATGAAAAATGATATTTCAAGGAAATATGAAATGAAGCCACCGAAGTACATGACTCCATCAAAAAAAATGGTGCGGCCATATAATTAATGAGCATTGATGGACAATATGAAGTGGTGCTAGATGAATGATTACTTTCTGCCATGAGGATCAATACGAACCTTAATGAAGTCACCTCATCATTAATTCAAATAAATGCCTCTGTGACCATTATGCAACTAGTAATGGTAACTAATAAAATCACCATGAATGCTCGATAAATTGACAAAAGGGCAAACACTTTTGAGCAATACTTGAAGAATTCACAACGAGCCTCAAAGAGCCAAGATGATTCAAAATCAAATTCACAAGTGGTCTGCCCAGAATTCAAGTAAGTTTTTCCATTCTCAGAGCTCTGTAGTGATAATGGAGGGGTCATCTTCTAAAAGGAATAGGGCTAGGAAAGCTAAAGAGACCCAACCCATGGAAGACAAACCTAAGAGGTAGAAAAAGGAAGGGTGTTCTCTGGCCCAAGACCTAATTGACCAATATCCTGCATCAAGCTTTAGGTCTAAGAAAATTAAAATAGATGAGGAAGGTTTGGATGATAGATTTGAAGGCCTAGGAGATATATGGACAGAGATAAGGGGTCATGAATTGTTTATTTTTGGGTATATACGAAGGAATATACCTGAGCCTGTGAATAACTTGTGGAGGTTGAATTTGGGGAAATTGGTAGTGGCTAATGTCTTTGTGAATGTTGAACTCATGAAATCTCTAGCCAACAACTATGACCCCAAGACCAGGACCATATATGATTATATGGGGAAACTAGTACTATCAATTACTAAGGAAATTATTGACACTGTGTTTGATCTGGATTGGGGATTCAAGGAATATATTGATACTAAGAATTTGGCACAAGAATACTTCAACATAGAGGACATCTATAAGAGATGGATACTTCCCATCCACAGGCCTAAAGTTGCAGGGTTGCTATTGCCATTGGGCAAAGAAGACAAAGATCCTTATGATGTTAATTCTTTCCATCCACACTTCAAATATACATACTATTGTGTTGCTCAGGTTCTAGGAATAGAGGCTCATCCTTTGATGGATATAGAGGCCATGGTTATTTATGCAGACCTATAGTCTAGGGATCCTAGGTTATTTGATTTTTCTACTTTTCTTACTGGAGTCATTAATCACGATTTGGAGAAACTAAAATGAGATGTGATTAATGTACATTTAAATTATTATTCTATTATTATGCATATGTTTCTTTATGTTGTATAGGACAAAGGGTTGTGGCCAGATGAGTTATGTATCAGAGCATATGATGAGGTTGGGATGAGAAAACCTGTGCAACTATGGATATCTTCATGGGACCAAAGATACAACAATAACTAGCACTGGCATTTTGAGGAGTATTTTGTTAAAACATTATACAAATTGGTAGGATATCCATGTGACCATGCCCTATCTCCTGAGATTCAAAGGTTTTTGAGGCCAAAGGAGTATAGTGAAGACACCTGGATTGAGCACAACTGGGGAGATTAGTATTGCTTTCTAAATTACACTCAAATAAGAGTGTACAGGTTTGAAGGGAAACCCTGTCTATTACCTATCACGATGCCTAACAGAGTGGCATGTCTCAAAATAGTTAAACAATTGTCAATAGAAAGTGTCCAATAGTTAATTGACCATGGAAAACAATCCATTGTGTCTGGGTTGCTGGTATTCTCAGATTTTATTGTTAAAATCTCAAAGAGTTATGTATTGTTTTAGAACAAATTGAATTATTATAAAATGGTCGAAGGTGACCCTAGGCCAAATTTTGACCCTGAGCGTTACATGAGAGAAGCAAGGACATCACAGAAGCTACGAGCAAGTAATCATAATCCTCTCATGCCAAATGACTTCATGAGAAATTTTGAAAGAGAAACAACCATTGCTAAAATGACATAGTATGATAAAGTTTCAAAAGCCTATACATGGAAACTACACAGAGGGAAAATTAGTGATGATGCCCTACAGGGAATAGAGGACCCCTTGGTTAAAGAAAATAAACTCATGGAGCATGAACTTGAGATCTTGGAAGGTGTCCTTTCATATGTTTTCAAAGATAGAACACAACACATTAGGGATACATAGCCCCTGATTCAAATGTCTCCCCAATCCACTTTTGATTTCATCCCAATTGATTCGCCCAGGGAAGACTACCCACCTGGCTTTGAAGGTGATGTGAAATTGGACTTGATGGCAGGACAATACAATGTCCAGGAAATTGGAGACATAAGGCTATTGGAACATGAAGATTTTATTGTTGATAATGATTTTATTTCTTCCAAAGAATTTAATACACTTTTGTGCCAACATAAAGGAATGAAAATTAGGGACATCATGAAAGAAAAGATAGAAGAAGAAAAGGTCCAGAGATTGCAAGAAGAAGTGGATCAGGCCATGAGGGAGATGACACCTAAGAAAGGGAGGCAACTACTTAAGGATGCAGGAGTGTTGATTTACTCTGGATGGGATATGAGATCTGCACTGTTATTTGATAGCTTTCTTAGGAAATAGGATCCAACTAGACAAATAATGCCTGATGAGGTTGACAAAATCTTTATGGGTTCAGGGTATGACCCAGACCAAAAAGCTCTCATGTTGTGGGGCTTGTACCCGAAGGAAAAGAGACCCATACTCATCAACACAGATCAAGCTTTTGGTCATTTGATGATCCAACAAGCTGGAAAGACTGATCCCAGGATCACAGCCAGGCTAAACTTGGATGTAGCAAAATTGAATTAGGATCAGACAGAGTTCTTGGTCAGAGAAAATAGCACTTACAAGGGTTTGTATGAGAAGGCCACTGAAGAAATCCAAAAATTATAAAAACAATTGCTACAACGAGCTCCTGGTGTTGGGAATGATGAATCCGATACAATGATCCAAACTGACCGGAAGGTCATAGATGCTTTAATATATGCCATTTATTGGAAGACAATAAGTGAAAAGCTTACAAAACAGGTAGATAATGCTAAAGTGGAAATCAACAAACTTGCTAATGACATTATCGAACACAGATTCAAAGCTATGATGGTACACACAAGCCAGTATTAAAGGGCATATACAGGGACTATAAAAGCCTTATAGGAGCATGAAAGGTTGAAGGGAAGGTTGTAGGATGTAATGAACAACCACAGAGCCATGTCACCAGAAGAGAAAACTCAAGGATATCAATATCTAGAAGAACATGACAATTATGTAAATGCACTTAATAAAAAACTCCAGGCATTCGATGAAGATGGCATTACAAAAATACCAGCAATCTGTAAGGAAGGAGAAGCAATGACATTAGAACAATGGAAAAATGAGTTTTTCTATGTTAAAGGAAAAGCTGCCGCCGAAATCAGTCCTGATGAAGACTTGGCACCATGCATAAATCGAGCAGTATTTGATTTCTTTTCAGTGGAAACTAAGTTGAAGACAAGGAGAACTGCCACCAGATGTTACAAGAGTGATAGTTACATAAATCACCTCAGAATGCTCAATTTGTTTATCTTTCACTTTGTTAACCAAACACAATCTAATGTTAGTGTCGAGGAGACATGAACCTTCTTAGGATAGACTTTACTCTCCTATATATATGAGGAGTTTTTATTAAAAAGACATGATAAGAAATATAAGAGAGACTTTGGCATGATATTGTACTATTTTGAAACTTTAATACAATCAGTTGTTTAATTTTGCATATGTGCTATGAGTTAGTTCATTTTCTATAGGCAATTGTTTGTGATATTATCTCTGAGAAGATAAGGTTACTTGTATTCTTGCAGTGAAGTTTATGTTCTTATGTTATAAATTTGAATCAAAAGATCTACTAGTGAATTGTCATTGTTCCTTGTATCTCTTTCTTGAGTGGTCCCTTAAGGTTAGGGTTAGATTCATTCATGCTATCTATAACATAAATATCTGATATATCTCTTTAAAGAAATAGTAATTGACAGATTTACCAAAGGGGTAAGTTTAAGAATTGTCTCATAAGTCATACATTAAGTCCTAGAAGAATATAATACTCTGTAGCCCAAATAACAGGCAAGACACTGGTCATTTACAAATTACAATCTTTATCATATGAATTACCTTTACATTAAAGAAATAGGACTAGTTGAGTAGGATACATTCAACCAATTAGCAATAGTATACATACTTATAAATTTCAAGTACAAAGATCGAATATCTTTCACAATAACAATCTTGAACTCATCTAAAAGCCACCTATCCTAGGAACCTATGCCATTCTGAGGTAGATAAGAATTTAGATCAAGATACTCAATCTACTATAAAAAGAATTATTCATCAAAAGCCACTAGTGAATAGGTATACATGCCTAGGTCTTGCAGAGCCTAAAGTGAGGGAGTTAGTAACCACATAGGTTCACTCTATAAGTTGGCCAAGTCAATTGAAGGGTTTGATCATAGGAGCTGGCATTTCCTTAGAACTTATCCAATCTGTTGATTTGAGATCCAACAATGACAATGCCTCCTTGGCCAACTTTGTGTTCTAAAGAAAAGACCAAGCCATCTGTCCATATCACATGACATGTAGCAGCCAACATGAAAGCTAAAATTTTAACTTCTTGAAGGAAGAAAAAATCAATACCTGTATGAGCTTGTCTAATATTCGGTACAAAATATTTTTTGGTGGGGTCAAAAAGGCCCCGAACGTTCCATGAGAGAAAATTAATCATTCAAATTCTTGCATGCCTTCTTCATCCTCAAGAGGAGAAGATATTCTACAAAAAAAATGAAGCAAGTTGAAAACCAGGGTAAGAGTCCCCTGAGATAATTTTGCATTTATCACGACCTTCACCTTTGTCGCCAACCCATCCTTCAAGACTATGAAAATGATGTAGCAAATAGGTGCGTTGGGCTGCAATAGCTGAAGTCGCATGAGGAGTACACACCCATGCAAGGTGGGAGCTACTCTCAACAAAACTCTTCCCCTTATCCACAGGGTTTGAAAACTCTAGTTGAACAGTAGTTGACGATGTAACTAGAGTGGGCTTCATAGAAGCTATAGCCTGAGAACAGGGTTGTGTTGCAGCCAAAGCATCTACTTGGGTTTATTATTTTGACCCACAATGGTCTAACCTTCCTCAAAATTGGGCTTCGAAGAGAAAGAAGAACCACTATCCTTCTGAGGCAGTTTGGCCCGTGGAGCAACAAGTGAGCAATCCTTAATCTTGTGATTAGAGGATTGATAGTGATAACAAGTGTTGGGAAAATTTAAATACAACACATGCTGGGAAATGTTATGACTGTTGGCATATGCACACTCCAATGAGACATTGTATGTGATTGAAGGTTTTGTCATTGATGGCAACCTTGCAATCTTATGGCACCGGCAAGGAATTATGCCGGCAAAGCATTACACTGGCAAGTTAGTGCACCAGCATCGGCATAGAAGAAAGGAAGTATACTGGCATAGAGGCCGACATGATTTTGTTATATTATATTTTGTTTATTATTGTAAAACTGTGTAAGCCTACTTGGCAATTTGTAAAATGACTCTTATATATAAAAGAGATCATTGTAGACATTTGATAAGTGTTGTAGGAGCATTAAGGAAAATATTAGGCAGACCTAATGTGTGAAATATAGGCTATGAGGTATATGTAAAGAACAGAGTAGGAACCGGTACTGAATCTGGCATTGAAGATGCTATTGTAAAGCAGTACAAGCTATTGGATTTGTATAATCCTTATTGTAAGTCAATGCAACTTCCCATTGAGCAGTGAGCTCTAGGTAGTTGGCCTTCCTGCATGTGCAGGCCCCTATTGTAAGTAATATTCTCTTATTGGCCAGTGATTGAATATTGTGGGTCACAAATCCCACCAAGATTTTTCCCACACCGGGTTTCCTCGTTAAAATCTTGTGTTATGGTGTGCTTTTCATGTGGATGTTCTTGATTCTGTTTATTGCATTGTTTCTTGCATACGGGTACACTGTTATATTATGTTCTGCATGTTTTAAGTTAAGAAATTCTAATTACCAGTTAGATACTGATTCACCCACCCCCCCCTCTCAATATCTGTGGGATCCCTAAAAATTTGTATTAGAGCTTAGTCCTCTATTTTCAAAATCCTAACAGCTTGAGGAAGATCTTGACACTGGTAAAGATGGAAAATCTGATGAAGCAACTAGAAGGAGCTCTTATAGACTATGATGCAAAAAAGTTGAAAAATATCAAATTAGAAGATGATTTAAGAGCAGCTCAAGATATCATTCAGGCACTTCAAGAAAATGTTACTATTGCAAGAAATAAAAGAAGAGAACTTTGTGAAAAATCACAAAATGAGAATGATGAAAAGGAATCACTTAATGATCAAATAAGCAAGCTGAAACAAGAGAACATGACGACAAAAAATGAAATGTAGGATATGACTATGAGATTTTGCAAAGAGATTGAGGATAGGAAGAAGAATGAAGAAGAATTAACCAGAAGACTAAGTGATGCAGCAAATGAGAAGACAAGACTTGGTTATGAAAATGACATGTTGAAGACAGATCTGATGCATACTCAGAATGACTCAAATGAACTGATGAGACAAAAAGAAGTCCTAGAAAGAGAACTAGAAACTGCAAATCAACACAAAGAAAAATTCAAGAAAAGCTCAGAGGAATTTGGCACTTTGCTGAAGAATCAAAAACCTAAAGGTGACACTTCTGGAATTGGCTTTGAAGATGGTGAAAGCTCCGGTACTGCAAATACTCAAGATCATAGCAAACCGGTAAGACAACCTAATGCTTATAAATTCAATGGAAAATGCTTTAACTATAATAAGTATGGTCATAGAGCAAATGAATGTAGATCTAGAAATTATCAGAATATCAATACACCCACTGGTCAATGTTCTAAATGCAGCAAAGTAGGTCACAACTCTGAAAACTACAGAATGAATGTGAGATGTTATGTTTGTGGAAGATTTGGACATTTATCTAATCAATGCAGAACACAAACCGACATAGGTTATGGGAAAGCTATTCAGAAGAATAATGTAACTTGTTATGCATGTAGCAAGATTGGGCATATTGCTAAATTTTGTACAAGTAAAGGAAAACCGGTAGACAACAAAAGTTCTAGCTTGAAAGGTAAAGAAAAGGTTGAAAAGGTTAACAAAGAATTCTCAAAACAATGGATTAGAAAAGCTGTTTTAAATATTGGGAATAGTCCTCCACTAGTAGAACTAGTCAATGCTTCACTGGCAGGACAGAGTGATGCTTCACCGGTAGGACAGAGCAATGCTCCACCGGCAGGAAGTTTTTCATCTAATTGAAGAAAATTTCCTTGAGGGTTTGGCAATCTATTGATACATGTGCTATTATTCCCTTGGTTAGAGATAAGAAGTTGGAAATTACTTATTACCAGCAAACAATGTTAAGTGAATACTTAACCGGCATGCAATTAATGTGGTAGATGGTGAAAAGACACTATAAAATTAAGGTTTTGGCTCCATTTCACTTCAGCAAGATTTCAAATTTACGAAGAGCGTGAAGACTCTAAGCTAAGGCATTTCGAGCAAGAAGCAAGAACACTCCAAGAAATCATCCATCCTAAAGGCAATAAAAGGTATTTAATCATGGCATCCTCCTCTGCAAATGAATACATAGCAAACCCTACTATTGTTGAAGTGATAAAAAGACCTATGCCCGTATTTCAGTTAGTTCCCGAGATAGCAAAGAAGGATGATACCTTAGGTGCTTTTTCTCAAATCCCTAAGGGAGTTGTTTATGCTGAAGACCCCAGAATGTACATCCACTGTAACATTGAAGAGTTAGGAGATGAAGAAATTAAAACCATGTATAAAACTATGGTATGTGATAAAATCGGCAATGTAAAAGATGAACACAAGATCATTGAAACCCTAGGATTTACAAAGATCCTTAGCATCCCTGAATTTACCAAGGATGTGATTAGGATAGTCTTAAGCAGGGTACATGGAGAATTTTTCTGGTTAGATGCAATCCATAAGATCACCAAGGAAGCTGTGAAAGCTGTCACAGGGTTACTGACCATCGGTAAAAGACCAAATAAAAACAAGAAGGTTCCCAATGACCTAGTTATAAACCTAACTGGTGCAACATTCAACAAGAGGTCTCTAAGAGTTAATGATGTAACAAATATCAATGTGAGATTCATCAGTATGATATTAAGGTATAAAGCTACTCATGCTAATAGACTCAATTTAGTTTCAAGCTTATGCATTAAGAGTGCTTATGACATGGTCACAGATAATGCAAAAATTGACATATGTGAATGTTTAAAGGATGAATTAATTGACAACCTTGGAAAGATCAAGAAGGACAAGAAATGAACTTTCAGATTTGGAAATCTGTTAGTATGTCTGATTCTACACATAACAAAATAGGTTCCTGGTATAGGTTACAAAGAACTTGGATATGACATACTGGTAGGAAAACAATTAACAAAGCTATTCAAAAACATGGGTGAGAACAAGGAAAACAATATTAATGACTTCTTTCAAGCATTAAAGACCAAAATGAAGAAAAGAATAAGGTTATCATAGAAGATTGTAGACAAATACAAAGATGAAATATGCTTTGTCATTAAGAAAGATGAAATCTGGATGGAAGCTATCTTTCTAAGGACAATTTGGGTAACTGAGATGGGCTATGAAATATATGATCACATAGTTGAAACATATGCTAAAGCACTTCTAGAAGCCCCCAGTGAACCTAAGGAAGAAGTATTTGGTAGTGCTGAGACTATAGAAAGCCAAATACAATCAAAGAAAAGAGTAAAGAAGGTTGAGGCATTTGTAAGAAAAGGTTCCAGACAAGCAAAAGCCATCAAAGAAGATGTATTGAAGAAAACCGGTATAGCTGAGGATGAGTTGGCAGCTCCACAACCTGAAACTCACCTATCAATGGTAGGTACTTCTTCGGAAGGTGACATGCCTGCAACTTTCAAAAGAGTTGTAAGAAAAAGAGATCCCTCATTGGAAACCACACCCTCTCCTAGGAGGACAAGGAAAAAGCAAAAAGCAATGAGATCTCCGGTAAGAAAGGCCACACCAAAGAAGAAACTGACACCCAAGAAGAAGAAAAGGACAAACAAAGACTTGACCCCTCTTGATATACTGCTGAATGAAATCACATAGGAAGGTAAATTGAAGAACATAGAGAAAATATATGACACTCTAACAGTTGATGAGAAAGAACAAGTTGAAAATAGTGTTATATTACATATGGATATGTACAAGAAGTTTTTGATGGAAGTAGTCAATGAAATACCAGATGAATTATTCAAAAGACTAGAGGCAAGAAGACAAGCAGTGATAGAATTGGATAAGAAAATAAAGGTTGAAAAGTTACTCGCTGTATATCCGGTAAACTCTCCATAAGAAATTGATGATCTGATTGCAAAGGCCAACCGAACAGTATTTTCTACTACACACCGGCATATTTCACTCATGGCAGGAAGAGTAAATGAAGTGACAAAGGAAAAAGAAGATGGATGGGATATATTCCTGGTTGAGAAAGAAAAAAAAGAAGAGTACAGGAACCCCAAACCTATAAAGGTATATCAGAAATATAGAGACAAGGGGAAAGGTAAAGTTGGTGGACCACCAAGTATCAAGGTTAGAGACAACTTACCCCCACCTCCTTCAAATACTCCACCGGTAAAATCAACAACTACTGAAGGTCAACCGATAGCTGAGAGTATGGATGTAGAGGATAATAATCCTAATCCTGAAGTCCTATATACTGTGGATGTTGATACTCAGAAGATCACCACAGTGGTAGATAAATATACAATAGATAAGACAGATATGGCTAGTGAGCCTCCAGTAACTGAGGAAACTAATAACTCACAAGAGAAACCGACAGAAGATAAAGAACAAAAGGTAGAGACTGAGACACAAACTAAGGTAATGAAACATATAGAGAAACAAACAAAGCTAAAGGCTCTAGAACAACAACAACTAGAATAGGTACATAAGGAAACAGTGCCATCGACAACTAGTGAAGTAGGAAAACCAGTGCTTAAGGAAATGCAGACACAAACAGACCTACCAAAGGTCAAAACAAGCTTGGTTACTTCCACTGGTACTCAGATTATTGGATCATCATCAGGATACAAATCAACCAATGTGACTGAGGTACTACTTGATTCTATCAAGAAAATAACTGACTGCAGCTCACAGGCTTACAAAGCAATTGATGATACCTTACCAATTTTGAAGATAATTGCTCCTAACTGTAATATAGATAACAAAGATTCTTTAGGACAATTGGATACACTGTGTAAATATATTTCAGAAAACATTGAGAAAATAAAAGAAGAGTCAGTGAGGATAAAGTAGAAGTTGAAAAACAGAAATTCTTTAACGAGCAAATAAAGAAGTGTAATAGAGATTTTGATACACTTCTACCAGAATTATGTAATTTGTTGAAAGAGTACAAAAATCTGTATAAGGATACCTGTAAAACAAACTTTTTGATTGTAGATATAGACAAGAAAATTAGCAAGGTACAGGATGAGATCAATAAACTTGCAGATAGTTTTGTCAACTCACCTGATACACTATCAATTTTTGAGGAGAAGATAACAAATTTTGAGGAAGAACTACTTAAATTGGAAAGAGAGAAAGAAAGGATAATAAATAAGGCAAAACATTTGAGATCTAAACTAAGTCCAAGATTGGACTATCTAGCATCTCTGCGGAAGGAAATTTTTGAGGCACTAATACAAGGAAGCAAAACACCAGCAGAGCACCTGCAGCATCTCACCGGTATAGTGAAGAGAACAGAGACAACAATAAAGGATAGCAAGAAGTTTATGGATAGTATAAACTTGATTTTGGGAGATCTTTTTCAAATTATAACTACCCAGCTACAAGGTTGAAACCACATGACATCTTGACAACCTTTGTCATTGATGCCAAAGGGGGAGTAGTGGGATGAGAAAATTCAAATCATAGGACAGGAATCATATGCTCAAGGGGAGCTCTCACATTTTTGGTAATATTTTTGGACTACACATTTTTGGATACTTTTTGAAATTTTTCATGAGTGTTGCCATCAATCTCAAAGGGGGAGATTGTTGGCATATGCACACTCCAATGAGACATTGTATGTGATTGAAGGTTTTGTCATTGATGGCAACCTTGCAATCTTATGGCACCGGCAAGGCATTATACTGGCAAAGCATTACACCGGCAAGTTAGTGCACCGACATCAACAGATCACACTCTACACCGGCACCGGCATAGAGGCTGATAGGATTTTGTTATATTATATTTTGTTTATTATTGTAAAATTGTGTAAGCCAACTTGGCAATTTGTAAAATGACTCTTATATATAAAAGAGATCATTGTAGACATTTGATAAGTTTTGTAGAAGCGTTAAGGAAAATATTAGGTAGACCTAATGTGTGAAATATAGGTTATGAGGTATATGTAAAGAACAGAGCAGGAACCGGTACTGAATCTGGCATTGAAGATGCTATTGTAAAGCAGTACAAGTTATTGGATTTGTATAATCCTTATTGTAAGTCAATGTGACTTCCCATTGAGCAGTGAGCTCTAGGCAGTTGGCCTTCCTGAATGTGCAGGCCCCTATTGTAAGTAATATTCTCTTATTGGCTAGTGAGTGAATATTGTGGGTCACAAATCCCACCGAGGTTTTTCCCACACTAGGTTTCCTCATTAAAATCTTATGTTATGGTGTGCTTTTCATGTGGATGTTCTTGATTCTATTTATTGCATTATTTCTTGCATACTGGTACACTGTTATATTATGTTCTGCATGTTTTAAGTTAAGAAATTCTAATTACTGATTAGATACTGATTCACCCCCCCCTCTTAGTATCTGTGGGATCCCTAACAATGACCACCAACCTAAATGTCAAAGGTCTCCTTGAGATCCTGAGACAAATTGAAACTTCAATACAAACCCTCTTTTGAGGTAGAGCATGAAAAAAATGGTTTGACTCCATGCAAACCACCTTGCTAAGTAATTAGGAAATCATTTGCAGAAATGGCCAACAAGGAAGAGGGAGACCCAAAAATTTGACCCAGATAGGGACATTGAGCCTTTTTTCATTGAAGACTGTAAATTCTGGATGCCACAGTTGAAAAACCAACAAAGAAGACTGCACAAACTAGGGACCATGTTTGAGGACACCCTCAACATGAGTAGGGTTTGAAACATGGAACAAAAAAAAGCCTTTGGTAAGATTCTGGATACCATCAAGCCAGACCCCATGAGGGGCCCAAGCTTTGGCAACCCAGTCACAAAGCATGCTTTCAGGTGGAACCCTCCCCACAAAATAACCAATGAGAGTATACTTTTCAAGCCATTCACATGCACTATCAAAATCTTGCAATGGTAAAATAACATAAGGGGTACCAGAAATAGTACCTCATGAAATACTTTCAGAACGAACTTGTGAGGTTGTTTGTTTGGGGGAACCACAATCTCAAGACACCAAAGCACCAGTCCCAACATCAACTATTGGATTGGGAATGGTTGAAGCCATAATAAAAGGCTAAAAAATACTGCAATAAATGTGGTATGACAACCAAAAAGCTCACTATGTAGACAACCAATACAGAGAAAGAAAGAAAACCCTAGCAGAACTCAAAACAATCAAGGTGTTTAGTTTTTGTTTCAGTGTGTCTACTCTAATTGAGTTCTTTAGATATTGTATTATCCTTATTAATTAATTATTAATTTTAAATTAATTATGTTATGATTTATTTATTTGAGATTTAAGGATGGTTAGAAAACTAAAATATCTTAGATAAAATATTTAAAAATTAGTGAATGAGAATAATTGATTTAAATTAGTATTGTCATTTACATGATTAGATTGAAATTAATAGTCTTTAGTTTATGGTTCGATTGAAAGGTTAAGAAGTAGATTTACATAATAATAATTAAATAAAATTTATAATTTAATTATAGGTCATTTACGTCTTTTATAAAATAGAATCTTAAAATGAATTTTAGTAATCAAATTGAGAGTTATAACTACAATCAATCATAATCAAAGTATGAATGCTACAAGGATTCAATTTTTTTTGAATTATTAAAATATAAATTTTGAAAATATTTAGCTTTTAAATAAAATTTTGATATAGTCAACTCAAATTTCTTACATTATAACTATGATTCTTTAAGAAGTTTTATATTTTTATTGGATTTGTCCTTAGCAAAATTGACTAGTTATGTATTTGTTGGTAATCAGTAAACACTTATGTCATATCAAAAGTTGTCTAACTTGTTGAATAGAGAAAATTAAACTAACAAATAGAGAAATTATTATGAGATTAATAATTTTCATTTGCATTTGAGAGGGGTAGCCCTCTCATATGATAAGATTTTGGGGTTTTAAATACTTTTAACAAAAAAATATGAAAGGTGAATAAGGAAAGATAAAGAAGAAATCTAATTATGAACATAAGAACACAATAAAGATTCCCAAAAGAAAACATAGAAAATAGACTACAATAACTGGAAAAGAACACAAAATTTTGAATCACCTACATACCAGGAACAAAGAGCAGTGAAATAAGCATAAGAGAAACCTAATTTAACATTCAAATAATCAATTTCAAAAAGAAATGTTTAACATAAAAATAAATTAAAATTCTTTATTAAAACTAAAAGAATGCAAAGGCTCCAATTTTTCCCATGTACAAAACTCCCTAACAAAAGAGCAAATATTCCCCTCATGAACATTTATGCCCATATTTATAAGCACTTAGATGAAAATACAAATAACTTCCCCTTCACAAAATAATGAAAATTTTGAAGAGTTACATGGTTTCCTCCTCATATTCAACCTCTCAATTTGATGATCTATTAAAACTTTTGAATGCAAGTTCACTAGGGGATAGATCCCTATAGTGGAGTACCCTAAATTTGCGCATCCCAAAATCTACCTTAGATATTTCAAATCACTTTCAATTTCTTACAACTCCTTACTTCTCAACTCCCCTACTTAAAAAAAATTGGTTTCAAGTCAAAATGGTCAAATAGGATGCCACATCACATGCCTTTTTTGCCAAGGTGTCCAAAATGGTCCCATAAAGAAGTAAGAACCATAGTTTTGCACTAATTCATGTTTATTGGTTTGTTGATGTGGCATCACATAATTGGTTTCTTTTTCAAATTTATTGGAAACATTTTGGGGACAAGTATTAACATGACACTTTTTGTGTTCCATTTTTTTAACTAATTGTGCCCAACTACCATCCCTACTATTGGACCCCTGCTCCACTTTGAGCTCGTCTCACCTAATTATATTCCTAAGAAACTTTTTGACTAGTTAAAATATAGTTCACCTCTTGTACATACTCTTGAGAACAAATTTAAACCCCTCTAGGAAAAATCCAACCGAAAGTAAAGAACCACTCCTTGTCAAGGGG
The DNA here is from genome assembly GCF_030272615.1 of Cryptomeria japonica. Classification (NCBI taxonomy): domain Eukaryota; kingdom Viridiplantae; phylum Streptophyta; class Pinopsida; order Cupressales; family Cupressaceae; genus Cryptomeria; species Cryptomeria japonica. Next base: position 331,965,257 of record NC_081415.1, read on the forward strand.
AAGAACCATATTTGAAAGATTAATGGTCTTTTAATGTCAATTTCTAATTGCAATTTCACACATATTATCAAGATAACCTTAACACAAGTTCTCTATTTGATATCTCTATATGCTTCCGATAAGAAAGAATATGTAAAATCATCACCTCAAGTAAAGCACTACTCATAATTAGCTAGGTTTGCATAATACATTTTAGGAGCCTACCTTGCTAGTAAATTTTCTCAAATATAATATAAGATTCAATTCCATGTTTGATCCCATCAAAGATTATTTTCACTTGATGCCCACATATGATTAACCATTACTTCCATAATGTTTTAATTCTTAATCTTTTAAGCATCACTCAAGGAATTTTTAGAGCCTTTGCATTTCCAATCGGATTTGTACAAAATCTCAGCTTGTTGAAAGGACACAGTTTTTTGGATTGCGTGCATCATTTTATATTAATTAAAAATATTTATACATTTTAAAAATAAAATATAGGAGGATACAAGTTCTCTCCTCATAGTCACATGGAAAGTTTCAAAATATAAAGTATCATAGAAATAGCAATAAGGTCATTTAAGCTGGGAGAGAAACACTAGTAGAAAGTGGAGGGGGTCCCAATCATTTGATTTTTCCCATACATCAGAAAGGTCCCAGGTGACGTTAAGAGGGACACATTTGAAGGAGTATTGAAGAGTGAATTGTGTTCTTGAATATTTTACTACCCAAAAGTTGTTGGATATTGTTGCTGCTAGGATATGGAGTTGTCATTGATGTCAACATATTCTGGTGTTGCAAAAGAGCTAATATAGTTGATTTATCTATTTGGGATACTACAATACTTCATTCCTTATTGGTTTTAGTGATTTGGAAGATTTCTTGATCATATTATTTGATCCAATTTATAGTTCAGTCTTTCTGTGCAGTGGTTGGAAGAGTTTGGTATTTGCTTCGGTGAGCTCCGGTATGATCATATCTTTGGTTGCAGATTTGGGAGAATGTTTTGGATTTTCATGTGTATCTTTAGTTCATATAGTTCATGATTTGCCTCTCCACAAGTTATCTTTCTAGTCTGAATTGTTGTTGTTCAATGTTCCTGTGAGCTAGCATGTTGATCGATGAAGATTTGAATAAGTGGTGTTGGTGCAACTATTGCAGTTGGTTCTAATATTCTTGTTGGTGTTTCCTGGTCATTTCCTATTTGTTTTGGTGGTTTGCATTGATTCTTGTGCACGTTATTAGTGATTTTGTTGATTCGGTGATATTCTTCATGTTATGTGGTACTCTTTGTGGTGTAGTGTGTTGCAGTTGATCTTGGCAAGATTTCTGGTGGTGATGCATGTTTGGAGATTTGATATAGGTTCATGCCATGTCATGTATATCATTTTATTAGTCTGGTGGTTCAAATATGTATCGTGTGATTTAATTTTGTAATTGAGGTTTGAGGGTTCAGCTGACCTTGTAGTCAAGGTTGATGATTTGTATAAATAGGTGGTATAGTCATGTAATTTGGGTATCAATGTTGTGTATGCATTATCAGAGAGTGGTTTATGTGGTGCATAAGAAAATTTATCCTTCAGTGTGGTTTATTGAGTAGAGATTGTTGCAGGGTAGACAAATGTGCTTAACCAAAACTGTCATCAGGCATGGGGAGATGTTATATTTGCAGTTCATGTAATCTGGATTGTAGTCCGATCATTATTGTAAGGTAGTGAACCTTCCCTGAGGGTTTTAGCCTTTTGGGTCATCTTATCTTGACCAATGAGCTCTAGGCAGTGTGCCTAAATGCATGTGTATTTTCCATTGTAATCACTAGTACAAAAACAATAATATATGATTTAAAAAACTACTAAAAATTGCATATAAATGAATAATCTTGGTCATGTGACCATTAGTATTTTATTGCTAGTCATTTATAATGCGACCAAATTTATGATTAAACTATTTTAGTCATTTATTGGTTGTTTTGATTGATCAATTTGGTCATTGATTTAGTCATTGATTTATTCGTTAATTTAGTCATTGATTTAGTCATTAATTTAGTCATTTGATTTTTGTTAGTTGTGTTAGGTCCAATATGGAAAGCTAATGTACTGAGAGGGGAGGGGTGAATCAGTACTTCAAATATTTTCTTCAACAATAACTTTACTGTTAAGCATAAACCGAAAACTGCTATAACATAATATAATGCTAAAATAAATAAATAACAATCATACATGATTCACTCCATAACACATATATTTTGGTTACGCAGAAACTCCTTGTTAGAGAGAAAAACTGTAGTGGGGATGGCACCCACAACTTCACTACTGCAATAATAAAGGTTGCTCGGTTAGAGCTACATGTTTAGCTATTTTTGATAGCTTACCCTGTTAGGAGTATCAAGATCTTTAGATCTACCTTGCTAAAGGATTTTATGACACATATTCTAAATGTTGCACTTGGTGAAAGGCTTTACAATTTATAGACTTTGTTAGAGTCTTTTACCCTGTTAAAGGTTTCTCTTACAACTCAAAATATTACAATCAAAATCTTACAAAATATCTGCAACTTCACATGTGAAATGTTATAGCAGATTGTATGTGCTCAAAATGAAATTACCTTGCTTATAGCATACCTCGGTAAATCATAAATTAACTCGGTAAACCTTTTTGTTTACTCTGTTCCTTGACTGTTCTCTGAAATCCTTCTCGGTGACCTCTGTGTATCTCTATCAATCGTAACAGTCATAACACTAAGTACTTTCCCATGATTTTGCTTTTCACATATGTCTTGCTTCACATACATATTTTTGATCCTCAATTCATGTTGTACAAATAGATCTCTTATGACGGTGATCTGTTCATGCTTCGATCTTACAAACATGATTCATTGAATGAATAACCATACAAATTATTTCATTGGATAGATGTCCTCAAAATCATATAAAATCTATAAGTGCAATTTCCAATGTGTTAACGGTTTCTTGTTCCTCGACCTTTGTAACACGTTTCCCATATGTGTCTAGGTTCAATGAATCTGGTAACATGTTTCACTCGGTGTGTATCAACTCGATATACCATCTTCGCTTCTCGGTAGTCATAGAATGTTACTCGGTAGACAGCTCGGTGTATACTAAACTTTGTGACTTGTAACTTCTGTAACCAACTGCTCTGTGCTTACCAACTAAATATTTTGGTAGTAATAACTGACTAGAGTATATAGAATGACTTTGGACATAAAACTAATGACAACTTAGTAAATAGTAACAATCTCCCCTTTTGACATTAGTTTTGAAATGTTTGAAAAAACTTCTTTCAAATTCATAACTCAAAAATCTATATACTTAAAATTTGACTAAACTGACAGTATATACAATTGTCAATAAAATAGTATACTCAGATATACTCCCTTATCAATATACTGTACATAACTTTGATTATGCATGCGTTGTGATCAATATTCTGTATTCACTACTCGGTTCACTGCTCGGTGATCACTGCTCCCCCTGTCAAAATGATCTATATACTGAAATATGTTGATCTGCTCGGTATAATCCTCTTGTATACACTATACTCCCCCAATTTGACAAACATCAAAACTAGTTACCATTCAGTGGAGGCAACTGGTCAAAAATGGATTTATAATTTGTTCTTGCATCTAAGAGAGTGGCAGAGAGTGCATCCTTGACACTATCCATGAGTGAATTCTGAGTTGTAATATCAGCTAATAGTGAAATCAGACCATCTAAAGTGCTTCCCTCTAGCTGAGTGGATAAGGAGGTAGCCTTGTTGATCTGTTCTTGGATGGAGGACAAGTGTGGAATGAATAAGGTTTGAAGAGTCATAATGTCCATCCTTATTTTGTGCTCTTCATTCCTAAGTTCCAATTGTTGAGCCATGAGCTTTTGTAACTTGGTATAGAAATTCTGAATAGAATTTGGCTCAGTGGTCAATTTATTGGAGAGATCAGTGATCTCTTTCTCAATCACTTCTATTTTATTCTTGATATCTTTAATGAATAAAGAAAATGTATAGAGTTTCTTAAATAAATAAAGAATGTGCTTGAGTTGAGGGGACAACTCAGCAATAAATTTGACAAGTTTTACTTTACCGATAGCAATGGCTTTCTATACTTCTTCAATCATTTTTGCAGTGAGTTCTTTGTCCTTCAATTTGCTCAGGTATGCAAATGCGTCTACTCGAGATGTCTCGATCTGATTGAGGAGTTCATCCAGTTGAATATGGATGGCTGCATCTTTTGTCCTTGTAGCTTCGGGTAGCATATCTATTAATAGTGCTTTGACCTTCTGAAGTACTCTATTTTTCTTTTGTATAGCCATCTGTTTCTCTTGTTCTACTTTGGCTTTGCATAGTTCACTGAATTCAATAAGTGCTTGCCCTTTTAATTTGGATATGTCTACATTCAGCAACACAATTGGTTTTGACAAATCTAACTTGAAACTATGCTTTTTCATTTGCTTTTCTTTAGATGATGAGGTTTTCATCGGTTGAACTAATACAATGGTTTGGGAGGCTTGCTCACCCTTAGGAGGTTGCTCGGTAGAGGCAACACTTTTGTCAATTTCGTTAGCCTCAGATGTAGCCTTCGGTGATTCCTTGCTCGGGGTCTTAGTTGTAACATTGTCAGTACTTGAAGGGGCTTGAGAAGTCTATTTCCCAGTGGCTTGAGAAGTAGCTTCTCCTTTTGTAGACTGGTGACCCTCTTTTCCTTGTTCAGTATCCTGAGGTATCTCAGTTGAAACATGTTGACTTACCGGAGGATAGGACTTGACTTGTTCCAAAACTGACTCACTTGATACCAGTTTGGCATAAGCATTCCCTTCTATCATTTCCTATTCCTGTACCTCGGTATCCATGACATCCTCATCAGATTGTATAGTTTCAGCGAGATCTTTCTCGGTGATATCCACTATTTCAACTTCACCTTGCTCATCAGTACTCTTGATTCAAAAAAATTCTTGCCATTTTTCTTTTGTCTCCTTCTCTACATCAAGATAGAGGCCATTCATCAATTTCAGGGCTCTTTGCTTGACTAGGAAGTTTGTGTGGTAGTTTTTTAGATGTTCACTTATCTCATCTACTGACATGTCTAGAAAGAGATGTACTAGACTTCTTTCTCTCATCTTCTTTTCCAAGTCCATAGCATATTTCCACCTGTTATCAATATGTAAATACAATTCTTTTGGAAGAGAATTAGTTACTTCCAATGGGACCAATCAGAATTTCAGAAGAGTGCAGATTACAGCTTCTTCTATTTGTCTCTTTTTTACATCAGATCTGAAGTCATATTTTACATATCTAAATGCTCCAAATCCACCATATTGTTTCAGATTTGCACAAAACATATCAACACTATGTACATTTTCCTTTGTGCTTTTGACAATCTGAAATTTGTTTTTGTCTTCAGATTCGGTGTCACTTGACTCTTTATTCAAAATGAGTCTCCGAGTAGACTTCTTATAAGTTTTTGTTACCTTTGGAACTGCAACATTTTTCTACTTCTTACTCAGTGACACTACAGATGATCTAGTATTGGGACGCTTCACTGGAGGAGTCGGTGATATCTGTGATGTATCCTATTTCTTCCTTTTCAAAATTTTCCCTTTTGGCAACTTGGTGCTTAATGTAATAGTTTCTTCTTGGGCTTCAAATTCCTCCTCGATGATGACTTGAATGCTCTTGATAGGAGTGGAGGAAGAACCTTCTCCAAATTTCTTCGTTAATGCTTTAATCATTTTTGTTGCTTTCCTTGTAGCCTTTGGTACTACAATGCTCATTTTGAATTTTTCTTTAACTTCTTCATATGTACCATATTTGATCTCAGTAGCATGCCTTGGCAGTGCAAGAAAGGCATCTATCTATTGCTGTGTAATGTAAAAATCAATCTCATAACCCATAGGTGGCAAAGATTGAGTTCTCGGTTCTACCGCATTGACATAGCAGTAGTTGGTGTCCACTTCAAAACATATATTGTCTTTATATTTTTCCACTAACTAGGGTGGTATCCTGTGCCTGTTATGCATCTTTTCCTAAAACTTGCTAAAATAATCATCCATAATCTCATTGAAGTTATCACCTAGCTGTTTGATGAAGTCATTGATTTGATGGGTGATTGGTCGGTGTAGCTCCCAAACTACATTACCAACTGATGGAAAGAATTTCTCAAAATAGAAAAACATGCATACCAAAAGTGATCCAAACTTCAGTGTGTTTGCCAAGTTGTTCTTCTTTGGCTTCCTTATGGTGTTGATATTTTCAAATAGATTTTTCAACAACACTTCACATAGATCAATCTTCATACCTTTCTTCACAATTTTATAGGCTAAAACAACAGCAGCACAGGGTACATTGTTTTCCCTTGCCGATTGAAAGAAATAATAACCTATGACTCTAATTGCAAACATCAGCTCTGTATCTATGACATTGTTTAGTTTTAGACCTCTGCAATCAGATTCAACTCTGGTTAAAGTGATCAATTCCTTCTGTGAAATCATTTTTTGAGCTCGGGCATGGTCAAAAATAGGGTAACCGATGATCAAGTGGATGATTTCCTTAGTGATCTTGAATGGTTGCTCCTCTAACCACATAAAGTCATCATGAACTCTTCTCAAAACAAATTTAACCCATTGGGGTTTGAAGACTCGAGGGTAGGTTAGGGATTCGGTACACAATTCATCATATGTGTCCTTGATCTTTGTGTGACCTAGTTCCTCAACATGACACTTAGTGAAGAATCTGACATCCTCAACTAATAAAACCCTATCCGGAATGAGTGAAAATGCAATTTAATCATCTGGTTCAGATGCTACTTTGGGAGGTAGTGAGTATTTCAGTGAGGGCTTCTCAATGTTCTCAACAACAGCGGGTTTTTGAATCTTAGGATCCATTTCAAACTTTGGATAATCACTAACAAAAGAGCCTTAGGGTTTGAAAACTTTTAGCCAGCAAACGCTTTCCACTTAGTAAATATAAAACAAATATTCACAACTGATATGATTGGTTAACTTGCTTGACAATGCGTTGTGATTGATATAAATACCTTGAATTTTGCTTTGGAAGAGATTTGATCGCCTTTGAATCACTTTGCTCTACTTTCTGAAAACTTGGTAAGTGTAAAATGACCATGCAAAAGCTTTAAGTACACATTTTACCTTATCGAGCTCCATGTAGTTAGGTCAAAAAACATTAAATGCACTCGGTTCCACTAAACCGATTTACCTTCCTTTTTTATGCTTTTACCAAGTAGCCAGACTTCCTGCATTTACCAACTTGACAGGCTTCCTACATTTACTGACTTGATAGGCTTCCTGCATTTACCGACTTGACTAGTGCTCCAAAAGACTTGATAAAATTTCAAACTTGCTAATGCATCTTAGCTATGCAGATTTTGAATTAAGTACATGATAAAATAGGAACTGTTAAGATTTAACCTTGAGAGAATGCAGTCCCTTCATACCTTTACCAATTAATTTGGAATAGATGCACCTAACTCGGTAGGTAAGGTGATTTCTTGATTTGACACAATTTCCTTCTTTTTCCAAATCATCTAGAATTTGCTTTTTATTTCTTCAATATCTCCTCTAGGTTGATCTCTGCAATCTCTAGCCAAGTGTCCAACTTTGTGACAATGAAAACATGCCATACCAGGATTTCTCCATGATCTTTGGTTGTTCATTCCAAACCTTATAAAGTGGTTGGCACTTATATGTCCATATCTTCCACAACATTCACACCATAGCCTTGTATTGTAATCCCATGGTACTGCAGTATAATGTCGGTTAAGATCTGTGTGAGTTCGGTAGCTTCTAGTATTTTCTCGGTGTGAAGACCACATATAGTTCTTCTGCTTAAACCAACACTTCTCGGTACTGTGTCCATATCTATTGCAGTTTTTACAAAACCCTTTGAATTTTGCCTTCTGATAATTGCTAGTAGACTTTGCCATACATTGGTTAGATGTGTGACCATACATATTGCAATTGTTACAATAACCATTAAACCTAGTGACATTCGGTTGCTTACCTTTTCTAATTTGGCACATGTTGGCAGTATGTCCTTGTTTTCCATAGTAGTTGCAAATAGGCTTCTTTCCTTTGATGTTCTTCTTGTTTCCAGCTTGCTTTGATGATTCTCCTCTCTCGGTAGTGTGGATTCCCTTCTCGGTAGAGTCTTTTCCTTTGTAACCGAGTCATGCATCTTTGTTGGGTCTTCTTGTAGTTAGTTGCTCATCCAACATCCTTGATGCTTCATAACTTTTCTTTAGTGTTTCTTTTGACTTCTTTTCTGCTTCAAGTTCATTGGTCAATCTTAATATTTCAAGTTTCAATGCTTGATTCTCATTTTCTTTCAGATTTGCTTCATGATGTGCATAACCCAATTGATCAAACATATTACTTTGAATTCCAGACATCCTTGTGATTTCATCATTGTTTTCAGACACTAATGCTTCAAGATGTTGTTTTTACCTTTCCATATCTCTTATGTTATCCTCAACTATTCTCAATGCATCAAGATTTTCAGTCATCTATGTCCTGAAATGTTCATGTTCTCTTTTCATTGATTTTAGCTGATCAGTTAGTGCTTTGTTCTTTTCTTTCAATGCTCCAATCATTTCTTCAGTCTCTTCAGATATACTATTCTCAGATGATGTCTCAATTTGTTCCACCAGTTCTTGAGAGTCCTGCAAATCATCAGACAATCTTCTTCTAACTTTCAAAGATTTTTGCATTTGTTTCTACATGTCAGCAATCACTTGATTAGCATGATCTAATTCATTTTGAAGATTCACAATTCTCCTAGATTGTTTGTAGCCTTCCATTGATAAGATCTTTCTCTTTAGGTAGTTAAACCCTTTTCCAAGATTCAAGCTCTGATACCAATTGTTAGGTCCAATATGGAAAGCTAATGTACTGAGAGAGGAGGGGTGAATCAGTACTTCAAATCTTTTCTTCAACAATACCTTTACTATTAAGCATAAACTAAAAACTGTTGTAACATAATATAATGCTAAAACAAATAAATAACAATCATACATGATTCACTCCATAACACATATATTTTGGTTACACAGAAACTCCTTGTTAGAGAGAAAAACTGCGGTGGGGATGGCACCCACAACTTCACTACTACAATAATAAAGGTTGCTCAGTTAGAGCTACATGGTTAGCTATTTGTGATAGCTTACCCTGTTAGGAGTATCAAGATCTTTAGATCTACCTTGCTAAAGGATTTTACAACACATATTCTAAATGATGCACCTGGTTAAAGGCTTTACAATTTATAGACTTTGTTAGAGTCTTTTACCCTATTAAAGGTTTCTCTTACAACTGAAAATCTTACAAAATATCTGCAACTTCACATGTGAAATGTTATAGCAGATTCTATGTGCTCGAAATGAAATTACCTTGCTAAGAGCATACCTCAGTAAATCATAAATTAACTCGGTAAACCTTTCTATTTACTCTGTTCCTTGACTATTCTCTGAAATCCTTCTCAGTGACCTCTGTGTATCTCTGTCAATCGTAATAGTCATAACACTAAGTGCTTTCCCATGATTTTGCTTTTCACATATGTCTTGCTTCACACACATATTTTTGATCCTCAATTCATGTTGTATAAATAGATCTCTTATGATGGTGATCTGTTCATGCTTCAATCTTACAAACATGATTCATCAAATGAATAACCATACAAATTATTTCATTGGATAGATGTCCTCAAAATCATATTAAATTTATAAGTGCAATTTCCAATGTGTTAACAGTTTCTTGTTCCTCAATCTTTGTAACACGTTTCCCATATGTGTCTAGGTTCAATGAATCTGGTAACACGTTTCACTTGGTGTGTATCAACTTAGTATGCCATCTTTACTGCTCGGTAGTCCTAGAACGTTACTCAGTAGACAACTTGGTGTATACTAAACTTTATGACTTGTAACTTCTGTAACCGACTGAATATTTCGATAGTAATAACCGACTAGAGTATATAGAATGACTTTGGACATAAAACTAATAACAAATTAGTAAATAGTAACAAGCTGGTCATTTATTTAGTCATGGTAGTGATTTGTTTGATCACATATTTATGATGAATAATGATGAATAGTAAATACTCAACAGGTATTGAGAGGGGGGGGTGAATCAATACAGACAAAAATTTCTTCGACAACTTAAACTGCAAAGACTGCACTAACTAGCAAACAACATCATCAACCTAAATCAAGACAATACTGGTAAAACACAGTAAGACTGTAAAAGACATAAACCGGTAACACTTAGAACTTCTCAAAATCTAATATCTCATCTCAACTTCACCCATATGCTTAAGCAGGTAATACATAAGAAATACAATGACCATTAGATCAACATGCTTTACCGCTTAACAAAAAACACTAAATCATCACATGAAAAAGCATCACACATAACACACTGATTTTTTACGTGGAAACCCAACTGGGAAAAACCATAGTGGGGATGAATACCCACAAGTTGTTCTTGAACTCTTCTAAAGTCCGCTCTATTAGGAACCTAGTCTGGTTAAATACTTTGCAATAGGTTCTGCTAGGAACCGATCCTGCTAGGGATCACCCAGTTAAGGGATGGCTAAATACTTGGTAAGAGGTTAAAACCTTGTTAAAGGTTACCTCGCAAGAGGATTTGAAGAACTCAATGATTTTGATTCACCCTGTTAAAGGATTTACAAAAATCCCATTAAAGCTACCCAGTAAAGGGATTTTCCAACCGCTGAAATGGTTAGAAGTCAACAAGTAATACACTGATCTGATAACAACACTTAATGCCAAGGTAGATCCACTTCAGTTCCTTTACATCTGCAATCACACTCTACAGATCTCTATTCACTTCTCCGATCTGCCAAGAATCACCTCACATACATTCATTTGCCAACAACTTCAAATGAAACTCATCATCGACCTTGTAGATAACAATTAGGTCAGTGGCCAAAACCTAAAACCCTAAGCATCTAGGTTAACAATATAGTCATTCCAATCCTGACTATTTAAACACATTACATAGGGTAAAACAATCTTGAACAAATCTCAAGACATTCTGCATCGTCCATTCTTCACTACTTCTGGAAGATGATAACCCATTACACGCTCTCCACCATTTACTAAGAGTTTGCACATTCCTAAGGTAGATAGAATCAATCTTCTTATGAAAGATCCTCAAGGAAATTCTTCATGCACACAAGGCTGACATGGCAACATGATCTAATCTTCATTCCAATGCTAACTCATCATAGGATGTTGTTGGTCGAATCGCACAGACTTGGAATGCATCAGCCGGAAACCCTGAAGCTAAGATTACCAACCGATAGTCATATCAAGTGAAACCCCGATACAAACTTTCCATATACCAGTTCACTTACCGGTTTACTTACTTCAACATATTGGTTCACACTTCATCATACTGGTTCACACTTCAGTATATTGACATCAATGACAACATACATTATTATCATGTCATCAAACTCTGCACATATCTTTAGTTCACCTCTTGAAGGGGAAGCACCCCTAATTCACCTCTTAAATAGGTAAATGTAGCCTTCTGTAGAGGCTTGGTGAATATATCTGCTAACTACTCCTTACTGGAAATATGTTGCAATACAACCTCTTTGTTCTAAACTTTCTCCCTCAAGAAATGACACTTGAGCTCGAAGTGCTTGGTTCTAGCATGCAATACCAAATTCTTGGAAATATTAATTGCACTTGTGTTATCACTAAATATACTCACCGGTTCAGATACAGGGACTTTGAAACCACTTAATACATGCTTCATCCAAATTGTCTGAGTATAGTTCATAAATGCTGCTACATATTTTGCTTCTGTTGTGGACTGAGAGATACAACTCTACTTCTTGCCCATCCATGAGACTAGTCTACCACCAAGAAAGAATGCACCACCGGTTGTGCTTTTTTGGTCGTCCACATTACCAGCCCAATCGGCATCGGTAAACACTTTGAGATTGAAATCATCATTGTATGGATACCACAATCCATAATCTATAGTTCCCTTCAGATATCTAGGAATCCACTTGACTGCTACCAAGTGGGATTCTCTTGGACTTTTCTGAAAATGTGCAGCAATGCCCCCTACATGTGCAATGTCCGGTTTGTTGTGTACTACATAGTGAAACTTACCAATCATTGACCGGTATTCCTTCTCATTCACCAACAGTGAATCATCTTCTTTTGACAATTTACAACCAATCATCATTGGTGTACCAACCGGTTTGTTGTCTTCCATGCCAAAGGTTTTCAAAACCTCTTTGACATACTTGGACTGAGTGATAAAGATACCATCTTTCATTTGTTGAATCTGTAGTCCAATGAAGAACTTAATCTCTCCAATTAGTGACATCTTGAATTCCTTCTTCATTTCATCTACAAACGCATGGCTCATCTTATCATCTCCACCAAAAATTATGTCATCAACAAACACTTCACAGATCAAAATCTGATCTCCTTCTGACTTTAGATAGATATTGCTATCTTCACTTGTTCTTTCAAATCCAATCTTCACAAGATGAGAGTGTAAACATTCATTCCATGTTCTGGGTGCTTGCTTCAATCCATACAAGCCTTTATGTAGCCTACACACCATATCACTATCTTCTAATAGGGAAAACCCATTTGGTTGCTCTATATACACTTCTTCTTCAAGTATTCTATTCAGGAATGCAGATTTTACATCCATCTGATACACTTTGAATCCTTTGAAGGCTACATATGCAAGTAGAATTCAAACTCCTTCCAATCTAGCTACCGGAGTAAATATTTCTCCATAGTCTTCTCCTTCTTCTTGAGCATATCCCTTACATACCAATCTTGCTTTGTTTCTTGTCACTGTGCCATCTTCATTCAACTTGTTTCTAAAAACCCATTTGGTGCCAATACCATTTTTGTGCTCAAGTCTGGGTACCAAAGACCATGTACCATTCTTTTCTATCTGGTCAAGATCTTCTTCCATAGCCTTAATCCAGTCTTCATCTTTGTGTGCCTCCTTAAATGTTTCAAGCTCAAATTCAGAAATCATGCAGGAATGACTTTTCTTCTTGTAAGTATTCCTGCATCCTTATCCCCTATGATTTTCTTTGGATCATGATGTAGCTTTACATACCTAGGAATGATCTTAGCTGATTCCTCTTGCTTTTCCTCTTCATCATCATCTTCATCTACATCTACCACAACATCTACTAGTGTAGGAGCACTCTTACTTGTAATTGGTTGTTTTGCAACCGGTTGCTAGAAGGTTACACCCGGTTCATCTACCACTTGCTTGCTACTAGTTTCCTTAGGCTTCTTAGAGGTTTCATCAAATCTAACATTGATACTTTCAACAATTTTCTGAGTCCTATTGTTAAAACACTTGAGAGCTTTGCTCTTGGTGGAATACCCTAGGAATATTCCCTCATCACATTTTTCATCAAACTTGCTTTGGTGTTCACTTCTCTTGATATAACACTTGCTACAAAACACTCTAAAGTAGATTATATAACACTTGCTACCAAACACTCTAAAGTAGCTTACTATTGGAGTCTTACCAGTCCAATACTCATAAGGATTTTTATCCTTACCTTTCTTGATGAGTACCCAATTCATAGTGTAGACTGTAGTGCTCACCGCTTCTCTCCAAAAAGTGTGAGCAACCTTCCCTTGAATTAGCATTATTCTGGCTACTTTAACTACAGTCCGGTTGTTCCTTTGTGCTAGGCCATTCTATTATGGAGTTTGGGGGGCAGACAGTTGCCTCTTGATGTCGTTCTCTTCACAGTACTTATTGAATTCACCAGAAGTGAACTCACCTCCTTGGTGGGTTCTAAGGCATTTGATCCTCTTACCGCTTTCCTTTTCAGCTAGTGCTCTGAAGGCTTTAAACTTTCCAAAAGATTCAGACTTGTCTTTCAAGAATGTGACCCACATCATTCTTGAGCAATCATCAGTGAGAATCATAAAGTACCTATCTCCCTGAACACTCCTAGTTTTCATAGGACCACACAAATCAGTATGCACAAGATCAAGTAAATTATCTGTTGTGAAAGATTTACCTTTGAAGGTTGAGGTAGACATTTTCCCCAGTTGACATTTTCTACACAAAGGATTCTCCAGTTTGTTTAGCACATGCAATCCTCTAACTGCCTTGATCTTACTAGCCTTCACAATATTATCAAAATTTACATGGCAGAGTCTTCTATGCCATATCCAACTGTCATCAAACTTAGCCATTAGATATTGACTGATATTTGTATTTAACTGAAACAAGTTACCTCTAGTCTGCATACCGGTGGCCATAGTTCACCACTCATTCCTTTTATTTTGCACACTCCACCTTTGAATTCTAGAGTGAGTCCTTTATCATTCAGTTGGGCAACACTCAAAAGGTTATGTCTAAGACCTTCTACCCGATACACATTATCAGCACTGCCTTTTCCATTTAGAGAGATGGACCCTTTGCCTTTTACCATACATGGTGCATCATTACCAAATCGGACTACACCTCCATCGTACTCTTCCAGTGATAGAAACTTTTTTTGGTCACCAGTCATGTGGTGAGAACATCCACTATCAATAATTCACTCACTAGAATTATCAAAGCAGGAGACAAGAGCCTTCTTGTTTGACACATCTTCCTTAATGGCTACAAACACAATATCTTTGTTCTCTTCATCTTCTGATTCATCATCAGTGACACCTTCATCGACGTCAACAAGATAGTTTCTCCTATTTACTCCTTTGAACTTTTTAAACTTCTTTGGTTTGTCCTTATTATCACTATTAGGACAGTTGATGGCAATGTGTCCTATCCTATTGCAAGAAAAACATTTCAAAGGGAGATTACCTCTGTATTTTCTAGTTCCCTTAGGAAGTCTCTTGGCAAGAAGAGCTTCAAAATCCATTAGGATCTCCTCATCATCCATATCTCTGCTTTGTCTAGGTTCATAGTTGGTACCAACTTCTTTTCCCTTTCTAGATGGTGCAGCAGATGCTCTAAAGGTTGATTCAGTCTTCTGAACACTGCCATCATAACTATTTAGCTCATATGCAGTCAACTTAGCAATGATGGAGTCTAGGGATACCTTTGTCTTGTCAATAAATCTCAACTCCTGAATAGCGACAACCCTTATTGCATAGACTGGTAACAAGGATCTTAAAACTTTGCTAACAATGGTGGGATCATCCATTGTACCTCCTACACTCTTGATGTCTCCAACAATAGTTTTAATTCTTATCCCATATTGTTGAATGGTCTCTCCTTCAACCATCCGCATGTCTTCAAATTTTTCTCTAAGGCTCTCTTCCTTAGCTTGCTTCACATGCTCATCACCGCCATAGACAACCTCTAGAGTATCCCATACATCTTTGGGATTGTCTTTATCCTGAACATCTATAAACTCAATGTCAGATAGACTGTTGATAAGAGCTTCCATGACTTTCCCATTCTCCTAAATTTCTATTCTTTGATCATCGATTAGAGTACTGGTAGGGACAACATAAGTATTCTCAACATAGTTCTAGTGTTCAGAACCTATGCTTTTAATGTAGAACTTCATTCTGTCCTTCCATATCTTAAAGTTATCTCTGTTGAAATTAGGACCTTCCCTCTCCGAGGACCTGAAGGATTCTCTGATACCAATTGATGAATAATGATGAATAGTAAATACCCAACAGGTACTGAGAGGGGGGGTGAATCAGTACAAATAAAAATTTCTCCGACAACTTAAACTGCAAAGACTACACTAACTAGGAAACAACATCATCAACCTAAATCAAGACAATATCAATAAAACATAGTAAGACTGTAAAAGACATAAATCGGTAACACTTAGAACTTCTCAAAACCTAATATCTCATCTCAACTTCACCCATATGCTTAAGTAGGTAATACATTAGAAATATAATGACCATTAGATCGACATGTTTTACCGCTTAACAGAAAACACTAAATCATCGCATGAAAAAGCATCACACATAACACACTGATTTTTCATCTGGAAACCCAACTGGGAAAAACCACGGTGGGGATGAATACCCACAAGTTGTTCTTGAACTCTTCTGAAGTCCACTCTGTTAGGAGCCTAGTCCAGTTAAAGACTTTACAATAGGTTCTACTAGGAACCGATCCTGCTAGGGATCACTCGGTTAAGGGATGGATAAATACCTGGTAAGAGATTAAAACCCTGTTAAAGGTTACCTCACAAGATTATTTGAAGAACTCAATGATTTTGAGTCACCCTGTTAAAGGATTTACAAAAATCCTATTAAAGCTACCCGGCAAAGGGATTTTCCAACTGCTGAAATAGTTAGAAGTCAACAGGTAATACACTGATCTGATAACAACACTCAATGCCAAGGTAGATCCACTTCAGTTCCTTTACATCCACAATCACACTCTACAGATCTCTACTCACTTCTCCGGTCTGGCAAGAATCACCTCACATACATTCATTTGCCAAAAACTTTAAATGAAAATCATCATCAACCTTATAGACAACAATTAGGTCGGTGGCCAAAACCTAAAACCTTAAGCACCTAGGTTAACAATATAGTCGTTCCAATCCTGACTGTTTAAACACATTACATAGGGTAAAATAATCTTGAACAAATCTCAAGACATTCTACATCGTCTATTCTTCATTGCTTTTGGAAGCTGATAACCCATCATGCGCTCTCCATCGTTTACTAAGACTTTGCACATTCCCGAGGTAGATAGAATCAATCTTCTTATGCAAGATCCTCAAGGAAATTCTTCACAAGCACAAGGCTGACATGGCAACGCAATCTAATCTTCATTTCAATGCTAACTCATCACAGGATGTCATCGGTTGAATCACACAGACTTGGAATGCATCAGTCGGAAACCCTGAAGCTGAGATTACCAATCGGTAGTCATATCAAGTGAAACCCTGATACAAACTTTGCATATACTGGTTCAGTTGCCGGTTTACTTACTTCAACATACCGGTTCACACTTCATCATACTGGTTTACACTTCAGTATATTGGCATCAATGACAACATACATTATTATCATGTCATCAAACTCTGCACATATGCCAACAATTTAGTCATTAATTTATTCATATTTTTAGTCATTAATTTAGTCATTGATTATTGTTAACTACTCATTTCATGGTAGGCATTTATCTAGTCATATATTTAGTGATTGATTGTTGTTTAGTCATTGTAATTAATTTTCGTCAATTGGTAGTATATTTAGTCATTTTTATTCACTAATTTCTGTCCATTGGTAGTATATCTAGTCATTTTTATTTACTGGTTTCCATTTATTGGTAGTAAATATAGCCATGATATGAATATTTTATTAAATACCATAAATTCTTTAATGCAAAAATAACATAATATTAAACTTGAACTAAAACATAAAAGAAAATAAAAATATTACATATACGAACAAGTTGCAACATGTTAAAATTAAAATATTGATTGAACATCTTGATAAATAAAGGTAATCTACAATAAAAATGTCAAAGTTGTCTAAGAGTTTCCAACTCTTTCAAATACACCATGATAATTAAGACCCCTGAACAACACTTTGAAAATACTGCATAAAGCAATGAGACAAGATATCTAACAAATAGCACATACATGATAAACATGATCAACTATGTCATTTTTTGCAAATATTTTAGTGGCCATCATGTGAAAATTTCTTCTTTCTCTTTCAGATGGACAACTCCATCTATTTTGTCTTCATAAGCAAGGGGTATGTTACTTGTGACCTTTAAAATGTTTATATTATTATATCCCGTTCCTTTCAAGATTACTCCATGTACAATAGATAGGGAGTGAATTCGTCCAATGCCCACAACAACACCATCAAATGGATCCATGGCCCTAACTTTATCCTCTTCTTTGAGTTTATCAATACATTTCTGCAAAAAGAAAAAAAAAACATGTTGTATTACATAGGTAATGATTACCCTTGTTTGCATAATAAAACAACCATTACTTAAATATTACTTGCATGTGTGTGTAAAATAATTGAAAAAGGAAAATTTTAAAAATAATTGCAATGATTCTATACCTGAAACAAAAGACACTACAACAACTCCATGAGTGCTATAGAAAGATGTTAAAGCATTTACACAAAAGCTATAGAGAAATGTTGCAGAAACTTCATGCAATATCAGATTGTCAATAGTGAAATGAAAAAGTATGTCTAACATAATGGATAGTGAAATAGAAAGCTAAGACTTGATAGTGATAAGGTTCCATTGCAATAAATCCTTTTTGACTGTGATTATACCTTGATCACCATTATAGTGTTGCTACTCAAATCTGTACTTAAGGTATATATCATTGAGTCCTTGATAACACTTAGGGTTATCTTGGCTACTCCATATATTGTTCTTTGACCATTTGGATGGTTGTCTCATTATGCAATCTTTGTTTTGATAATCTTATGGCTGCAAACCCTTAGGGAAACCAACCTGATAAGGTTTTTGGAGAGAAGACTTATAAAGCATGATAACAATATAAACTCTCTTTTCTACCATGACTATTTTAAAGGCTTGAATGCCTTGCTTTACTACTAGCTACTCTATTATACAATGATTTAGACTTTGAACTATTAGTCTTTTATTTACAGTCTAACTTAAAAAACACTTAATCACCTCATTTCTATGTATTCTTATGCATCATTTCAAGATTTATGATCTTTGCTTATGAGATTTGCATATGATTTAGTGTTTTTGTGTAGTTAGGTCAGATCCTTTCTAGGGCTGACCTAGTGCACACAATGACAAGTGGCCTATCGGCCTTGGCATTTGGATATCTCAGTTGTTGAGTCTAATTTGGGGCAGGCCCTATTTGAGTGAACCAATTGTGTGTAACTTATAATTAAGTTAACTGTAACTCACAACTAAGGGAGACTCATATGTAACTTGTAATATATAGGTCTGACCCTATCCTTGGTGCCAAAAGTATATGGCCGACTTGAGGTCTATTAGGAGGTATCGATTCATATATATGCAAGGTCATGATTGCATCAATATATATGAATTTAATAACATGAAGGACATGTAGTGTTCTCAGGGGTGACAATAAGAGCTTATCATCTATGGTTGGGAAGGCAAAAAATCTGATGTTTGCCCATGGTTAATGAGAACTACCATAAAATCAACATTTAGGTATAGAATTAAGATTGTAAGCATGCAATGAGGATATAGAGTAATGACCTACTATCATAACAAAGGTTTTGTCCTTCCTCAAGTCATGGCATGCAAACAAAATAGCATCGAGCTGAAAAACTCCATGCAACACTTCTCTTACACATGTAGTTGCTCAACTTGCCTCTTACTTACTATTTGGCCACCATTATAGCCTATAGTTACATGTTACAAAAAAAAAGGATATTTTTGACAAGGATTATAATAACAGTATGAGGGTAGTGCATAATATATTGTTTATGATCAAGAATGTGGTAGATGCCCCATGATAGTTACATAATGGAGTATTTAAACCCTAGGTAGGCCATCAAAAGTAAAGTAAAATATGATAGATTCGATGGAATTGCAGCTACAAATGCCTAGAAGGTTACAATTACTCACAATAGAATCAAAATATCATGTAGTGGAGTCATAAAGACAAAATGATAGTAAAAAAGTATCATGATAGTCCATTAGATTTTTCCATTAGTTTTCATAAGAACTAATGATTGTTCACTATCAAAAAGTCTGAGACAAATGTTAACAAGTGACAATTTTGTTTTGTGAGATATGAGGACTTCATGATAAAGGTACAAGAATGGTCATTAGGGTTGGAAGATTCTCAAATAAAATCATGAGAGCTTGTGCAGTAAAAATAGAGTGACAACATTGAAGAAAGCAACATATTTAAAGCAAAAACAAATGCATTCAAAACAATAGCAATAAATCATTGATATTGATCTAAGAAAAAATATGTATCTTAGTATAGCCTATCAAAGGTTAATAGACATGAAGGATTTTTGATGTCATGAGGGTGGAATGATAGCCAAGATAGCAAGTTGTAGCCTTCATGTGATATCAGTCAAGCAAAATACAAAAGACAGACCATAAAAGGCTATCAAGATGGTTAAGAGAGCAATCAAATAAATAAAGATGAGGATATGCAGTGAGATCAAATATCAAAGCACAGTGAACACCAAAGAATAGAAAAAAGCATAGGAATAGAAAAGACAACTTAGAGCAACATAAGGAGTCATAGAGTTTACATAGAAATTGCCATATTAAGTCAAGAATCTTGGTGTTTGAATAGGTTGTCTTAGACATAGAAGGGTTTTGCCTTAGAATAATGGTAGTGATCAAATAAAAGAGAAGAGAAAGAGTTTGTACCTGCACATATTGTAGATAAAAGCTTCAAGACTGAAATGATCCCTTTGATGATAACATGAAAGGGGCAACCATATTCAATGGTGTAGAAAGTAGTGAGTTGTTGGGTCCTAAACGATTCAATATCTAGGTCTATGTTTGGAGACAACAAGTCCAAGGTCTTAGTAAATCCGTAGTAGCAAAGGTTAAGACAAGTTAAGGAATTAAAACTCTCGATTCCCTTCTAAAAATAGAGCCATTAGTCAATGATTCTTGAGGTAAATGTAGAGGACTACAGCCTAGAGATGATGGTTGCAAAGATGGTCATTTTTATAGATAGAGATAGGCACTATATGAGAAGAGAGACATGAGTCAGAGAATAATAATGGAGAATATAATGTTATAAAAAATAAATGACACCCCAAGGTAGAATATTGGTGCACAGCCATGATCTAATTCTTAGGTCATCTCTATTACCAAAGACTTATATTAAGAATGTAAAGGGAGTCTATTCAAAAGTCATAAGATGTTGTAAGATATCAATCCACATGACCACATTTAAGACCATGGACACTAAAGCATAGATAGGATACTCCCATGAAAGTAGAAAGTCATTTAAGACTATCACAAAATAGTAAGGCAACCATGAGCAGCAAAAAAAGCAGTCCTCAATCCATCATGAATAAGGATATGTGAATACTGAAAAATAAGACTAAGACAGTCTTCATGATAGAGTAGTGAAAAGAATATACAAGAAGTCACTATCAAAAACACACATAACACACAAGGTTTTAAGGTACAGTTTGAAGGTTTAAGGCTTGAACCCATCTTTGTGAGGATATTCAAGTTTTGTAGAGGTAAGGGCAGTTGAAAGTGCATCATCATAGAGATAGAGGTAATGTCATAAAGCACTATGGGACAACATTCATGAAACAAATAGTATAGAAAGGTGCAAACCCCATTACAATCATCAAGTATAAATGATAGTCCTCATGGCATATTTACCAATCCACTCATCAAAGGTAAAATCTAGTCATACACAGATTTCAAGAAAATTAGTAAAGGCCACTATCCATACATAGATTAACAAGGGCAAAATAGAGACTTCAAAAGAAATAACAATAGAAGAAAAATAGAGGGTATGAAAATAATGAACACAGGCAAAAAGATGAAGAGGTATCAACATGTTACAAGGATAAAATACAAAAATCTCTACCAAAATAGAGGTATAGCTACAATAATAAGGGATATAAATAGCCTATTGCCTATTATTTAACTTAAAGTCAAAAAATGGCTTTACATAGGTATTTTGTCTTATTGTTGAGTTTTGATAGGTTTGAAACGATAAAAGGAAAGAATCACTTTTGAATACCTATTATCACATTGTTACCATAAATAAGAGATAAATTTTATCTTTTGTTTATTATTAACATGCAAAAGGTTCTAAATTTTTTCAAAAAAATCACTTCCCCATGTTGAAGTCAAGGTCAAATTTATGTTTGGAGGGAAGTGGGAGTTCAAAGTTAAAATTTCATGTTGGATTTTAGGGTTGTTTCCAAGGTTTTCAATGATTTCCTTTCATCTTTTTCCTTCATTAAGAAAAGGAAACCTTTATGTGAGATACAACTACAGTGACCTTGTGTTTTCAAATGCAAAATCTCTCATGCATTTTCTATATCATTAAAGATTCATGATGGAAGTTGTTAGAATCAATGACAATACCAAAGACACTAAGAGGCGGGGGGGGTGAATCAGTGTGTAACTAGTTTACATAATATTTATACTTATTTAAAACTTTGCATCCCAAAATAGTGTACTGGTAAATAAGAATTAATGAAGCAAATAAGAATAACATAGACAACATAGAAAACACACCATAACACAAGATATTTAATGAGGAAACCTAGTGTGGGAAAAACCTCGGTGGGATTTGTGACCCACAATATTTACTCACTGGCCAATGAATAAATACTACTTACAATGAGGGGCTTGCACATGCAGGGAGGCCAACAGCCTAGAGCTCACTGCTCAATAAAGAGTCACACTGAGTACAAAAATGGATTATAAAAATCCAATACAATGTACTGCATCAAAACAACATCTCTCATGCCAGGTTTAGTATCGGTTTAAGCTCAGTCAATAACCAAAACCTTTGCTATCAACTATATCACCTGATACAAAATTGCCTTATACTTCTCATCTATCTTCCTTAAAAAAATGACCTATAAGATCAAATATATATATGAGTCTTTTACAATATGCAATGTCACCTTTTACAAAAGATAATTACATTACAAAACAATAAACAAAAGTTTATTCCATGTTGGCTTGAGTGTCGGTATGCATTGTTGCTGATGCTGGTGAAGTCCCTATCGGTGTATGTAGAAATCTATTGCCGGTGCTAGTATCTACTAGTTGGTTGCCATAAATGTAAACATCAACTATTCTCATAAGAGTGTAGAATGACAACAATCTCCCCCTTTGGCATTGATGGCAACACTCATGAGAAAAATCCAAAAACTGTTCCCAAAAACTGAAGTCCAAAAAGTTTCCAAAAAGATGTGCTCCCCCTGAGCAAGTGATCTCCTTTGTATAAGCATTTTTATTTCCACTACTCCCCCTTTGACATCAATGACAAAGGTTTGTCAAAAATAATCAAACGAGTGCAAAAATTTCACCTCAAACTCTATAACCAGTTGGTTACAATCTGAAAGATATCTGCCAAAACTAAATTTAGACTCTGCATAAACCTTTTACTATCATTCAAATTTGCCTCAGTCTATTGGATCGTGTCGGTGAGATAATGCATGTGTTTTTCTAGTGATCACTCTCCTTGAACTAATGGCTTAGAGATTTCAATTCCTTGAGAGATAATATTTTCCAACTTAGGACCAAGTTTATTTTTAAGTTCCTGGGCATTTGACCTTATCCTTGCCTTCTCTTTCTCAAGTTTTTGTATCTTCTCCTCAAAAACTATCATTTCCTGCTCAAAAATTGATATATGTCCGGATGAGCCAATTATATTATCAGCTATGTCATCGATTTCTTTTTGTGTTTTGTTGATCTCCTTATCTATGTCCTCTGTCAAAAGGTGAGGTTTGCATGTTTCCCTATATAGCTCCTTGTACTCCAAAATTGTAGAATTAAGTACCGGTAATAATGTGTTCAAGTGTCTTGTACAATTCTTTATAGCGTCTTCAAAGAATTTGTTTTTCTCTTTTTCAGCTCTCCTTGATTGTGTCCACATTCACCTTATCAATAGTTATTACATTATCAACAATAAATTTGGACAATGTGTCCAATTTACCTAAAGAATCCTTAATATGATCTATGTTACAATTTGGTGCAATCAACTTAAGAATAGGTAAAGTGTTGTCAATTACCTTGTAGGCCAATGCATTACAATCCGTTATCTTTTTGATTGAATCCAAAAGTACCTATTTAACATTGGTAGGTCTGAATTCACCTGTAGATGTGTCGGATGTCTAACCAATCATCTTTATTACCTCTTTGCTTCCATCAGATGTATCCATTTTGTTTGCATTTTCCTCTAGTGGATCAGCCTGGGTTTGCATCTCAACCTACAAAGGTTTCTCATACTGTTTCTGTATACACTTAAAAATGGTCTGAAGATAGTTAATTAAATATGCAGTTATTTGATTAATTCCCCTTCCCAATTAATTGAATTCACAAGCAATTTAATTAATTTCTCTATTCATCTACTAGTAAATAAATCTAAATGATTTATTTATATAGTTCATCTCATATCCCCCTTTGATTAATTAATTCTAAATTAATTAATGTCTCCCCATACTAATCAATTCTTGTAATCCCTAATTAAGATTAACAAACTCAAGTTAGTTGAGATTAATTGCCATTTTCCAATTATTTGAATTTCTAAATTCAAATGAGCACATGGCTCCTAACTTTAACCACCCAACCTAGCCATCCCCTAACTTAACCCATTCAATCTAATCTTGGGTCTAACTAACCCTATCCTATCTTGCACATTCTAACCTCCTTATCCTAACCTCCCATGGTGTGGATATTCTCTCCTTGAGACACATGGCACTTTTGCCACATGTCTCCTCCCTTGGACACTTTCCCTCTCATGAGCAAGGCTCTTTGACACTTGTCACCACAGAGATGACAAGTGTCCCTTCCTCCAACCTCTTCTCCAACTTCCTCAATCTTGGCCTTTGATATCTTCAGATCAAATCTGGACCGTCGATTCCTGCCACCTCAGCTTTGGCCTTGGAAATCCTATAAATACCCCTCATTTTGGAGCAATAAGGACCCGATCTCATATCATTTTATGCATTGTTATTATAGGCATATTGTTATAAATACCCCTCATTTTGGATTTATCATAGCATGTTCATCTAGGTTCTTAAATCATGCATTTCATATCATCTCCATAGTCAATCATGATCAATTAGCTACTCAACTCTTGAGTTGTCACTTTGGAGGTCATTGCTCCGCTGAGAGCCCATCAATCCAACACCTTCAAGGTCCTCAAGAGTAGAGGAAAATGGGACATCTCAAGGAAGGCTTATAGTTTACATCTTTGATTTAGTTGTTCAATTAAGCTTTTCAATTATATTATATTGTCTCATTATATGTGTATGCCTCTTATACTAACCACATTTTTAGCATCACATTAATTGGCGCCCACTATGGGGCCTAGCCCCATTGATCTTTAACAAGTTTGCTTGCAGGAAATTTCATTGACAGGTTGATTAGCTCTTTTGGGCTCCCGAATCACATTTTTGGCATCTTTTGTGGCGTTCCAGCACCTCAAATGACATTTATGGGAGATTCCTCAACTCTGTTTTTAAGTTTTTCTATACTTTAGTGCTTTTAGTCTGTAGTTTGGCATTTTTGGTATGTATGGTGGCATTTTTGGCAAATTTATCAGCATTTTTAGTCTATTTAACTGCGTTTCTGGTTTTCAGAACAACAGTTTTGGTGTGCAGAATAGCGTTTCTGGTGTGCAGAGCAGCATTCTTGGCACATATGATGGCGTTCTTGGTCAATTTGATGGCATTTTCAGTTTTTTTTTAATTTTGCAAATATTGTATGTTGCATTCCTCATTTCTGCTTTTGGACTGTCATTTTTTTGAACCTAATTGGTAGATTGTTGGTTTTGCAGGTACTTATTTCGCTGTGAAAGATCGGAATCATAAACTATTTCGCCACCAAAGAATGCAATATAAACTACTAACTTTGTTTGCAACTGTAGGATTTTGCACTTATATTTGTTAAATTAGGCACATAGACTAATTACAATGGAAATGAACAAACATGTCTTACGTGTCTTGATGATAGGCAAGTATGCTCTCACCTTTCTTAGGTGATCAGAAAGCTAGACTCATCCTTTGCATTCAATTGCGTATCTTTAGAGGGTCTGTCATAGTGGGAAAAAGTAATCACCCTGTGAGAATGACCCAAGTGAGTACACCTGGACCTGAGCATTCCAACTCACTATAATAAATAGGTCTCTGATGATAAAAGTCTTAGAGAATGGGATTATTTGAGTTTTCTCTTTGAGATCTCTCATATCGGGCGTTTTGTAGGGTCTCACGGTCTCAATCACATTTACATGACTTCAGCTTGTTTCGGTACCTTGTTGGGCTATAGGCCTCAATCATGCTTGCGTAACTTCAAGGGGTAATTTCAAACAGAATTCCTGACTAAGAACTTTAAAAATAGAAGCTACCCGATTCACCTCCGAAAGGGTGATAATCTTTGTGCAAGAGAGATAGTAACTCTCCCAAGACACTTGCCATATCATGCCCCGATTAGCGTTTGGAGTCAGATAATATGGCATTGAGAATCCATTGTGTGAGACTTAGTGGCCGTATTCTGATTAGCTATTGGGTGTGTACCTAAGTCAGCAAGCAAAGGTTTTCATTCTCAGCCAATCTCCTTAGGATAGACTGATTGATGTGTTTTTAACAATTAAAAACCTTTGAAACAAAAATATAATCTATTTCTATGTTTGTAAGTCAAGTCAAGATATCATCCATTAAAATACAACAAACATTGAAAAATCAAACTTCAAACTGTCAAATTCACAAGTTTTGTAGCAGATTAGCTCTTTCAGTCCAAACAGTCGCATCTACAGTCCAAACAGTCGCACATACAGTCCAAACGGTCTCACCTACAGTTCAAATAGTCGCATTAACAATTCAAACATTAGCGTTTTTTAGTCCAAACAGTTGCTCTTTCAGTCCAAACATTAGCGTTTACAGTTCAAACATTAGCTCTTCCAGTCCAAATGATCGCACCCTCAGTCCAAAAAGTCGCATTTTCAATCCAAAGGTCAGCTCTCTTGGTGTTAATGTTAAATTTCTCATATTTCAATATTAACTCTCAAAGGTTGAACATATTAAAGAGTTGGGTCAAAATTGAAATCTCCTAAGTTCAAACACTCAATTTGCTAAACCTACATATCATTATTTGAACTTTAGAGTCACTGTATAGAAGAACAGAGTTCCTAGTTTGTCAGTCAACATTTCTGGTCTGTATGTCAGCATTTTTGGTCAGTATAGTAGCATTTTTGGTAAGTCTGTCAGATTTTTTGGTCTTTTTGGTCTAAACAGCAGTGTTTCTGGTCTAAACAGTAGAGTTCCTAGTCATTTTGTCAGCATTTTTGGTAAAATACATCAAAATTAGAAAACAAAAACAACCCATTTCTCAAACAGTCAAACATAGAGAATAGGTCATCTTGTTGGGTCATTTAATCAAGTTATCTTCTGTCAAAAATAGATTCAAGAACAAGACACACAAAAAGTCTCAAGTATTCACCTCAAACAAGTTAAAGATCAAACACTTTAAAGTGCAACAACACATTGTCTTTGATAAACTGATTGTTCAAACATAGTTTCTCATCAGGATATATCATCCTTTAATAATGAAACTACAACACTTGATCATAATAACCTCATTCTTTATCATAAGATATATCATTCCTATTTGAACTTGGTCATATCAAAAATCACAAAATTTGCACTCCAAAACCTAAGATCGAAAAACTTGTAAATAAGAAAATACATGAAAAGATCATTTTGTGTCTATACATCTACAACTTTCACCTCAACAATTGATCACTTATAATGACACATTACTCAAGATTTAAACCCCGAAAAACATTCAAAACACATGTATGCCCATTCTAACTAGGGCTCAGAGACGAAAAATTACGGAAACAGAAATAGAAACGTTTGAGATAACTAAAGACTATATAACCATGGAACATGAAGATGAAATACAAGTTGAAAATGAAATACAAGTTAAAGAGGAAATAATAGAACAAAATATCAGAGATGTCAAGAAAGATCCTCAATTTGACAAATTTATGAAGAAATTATTGGAGGCAGAAAAAGAAAAATATTTCCTAATGTTAGCCAAATCTGGTGCTACACTCCCCCAAGATTTTGATGTAAACAAATTGAAACAAAAGAAAAGTGGTCCTCCTCCTAATGATGAACAATATGAGGACACCTTTGGTCTCAAAATGAATAACACGTCAATTCCTAGCAACACCAGAAACAATGAGGAAACACACATTCCCACAAGGGAGGAAGTAGAAATTCTAAATTACGCTCAATCCAATGAAGATACAAGAAGGGATAGAGATGATACAAGAAGAGATCAATAGATTTCTAGAATGCAAAATCATGGTCATACAAGAACAAATCATGTTGATAATACTATCATGAATCTCACACAACAACTACAAATATTGCAAACACAAATCCAAGATATGCAAAGAGGAAATGTTAGGCGATACTCGCTTCAAGAAATATGTCCTTATCCATTTGACAGAAACCTCAACATGATACCTTTTCCTATAGGTTTTGAGACTCTGAGGTATGAAAAATATGACTGAAGCACTGACCCTCAAGATCACATAAGAGAATTTTGCACAATGAGCATGGAGTTTACACATGAAGATACATACTTAATGAGACTATTTCCAAAAAGTTTAACTGGATTAGCCATGGAATGGTTCTCAAAACTTCCACCAGGAATCAGATCTTTTTCAGAGTTGGTGGACAAGTTTGTATCCCAATACACTTATAACATTCAACACGAAATAACCATGGTAGACCTATTGAACACAAAACAAAAAAGCAGAGAACCCTTCATGACATTCTTACAACGATGGAGGTGGTTAGCTTCGAGGTATCCTCATACAGTGTCGAAGTATGAAAAAATGGACATTTTCATAGACAACTTAAATGATCAAATGAGTTATTACTTGAAAATGCAAGGAAATCAAAGTTTTGCAAAAATGATTGATAATGGAATCATAATGGAAGAAGCCATGATAAAGAAAGGTGAGTTGAAAATATTCAAAGAAGGAGTTCACCCTCCTAACAACACTAACAACAATAATCACAATGATAAACCAAAATTTTGGAATAGAAATCATAATGTCATCAATGACGGGATAGTGGAAAACAACAATGTAAAACCAAAGCAACTGGTTTTCAACTTATCCAATCACTCAGCAGCAGCTCAACAAAACAACAATCACCAAAAAGCAACTATCAAAAATTTCTTTCAAAGACAATTTACAAACATTGGTGAACCCCTCGGGTCTGCATTAAAAGCACTCATCACAAACAAATTGATTACATTACTAGAAGAAAGAAACTTTGAACCCAAGGTAAAACCTTCTTGGTGGAATGACAACCATTACTGTGATTTCCATCGAAATAAAGGACACCAAACAGATGCTTGTCAATGATTAAAACATGTCATCCAAGATTTGATTGATAATGGAATAATAACTATGGATGGACATACAACAAACGAATCTCACACAAATTTCAAAACTCCACTTCCTAATTATGAGAAGGGTGAATCATTAATAGGGCAGAATGGTAAAGGTAAAGCAAAGGTAAACTATGCTCATGCATATGACAATGTGCTAAATGTAATCATGGTTAAAGAGCAACAACATCACGAACCTGCTCATGTTATCACACGAAGTAAAGCCAAAGTGGTTTTGCCGGCTCCTACAACAAACACGTCATCCACTACCAAACAATACAACCTAGTGGATCAATTACAGAAAACACCCGCACAAATATCCATCTTAGAACTTTTAAAACTGTCACCTGCACACAAAGAGATTCTTGAATGAGCATTAGTAGATACCACAGTGTCCAAAGATCTTGATATTGAAAAATTCCAAACCATGGTGGGACACCTCACAACTCCTCACTGTTTATCATTTACTGAAAAGATGACATGTCCTTGCAACAACCCCACAACGCTCCTTTGCATATTGAAGTCCTCGTTCACAAAATGCGAATTAAACGTGTTCTAATAGATGGTGGAGCTGGCCTAAATATTTGTTCATTGAGTCTTTTTCGTGCCTTAGGATATTCAGAAGATGTAGTTGATCCCCATAAAAAGATCACCATAAAAGCCTATGATGAAGAAGAACGTTCCTCCAAGGGAATTGTGATACTACCCATCAGAGTAGGACCTTTACAGAAAAACACAGCATGCCAAGTTCTGGACTTGGACTTATCATATAATATACTCCTAGGGAGACCATGGATACATGAATTGCAAGCTGTCCCATCAACCTATCATCAGTGTGTCACATTTCCCTATGATGGACAAGAAATCACAATATCTGCAGATTCAAATCCATTCCAGTATTGCAGTAATCTAAAAATGGCTCAAGAAGTCATTGTTCCTCATAACAGGGAGGCATCATCTTCGAACACACAATCCAAAGAACAATCCTTTGCCTCTATTTTATCAAGTATGGAAAAACAAATGCAGTTAAGAGATCGAGGAAATGGAGAATACTCAATATCACAATTATCACTCTCTCCTAAATCCTTTGGAAAACCATCAAACTCTAAACAACAACCAATTGTGAAACATCTTCCGATATTTGATGGAGCATTCATTAGTGCTGGAACCTTGTCAGAGGAGACAAAAGACAAATATGTGCTACAGTGGCTATACAAAGATGAAGAAATTCAACAAAAGGTCAACAATGTCAGAATACCTACAAAAAAATATGGAAAAGGATTCAACATTCTTCAAAAGATGGGATACACTGGAACAGGTCCTATATGAAAAAGAAAAGAAGGTATCTCAGAACCTATCCAACCTCATAATCAGCAAGCTACAGACAAAGCAAGCTTAGGGTATGGACAAGTTACTCTACCAAAAGACATATCTTCTAACCAACAAAAAGAAGAATATGAAAACAGACAAGAACAACTTGCAATTGAAAGGGAAGAAGCATCTGCAAAGCAACGATCACAACCAAACATGAAATGGCAAAAGAAACAATCCTCAAATCAACAAGAGAAATAAACCAATAATACCTCCCAAGCAGCATTAACTCTCAATCAAAACAAGCATGAACCTAGTACTAATCAAGGACAACTGATAGTAAAATTGACAGAACTCAATCTCAGTCTAGAAGAAGTTGAATATGAGAGAAGGAAAGATATAGCAAGACAAACAAAAGAAACACATCAAAAGCTATATGAACAAATTTGTAGATTGCAAGCTGCAAGTGAGACAGATTCTCACAAATGGGAATGGGATTCCTATCATTCTGAAGAATCAACTAAAGAAAATTGCTTTAAAGAAGATGTAGGAGTCGATGTAGTTCACACGTATGAAGGACAAATGTTAGGAACTAGTTCACTTGAATTAGAATCACATTCGGCTGACTTGGAATTAATTGAGGATGATCAAGAACTTCCTGGGTGAGGTCATTCTGATGAGGGTACCATTCTAGACATTGACATACATATCAAAAACTTTGATAACTCAATCATGACCCTAAATACTCTCAAAACATCTCAACCAGATGATCCTTTACCTCTACTCCACCCCAAACTTATTGAATGGGAAAATGAAGGACATACTGCCATTGATACCTTTCCAAATGACTATGCCATATCCATATATCTTAATGCAATCGAACCTACAACAACTTCAACCAGGAATTTCAGCAACGCATCTTCCAGTCAAGTGGGTGCCAAATCTCCTAGTCGCAAAAGCGAAAATAAAGAAAACAATATTAGGTCTAATGTTGAAAACCATTTCCTGGCAACATTAGATAAGGAAAAAGTAAAAAGAAAGGACATATCTAATGGTGAAAACCTCCTCGAGGCACCGGAAGATGGGAGATTTGACACTTTACCTGAGTACTATCAAGAAAGGTCATCAATTTTGATTGAACCAACAGAAGCAGTTAACATTGAGACATCAGAGCAACCCAAGATCCTACATCCAGCAACTTCTCTGACAGGAAAAGGAAAGGAAAGAATATATGGAATTCTTTACACGAAAACAAATCAATTTCACCTGGTCATATGCAGACATGCCAGGGTTGGATCCAGAGCTTATTATGCATCACTTGAATGTCAATCTAGGAGCCAAACCCGTCAAACAAAAATTAAGAAAGATGCATCCACATATTGTTCTCTTGGTTAAAGCAAAACTAAAAAAATTATTTGATGTCGGATTCATCAGACCTATAGCATATCCTCAATGGGTATCAAACATTGTTCCTATTTCAAAGCTAGATAAAAGTATCAGAGTATGCATAGACTTCAGAGATATTAATAATGCATGTCCAAAGGATGACTTTCCTTTGCCTAACATTGACATCATTGTAGATTTAACAGTTGGACACTCCATGTTTTCTCTAATGGATGGTTTCTTCAGATACAATCAAATTAAAATAGCACCTGAAGACCAAGAAAAGACAACTTTCACATGTCCGTGGGGTACTTTCTATTGGAACGTCATGCCTTTTGGATTAAAGAACACAGGTGCCACATATCAGAGAGCTATGACAACGATATTCCATGACATGATGCATACATTCATGGAAGACTATGTGGATGACATCTTGGCAAAATCATGCAACAGAGAAGAACATATTGAAATACTGGAAAAGATCTTTGATCAGTTAGAACAGTACAAGCTATGACTAAATCCTAAGAAATGTGCCTTTGGTGTCACTTCAGGAAAGCTATTGGGATACATTGTTTCAGCTAGAGGTATCGAAGTAGATCCAGCTAAGGTCAAAGAAATCATGGAAATGGCATCTCCCAAGAATATAAGTCAACTCAAATCACTACAAGGAAGATTGTAGTCAATCAGAAGATTTGTGGCTCAACTAGCAGATAAATGTCAACCATTCACCCATCTATTACATAAAAATGTTCATTTCAAATGGGACCATCAATGTGAGGATGCATTCAACAAGATCAAGGCATATCTCATGCAACCACCCGTTCTAATGTCACCAATTCTAGACAAGCCATTATTGCTCTATGTATCGACCACTGAAGTATCATTAGGAGTTTTGCTTACACAACAGGATAATGAAGGAAAAGAGCAGCCATCTACTACATCAGCAGAACACTAGTGGGATACAAACTCAACTATTCCCCAACAAAAAAAGCATGCTTGGCAGTAGTTTTTGCTTCTCAAAAATTAAGACACTATCTATTGTCTCACTCCATCAAGTTGATAGCTAAAATTGATCCATTGAAATATTTGCTCAACAAGGCAACATTGACAGGACGACTAGCAAAATGGATCATGATCCTAAGTGAGTTTGATATTGAGTATGTAGATAGAAAAGCTATCAAGGGCCAAGTCTTCACAGACCAACTAGCAGAGGCACCACTTCAAGATGATCATCCTCTACAGTTTGAGTTTCCTGACGCTGATATCCTAACAGTCACAACAAAACCATGGCAACTATACTTTGATGGTTCATATATGTAGCACGGATCAGGAGCCGGAATTTTATTTATCACACCACAAGGTCATGCCATCCCGAAAGCATACAAATTAAGCTTTCCATGCACCAACAACACTGCAGAGTATGAAGCTTTGGTTATAGGAATCAAAATGGCTATAGAATGGAACATTACATAACTTGAGGTCTTTGGAGACTCTCAGCTCGTCATCAATCAAATCAATGATGACTATCAAACAAA
Organism: Cryptomeria japonica; assembly: GCF_030272615.1. Classification (NCBI taxonomy): domain Eukaryota; kingdom Viridiplantae; phylum Streptophyta; class Pinopsida; order Cupressales; family Cupressaceae; genus Cryptomeria; species Cryptomeria japonica. The sequence continues at coordinate 331,998,587 of NC_081415.1, forward strand.
AGACGACAAACTCATGTCTTACAAAAAGATGGTGGATGACTTCAAGAAATATTTTGTTGAAATCACTTTTGAACAAATTCCAAGAAATGATAACAAAGCAGTAGATGCCATGGCAACACTTGCTTCTCTATTACAAACATAGGAAAATCAAGAGCATTATGAATTTTTGGTTGAAGAGTTGTTTTACCTGTCTCATAATTGTCTTGATTCCCAAACCATTTGTCAACTTATAGGACATGATTCCTCACGCTATGGCCAAACTTATACATACCTAAAAGATAACATCTTACCTCTTCACTTATCAAAAAATCAAAAGAGAAACTTTATTTGCCAATCCTCCCATTATACTCTTGTTGCAGATACCCTATTTAAACGAGGTCTAGATGGTACTCTTTTAAGATATCTCAAACAAGAAGAATCTGAGAAGGCCTTAAAGGAAGTCCATAATGGCATTTGTGGCACTCATTCAAGTGGTCTTACCCTTTCAAAAAAACTCATACGCTTGTGCTATTATTGGCTGACTATGGAACGAGAGTCTTTTTAGGTAGCCAGAATGTGCAAACAATGTCAGATCCATGGAAACTTGATCCATGCACCAACACAAGAACTTCATGCTTTGGCAACATCTTGGCCTTTCTATTAATGGGATCTTGATCTAGTAGGAAAAATAAATCCTTCTTCATCAAATGGTCACAAATTCATCCTTGTAGCTAATTCATCCTTGTAGCTACAGAATATTTTACAAAATGGATCAAGGCAGTACCTCTCACAAATATCACAAGAAAACAAATTGCTGCATTCATCTTGAATTACATCATCTATCGCTATAGAATACCAATGACCATTATCATTGATAATGGGCGACCATTCAAGAATCAGGATGTACAAGAGCTATGTGAGAAGTTTAAGATCCAACACAGATTCTCCACACCCTATTATCCACAAGGGAATGGGCAGGCAGAAGCATCTAACAAAACTATTCTGAAAATCCTCAAAAAGACAGTGAACGATGTTGGGAAAGATTGGCATATTCAACTAAACCCTGCTCTCTAGGCCTATCGCACCAGTATCCACACACCAACAGGTGCCACACCTTTCTCTCTTGTATACGAATCAAAAGCCATATTGCCTATTGAAGTAGAGATTCCCTCTCTATGTGTATCACTAAAAGGTCTCATCCCAGATGAAGAACAAAGAGTGTCTAGACTACAAGAGTTAGAACTGATCCAGGAATGAAGACAAAATGCCTTTGACCATTTAAAGGTATATCAGCAAAGAATGTGTCGAAGTTATAATCACAAGGTCAGACCATGAATCTTTCAAATTGGAGAATTAGTACTAAAGGAAAATCCACAAAATCAGTCAGATCGAGAAAAGAAAGGAAAATTTGAACCCAACAGGTTAGGTCCATTTGTGGTCACAACAATATTTGGGTCAGGGGCATATCAGCTATTAACACGATAGAGATCAGCTTGAGGAACCCATCAATAGCATGCATCTGAAGAAGTTTTATGTCTGAAAAATCCAAAAACAATGAAAAAGCAGAAAAATCCAAAAACAGTGAAAAAGCAAAAAAATCCAAAAAACAGTAAAAAAGCAAAAACAAAAAAAAATCAAATATGACGAAAGTGCAATAAAAACAGATGGTGAAAACCTAGCAAACAGGCACTATCTATCAGCTAGCTCTGCCATCTATTAGTTCACACTTTCTTCCACTTGCATTCTTTTCCATCAACGTTGTTCATACTCATCATAAAGCCTTTGTACATACGCAGACATCCCAGGTGATTTCTCATCATGGTTTGGATCATTGACTATATCATAATAAGGCTTGTTTCTAGGCTGGGGGGAAAATCCTAAACCTGGCTGGGGGAAAAAAGTTTTGATCATTTTGAGCTTAATCAAAGCAGGTAGAACAACAGTCAGGCAGCACTTGTCAAGCGAAAAACTAAGACACATCCAACATTGAACATAAGATCACATTATCAACCATTAACTATCACATACCAATCTAAACATGACAAAACACATATCAATGGATGATATATCTTGACTCATGATCTTAACACTTTGGCAATAATGGTTCAACAATTTTATTTGGATTTTCGCTATCATGATTTATGAGTAACTCCAGGATGTCTTTGACTAGAGGAATGAGGAAGGAACATGATATTTTTCTTGTCTACTGTCTATAAATTAATCATTAATATGTGCAAAATTGTCTAAGGAAATGATCATCAGAATATCATGGAAGACATTTTGGGCTTGCATATAGAAATGGTTAATACTACCTGTTTTACGCAAGCAACACTTTGGTCATCTTGGTTCAATTATACCTCGATGCTTGTGCTAACTTGCAATATTAAAATCCAGGAAAGTAGTGCTCAGGTCATCATGGTTCAATTATACCATTGATGTTTGCACTCACTTCCCATATTTTAAAGGCTCAATGATGAAACAAAGCAATGACTCCATGACCGATCTGATCATTGCATTGCATTGCATTTTAAGATAGATTTGCATTTCATTCTGCATGGGATCACAATGCTCATCTTTTCCAAGGCCAAAGCTAACATGGTGTTATCTCTCATATTACGTGATTGAGTACATTGGACAATAACAAAAATAATCAATTCATTCATCCTGCATGATAAGTTAGTTCATCTCATGTAGTCATTGCATACCAAGGCATCATTCATATAAAGCATCAAATCATTCATTCATTTAATAGAATCATTGCATGACATTTATCAAATCTCAAATCATATAAAATAACACCATTGCATTACATCCATCTCATATTAACATGCATGAGAAAATCATAAAAAAATATAAACATAGAAAGCATTGCAATCGCACAAACATCGCATAGAAATTATAAGCATCACCATACATAATTGCATTTGCATACATCATGTAAATACTGCATCATCATATATCCATCATCTAGAATTCATAAGCATATATAAATTAAAGCATACATCAAGCATACATCATGAAAGTAACTGCACATCATAATAATATACCAAATAGAATGCATCCATCATCTCATAGGTCATGTACAACGAATAGGATCGACTGCATATCATATCATCAAAACAAGACCAATATCCAAGGTACAATGATATCACAAAATATAGGAGATACATCACAAATCTAAATCATAGGAATCATCAATATCTCAACACAAAAAGGTGTGTACATAAATAGATCAATGTCCCATATCAGTGTGACCACTCGGACGTAGAGCAGAACTCTGTCCTGATGTGGCAGGTAGAGTAGCACCAGCTAATACCCCTGTACCTGAGTCCCCACCTGGGGGAGCTCTCTGAAGTGGGCCTGTCACTCCTCGACTCTTAGTCTGGCTCTATCCCGATCTCCTGCTCAGCTGTGAAAATCCTGGAGCCCTCCACTCAGGAGGAACAACAGTAAAGTATAATGTCCTATAATACTCGACCTCTTGAATCCCCTAGCGCATCATCTTTAGGGCGTTCTTCCCTGAAGTAGACCCTCTTGACAACTGTACCTATGTCTTAGCCTGTCGACACCTATCCATAGTTGTGTCTCTCTCGACTAGGAGAGAAGCCATCCAAGTCTCTAGCTGGGCCATCTGAGAGTCCCTCTCTGCTAGTCGACTCTCTAGCTACTGAACCTGAGCCTGTAAGTCTGTAATATGAGCCTGCTATTGATGCGACAACATCCTAATGAGGATCCATTGAGGTGCCTCTACCTGTGGCTGCTCAGCCCATGATACTGTCGTAGGTACCTACTCAACTGGGGATCCCTCCTGCTCTGGAACCTGATGCTCCTAATCCACTGGACCTGATCTCCTACGTCTGACCATCTAGGCCATCCAATCTGTATATACATCCCTAGCAGATCTGGAACTACTAGCTCCTGGTGTGCCCATCGCTGCCACTACCATTGCTCGACCATCTCCCTCATCATCATCTCCCCCATCCCCCCCATCATCATCTCCTCCATCATCCTCCCCAGCACCCTGATCTCTTGCATCTCCTCCATATCCATCTCCATCTCCACTATCATCTTTGTCTCTACCATCCCTCCATCATCTAGGAGCTCTACGTCATGGCCTCTCCTCATCCTCATCTAACACTGGCTTTGGCTCATCCGGACATGTCAACCTCAGAAACCTATGTGCAATACAATACACGACATACTCATGTGTCATCTCACTATCCATCATGCCTGGAAGATAATCCCAATCCATAGGCCCCAATGATCGATACTCTGCATAGGAATGGTCATATGAAATAGAAGGCCCTGAAGTAGCCACATCCAATCTCTGACAAGCATAATGAGTTGTACCCTATGGTATCCCCTGTATCCTGCCATACTATCTCAACACTCTCATACAAGGGAATCGCTCGATGACGTAAGGTGTCAAGCCAATCAAATATCACGTCATGAATACATATGGCATCTTTGCTACATCCTCGGGCCAAATCTCGCAGTCCCTGTATGGCCTCCATATCACAATATCTAGGTCATCCAAAGTCCGTCTCCAGTACTCTAATTTGCCTAGCTTTGCTGGACAATGACACTAGGATACCCATCAGCATAAGGTCTACCTACAAGTCTCTCTCTGTCCGCCAATGGTTGTGTGATAGGTAAATGTTCCCAAGCCCATATCTGAAGCAAAGTCACCCTTGCTGATAATGCAACTGATCCTTGGTATACAACTTGGTGCAAGTCATGATACAAGTGCGTTAGCATACATGATCCCCATGAAAATCAGGTCCCCTCTATCACCATCTGCTCAAGCAGACGACCCCATCCAATAGATAATCCCTTTGACCTATGATCAGGACAAAGGAAGCCTCCAATAAACCCAGCAAGCATAGTCGGTAACATGGTATACCCTAGCTCTAACATCTCCTACCACACAATATCATACCCGCCGATCTTGTCATCCTCAAACACGTGACAAAGTGCCTCTATCCCACCCAACTCACTGAGATCATAATATACTAAATCGCCCATCACAGGGATCCACAAAATTCGGTAGACATCCTCGGGTGTCACCGTCATCTCTCCAGTCGGCAAGTGAAACGTGTTATGTTCACTATGCTAGCACTCTGCTAAAGCTGTCAGTAATCCCCAGTTTATCAGAGGTCAGGGCATGTCAAGAAGGGAAGACAGACCACATCTGCTAATGTGATCTCGCTCCGCCTGACTAAGGTGAGGTATCAGCATCCATATCTTTGGGAAACTCTCCCGAGATTGAAGAACGCTAAAGTGCTCCTGCAATCAAATCGCTTCATCATATTAGTTTCTAGATTTATCTATCTATCAAATCAATCTATCTATCGGTCTATTTTGCTCAAATGAGATTTTTATCAAATCTCATTGGGCCCCTATCAATGACGTTCATCTATCATGAGGTTATTATCAATCTTATCTCATTTCGCGAATGCATCGAGATAATCATTACTGATCATCAAATTTATCAATCAGGAGTGTCTAATTTTATCAATTAGATAGCTAATCAAACTTTACATTATCAAAAATTAAAAAATCAAATCAAATCTTACCCTTTCAAAAATCAAATTTGATTGACAGCAAATTTGAAGAATCAAAAAATCGAAAAACTCATCAAAATCAAAAATCGGAAAAAAATCATCAACCAATCGCCAAATTGAAATAAAAAATCGCAAAAAAGTCATCAACCAATCGCCAAATTGAAATAAAAAATCACAAAAAATCATCAACCAATCATCAAATTGAAATAAAAAATCGCAAAAATCATCAATTTAAAATCAAAACCGAAAAAGACCAAAAAAACCAAAAAAACTCATCGAAAAACCAAATAAATAAATAAATAAGTAAAATAAAATAAAATATAAAAAAAAAATGTTAAGCCCTGCACTGGCGCAGGCAGCGCCGCCCACAGTGTCACCGGTGGTGCCTCCCGCATCGCCCGCGGTGGCGCCAGCGGCGCCGCCCGCAACACCTATGGCGCCCGCGGCGGTGCCTCCCGCGACGCCCGCGGTGGTGTCGATAGTGCCTCCCGTGGTGGCGCCAGTGGTGGCGCCGGTGGCGGCCGCCACCAGGCCTCCACTACCCACCTTTTCCCTCTCCCGCCCAATTTTCAAAAATTTCAAAAATTGAAAAAAAAATCCAAAAAACCCATTTCACTATTCAAAAAACCCATCTCAAAAATGCAATTTTCTCCCCAACCCATCTGACGAAAACACTAAAAAATGATTTTTTATGCTAACAGCTAATTTTTTTAAAAAAATCAACAAAGCTGGATTTTCTCGAAGTATGTACCAGTGGACCATATGCCGAAGGACGCTCATATCGCCAAACTCGCTCGAACCTATGCTGGTGATACAAGATCACCATTTCCTTCCTCCAGAGCAATTTTTCTCCAACAACTGCAGTACACAAATGAGGAGTGAAAAAAGGATTTCACCTTTTTAAACTCATAATAGGGCATTTAAGTGGGATTTTTATTCCACTTATTGTTAATCATCTAATCAACTAATCAGTCTAGCAAGACGACATTTTCAAAAAATTTATCGAGAAATGAATCAGATTGACTCTACAAATCTCTAAACATCAGAAAATCATTAAAAATCTAAACATTTCAAAAATTTCAAAAAAATCAAAAAATCGTGAAAAATTCAAAAACATTCAAAAATTATCCGATTCATCTCCCAAGGGGGCATCCTCGCATCAATTTTTATCAATCCGAGTCTGGGACATCATATCGAGATTTATCATCTCCAAAATCAAAACCGTATCATATCAAGATTTATCACCTCCAAAAATTGAATCAGTATCATATCGAGATTTATCATCTTCAAAAATCAAATCAGTATCATATCGAGATTTATCATCTCCAAAATTGAATCGACATCATATTGAGATTTATCATCTCCAAATCAAATTAGTATCACATCGAAACCAAATCTGCATCCAATCAATATCGAATCTGCATCCTATCAGAATCAATATCAGCAACATCATCAATCAAGTTTTCTTTGAACCAACGCGTCGTCACACATCGCTTCAAAGAGGGGCAAAATGTATACACCTAAAAATGGTCTGAAGATAGTTAATTAAATACGCAGTTATTTGATTAATTCCCCTTCCCAATTAATTGAATTCACAAGCAATTTAATTAATTTCTCTATTCATTTACTAGTAAATAAATCTAAATGATTTATTTATATAGTTCATCTCATATCCGCCTTTGATTAATTAATTCTAAATTAATTAATGTCTCCCCATACTAATCAATTCTTCTAATCCCTAATTAAGATTAACAAACTCAAGTTTGTTGAGATTAATTACCATTTTCTAATTATTTGAATTTCTAAATTCAAATGAGCACATGGCTCCTAACTTTAACCACCCAACCTAACCATCCCCTAACTTAACCCATTCAATCTAATCTTGGGTCTAACTAACCCTATCCTATCTTGCACATTCTAACCTCCTTATCCTAACCTCCCATGGTGTGGATATTCTCTCCTTGAGACACATGGCACTTTTGCCACGTCTCCTCCCTTGGACACTTTCCCTCTCATGAGCAAGGCTCTTTGACACTTGTCACCACAGAGATGAAAAGTGTCCCTTCCTCCAACCTCTTCTCCAACTTCCTCAATCTTGGCCCTTGATATCTTCAGATCAAATCTGGACCGTCGATTCCTGCCACCTCAGCTTTGGCCTTGGAAATCCTATAAATACCCCTCATTTTGGAGCAATAAGGACCCGATCTCATATCATTTTATGCATTGTTATTATAGGCATATCGATCCCATCTCATATCGATTTAGGCATCATTACTATAGGCAATTTGCATTTCAATTATCTAGTAATTATCTTTGGATTTATCATAGCATGTTCATCTAGGTTCTTAAATCATGTATTTCATATCATCTCCATAGTCAATCATGATCAATTAGCTACTCAATTCTTGAGTTGTCACTTTGGAGGTCATTGCTCCGCTGAGAGCCCATCAATCCAACACCTTCAAGGTCCTCAAGAATAGAGGAAAATTGGACATTTCAAGGAAGGCTTGTGGTTTGCATCTTTGATTTAGTTGTTCAATTAAGCTTTTCAATTATATTATATTATCTCATTATATGTGTATGCCTCTTATACTAACCACATTTTTAGCATCATAGTTTCAATGTCTCTGTGATTGCCAGTTTCTTTGTTTCTATGTGTACATCTGCCTCAGTTTGTTTCTCTGTCGGTATCTCAGTATCTGGTGGCCCTGTGCAGGTACCTTTATCTTCAGTAGGTTTTTCAGTCGGTGTCGGTTGGTTTATTTGTGTTGATGTCATAGTTTCAACAATTTCTACTGGTTTCTCTGCTATGTTACTACAGTCAACATTGTCTACCTTAACTTTAGAGTTATCCTTATCCACAACAATGTTTACCTCTTGAGTATCCACATTCATTGTAAAAAATATCTATGATTCAAAATTTGTATCATCATGTCTTATTCCTTCAGTTTCAATAACTGGTGGATCTTTTGAGTGTACCGGTGCAGTATCCAAAGGTGGCGGTGGAAGATTGTCAGTAATCTTAATGTTTGGAACTCCACCAATTTTTCCTTTACCTTTATCCTTTTGATAAACCTTAAATGTCTTCTTAGGTCTGTTCATTTCCTCTTATTTTTCTTTCTCCACAAATAATATATCCCAATTGTCCGTTGTTTCTTCTACAATTTCCTTCACTCTACCAGCCATCAGGCTTACCTACCGGTGTCCACTAGCAAATACTGATTGGTTAGCCTCAGAAATATGTTCATCAATTTCTTCTTTGGAGTTAATCGGGTGAATTGCCAAGAGTGCTTCAACTTTCAGATTCTTGTATAATTCCATCATTGATAGCATTTTAGCTTCAAGTCTCATGTAGAGATCATTTGGTAGCTCCTCAACAACTTCAATCAGAAATTTCTTATAAATGTCTAAATGAAGAATAATGCTTTCTTCAATAGTGTTTCTATCAGTATCATTTGAAGAAGTATATCATTTGATCACATTAGACAAATTACCTTTTTCATTAAGTAAGTCATTCAATGTGGGGTTTGTCAGTGTCTTTTTATTCTTGGGTTCCCTAACCGCCTGCTATTTCTTCCTTAATGTTATTGTTTTCTTTGGAGAAGGAGAGGGTACCGATGAGGGTTTTCTCTTCCTTTCCACTCTTTTGAACTTAGTTGCCTTACTACTATCACTGCCAAGAAGATGTGTCAACCAGTGAAATATGTGCCTCCAGTTGAAGTCCTTCAAGCTCACTAGCCGACATGCCACTAAGGTTCATGACATTTTCTTTGATTTTCTTTACTTTCTTTGATGCATCCCTAATATATTTTTCTCTTCTCTTAGTCCTTTTCTGCATAGACAATTTATTCTCTATGGTTTCTGCATTTCCAAAGAATTCTTCAGATGGCTCTCTATGTTCATCAAGCAGTGCTTTTGCATACATTTCTAGAACATGTAGATCAACCTCATAACCCATTTCAGTCACCCAAATAGTTCTAGGGCTTACTACTTCCATCCAAGTTTCATCTCTTTTGATGACAAAATAGGTTTCCTTGTCATATTTCTCAACTATGCTTTGAGGAATCCTTTCCCTAGCTCTCATCTTAGATTGGAAAGTTTTAAAGTAATATGTTTATGTTGTTGTCTCTATCAGTTCCCATGCCAATAAAAGCTTCCTGTAGTTGTTTTCCTACTGGTATATCATAAACAAAGTCTTTGGGTCCTATAATGGGGATCTCTTTGGTGAAATATAGCATCAAACATACCATAAGGTTTCCAAAGCGGAAAGTACCCTTCTTGTCTCCCTTAATCTTTTTCAGGTTGTCAATAAGCTCATCTTTTAACTATTCACACACATCTATCTTAGCATTATTGTTTATCATTTCATGTGCACTGTAAATACAAAGACTGGAAACAAAATTGATCCTGTTAGCATGTGTGGCTTTGTATCCAAGAACCATACTTACATATCTCACATTAATGTCCTTAATGTCATTTACTCTAAGTGATCTATTGTCAGATGTTGCTCTGGTTAGGCTTGTCACCATTTTGTTGGGAATCTTCTTTGTCTTATTAGGTCTACTACCGGTTGAGGGTAAACCTGTAACTATCCCAATTGCTTGTTGGGTTATCTTGCAAATAGAATCCAACCATAAGAATTCTCCATGTTCTCTACTCAATACAATCCTTACCACTTCCTTTGTAAATTGAGGGATATTCAGTATCTCCACAAAACCTAAAGTTTCCACAATCTTGTGTTCGGGTTTAAAAATTCCATGTTCATCACAATGACCTTATTAATCATTTTCATTAACTCCTCAAATCCTAGATCTTCTATATTGCAATGTATATAAATCCTAGGGTCTTCTACAAATGCTACTCCCTTAGGTATTTTTGAAAAAGATCCTACAGAGTCGTCTTGCTTCGCAATCTCATGAATTATCTTGAAAACAAGCGTAGGGCATTTCACATTCTCCACAATGGTAGGGTTCAGAATAAATTCAGGACCAGAAGATGAAGTAGCCATTATGAAAAATACCTCTTATCCAGATGTTTGCTGAATGCTTGAAAAACACTTCTCAGATTCGCCTTGAATGCCTTTGCTCTATTTTGCGCTCACAGAAAGTTTGAATACTTGGTGAGTTTGAAATGAGGGTTTCTCGGTGCTTTATAACCAAAAATTCCTTCAAAACATCATTAAATGCTCGTCGGTTAAGTGAAAACTTAACACATCTGCCGGTAAAGAGGAAATGTATCTTCTCACCATCAACCAAGGGTAGAATGCATGTTTTTCAATTCACTGCCATACCCCCAAGGGATTATGTTGTGATTGTCATTGATGGACACACACTTGCTATAAGATCAATTTTTGTATGTATGAGTTATGCTCAACCGGTATTTGTTTCAAACCGGTATTATATTATAGTCTTTAGACTATCGGTGTCTTGCAAAAATTGTTTACCAATCTCAAGCGGCATGAGGACCTCAAGTGGTTCGAGGATCTCAAGCGAAATGGAGCAAAGGAACTAGAAGTGGCAGTTATGATTTTCCCAGTCTTCATTTTTGTCAACCGGTATTACTCTGAGTTACCAACCGGTAATCTGTTAAACCGGTATTACTCTGAGTTACCAATTGGTAATTGGTAAAGTTGTATAAACTAGTAATACTCTGTGATGATTTACCTACCAGTATATCTTTGTGATGAGTTACCATCCACAACACTGTGATGGTGATTTTGTGTCGTGTTACCAAATGTGTCTAGATACAATGAACCTAGGAACTTGCAATATAATCCTATTGGACCGACATGAAATCAGATTTCGTTTAAGGACATCATGTCTAGGGTTTTAGTATGCGTGTAGCTGTTAGGGTTTGTGGTGGTTGATGAGTTCTTGTATGTGTGATCTTAACTAAAAAGGTCAGGTCTGTGTGCTGTAACAGAGTGTGGATTTACTGAAAACTAAAGTACTGCTGAAATGCATTAGCAATGACCTATCATGGATCTAACCAAGCAGACTGTGCTATTTGCTAGATCATTCACTTGTTGAATACTCACATCTTTGACAAGTTAGAAACCCTTAATCGGGTAGGCCCAGAAAAGCCTTTGTAAATCCTCTAACAAGGTGATTCACATCTATGGATCTAAAATCCTCTCACAAGGTAGTCTTTAATCAGACTTATCTCCTAACAAAGATGGAGATTCCTAACAGGATCTATTCTGGTAAAGAACATTGTATGACCTTAACCAGTTTGACCTTAACCAGTCTGGTTACTATTCTGCAGATAGTTACTTGTGAGTTTCATCTCACCATGGTTTTTCCCATTTGGGTTTCCATTTCAAAATCTCTCATGTTATGGTGATTGTGCTTCTGTGGGTGAATGCCTTACTTTCTATTTGGTTTGCATTTGTGTTAACCGGTTTGTTAGTTAAACTGTTATACCGGTTTACTGCTAGACTGATAAAGTGTTTGAGTTTAGTAATTTTTGGAATACTAATTCACCCCCCCCTCTTAGTATTCATCAATTGGTACCAAAGCCAACCTTTCTATAAGTCTAACCACTTGGAAAGAGGTATGGGGGAATACACTATGAGGGAACTTACTTATCAACTCACTCAGACTGAGAAAACCTATGATGAACTTAAAGTCAAATATAAGGCCTCTTAGGCAAAAAGAATAGAGCATGCTGAAAAACTGATGGAACTAACTGAAAATAGTTCTTCTGATGAAGCAAACATGGAAGCCCTAGTTCAAGAAGTTGAAAAATTGAATGAGTCCAATGCCAACCTAAGAAGGGAACTTGAAGGACTAACTATCAGAATGTGTCAAGAGCTTGAGAACTGGAGGAAAGATGAAGATCTGGTAAAAGAAAAAGATCATGAGATCTCCAAGCTGAAGCAAGAGATCAGTGCACTTACTGCTCATTTTCATGAAAATAAAATGGAAAAGGAAGAAATGCAAGGTGAACTACACATGGTTGTTTCTGAGAATGCAACCTTGAAGGAATCCAATGCTGCTATTACCAAAGAACTTACTGAGTCAAACGAAATACTTGCCAAATTCAATAAGAGCACTGTCAAGCTAGAGAAGAAGCTTGAATCAACTAAATTGGTAAAGAATACCAATGGACTTGGTTTCTCTAAATATGAGGAAGGTGAGACCTCTAGAACAAAAGATGGAGCATCAAAGAAACAACCGACACCAAAGGATAAAGGTAAGCAAAAGTTCAAACCTGTTTGCTTTAATTATCTCAAGGAAGGACACACTGCTAATGTATGTAGAAGTAAGGCTTACAATAACTTTCCTTATTTTCTAAACAATAAGCCTAGACCCAATAGATTCAATGGTAATTGTTATGCATGCAACAAGTTTGGGCATAGAGCATTTGAATGCAAGTCTGTCATGCACAACACCGAAAGGTATCCTCAAAGGAGTAAAGGAGCTTTTTCTGAACCCTCTGGGAACCAAAACCCAAACCAGTTTAATACTTATAATTATCAGTCAGGAAATAGTGGCTATCAAGCAGCAACTAGATGGAGAGCAACCTGTTTGATCTGTCATAGTAATGGTCACACTGCTGCAACATGCAGAAGGAAGAATGGAAACATGAACAATGGACCTTGGAGAGAACCTGGAATGATTTGCTATCATTGCAACAAGCCGGGTCATACAACAAGATTCTGCAGAATGAGAAAGAATATATCTGATGATATACCAGTAACTCTGGAAGGAAAGATAGATGTTGAAACCATTCAAGACGAAATGAAGAAAAATTGGAAGAAGTAGCCAGAAGAAGTGATTCAAGAAGAACCAGTTTCTGCACCTAGTGTGAAAGTCACTGAACTAGCAAACTAAGCATTAGAAAAGCTTAGGGGGAGCAAACGGTGAAATATCTCAAACCCTCAGTTTACACCAGTAAAAGACCTTAACCGGTAAGTGATACTTGTCAACTGGCAGAAGACCAGAAATAGTAAAAGGCAAATTAGGGTTTATGCCTTAATAGTGGAGCATTTATTATGGTAGGTGGAGAACTTGTTTAAAAGGATTTTTCAAGTCATTTTTCACTTATCAATTCTCAAGCGAAGAAGTTTTTTTTTTTGCACTGAGTGACGAAAAGTGATTTGGATTGCGATTTGAAGAATTTTCAAAATCTTGAAGAAGAATCAGAAGCGAATATCAATCGGTCAAGTATAGAACACAAAGCGGTATTTCAGCAACCGAAGGAGTGTGTGGTGAAGTGTAATTTGCAAGCCCTAAATTTCAAATTACGAAGGTATTTATCAAATTTCTATGTTTATCATAGCTTCCACATCACACTTTAGCCCTAGTGCACCCGTTGATCCAGTAGACTTCATTCAATGGAAGGCAAAATACAATGCCCTATCTTAAATACCTACTAGTGTTATAGTGGATCTCTTGTAATCCATTCCCAGTTGAGTTTGTTCTGCAGGAAGGATAAGAAGATTAAACCAGAATTTAGCATCCTAGAAAAGAAGAAGCTTCACAATGCAGTCTATTTCCTTGAAGAGTTTTCAGATGATCACATCCGCATCATTTTGAGCAGAGTGCATGGTGATAAAATGTACTTAGAGCAGACGCATGAGATCACACTAGAAGCGATTCATGCCGTCACCAGTTTCTATAACGTTGGTGAAGTGCCAGCCCTAAGGAAGATCAGCAAGACGGAAATGACCAAGCTCACCGGTTCTGTGAGTGACCAACGGGGAATGACCACCAATCCCATCAAGGATGATCTGGTCAAATATGCATGCATGGTAATAGGTTATCGGACATTTTATGCTAGCAAGATCAACTCTGTCTCTGTTGCAGTGGTAAATGCTGCCTACCAGATGATCATGGAAGATGCATCATTTGACTTATACACCTGTATGAAAAGGCAACTTCTGGTGAACCTAAAGTCGATTAAACAAGACAATGCCTTGAGATTTAAGTTTGGACAACTATTGGTTGGGTTGTTCTTCTACTTCCAAGGTTACTTCCCAAGAGTCATAGATATTCAGTGGTCTACCGACCAACCGGTTACAAAGCAAATCAAGGAAATCCTTCAAGCAGTTGGAACTAGTTATCCAGAAGTTTTGAACAAATACTTTGATGAGTTCAAACGCAAAATGAGCCAAAGAGTGAGAATATCAGGTGATATTGTCAAGAAATATGAAGATGACATCTGCTTCACCATCAGAGTTGATGAGTGCATAATGGAGGCGGTTGAGCCTAGACAGGAAGAAGTGGAACCGATGAGATATGAGATAATGTATGACATGCTAGATGGGTATGCCTCTACCCTACTCACCTCGCCCCTTGATCCAAAGGCAAAGAGAACCGACACCTATTTGGAAAGGGTTACACCAGTTGAAGAACCACCAGTAAAGAAGGGAAAGGTAGTGCCTTCAGTATCGGCATTGGTTACCACAGCAAGTCCCAAAGTGACCAAGCAGTCACCAGCAAAGAAGAAATTGGAAGCTGAACCCACCAAAGTCTTTGAGAGAAAGCAGAAGACAAAAGACACCACACTGGACTCATAGGACACTGTGTCTGAAGAACAACCTAAGAAGACTAGGCAAACGAGGAAAAAGACAAAGAGTGAACTGGCAACATCTGCACCGCTAAATATTGATATTTCCTCCTACAAACCTTTGACACATTGTCAAAGAACTATTAAGAATATTAGAAGAAAATTGCTTAGTGATTTGCAAGAATATTTTGATGATTTTAATGACAATGAGAAAGAGGAAGTTGAACAGGAAGTCATTCAATATTTATGTGTTAATGACCGGTCGCCATCAGAAATTAGATCTGTGACACTGGATTCTTTATATAATTCTTTAGATAACAAATGGCGCATTGCCATAGAGAAGGAACTGTTAGGTCCCAGAGACAACTGAGAGAGGAGGGTGAATTAGCTGTCTAATAATTCAAACCAAAAACAACTTAACCAACTTAATGCTTAATACCGGTAAGCCAGTTAAGTATGCCGGTAGACAGTGTTAACAGTTAATTGTTATACCGGTAAAGATTAATGCATGAAACATAAACATAAAGTCATCCACAATACATAACACCAATATTTGTACGTGGAAACCCTGTAAGGGGAAAAACCATGGTGGGAAACCTTACCCACAATCAGATGATACTATTGCAGATAGTAAGTGTACATATATGGGGTCTGCACATGCAGAAAGGCCAACAGCCTAGAGCTCACTGCTCAATCACAGAATGGGAGTCACACTGACTATAGTTGGATGGTTAAATCCAATAAGAATGTACTGCAGAAAATAGCATCTTCATATGCTAGATTCAGTACCGGTGTAATGCTGATATGCTTCCACAAAAACCTAACTTCACCTTCAAATGATGTCTTTGTGTATAGCTCTGCTTAATCTCGCATATACCTTCTCTTTATTCTTTTTTGCATTCCACATTCGAGCTTACAAATAAGATCGTACATTTATACCATAACCTAAGACCAATTTTAGTAGGTCAACTCTACAAGATATTACAATAAAACATTTTACAAACAATATAATATCCGATGCAATAACCGATTAAACATGTCGGCTTAATGCATTTGGAACAATAATAAATCATCTTCATAGCATGCCATGCTGATCTGGAAAAGATAAACCTGCCAGTGTAACCCTAGGTTACTCTGGACCTATTTGCTAGTAAAAGAAAATATGCAAATATGATTATACCAATGATTAATTCTTCAAAACAAAGTGTCCACATGATGTCTTCGACATTACCAGGTGTCTTCCATATCATTCCAAGTGTCGGTGATCATTATATCCTACCAGCGAACTATATACCAGTAACTGTGCAATAGTTACTTGCTTGTCGGTGAATGTTGCTGGATCTCCAAAGTGTTAGTGTTTTAGTAGGTGTTGACATCAATGACAAAACCATACCAAAATACCAACAGGAACAAGAAATAAGAGAGGAAATATTTGCACAATATTTTCTTAATGTGTCAAATTCAGAACTTTATGAAACTATGGAAAAATACAAAGGCCTCTTCTTCATGAGAAGAAGGAGACTCTTGTTGCTAGAAGGAAAAGTTCTTGAAGTGGTAAAAGATACCCACTCTCATGCCCAAGCCGCTTTAAGGTTGCATCAAGTGGCTGAAGCCAATAGGAAAGCTGAGCAAGAACCGGCAACCAATAAACCAGATGAGGTATATGACAGTGAAGGAGAACAGGTCACTGGTCAAATGGACTCTATTGATGTTGATGCCTTGAATGGTGAAAATGTCACTCTAGGTACACCATCAGAAGTGGAAGGACAGGAAAAACAGGACAAAGAAAAGGCTGCCAAGGAGCAAGAAAAGAAAGAGAAGAAGCAACAAGAAGAAGAAAAGAAGAAACATGTAGAAGAAGAGAAAAAGAGAAAAGAGGAAGAAAAGAATCAAGAGGAAGAGAAGAAGAAGAAGGAAGAAGAAAAGAAAGAAGAACAGAAATGGCAGGAAGAAGAAAAGAGAAAGGAAGAGGAGAAGAGGAAGCAGGAAGAGGAGAAGAGAAAGGCAGAAGAGAAGAAGAAGTAGGAAGAGGAGAAGAGGAAGCAGAAAGAGGAGAAGAAGAAGCAGGAAGAGGAGAAGAAGAAGAAGGATGAAGAAGAAAAGGAGCAGAAAGAAGAAGAGAAGAAGAAGGAAGAAGAGAAAAGAAAGCAAGAAGTAGAGGAGCAAAAGAAGGCAGAAGAAGATAAGTTAAGAGCCAAAGAGAAGGAGGAAGCGGCATAGAGCACACAGGTGGAGACCCCAATGGCAACTGGTAGTCAAGACAAATCGGCTGACATTACCAATCCCATTGACCTCCAATCTGCTAATGAATCAGAGTTGCTACAAAGCATTAAGCTTTCTCAAGAATGCCTAGAGGTGATAAGGAGGAAGAAGGAGCAAGACGTGATCCAAGCTACAGTGGACACTCTTACCAGTTTGATACCCGATACCAACCTCCCCAGTACCGATTCCTCTCTAGCCCAACTGAAACTCTTATGCACAGTTGTGGAGGACCAAGTACAATGCCTGGAAGAGGTTGCCAAAGTGCATGCCAAGAAGGAGCATCAAAAGGCTTTGAACACTGCCTTGGTGAAAAAGTTACATGAGCTCTGGTTCGATCTGCAGAAGGCACAGAAGGACATCAAAGATGCAATGGATGAGGGGAAATTGCTGCTCAGTATGATATGTCTACCCCATCTATTCTTTGATGATGTGCTTGCCCAGAAAGACAAACTGCAAACTGATTTGCAGACATTCATAAGCACCTTCAAGACCCCATATGATTCCTTTACCTCTTATGGGAAAACCATTCACCGGTTTCAACTTCAAGCTGCAAGAATTGATTTGGAGATCAGCAACCAGACCAAGGATTTGCAGGAACTACAACTAGTTCTACTACTAAGACTGCAAATACTTTAGAAGTGTTATCTCAATCTGGATGCCTTGACGGTTACTCAAGAGAAGAATACTTTGGACGCCATGGAGGAACATGTATCCCAGATGCAAATAGAGAGTGAGGTTGCTACCTCATTACTTGAGTCATGGTCCTTATCCATGAAGCAATTTATGCAGGACTTTAAATCAGTTTTTGACAAGTTTCACTCTTTATTGTCATAAACATTTATTCAACTAATAGAAAAAGGGGTTATTCAGCTGTATTTTGTCATTGTTGGCAAAGGGGGAGAAGTATTATGGTATTTAAAATTTTGATGCATGCTATGTATACTCATGTTTATCTCTGTAAGGAAGTAGTATACATTTTTTTTTCTGCAAAGGGATAGTGTATATGCTTAGGGGGAGTATTTTTTTTGTAAAAACACTTAGACGTCAAAATTTTTCCTAAGTGTTGCCATCAATGCCAAAGGGGGAGATTGTTGGCATTTTTTATGATTATGTTGTGATTGTCATTGATGGACACACACTTGCTATGAGATCACTTTTTGTATGTATGAGTTATGCTCAACTGGTATTTGTTTCAAACCAGTATTATGTTATAGTCTTTAGACTATCGGTGTCTTGCAGAAAGTGTTTACCAATCTCAAGCGGCATGAGGACCTCAAGCGGTTCGAGGATCTCAAGCGGAATAGAGAAAAGGAACTAGAAGTGACAGTTATCATTTTCCTAGTCTTCATTTTTGTCAACCAGTAATCTGTCTAATAGTTAAATCGGTATTACTCTGAGTTACCAACCGGTAATCTGTTAAACTGGTATTACTCTGAGTTACCAACTGGTAATCGGTAAAGTTGTATAAACTGGTAATACTTTGTGATGGGTTACCTACCGGTATGTCTTTGTGATGAGTTACCATCCACTAACACTTTGACGGTGATTTTGTGTCGTGTTACCAAATGTGTCTAGATACAATGAACCTAGGAACTTGAAATGTAATCCTATTGGACCGACATGAAACTAGATTCCTTTTAAGGACATCATGTCTAGGGTTTTACTATGCGTGTAGCTGTTAGGGTTTGTGGTGGTTGATGAGTTCTTGTATTTGCGATCTTAACTAAAAAGATCAAGTTTGTGTGCTGTAACAGAGTGCGGATTTACTGAAGACTAAAGTACTGCTGAAATACATTAGCAATGAGCTATCATGGATCTAACTAAGTAGACTGTGCTATTTGCTAGATCATTCACTTGTTGATTACTCACATCTTTGACAAGTTAGAAACCCTTAACCGGGTAGGCCCAGAAAAGCCTTTGTAAATCCTCTAACAAGGTGACTCACATTTGTGGATCTAAAATCCTCTCACAAGGTAGTCTTTAATCAGACTTATCTCCTAACAAAGATTGAGATTCCTAATAGGATCTGTTCTAGTAAAGAACATTGTATGACCTTAACCGGTCTGACCTTAACTAGTCTGGTTACTATTCTGCAGATAGTTACTTGTGAGTTTCATCTCACTGTGGTTTTTCCCATTTGGGTTTCCACGTCAAAATTTCTTGTGTTATGGTGATTGTGCTTTTGTGGGTGAATGCCTTACTTGTTGTTTGGTTTACATTTGTGTTAACCAATTTGTTAGTTAAATTGTTATACTAGTTTACTGTTAGACTAATAAAATGTTTGAGTTCAGTAATTTTTGGAATACTAATTTACCCCCCCTCTTAGTATTCATTAGATTATTCCTCAGTTAGATGAAGAATCTCTTGCCGGTGGAGGATTACTCTGTTCTACCAGTGAAGATATACTTTCATTAGTTCTTTGATCTCTTTTCTTAATCCACTATTTGGAAAATTCTTGCTTTACTTCTTCTACCTTCTCTTTTCCCTTCAAGCTAGATCTCATATTGTTTGCTGGTGCATTCTTTCTTCTATAGAATTTGGCAATATGTCCAATCTTGTTACAAGCATAACAAGTCACATTATTCCTCTGAATAGCCTTTCCATATCCTTGACCAGTTTGTGATCTGCATTGATTAGATAAATGTCCATATCTTCCACAAACATAGCATTTCACATTCATTCTGCAATTTTCTGAATTATGACCATGACTACGAGGTTATGTAAAAATATTAAAGACAGGAAAAAGAATGAAGAAGACTTGACTAGGAGACTTAATGATGCTGGAAATGAAAATCTGAGACTTAGTCATGAAAATGATATGTTGAAGATAGATCTGATTCACATGCAATATGATAAAACTGAGCTTTTGAGACAAGTTGGAATTATGGAAAATGAGTTGGCTACTGCAAATAAACACAAAGATAAATTCAAGAAAAGTTCAGAGGAGCTTGATGACATGCTGAAAAGTCAGAAACCTAATAGAGATACTAATGGACTTGGATTTGAAGTTGGAGAAAGTTCAGGTACTATAAACAATCAAGATCAGAACAAACCGGTAAGACAACCTAATGCTTATAAATTTAATGGCAAATGTTTCAATTGCAACAAATATGGTCATAGAGAAAATCAGTGTAGACATAGAAATAATTAGAATACAAACTCATCCACTGGCCAATGTTCCAATTGCAACAAAGTATCTTGCATTTTATTCTTCATATTACTGTTTTCTTGTCTCAACTTGTTTGCAATATCTCTAAGAGTTTCTTTTTCATCATCATCTTTCTGCATCTTCTCATGAAGTTCTTTTCTTTTATTTTGTACTATAGAAAAGTTCTTCTGAAGTCCTTTAATGAATTCATGTGTAGTCCTTAGATCATCTTCAAGTTTGATATTCTTCAACTTTTCTGCATCAAAATCTTCAAGGGCTCCTTCCAACTGTTTTCTTAAGTTCTCCATCTGTACCGGTGTCAGAATCTTCCTCAAGCTGTTAGGCTTTTGAAAATAGAGGACCAGGCTCTGATACCAATTGTTAAAATCAATGATAGTCCCAAAGACACTGAGAGGGGGGGGGTGAATTAGTGTCTAACTGGTTTACAAAATATTTATACTTATTTAAAACTTTGCATCACAAAATAGTGTACCAGTAAATAAGAATTAATGCAGCAAATAAGAATAATAGATACAACATAGAAAACACACCATAACACAAGATATTTAATGAGGAAACTCGGTGTGGGAAAACCCTCAGTGGGATTTGTGACCCACAATATTTACTCACTGGCAAATGAATAAATACTACTTACAATGAGGGGCCTGCACATGTAGGGAGGCCAACAGCCTAGAGCTCACTGCTCAATAAAGAGTCACACTGACTAGTTAAAAGAATAATCTAAATCCAATACAATTTACTGCATCAAAACAACATCTCTCATGCCAGGTTTAGTATCCATTTAAGCTTAGTCAATAACCAAAACCTTCATTGTCAACTATATCATCTGATACAAAAGTGCCTTATACTTCTCATCTATCTTCCTTACAAAAATGACCTATAAGATCTCATACATATATGAGTCTTTTACAATATGCCATGTTGGCTTTTACAAAAGATAATTACATTACAAAACAATATACAAAAGTTTATTCCATGTCGGCTTGAGTGTTGGTATGTATTGTTGCCAATGCCAGTGTATGTAGAAGTCTATTGTCGGTGCCGGTATCTGCCGGTTGGTTGCCAGATGATTGCCAGTTGGTTGCCATCAATGACAACATCAAATATTCTCATAAGAGTGTAGAATGCCAACAGAAGTTACAATTTGTGGCATGTGAAGTATCAAACTTACAAAGGAATAGTCCTCAAGTTGCTCGCATGACTTAAAATAGTCAAATGAATATTAGTGGAGGCCATGATTAAAGGAAGTAGGAGAGATCTTATAGTTCACAGTGTAAAGAAAAGACAAACAGTATTGATGACTATCTGTTTCTTCCCATGACACCTTCTAAGAGCATACAATGAGTTCAAGAGTAGAAAGGTATCAAAGAAACATCCAATACTCATTAAGGTAGAGCTGTGTTGATTAAAAAGGGTGCTAAGACAATGAATTCAAGATCACAGTCTCAAGAGATCACCCTCAAATAGAAAAAATGCAGCATTAAATATCAAATATCAATGGGAAACCTCATACATCAAATAACCATGATCCATAAAGCATTGTTGGTGACCTAGATGATGGATACAAAGAGTCCATAGCATAAAATAGACAAGTTACATTCATCATATAGAGCCAAGATTATATTTTAGATCCATAAGTTATAAAGAGAATTAGTAATAGAAGATCCTTAAAGTAAAAGCAATGAGTTTGCCACTATGGGAGAGCACAATCATTAGTGATCAAATGGAAGGTAATAAACAATGACAAGGAGTAGATCTCTCAAATTACAGTCCTCTTAGATCACAAAGATAGTCACAGAAAAGAGCCATATCACCGTTCAAAGCCATTACAAAGGTCAAATCACCATTTATAGAGCATTTGTAGGGTTATAACTGACAAAATACAGTCACAATAACTGTGCTAAAGGTTGACAGTCAGAATAAAGGTTACCACAATCATATGTATGAGGATCTACTATGAAAAGGTTTGAGCAGCCTTAGGCTCTAAGATAGAGAAACATCATCATTGAGGAGACCATGCAAGGTCCTCAGGAGCAACATCTTCATCCAACATCAATACACATAGGGGTTTAGGGTGCACAAAGTAGTAGAAATGTATTTTTTCAGTGCCTACGAATTTTGATCATCAAACACAGTCATGAAGAAAAGACTTGTGGATCACCATATAGCAACACACTAAGAAAATCATGGTCTTGAAGGACTATTAAGATGATGAGCACATTAAAACCACTGATAACCCTATGATAAGGATGACTATGATAAGAGAGAGTAGTCCTCCAAAAGTGTTGATACAGTCCCAAAGTCCCAAGTAAAGAGAGAGAGAGATCTACAAGATTTGGAGATTCAAAGAGGCAAAAGGCTTGTAACATGACCACATAGCAAGGATGAAGACAAGAGCCTAGGGTATATAATACATTCATGAAGGTCAAATCAATCCTAAGAGAAAGACAATGTTATAGACATTAGCAGTCACTATGATAGTCACATAGGTAATGACTACAACAAAAGAGCAGTCATTTTTTTAGGGTAGCTACAGTCATTAGTGATTGTTATAAAACTAACTTTTATGCAACATAAGATAGTGAACTTTCATATCAAAAATTTGACATGAAGCCACATCAGAGAGCAGTCATAGTGCAGTGTAGTCTTAGTGTAGTAGCACCAAATAGCAACCCAATGATATATAGCAGGGCTAATAGAAGACTCATAGCAGCCTTAGGCTTAGAGACAGAGCAACAAAATATAATCATCAAGCACTTGAATGATAGAGAGCTTATGACAGTCCTTAAGAGAGAGTTAGACCTTAGTACTATTGCCTATTTTTTAACTTCAAGTCAATAAATGGCTCTATATAGGGTACAATTGTCTTTTGAGGAAATTTTTGCAATTTTGAAATATTGAAAAGGGAAAAAATGATGTTGAATCCTTTGGTTTCTCCAAATACTTTTAGCGCCTATATATCAAGTCATAAAACTTAAATTTCCTCCTCATATTGAGTAAAAGATTTGACTCTCCAAATTTGTCTATTTTCACATTGAATAAGGCAAAAAACATCTTTGAACATTTAGAGAGAAATTGAATGTTTTAAATGAAAAAGGTTTCCAATGTGGTAAGAAGGATTTGAAAGACTAAGAACATGTACTTTCCTCATCCACATAGCATTAAGTGAGATAGGGTTTCTACTACATGTTTATCTTTACACAAGTCTATGATGGCATTTTAAGAACTCCAATAAAATTTGAAGAGAAAACCATGTTTGCATCTAATATCTACTTCCAGTTTTAAAGAGTTCATAAGTAGTTTAGTGGTATTTTCAGCTTGTCCTTCATTTGATCCAAATGAAGTTTCATCCAAAGCAGTTAATCATTGCATGCAAAGCAGAAAATTCAAAGTCCATATGCAAAAAACATCAACAAAAAGTTCACCTCTTCACTCAAAGAACCCTCTCTATTACAAGGATTTATTCTTAAAAATTTGGAGGAGAAATGCATTAACAAGGGTTTGTTGAAGTACTAACTTCTAAAGATGGAGTTTCAGTCTTTTAGCTCTTAGGGTTTGTTAGTAATGCAAGGGAAAGGCTATATTTCCTTAATCTCTATCTCTGTTATTATTAAGAAGTCCAATAAATAACATCATGGGTAAAGGGTTTAGATTGTTATAGACCTCACAGAGAAAGAGATTCAAGGTAGTCCCTAAACAGTGCATATGACAAGCCCATAAGATTACAGTTGATAGAGTTTGAGTTTGAAGGCATCCAAGATGTAGATCAATGAGTTTACACAAGGTTAACTCAGAAAATACGGAGTAAAAGACATAAATCTTAGAACAAGATTATATGTCAAATAACTATAGGAATGATAAAGAATAATGCATAAAGCAATCCATAAGGGATCTCTTTTCTATTATCATCCAGGTAAAGTTTCTCAAGTTTGTGGAGTACAATAAATATAGGCAATGTTAGGTACACCATTAGTCCTCTGCACAAGAATGACAATACACTATCAATAAGAGTCTATAAATACTAGAAATCTGGAAAAGATGTAAAAGAAGATCCCATAAGATAGTGATAGCATTCATTGTAAGAAGCAATCCCAGAACATCATGATTATAGAAGTCCATACATCCATTTGATCCCAATCATGTTTTGACAGTGAAAAGTAATGTCAATGATACAAGGCAAGAAGGATATTTTTGAGAAAATAAGAGCAGACCCTAGGAAAGTGTAGTCCTTAAAGTCTGATACAGTCAACTAGGCATGGAAATTAAGATCATACAATGGATAAGAAAGATCAAGATAAATCCATATTTACTGTTACAGTGTCTCCACAAAGAATACCAAATAGAGCAGTGAGCAATAATAAAAGTAATCTTTAGATTAGAAGGGGTTTGTGACTATACAAAAATCATAGAGGAAGGTCACTATCATACGTGATTAATACACAGTGCACAAAAGGAAGATATGAAAGAGTCAAAAGGCTCAAATAAGTGAGAATGCATACACAAATAAGACTATTAGAACAACCATGAAAGGGAGCATTTCATGATTGAAAGTTGTTCACAGAGGGCATATGAAGAGATTACTAAAAGGTATCACAGTCTATAGACAAGATTATGAAAAAATCAGTCCATAATGCTTATAGAGCAGTAAGATGGAATATGATTAAGGTGTAGCCCTCAAGAACAAAATAACTCACAACAAAGAAGATCAAAAAATGAGTAGATTCAAACCCTGTGAGGAAAGGGCATTGAAAATTTAAAAATAGTAATGTTACAACCAAGAAAGATTAGTTGTAGTATATGAAGATTGAAGAAAGGATACAATAAAGTATTCCCAAAGAACACCAAAGTTTGAAGAAGCCCCTTTTGAAAGTGATTTTCAAATTTAAAAGCTTTTAAAAACAAGGATTTTCAGATTTGAGAGCAGCCCCAAGTATGATGGCCATTTTCATATTTGAGAGCAGCCCCTTATGATAGTGATTTTCAGATGTGAGAGCCTCTTAAAAACAATGATTTTCAGATTTCAAAAAGCCTCTTAAAAAAAATGATTTTCAAATTTAAGAGCAGCATAAAAAGAAGTGATTTTCAGATTTCAAAATCCATTTAGGATAGTCCTAAACTAGATGGCAGCAAAACACAAAGTTTGAATCATTTTGGAGCTTAAAGTATGAGAATGTAGCGAGCCATAGTCTAGAGGAGAAACTAAGAAGATGAACATTATAGAAGAAAATAAAAGTCATTTTCAGATTTAAAAAAAAAAAAAAAGAGACAATATAATTCTTATCAAGGAGCATCAAAGGAAATCATTTACAAATTGAAGAAGCATATATCACTGTCATTTGCAGCAGCATCTATAAATGAATGTATGAAAAGAAAATGAAGAGTGGGCATTGTCATAGTCAAGATATGAAGCCAAAAAAGACCTACGATAGAGAAGACAATAATTGAGTTCTTTACCAGGTCAATAATAGGAAAGAACATTGAGACCACATGCAAGAGAGTTTCAAGAATGTAGTAAGATATAAGCAAAGAAAATGAATAATAATGGTGATTGTCTCTCAATGTTTTTGTTTGAGACAAATGAGAAACAAGATTAATGACTAGAAAGACAACATAGTTAAAAGACAACAATCATAAAGCGTTCATGAATTGACAAATAACTGTCAATTGAATTTGTAAAAGGTAAAAAAGTGAATTTGCAGTGATGATCTTTTAAATACAGTAGTGCAAATGACAGCCCTAGACACAGTCATAACTCACATCAAAGATAGTGAATTGTTAGAGGATAGTAATAGGGGTCTTGCTACAGTTCTATAAAGGGTCAAGGAAGGATATTACAGTCACAATACCTCTTCACATGGTTAGATGAAGTGCATGCTTCAAAACTAGAACGTTAGCTTTTTGGTAAATTTGCAGTCATGATGGTATTTTTTGATAGTTAATCACAAAGAATGACAGAGGTAACAAAGGTCTTTTCATTAAAGTATAAATGCAGTGATTGACTTCTTTAGGACAGTGGTTGTCATAGACCAACACAGAGCACACAAGAAATAAAGAAATGATCTCATGCCATTAGAGTAGAGCATGACATACTTTCAGTAAGCATAAAGAATGAATTATATTGTTCCATCATGAAATAGAGCTTGCAAGTAACTATTTTCAAAAAAAACTTTCAGATAATGGATAGTCTAAATCAGAGATTACATTTGCTATGATCTAGTCATATAACCCCTCAAATGTCCAATGAATCATGATGAAAGAATAGAAATGGTAGCATGATGGCTGTCCTAAAGAGAAACAAATATTTTGTGCTAGGATCTATGCATTGAGAGAAAAGGCATCTACGCCAGTCATAATAAACAACTATGGATGGTGGAATTCACTATGTAGAGAAACCTAGGGTAGTCAAACAATCAACAATGATTAATGCAATAGAATAATTCAATGATCAATGCCATATCACGAAAACCCCATGAAAAGAGCAACCAAATGACAAAAGAGCAAAAATCTTGTTTCAAAAAGTGACCGTTATCCATTAAGACAATGATTGAATTTTGTTTCCTAAGACAAGATAGTAGGTTATATGTTTTTAGATATATTACTAATGATTTTAAATGAAAAGAAAACATGCATTAACTAGAGACTATGTCAAGAGTCTATTAGTCCCAATCGGTGCTGAGAGGGGAGGGGTGAATTCAACACTATACTGGTTCTAGAAGATTTAACCTTAATCAAAGTTTCTACTCAGAATTAACACTTATCAATATAAGAAGAATTAATAAGAAACATAGACACATAAAATCAATCACACATGAACAACAAGGTTTATCACGTGGAAACCCAAATGGGAGAAAACCACAGTGTGAGTAGAAACTCACAAAATCTGCACTCTTCTAGAGTATGCTCGGTGAGGGGCCATCCCTGTTAGGAGAATACAAAGACACTATCAGGTGCCACCTAGTTAAGGGATTTTATTCAAGGCCTATTAGAACCTTGCTAAAGGACTTAGGATCATCAATTAAGATGTCACTCGGTTAAGGGATTTTACAAAGGCACTTGTTAAAGTCCACTTGGTTAAGGAATATTATTGTTATAGTTATTAGAAAAAAATAGAGAGAATGATCTTCTATAATAGCTACTCTTACCTTAATCAAATCCAATTGAAGCTCTTTGTTTTGACCACTTGTTACACTTGCTCTGCACTCTACTGGTGCTCTGCATTTCACTTGCTCTACACTCTACTAGTGCTATGCATTTCACCTGCTCTACATTCTCTCTCTACTCTTCACACTATCCAAGCTCTGCACACTCTCTTCACCACTCTGCTATTCACTTAGCAGTTCTACACTCTTCTCACCTTGCTAGATCACCTCTCTTCAAAATTGCACAACAATTTTATGATCAAACTTTTTGGTTTTCTCCAAAAACCTTTATACCATATTTTGCTAGCACATACCTGTTGATTCCTAAATGATTTTACACCTAACACTCAGTAGATTTGAATTTCAAATCTTCCCACACTTTCTCTTCACGCTCTACGTCATTATTGCTAATAACTCATCCTTATCTGCCACCGCAACTCATAATTTTAGCAACTTTTGCGTCGTGTTTTGCCTATTTAATGCAAACTAGAAAATCTGCACAAATCTTGCCTTAACCAGTTGTTAACTCATGTAAACTTCACTAGCAATTTGTTTGGTTGATATCTCACCCTGACTGACTCACCTTTGATCATTGCATTCAACTTATCGGTCATTGCTCTAATATTCTCGATGCACATCATCCTTCAACCTGTATCACCGGTTCACCGGTGTAACTCTTCATATTTTTCCACTGGTTACTGATCATCAATCTAACTGATCACCTGTCTGTCCAAAGTGTTCTGGTTGTACATGAGACTACTAAACTACAATCTGAGTCACCTCTTGTGACCGCATCATTATTTCAATAGTCTAGTTTAAGAAATTGATCTCAACACCTATCAAATGCCTGAGTGACCGGTCAGCTACTCTATTTATCCTTCAACCAATTAGTCTTCGACCAACACATTGCTTAAGTGTGTTAATAATGCATATTAAGAAAACACTGAATCCTCCATACTGTTTACAGCCATGAGTAAACCATTGGGGTTTACCACACCTCCTTGCTTATGATCTTGTCCTTATTCACCAGTAAGTGTTAGTCATCAATGAGAATACTAAATGATGAACTGGTTGTGCCAACACCATTAGTTATGCCAACAATCTCCCCCTTTGGCATTGATGGATACACTTCAAACTTCTCTTTTAGCAACCAATCACTTATGCTTCTTCTATATTGATTAGTTGCGTTGTTTGATCTTGAGTAAAGATATTACTCCCCATTTCACTAGCTTCCATTCATGTCACATCTGACTTCATCTCCCTTCATGTTCCATCTGCCTTCACTCCCCCTTTGACATCAATGCCAAAGGTGTAGTCTAGACATCCTATTTCACATACTGCAATGACTGTTCCCCCTAACAGGAGTAGTCCATAATCATCAATCCAAATACATATAATTTTTAGGAAAATCATACCGGATTGATGTTGTTCCAATATTCACTTATCTTAGAGCATGTAGGGGAAGTACCCCTAGCTTACCTTTGAGATACTCAAAAGTATCCTTAGGTAGTGGCTTGGTGAATATGTCTGCAACCTATTCCTTGGTTGGCACATATTCTAGTCTAACTTCTTTGTCCTGCACCTGTTCCCTAAGATAATGATATTTTATTGGAATATGCTTGGTTTTAGAGTGCATTACCGGGTTTTTTGATATGTTGATGGCACTTGTATTGTTATAGTGTATCACCACAGGTTCGGTCGCCTTTTCTTGGATACCCTCCAATATTTTCTTAATCCATACTACCTCTGTACAGTTGATAGCAGCAACCACAGTTAAGAGATACAGTTGTGTTTCTTGCTTGTCCCTGACACAATCCTATCTCCAAGAAAGAATTCACCTCCACTAGTGCTCTTTCTGTCATCAATGTTCCCTGCCCAATCTACATCGGTGAAGACACTTAAGTTGAAATTTCCCTTGTGTGGATACTAGAGACCATACTCATCAGTCCCTTAAGGTACTTGAATATCCTCTCAACCACCACCATATGAGTCTCTTTAGGATTTGCAGGAAATCTAGCAACCAAGCCAAATACTTGTGCTATATCCGGTCTACTGTGCACTGCATACTGCAACTTATCGATCATGGATTGGTATAGTGTCTCATTCACTTCATTAGCCTCATTGTCTTTGGAGAGCTTGCAACCTATAGCCATTGAAGTTCCAATAGGTTTGGAATCTTCCATTCCAAAGGTCTTCAATATTTCCCTTATATATTTGGTCTGGCTAATGAATATACCATTCTTTAGCTGAGATACTTGCAGACTAATGAATAATTTTATTTCACTGACCATGGACATTTCAAATTCTTTCTTCATTTCTTCTACAAAACCTTTTCTCATTTCATCATCTCCTCCGAAGATGATGTCATCTACAAGGATCTCTGCAATTAGATGTTTTCCTTCTTTTCCATTCTTCAAATATAAGTTATTGTTGTCATTGGTTCTCATGAACCCTATACTTATTAGGTATGATTACAATATCTCATACCAAGCTCTTGGTGCTTGTTTTAGCCCATACAGAGTCTTCTTCAGCTTACATACCATATCACTTTCATCTTTTGAAGAAAACCCTTCTAGTTTCTCAATGCACACTTCTTCCTCTAGAACACCATTCAAGAACGTCGATTTGACATCCATTTGGTAAACCTTGAACTTCTTGTAAGCAACATAATCAAGCAAGATTCTAACCCCTTCTAGTCTAGCCACTGGTGCAAAGGTCTCTCCATAATCCAAACCTTCTTCAGGTGCATACCCTTTGCAGACTAACCTTACTTTGTTTCTTACTACTTGATCGGTTTCATCCATTTTGTTTCTAAACACCCACTTGGTGCCTACCACATTTTTGTTCTCCAGTCTAGGCACAAGGGTCCGAGTTTCATTTTTCTCAATCTGCTCCATTTCTTCCTCCATAGCTTTGATCTAGTATTCATCTTTTAGAGCCTCCTTTGTTGTTTTGGGCTCAATTTTAGAGAGCAGATATGTACTCTCCCTTGCTTTTCTTCTAGTCAATACTCCTGCATTCTTGTCACCAATAATATTATCAGCTGAATGATTGTTTTTGACATACCTTGATGGTGTCGGTTCATTTATTGGAGCCTCTTCTACTGGTTGTGTAGGTTCTACTTCACATGCTTCCTCATTTGCAGCTACACTAGGATTCTCTGTAGCATGTTTGATCGATACAATGTAATCGAATCCTTGATAGTCCTCTAGTTCACTCTTGTTGTCTTGTTCATTTTTATCAAAGAACTCATCTACTCTGACATTTGCACTTTCTACAATCTTACCGGTCCTTTTGATCAAACACCGGTATGCTTTACTCTTTGTGGAGTAACCTAAGAAGATTCCTGCATCACTCTTAGGATCAAAATTTCTAGAGTACTCATCCCTCTTGATGTAGCACCTGCTTCCAAATACCTTGAAGTAACTCACATTGGGTGAGTATCCACACCATAATTCATAGGGAGTCTTATTTGTCCCCTTCTTCACCTATATCTGGTTCAAGGTATACACAATAGTACTCACTGCTTAACTCTAGAAGACGTGCAGAATATTCTTTTGAATCATTAGAGTCCTCGCACAAACAATTAGAGTTATGTTTCTTCTTTCAACAACCCCATTATGTTGAGGTGTTCTAGGTGCAGATATCTACCTCATAATCCCCTGTTCTTCATAGTAATTTATGAACTCTTGAGAGGTGAACTCTCTCCCTCTATCTGATCTCAAACATTTTAGACTCTTACCAGTTCCTCTCTCCACTCGAGCCTTGAAGACCTTAAACATGTGAAATGATTTAAATTTTTCTTTCAAGAATACAACCCACATCATTCTTTAGAAATCATCTACAAATAACATGAAGTATCGGTCCCCATAGAAACTCTTAGTCCTCATAGGACCACACAAATCTGTATGCATTAATTCCAACACATTCTCAAATGAATAAGATTTGCTGTTGAAACTCGATCCGGTCAGCTTTCCTAGTTGACATTATTTACACATAGCATTCTTAAGTTTCATAATGTCAGGCATACCTCTGACAGACTTCATTTTACTAACCTTTGCTATGCTATCAAAATTAACATGACACAATATTTTGTGCCACATCCAACTATCTTCTACCTTTGCCATTAGGAAACTTATTGCAATGGTGTCTAGGTAGAACAAATTACCTCTAGTTTGTTTACTGGTAGCAATAAGACCTCTTAATTTATCACTTATTTTGCATATTCCTTCATTAAACTCTAACCAGTAACCCTTATTGTTAAGTTGTGCAACACTTAACAAATTATACTTTAGCCCTTCTACCCTATAAACATCTTAACAATTGGTTTTATCATTTAGGGTTGTAGATCACTTACCTTTTACTACACAGGGAGCATCATTTCCGAATCTCACCAATCCTCCATCACAATCCTCGATGCTGAGGAATTTGTTCCTGTCACCAGTCATGTGGTGAGTGCAACCACTGTCAATTACCCAGCCTCTACACTGGTTTGAACTAGAAATTAGTGCCATATCACTTTCCTCTATGCTATATTCCTTTACGACTACAAATTCAATCCCTTCTCCATCAAATCTTTCTGATTTTTCATCGATAACTCCTTCTGCAAAATAGCACTCCTTCTTGCTCTTCTCTTTGTATCTTCTAAATTTATCCTTCCTATCATTGTTAGGACATCTGGATGCAATATGACCTATTTTATTGCAATAGAAACACTTCAGGGGTAGTTTACCTTTGTACTTACCTTTTCCTCTTAGTAGTCTTCTTGCTATTAGTGCTTCAATCTCATCTTGTTCCTATTCTTCAGATAACAAGTTGTCATGCTCATGAGAATGACTGGTTCTTGTAGTAGAACTACTTCCAGTTTTTTTCTTTCTCATTGTTGAAGCAAGTTTCATGGAAGATTTGAAGGCAACATCAATCTTTGGCACACCGTTATCATAGTTTCTCAGTTCAAAGGCAGTCAAATTATCGATCATGGAGTCAAGTGTAACATTAACTATTCCCAAATGTTAAAGTTGGATCAGATTTATATATATGATACTTTTCAAATTTATAGTCACTTAGGTTTAATCTAATACTATATTACAAAATATAATATAGATTACAAATGTGAGGCCTCACCTCGACTCAGTTTGACATTCAGTGGATTTTATATTTTAGACTACTATGGATACTTTGTTTTGATGCATTTTGAGACTTAGAAATTATATGATTTCAGGATATTGGATAACATTGCTATGAATTGATGTTTTACTTACATGCTTTATGAGATAGAACACTACATGATTATTAGATAGAATGATATTGCAATGATAGATGTCGTTAATGAATTTGCAGGACTTTACTTTGAATATAGAACTATGATGTATGTTTAGTTTATGTGAATTGGGATGAAAAATTGTTTATGTGAATTTGCTTGACAAAAGATGTATTCAATCTGTGCAGATGAAAATTGTATGCAAGTAATGATGTGCATTGTTGTATTATTGAATTATATTTTATATGAATATTTGGGAGTACTAATGTGTAAATTGAGATGCACAGGAAATTTACCATGTGACCATAGAAAATTATGGAGAATCAAACCTAGACTTATGTATGTTCGTAAAGCCAGGGTTTGTCTATTTGGAGAGACAACACCCCGTTTGTGTTGTATTTTATTCGTATCAGTATATGCTGCATGTGTGTTATGTGTTATTTAAATTTTTTGTGTAAAAACCTCAAGAGACAATTTCATGTTTATTTTTGTAAAAGTATTTTATTAGTGTCACTTGACACATGTGTGGATTTAAATTTAAATATTTTATCTTGTCTCTTGATGGGAAAGTGTTAATTATTATTAATTTTAAATAAAATAATGTGTTGTCAAAAAGATATTTTGAGAATATAATATTTGGAGTGGTCAACTTATGTTTGACCCGAAAATAAACTTCAGAGGGGTTTAAAATGGGTTAAATGAACACCTAGGGGTAGTTTATTAGGGGTTCCTAAAGCCCATAAGGTATACCTAGGGGTTAGGGGTAATTTTAGGCAAGTTTCTACTTTATAATGATCTTTTTAATGCTTTAAAAATTGGTTTTTTTGAGTTGAGCGAAAATTGGAAATTGAAGTGAAAATCAAATCAAGATTTTCCCTCTTGAAAGGAAAGTCTTTTTGCATTTTTGCTTTCTTCCTTCTTTTTGTTGATTTTTTTTTAGAATCCTATGAGAACTCAGAGAGTGAGCTTCTTAAGGAAGATTTTTGGGAATAGCTGGTTAATCACCCACTCTCCATTTTTGGAGACAGAAGAAAATTTGGAAGAAAAATAATGTTATGGGATAAAGAAATTGATTAAGGAAAATAAAGAATTGTGGATTGGGCAGCTCTTCTTCAGATATCATTATAACCTTTGGGCAGATTAAGGTTGGTTTCATTTTTACTTTTAATGACTTGTTTTTTGTTTATTTCTGGAAGTTGTTGAATAAGAAAATCTGTATTCTTGAAAACGAATGTTTGAAAATCTTTTGGTTTTGTTTTATGAATGAATGTGTTTTGGGAGTTTTCTCAAGATCTCTCTTTCTCTTGGGAGAGAAGAGGATCTTGAGGGTGGTAGCAGTGACAGCCCTTGAGTGAGAGACTCTCTTTAGAGAGCGATCACAAGGGATCTTTGTGTGACCCTTGCTGCATGGCCTGTTTGTGCAATGGGGGTCATAAGGAGGGTTATAAGGCTAGAATGCCTTTGGGGGGCATAAGGATTATGGGGTTGAGATTTTGATATTTTATTTGTGCCATGAGGTGGCTTCTGGTTATTACATACTTGCAGATTCTCCTCAGGGTATTTGGTCCACTACCACCCTTTGAAATGTTCACCACCAGAGTGTGGTGCTGTGAAAGCCAGGTTGGGAATGTGTCTGGAATATTTGTATGCTTTGTGTTTCTTTGTGTTTGCCTGTTTGTTACCTGTCTAGGAATTGGTTCTCCGAGCTCGGGGGTGGCTACCAGTTAGCCTAGGCTGGGAGGTGAGCACTCCGTGGTCAGTTTTGTGTTTTTTTTTTATTATGCAGGAAATTCAAAGGAAAGAGGATAGGATTCATGAAAGATATTCAGAAGATTGTTTTTGAAGATGTTTGAAATTCAGTTGCAGATGTTGATTTAAAGTTGTTGTAAATAAATGCCTTATTCAAGAGGAAGGAGAAGCAAGTTGTAATTTTGTAATAATAGACTTGAAGTCTTATTGTTGTAATTGTTCAGAGAAAACATTCTGTAAATATGGTAGTATATTTTAGAGGTGTTTTAAAGAAAGAAAAGCTTGTTATTTCTACTTCTAATTTTTTTTTAAAAAAGAAAGGATTAAATTGTGTTGCATGCAAAAAAAGCTTCTTGTATTATGGAAAGAAATAAAAGATTTGTTTTCCAATTAGACTTTAATTTATATTTCACTTTTGGCAAATAAAAGATTTTTGTTGTTGAAAGATTTCTATGTAATTTTAACAAGAAATAGATTTATGAAATATTAGATTAGTGGAGAAAAATCAATGAAAGATTTCCTTTTAATTTAGGAAAATATTTTGTAATCCTTTAAAAGTATTCAATATGGTATATTGGGATTAGCATTGTTTTAAAAGCTCAATGATTTTATATAAACAAATATATATACTTTTAATTCTGAATTAACTTCATATTCTTTCCCTTTACTATATTAGTTTAATTGTAGCAAGTAAAATTCTTTTAAAAAATATATATATATAAATGTTATATTGAATTTAGGTTTATCTTCTTATCTTTGTTATTTAATTTGTAATTGCCAATATATATATATATATATATATATATATATATATATATTTATATGTTTTATTTTAAAAAAAAAATTTTAAAAACAATTAAAACGAAGTTTAGGGGTCCCCGCGGGCTCCTCTGTGCGTACGCACAGTGGACGACCGCGCGGCGCCCACTGTGTGCACGCATAGTGGAGCCGCTTGCGGCTCCCACTGTGTGGGCACACAGTGGACGGCCGCGGCCGCCACTGTGTGGCCACATAGTGGTGCCGCCAGCGGCGCCCACTGTGTGGGCACACAGTGGAGCCGCGGCGCCCACTATGCGCTCACACAGTGGCGCGCATGCGGCCGGACCTGTTTTGCTCCTCCGTGACCTGCATTAAAATATAGATGGAATTCATGGTCGCCAAGGGCTTCGGCCCGGTCATGAAGTTTTACAGTTAAAAAAAAAATATAATAATATATAGGGTTTAAAAACCCTAACCGAGTGGAGGTTAGGGCAGGTTAATGTTAATTAAAATAATTATTAAAATATTTACCAGTTTAGTTAAATATACATATATATATGTTTCCATAAATACATATGGAAATTATATATATGTATATAAATGTATGAATTTGAGCATTTTTGTATAAGTAATTAAATTTTAAATATATAAATATATGCATAATCAATTATGTATATATGTATATATTTATTTAATCCTGATTTTAATTTTGGTTAAATTATAAAGAGAAATATAAAAGAATTAAAAAGACTATGTAGTCATAATGGAGGATAAATTAAAATATCTCTCCTAATACTTTTAGTATGATTAATTTAATAAAACTATTAATTAAATATCTTTTGGAGATAAAATTTAAACCAGTAGGTTATTCCGCGATTAGAATATAACTGATTGTCGATGCTTCGTTCGTTTCAGAATGAGCTCGAATTTATTAATGGAATTTTCTCTAGCGCTTGTCGCAAGAGTGTGCTTTTAATTAAATTAGTATCTTTTTTTTAAAAAAAATTGTTCCATTTTTGCCCTAAATTTTGGGCATGACATTTTGGTATCAGAGCAAGGTTTCCACACTAAGAGCCTTACTCACTTACGTTTCGCCTTAGAATATTTTAAAGTATTTTGTTAATGGAATTCTGAATTTAAATAAATTTAATTCTAAAAGAAATAAATTAATTGTTTTGTCTTATTTCCTCTTAGGATGCCTCCGTTGACGCGACAAGCTCGCAAGCACGAACGGGGTCCTAGACGTGAGCGCCTAGCTCGCGATGAGGAAGAGAGGGAGGCATCGGTTCCAGAGGAGAACCCAAGAGCACCTCCCGAACAACCAAATGAACCTAACCGTGACCTTCTAGCAGCCATTCAGAATCTTATTGGCATTGTTCAGGAAAGGATTCCAGCAGAGAACCCTCCGGTTAGGAGTCATGACTCTGGGAGTCATAGATCTATTGATAGAGAACGAAGCAGGAGCCCGGCTCCGATTCCTGTAGAGAGCTAGGGTGGTAATGAGCCAGAGTCAGTGCATATGCCAGGACCACCTCCTGTGGTGGAACCAGTTTATTTTGAGAGAGGTCGTCGAGATCCAGGGGATCTCATCAGGGAGGTCATGCGCCTCCAACCACCATCCTTCGGAGGTTCTACAGATGGAGTAGAGGCCGAAGCATGGCTTCTGAGTCTTGAGAGGTGCTTTGCGTTGCGTTCTTATGAGAGCAACTTGAAAGCACGTGTTGCAGTTCATCTTCTGAGAGGAACAGCCTCCACCTGGTGGAGACAGGAAGAGTACAAATGCGGACTTGTACCTGATACACTCACTTGGGAGATATTCACCGAGAGGTTCCGTGAGAGGTACCTATCAGAGCACTTCAGGCAGCGTCGTATAGACGAATTTCATGATCTCCAACAAAAAAGCTTGTCAGTAACCCAGTATGAGAGTAAATTCTTTGAGTTGTTGCCATATGTAGATTATCTTAAGGTTGAGAAACTTCTTGTAAACCGCTTCATCAGGGGATTGAATGCCGGTATAGCCGGGCCTGTTAGGATGTCCGCTCCAGAGAGCCTTCGGGTTGCTGTAGAGAAGGCACTGATTGCCGAGGAAATTCAGGTTAGACCACAGGACAATAGGGATCGGTATCAGAACCGAAATCCCGCACCTCAGACTTATGGATTCCAGAAACCACATTGGAAGGGGAACAACCGAAATTCTCAGGGGTTTTCCAAACCCCCTCCTCCACAACAGACACCACAGAACCAGAAAAAAAAGCCTCCACAGTATCAGCAGGGCTCCAAGCCCAAGCAGTGGCAGACTCAGGGACAGAAACATGATCAGAGAGCACAGGGGCAGTACACACAGCCGGCGGGGACTCAGCAGTCCTCCAGGGGTGGGTACAGCGGATCCAGTAGGACTGGAGTTCAGGGTTTTTCTAGGCCTCAGGGTGCCCAGTTCCAGGCACGGGGTGCTTGCTTTACTTGTGGAGCCATGGGGCACTTGGCGAGGGATTGCCCTCAGGGACAGGTAGCAGGGAGTCAGCGGATGGCCGCTTCAGAGCCGACAGTTGGTGATATGGGCAGGTCCCATAGAGTATTCGCAGCAGTTGACAACCACCAGGCCGATCATCAGGCCACGGTTATCGAATCTTCAGGTATAATTAGAGGTAACAATGTATCTATTTTGTTTGATTCAGGAGCTACTGAATCCTTTATATCTCCGTTGGTTGTGGAGCATTGCGGGCTAGTGGCAACTAGGCAGGGTGTCAGTTGGGAAGTGGAATTAGCTTCAGGGGCTAGAGTGTCAGTAGAATCAGAAGTTAGGGCATGTCAGTTGCAGATTGGCAAAACCACCACTGTAGTAGACCTTAGAGTGACTCCACTTGGATCTTATGGTATCGTACTTGGCATGGATTGGCTTTATGCCCACAGAGCCAAGATGGATTGCCGCCTGAAAAAGATCGAGTGTGAGGATGATCATGGTTTGCCCATAGTTATCACCGGAATTCAGAGGCCCGTGTCTCTTCGTATGATCTCCGCAATGCAGCTCAAGCGGAACATGCGGAAGGGATGTCAGCTTTTTGCTATCACTATTAGTGACAGAGGAGAAGAGGAGGAAAAAGAAACATCGCTCGATGACCATCCTATCCTTCAGGGATATTCAGATGTATTTCCTTCAGAGTTACCGGGAATGCCTCCCCGTAGAGAGATTGATTTTCATATAGACCTAGTACCAGGAGCCAAGCCAGTTTCCAGAGCACCTTATAGAATGACCACAAATGAGCTTAATGAACTTAAAATTCAGCTTGAGGAACTTCTTGAGAAGGGTCATATCCATCCTAGCGTATCCCCGTGGGGTGCACCAGTTATCTTCATTAAGAAGAAGGATGGATCTCTCCGATTGTGTATGGATTATCGGCAGCTAAATAAAGTAACCATCAAGAACCGATATCCTTTGCCTAGAATTGATGATTTATTTGACCAGCTTCAGGGTGCCAAAGTCTTTTCCAAAATAGATCTGAAGTCAGGATACCATCAGTTGAGAATAGTGGAAAGTGATATCCACAAGACCGCATTTCGCACTAGATATGGTCACTATGAGTTTACCGTAGTCCCCTTTGGACTTACGAATGCCCCAGCAGTTTTTATGAGTCTCATGAATGGGGTGTTCTGTACCTTTCTGGACCATTTTGTTATTGTGTTCCTCGATGATATATTGATATATTCTCGGAATGAGAAGGAGCATGAGGAGCACCTGAAACAGGTTTTGCAGTGTTTGCGAGATAACCAGTTGTTTGGCAGCCTATCGAAGTGTGCTTTCTTTCGATCTGAGGTCAAGTACCTTGGACATGTTATTTCCGGTGATGGGATCTCAGTGGACCCATCAAAGATTAGGGCTATTATGGATTGGCCAGCGCCTACCAGTGTGACAGAGGTCAGGAGTTTCATGGGTTTAGCAGGATATTACCGACGTTTTTTTGAAGGTTTCTCCAGAGTCGCACACCCTATTACCTCTCTTCAGCGTAAAGGGAAGAAATTTGAGTGGACAGAGAAGTGCGAGAAGGCCTTTCAGGAACTCAAAAAGGCACTTACTAGCGCTCCCATCCTTGTTGTACCAGATCCTTCAGCTGATTTCATGGTTTGTACCGATGCTTCCTTAGAGGGTTTAGGGGCAGTTCTTATGCAAGGTGGTAGGGCCATTGCTTTCGAGTCTAGGAAACTTAAGACTCATGAACTTAATTATCCCACTCACGACCTTGAGCTCGCAGCAGTAGTGCATGCACTTGTGAGGTGGAGACACTTCCTTTTAGGACATCACTTTGAGTTGCATTCAGATCATCAGAGTCTTCAGTACATCTTCACTCAGCCGAACCTTAATGCACGTCAGAGGAGATGGATGGAGTTTTTGTGCGAATATGATTTTGACGTTCACTACATCAAGGGAAAGGAAAATGTAGTTGCAGATGCCTTGAGTAGGAGACGTCATGAGGTTTACACCATATCCATGGGCATAGACTTGAGGGACCGTATACTTCGGCACTTGTCAGAGGATGGATGGTATGCAGAGGTTGGTCAGGTGTTGCGTTCTCAGGTTACTCTAGAAGGGAAATATGTGGATTATTCTTTGGAGTCCGATGGACTATTACGCCACAGAGGGTGCATTTATGTACCTTCCTCCGGAGGGTTGCGAGAGTTCATTGTCTCGGAAGCTCATAGAGCTCCTTATGCTGCGCATCCTAGGGTTAAGAAGTTGCATGCAGACTTGAGGCAGTTGTATCATTGGCCGGGAATGCGGCAGCTCATTGCTGAGATAGTAGCTCGGTGTCTCGAGTGTCAGAGGGTAAAGTTGGAGCACCGCCATCCAGGTGGGTTGCTTCAGCCTCATGCTATACTAGAGTGGAAGTGGGATACTATATCCATGGATTTCATCATTGGTCTCTCTATGTCTTCTCGTCGCCATGATGCTATCTTGGTGACAGTTGACAAGCTGACCAAAGTAGCTTACTTTTCACCAGTTCGTACTACATTCACAGCTCCAGCAGTAGCACGGGTGTTCTTGCGAGACATTGTTAGACTACATGGCGTACCCCGCAAGATTATTTCTGACAGGGATTCTCTTTTTACTTCTACCTTTTGGAAGTCATTACAGGCAGCTATGGGCACAAAGCTCAATTTCAGTACGGCTTATCACCCGGAGACAGATGGTCAGACAGAGAGAGTCAATCAGGTGTTAGAAGATATGCTTCGTATGTACGTCATGGATCATCAGACCCGATGGGAGGAGTATCTTCCCTTAGTGGAGTTTGCCTATAACAATGGGCATCACACTTCTTTGGGGATGCCACCCTACCAGGCATTTTACGGCAGGCCTTGCAGGACGCCCTTGAGTTGGGATCGCATAGAGGATAGAGTTG
This sequence comes from Cryptomeria japonica, assembly GCF_030272615.1. Taxonomy (NCBI): domain Eukaryota; kingdom Viridiplantae; phylum Streptophyta; class Pinopsida; order Cupressales; family Cupressaceae; genus Cryptomeria; species Cryptomeria japonica. Next base: position 332,039,374 of record NC_081415.1, read on the forward strand.
CCATTGGCATTTTATTTGTGCCATGAGGTGGCTTCTGGTTATTACATACTTGCAGATTCTCCTCAGGGTATTTGGTCCACTACCACCCTTTGAAATGTTCACCACCAGAGTGTGGTGCTGTGAAAGCCAGGTTGGGAATGTGTCTGGAATATTTGTATGCTTTGTGTTTCTTTGTGTTTGCCTGTTTGTTACCCGTCTAGGAATTGGTTCTTCGAGCTCGGGGGTGGCTACCAGTTAGCCTAGGCTGGGAGGTGAGCACTCCGTGGTCAGTTTTGTGTTTTTTTTTAATTATGCAGGAAATTCAGAGGAAAGAGGATAGGATTCATGAAAGATATTCAGAAGATTGTTTTTGAAGATGTTTGAAATTCAGTTGCAGATGTTGATTTAAAGTTGTTGTAAATAAATGCCTTATTCAAGAGGAAGGAGAAGCAAGTTGTAATTTTGTAATAATAGACTTGAAGTCTTATTGTTGTAATTGTTCAGAGAAAACATTCTGTAAATATGGTAGTATATTTTAGAGGTGTTTTAAAGAAAGAAAAGCTTGTTATTTCTACTTCTAATTTTTTTTAAAAAAAGAAAGGATTAAATTGTGTTGCATGCAAAAAAAGCTTCTTGTATTATGGAAAGAAATAAAAGATTTGTTTTCCAATTAGACTTTAATTTATATTTCACTTTTGGCAAATAAAAGATTTTTGTTGTTGAAAGATTTCTATGTAATTTTAACAAGAAATAGATTTATGAAATATTAGATTAGTGGAGAAAAATCAATGAAAGATTTCCTTTTAATTTAGGAAAATATTTTGTAATCCTTTAAAAGTATTCAATATGGTATATTGGGATTAGCATTGTTTTAAAAGCTCAATGATTTTATATAAACAAATATATATACTTTTAATTCTGAATTAACTTCATATTCTTTCCCTTTACTATATTAGTTTAATTGTAGCAAGTAAAATTCTTTTAAAAAATATATATATAAAAATGTTATATTGAATTTAGGTTTATCTTCTTATCTTTGTTATTTAATTTGTAATTGCCAATATATATATATATATATATATATATATATATATATATATATTTATATTTATATATATATATATATATATATTTATATATTTATATATTTATATGTTTTATTTTAAAAAAAAATTTTAAAAAAAAATTAAAACGAAGTTTAGGGGTCCCCGCGGGCTCCTCTGTGCGTACGCACAGTGGACGACCGCGCGGCACCCATTGTGTGCACGCACAGTGGAGCCGCTTGCGGCTCCCACTATGTGGGCACACAGTGGACGACCGCGGCCGCCACTGTGTGGCCACACAGTGGTGCCGCCAGCGGCGCCCACTGTGTGGGCACACAGTGGAGCCGCGGCGCCCACTGTGCGCTCACACAGTGGCGCGCACGCGGCCGGACCTGTTTTGCTCCTCCGTGACCTGCATTAAAATATAGATGGAATTCATGGTCGCCAAGGGATTCGGCCCGGCCATGAAGTTTTACAGTTAAAAAAAAAATATAATAATATATAGGGTTTAAAAACCCTAACCGAGTGGAGGTTAGGGCAGGTTAATGTTAATTAAAATAATTATTAAAATATTTACCAGTTTAGTTAAATATACATATATATATGTTTCCATAAATACATATGGAAATTATATATATGTATATAAATGTATGAATTTGAGCATTTTTGTATAAGTAATTAAATTTTAAATATATAAATATATGCATAATCAATTATGTATATATGTATATATTTATTTAATCCTGATTTTAATTTTGGTTAAATTATAAAGAGAAATATAAAAGAATTAAAAAGACTATATAGTCATAATGGAGGATAAATTAAAATATCTCTCCTAATACTTTTAGTATGATTAATTTAATAAAACTATTAATTAAATATCTTTTGGAGATAAAATTTAAACCAGTAGGTTATTCCGCGATTAGAATATAACTGATTGTCGATGCTTCGTTCGTTTCAGAATGAGCTCGAATTTATTAATGGAATTTTCTCTAGCGCTTGTCGCAAGAGTGTTGCTTTTAATTAAATTAGTATCTTTTTTTAAAAAAAAATTGTTCCGTTTTTGCCCTAAATTTTGGGCATGACAACAAATGTCTTGATAAATTTTTAGAATGCAATGTAATATTCAATTATGCACAGTAGTATATATGAATCAGGATTTCCTTTAAACTCGATTACACTATATATATTGAGCTATTCACAGTTTGAATTATATTATTTATGTAACTGTAGATCACACAATATTCTGCACAATATCACAAACTTAGTGTATTGCAGATCACTCACTTATGCCTCAATGATGTCGATTGTACTCTTAATAACAACGAATGCATACTTTATAATATCAACCTCATATATATCTACGGACTTCCTTAAGGGCCATGTCTCTACACCATGAGACATGAAGTCAAAAGGACACAAGTCGATAATTGTAATCAGGTTTACTTCAAAACCGATTCTATTATAATATAATCGATTTAGTTAATATGATAACTAATCAATTAATAACAGATCGATAATCATTGTAATAACAAATGTGACATTAATCGATCATCGGTGTGTAATACAAACAGATAATCGAATACATGCATCAATGGTAGACATAGCATGGTAAATGGTAACCACAACTAATCTCTGATAGTAAGTTAAAATACAAATCATGGTTAACTGAAGCAAGTAAGTCGAATCACCAAATGTGTAAGGCTAATAGGCCAATTAGAGATTTGGATTATCTAGGTTTGTTAGATGATTCCGACTGTAGCTATAAATCATCAAAACTTCCTCTTAGCTAGGAAGGATAACAGATATTGGGAGAAATATTCATAAGTCGTATGATGCTTATCTTGGGACCATAGTTTCAAGATGTGAATTGCCTCTGTCATCGATTCTATTCACAAACTCTTGAGTGGATTGCCTCTGTCAGTGATTCTATCCATAACTTCTTGTGTGGATTGCCTCAGTTGGTGATTCTATCCACAAGATCTTGTGTGGATTGCCTCAGTCGGTGTTTCTATCCATGAGCTCTCACATGGATTGCCTCAGTTAGTGATTCTATCCATGAGCTCTTGTGTGGATTGCCTCAGTCAGCGATTCTATCAACAAGCTCTTACATGGATTGCCTCACTCAGCGATTCTATCCATGAGCTCTTGTGTGGATTGCCTCTATCGATGATTCTATTCACAAGATCTTGTGTGGATTGCCTCAGTCGGCGATTCTATCCACAATCTTGAGTTATTGTAAGATCGTCACCTTCTAATAACCTCAAAAAGTACAAGTAGAAATCATTTGGAAGTCATCACTTCCTTATGATTTACACAGGGCCCATAAAATAATTATTAGTATTAATAATAATAATAATCAATGTTTACAATTTTACCTCATAAGTGCTCAATCTTTATTAGTAATATCCCTCTCAGTCACAAGGAATCTTGAGTTTCTTCTAGAGAACATATTTTTTTGAACATACGTCTAAATTTCTGACTTCAGCAAGGGATGCTTGTAGTTTAAGTTTTAGAGGACAAGTTGTTGCAATGTGGCCATATTCGTCACATATGAATCATTGTACTTTAGAGGAGTCTCTAGGATTCTTGAATGATCGATTACCATATGTCTTTTTGTCCTTTTTCCTTTTCAAACTAGAGACTAGAATTTGAACATCTTCATTAATAGGTTTCATGATTCCTCTTGATATTAGGTTACACTCTTCTTGAATGCAGTCAACTTTTAGTCTATCAAATTTGGGAACTTTGGATCAAGCACTAACTCCTTGTCTAAAGTTTTCCCATGAGATAGGGAGCCCATTTAGAGTTATCATAGTTAGCTCCTTATTATTATAAATGTGACCAATTGATGAGAGTTGGTTCCTTAATTCTGTTATCCTCATAAAATATGAAGTGATAGTCTCTTCTTTACTCATTTTAATATTAGAAAGTTGATTTTTAAGTGTGAGGATTATGCTCATGTTGTTAATCTCAAACATGTTTTTCAAGGCTTTGAACATGTCATATGCAGAATCTAACCTTGTAATGATAGGTAGTAGATGACTCTTTACTCCATCTACTAATAACTCCATGGCTTTAATATTGTTCTTTTCCCACTGAATTTGTTCGTCTTTTCCATCAGGTTTAGAAGGATTCTCTATTATTGTTTTTAACTCATTCTTCCTTAGTACCAACATCATTCGTAGTTTCCATGAATCATAGTTTGAGGCACCTTCAAGTCTGTCTTTGAATCTAATTCCATTCATCATTTTAAAATACAAACTTTCAAGGAGATATCAATCGGATCTTAATCGGATCTTCCTTCAGATGGTTAGGCTTTATAGAAGGAAACCTGGCTCTGATACCATGTTAAAGTTGGATCAGATTTATATATATGATACTTTTCAAATTTATAGTCACTTAGGTTTAATCTAATACTATATTACAGAATATAATATAGATTACAAGTGTCTTGATAAATTTTTAGAATGCAATGTAATATTGAATTATGCACAGTAGTATATATGAATCGGGATTTCCTTTAAACCCGATTACACTATATATATTGAGCTATTCATAGATTCAATTAAATTATTTATGTAATTGTAGATCACACAATATTCTGCACAATATCACAAACTTAGTGTATTGTAGATCACTCACTTATGCCACAATGATGTCGATTGTACTCTTAATAATAACGAATGCATACTTTATAATATCAACCTCATATATATCTACGGACTTCCTTAAGGGCCATGTCTCTACACCATGAGACGTGAAGGAAAAAGGACACAAGATGATAATTGCAATCAAGTTTACTTCCATACCGATTCAATTATAATATAATCGATTTAGTTAATATGATAACTAATCAATTAATAACAGATCGATTATCATTGTAAGAACATATGTGACACTAACAGATCATCGATGTGTGATGCAAACAGATAATCAGATACATGCATCAATGGTAGACATAGCATGGTAAATGGTAACCACAGCTAATCTCCAATAGTAAGTTAAAATACAAATCATGGTTAACTAAAGAAAGTAAGTCGAATCATAAAAATGTCTAAGGCCAATAGGCCAATTAGACATTTGGATTAGCTAGGTTTGTCAGATGATTCCGACCATAGCTATAAATCATCAACACCAAAGATCTGAGTTCCTGAATTGCAGAAACCCTTATGGCATATATTGGTAGCAAGGTTCTCAATATTTTGCTGACCACATCATCTTTCTCAAGTTTTCCTCCAACATTTCTGATGGAATTTACAACATCCTTTATTCTTTTGATGTACTATTCTATATTCTCTCCTTCTTGCATCCTCATCTCATCAAATTTTCCTCTCCAACTATCCACCATAGCCTTTTGTATATGAGGGTCTCCTCCATAAATTGTCTTTAGTTTATTTCACATCTCATAGGCTATTTTCAGATCTTGAATCTCAACATACCCATTATCAGATAGAGTACTATCAATCACCTCCATAGTTGTGATGTTATCTTCCATCTCTTTCATCTGATCTGCACTAAGAACCCCTATAGGTTCATTGTACTCTATGCTTACATGATTCTAGTATTGATATCCTAGGGTTCTTAGGTAGAGCTTCATTCTACCACACCATAATGTGTAGTTCTTGTTGGCATTATGTGAATCAACATTACATAATGACGTTGTATGTTGTCATTGATGTCAATATGTTGAAGAGGTGAGAATCGACATATGAGAGAACCGGTATAACACTGTGAACCAACATTTATGCCAAAGTGAAGTGGTGTGTTCGTTCATGATGAACCCGCATATAGTTATGGGAACTAGCATATGGAAGTGTTGTATGACTACCGGTTGGTAGTCTCAACTTTAGGGTTTCTGGTTGAAGTGCTTCAAGCCTATGTGGCTCAACCAGTGACTTTGTGTGATGAGTTAGCATGATAACAAAGAACAGATCATGTTGCCACATAATCCTTTTTGCACGTGAAGGATCTTGCATGAAGGAGATTGTTCCTATCTACCTCGAGAATGTGGGAAGTCTGTAAAACAGTGATAACGTGTGACGGGTTATCAACCACCATAAAATCAGTGGAAATGGACGATGGAGAATGTCTTGAGATTGGATCAAGAATTGCTGCATTTAATGTAGTGTGCTCAATAGTCAAGATTGAACCATTTGAATTCCTTAACCTAACAGGTTTAGGGTTTAGGGTTTATGCTACTGACCTATCTATTTTCCTATAAGGTCGATGTTGTGTCTCTTTCTGAGGTTGTTGGCAAAAGTTGTGTGTGAGTATCCAAGAGAAGGGATACGTGATTCTTGCTAGACCAAAAGGAGAGAAGTGATACCTGTAGAGTGAAGAGGAGCTTAAGCGGATCTGCATTGGCATTGAGAGTTGTTACCAGATCATTGTAATACCTATTGATCTCTAACCACCTCAATAGTTGGAAAATCCCTTAACAGGGTAACCTTAACCGACTTGCTGTAAATCCTTTAACAGGGTAATTCAAAGCTATTGAGTTTGAAATCCTTTAGCTATTGAGTTCTTGAAATCCTCTAACAAGGTAACCTTTAATTGGGTATTGTAGCCATCCCTTAACCGGGTGATCTCTAACAGGACCGGTTCCTAGTAGAACCTATTGTAATGTCTCTAACCAGACAAGGCTCCTAACAGAGCGGACTTCTAAAGAGTTCAAAAACATCTTGTGGGTATTCATCCCCACCATGGTTTTTCCCAGTTGGGTTTCTAGGTGAAAAATATGTGTGTCATGTGTGATGCTTTTATCTTGTCTGTCAGGCATATGATGGTTCTATGTTTTATGCCTGTCAATAAAACATGTTGAACTAGCTATTATTATGATCTGATGATAGATTACCTATTTATGCATAAGGGAGAAATGGTAGGGTAGTCTTGAGTTGAGTGAAAAGATGAGTAACCGGTTAATGCTTGTCTCAGTCAGTTTTAGCTTTACCGATTGCACTTTGTTTCAAACTGGTGTCACTGTTTGCCAGTCAGTTGAAGTGTCTGTTGTCAGACCAGTTTAGGACTGTATTTTTGTCTATACTGATTCACCCCCCCTTCTCAGTACCAGATTAGTACTATCAGTTCATCATTGAGTTATCAATTGGTATCAGAGCATCCTCCAGGTCCTCTGTGTTATAAGCTTAACTGCTTGAGGTAAAGATCCTAGTCTACTGATGAAGAGGGGAGGTCCAAAGTTTAACAGAGAAAATTTTAGTATATGGAAAGATAGAATGAAGATATTCATCAGAAGCATGGGTGCTCAACACTGGAGCTATGTTGAGAATGCCTATGTTGCCCCTACCGGTACTCTCACAGATGACCAGAAGAGAGAGATGTAGGAGAATGGGCAAGTCATGGAAGCCCTAATTAGTAGTTTATCTGACATTGAGTTTATTGATGTCCAAGATAAGGTAAATCCCAAAGAGGTATGGGATACTCTTGAAAATATCTATGGCAGTGATGAGCATGTAAAACAAGTTAAGGAAGAAAGCCTTAGAGGGAAGTTTGAAGATATGCGGATGGTTGAAGGTGAGACCATTCAACAGTATGGAATAAGAATCAAAACCATTGTTGGAGATATCAAGAGTGCAGGTGGTAAAATAGAAGATTCCACTGTGGTAAGCAAAGTCCCGAGATCCCTATTGCCGGTCTATGCAATAAGGGTTGCTGCTATTCAGGAGCTAAGATCAATAGACAAGACTAAGGTGTCCCTAGACTCCATCATTGCAAAGTTGACCGCCTATGAGCTAAATATTTTTGATGGCAGTGTTCAAAAGACTGAATCAACTTTTAAAGCTTCTGTAGTACCATCCAGAAAAGGAAAAGAAGCTAGCACTAGTGGTGAACCAAGACAGGGCAAAGAAATGGATGATGAGGAGATTTTGATGGAATTTGAAGCTCTCCTTTCTAGGAAACTTCCTAAAGGAACTAACAAATATAGAGGTAAGCTACCTTTGAAATACTTTTCTTCTAACCGGATAGGACATATTGCTGTAAATTGTCCTAATGGCAACAACAAGGACAAACTAGAAAGGTTCAAGAAGTTCAAAGGAGGAAACTGGAGAAACTGTTTTGTGGTAGTTGATGAAGGTGTCACAGATGAGGAATCAGAGGATGAAGAAAATGAAGATATTGTGTTTGTTGATGTCAAAGAAGATGTTTCAGACAAGAAGGCTCTTATATCCCGGTTTGATAATTCCAATGAGTGGATCATTGATAGTGGTTGTTCTCACCATATGACTGGTGACCGGAGCAAGTTTCTATCCTTGGAGGAGTATGATGGTGGTGTGGTTCTCTTTGGCAATGATGCACCATGCATGGTCAAAGGCAGAGGGTCCATCTCTCTTAATGGAAAGAGTAGTATTGACAATGTGTACTGGGTTGATGGTCTCAGACACAACCTTCTGATTGTTGCCCAGCTGAATGACAGTGGCCTCACTTTGGAATTCAAGAATGGAGTTTACAGAATCAAAGGAAAGAATGGTGAATTGGTGGCCACCGGCATGCAGACCAAAGGTAACCTATTTTAACTGAATGCAAATATAAGTACATGTCTTATGGCTAAATTTGATGATAGCTGGATATGGCATAGGAGACTCTGCCATGTAAACTTTGATAATATTGTGAAGGCTAGTAAGATCAAGGCAGTCAGAGGGTTGCTGGTGCTAAGCAAACCGGATAATACCTTGTGCAGAGAGTGTCAATTGGGGAAAATGTCTTCCTCAACCTTTAAAGGTAAATCTTTCACTGCTGACAACTTGCTTGATCTTGTGCATACTAATTTGTGTGGTCCTATGAAAACTAGAAGTGTGCAGGGTGATAGGTACTTCATGATTCTCATTGATGACTACTCAAGAATGATGTGGGTCACATTCTTGAAAGACAAGTCTGAAGCCTTTGTAAAGTTCAAAGCTTTTAGAGCATTAGTGGAGAAGGAAAGTAGTAAAAGGATCAAGTGCCTGAGAACTGATCAAGGAGGGGAATTCATTTCCGGTGAATTCAACAAGTATGGTGAAGAACATGGCATCAAGAGGCAATTGTCTACCCCCTAAAATCCACAACAGAATGGCCTAGCAGAGAGGAATAACTGGACTGTGGTTGAAGCAACTAGAACCATGTTGATTTAAGGAAAGGTAGCTCACACCTTTTGGAGAGAAGCGATGAGCACTGCAGTCTACACAATGAACCGAGTACTCATCAAGAAAGGTAAGGATAAAACTCCCTATGAGTATTGGACTAGTAAGACACCTATGGTTAACTACTTTAGAGTGTTTGGTAGAAAATGTTACATCAAGAGGAGTGAACACTAGAGCAAATTTGATGCGAAATGTGATGAGGGAATATTCCTAGGATATTTCACCAAGAGCAAAGCTCTCAAGTGTTTCAACAATAGGACTCAGAGAATTATGGAAAGCATCAATGTAAGAGTCGATGAAACCTTTGAGAAAACTGAGGAAACTGGCAGTGAGTAAGCGGTAAACGAACTGGTTGCAACCTTATGGGAACCGGTTGACAGCCAACCGAGTACCAGTAACAATGTTCCTACGCCGGCAAATGTAGATGCTGATATTGATGGAGATGAGGATGAAGAAGAAAAGAAAGAGGAATCTATCAAGACCATTCCTCGGTATGTCAAGTTGAATCATGATCCTAAGCAGATCATAGGAGATAAGGATGTAGGAATCCTTACAAGAAGAAATGTCAGAGAAAACTCATGTATGATCTTTGAATTTGAGCCTAAAACATTCAAAGAGGCACATAAAGATGAAGACTGGATCAAGGCAATGGAAGAGGAACTTGACCAGATAGAGAAAAATGATACATGGTCTTTGGTACCCAGACCGGAGCATAAAAATGTCATTGGTACCAAATGGGTCTTCAGAAATAAGCTGAATAAGGATGGCATAGTGATTAGAAATAGAGCCAGATTGGTATGCAAAGGATATGCTCAAGAAGAAGGAGAAGACTATGGAGAAACCTTTGCTCCTGTAGCCAGATTGGAAGGAGTTTGTATGCTTCTTGCATATGCAGCTTTTAAAGGCTTCAAGGTATATCAAATGGATGTAAAATCTGCATTCCTAAATGGTGTACTTGAAGAGGAGGTGTATATAGAGAAACCAGATGGGTTTTCCCTATCTGAAGATAGTGACATGGTATGTAGGCTACATAAAGCCTTATATGGCCTAAAGTAGGCACCTAGAGCATGGTATGAATGACTACATTCCCATCTTGTGAAGATTGGATTTGAGAGAACAAGTGAAGATAGTAATATCTACTTGAAGTTTGAAGGAGATCAGATCCTGATCTATTAGGTATTTGTTGATGACATTATCTTTGGTGGAGATGACAAGATGAGTCATGAGTTTGTAGATGAGATGAAGAAAGAGTTTGAAATGTCACTCATAGGGGAGATTAAATTCTTCATTGGACTGCAAATCCAGTAGATGAAGGATGAAATCTTTATCACTTAGTCCAAGTATGTTAAAGAGGTGTTGAAGACCTTTGGCATGGAAGATAGCAAACCGGTTGGTACTCCGATGGTGACCGGTTGTAAACTATCTAAAGAAGATGACTCAGAATTGGTTGATGAGAAGGAATACCGATCAGTGATTGGTAAGTTGCATTATGTAGTGCATAGCAGATTGGATATTGCACATGCAGTTGGCATTACTGCAAGATTCTAGAAAAGCCCAAGAGAATCTCACTTGGTTGCAGTCAAGCAGATTCTTAGGTATCTAAAGGGAACTTTTGACTATGGATTGTGGTATCCTTATAGCAAGGATTTCAACTTGAAAGTATACACAGATGTTGATTGGGCAGGCAATATAGATGACCGAAAAAGCACAACTGGTGGTGCATTCTTTCTTGGTGGTAGACTGGTCTCATGGATGAGTAAGAAGCAGAGTTGTATCTCTTAGTCTACAGCAGAAGTAGAGTATGTTGCAACTTTCATGAGTTGCACTCAGACAATTTGGATGAAGCATGTATTAAATAGCTTCAAAGTTCCTGTATCTAAACCGGTAAGTATATTTTGTGACAATACTAGTGCAATTAATATCTCCAAGAATCCGGTTTTACATTCTAGAACCAAGCACTTTGAGCTTAAAACTAATTTCTTAAGGGAAAAGGTTCAGAACAAAGAGATTGCACTAGAACATGTTTCCAGTAAGGAGCAGTTAGCATACATATTCACCAAGCCTCTCCCAAAGACTACATTTATGTACTTAAGAGGTGAATTAGGGGTGTTGCCCCTTCAGGAAGTAAACTAAAAGAATATGCTCCACATCAGTTAGGTATTGCATAGTCAAATTTATTTTGGATTGATGTGTTGAAGGATGCCACTCCTCAAAGGGAGCAGCATAATGGAATAGGGAAGCTTGTGCCTCCACTTTGGCATCTTTGTCAAAGGGGGAGAAGATGTGAAGTGGAGAAGATATCTGTAGAAATTGGGGGAGAAGATGTGAAGTGGAGAGATATCTTTGTATATTGCCATCAATGCCAAAGGGGGAGATTGTTGGCATTATGTGAACCAGCATTACATAATGATGTTGTATGTTGTCATTGATGTCAATATGCTGAAGAGGTGAGAACTGGCATATGAGAGAACCGGTATAACACCGTGAACTAGCATTTGTGCCAAAGTGAAGCGGTGTGTTCATTCATGATGAGCTAGCATATGGAAGTGTTGTATGACTACCGGTTGGTAGTCTCAACTTTAGGGTTTCCGGTTGAAGTGCTTCAAGCCCGTGTGGCTCAACTGGTGACTTTGTGTGATGAGTTAGCATGATAACAAAGAATAGATTGTGTTGCCATGTAAGCCTTGTGCGCGTGAAGGATCTTGCATGAAGGAGACTGTTCCTATCTACCTCGGGAATGTGAGAAGTCTGTAAAATGGTGATAACGTGTGATGGGTTATCAGCCGCCATAAAATCAGTGGAAATGGATGATGGAGAATGTCTTGAGATTGGATCAAGAACTGCTACATTTAATGCAGTGTTCTCAATGGTCAGGATTGAACCGTTTGAATTCCTTAACCTAACAGGTTTAGGGTTTAGGGTTTATGCTACCGACCTATCTATTTTCCTATAAGGTCGATGTTGTGTCTCTTTCTGAGGTTGTTGGAAAAAGTTGTGTGTGAGTATCCAAGAGAAGGGATACGTGATTCTTGCCAGACCAAAAGGAGAGAAGTGATACCTGTAGAGTGTAAGTGCAAAAGGTGAAGAGGAGCTTAAGTGGATCTACATTGGCATTGAGTGTTGTTACCAGATCATTGTAATACCTGTTGATCTCTAACCACCTCAACAGTTGGAAAATCCCTTAATAGGGTAGCCTTAATCGGCTTGTTGTAAATCCTTTAATAGGGCAATTCAAAGCTATTGAGTTCAAAATCCTTTAGCTATTGAGTTCTTGAAATCCTCTAACAAGGTAACATTTAACAGGGTTTAACCCTTAACCAGGTGATCTCTAACAGGATCGGTTCCTAGCAGAACCTATTGTAATGTCTCTAACCGGACAAGGCTCCTAACAGAGTAGACTTCTAAAGAGTTCAAAAATAGCTTGTGGGTATTCATCCCCACTGTGGTTTTTCCCAGTTGGGTTTCCACGTGAAAAATATGTGTGTCATGTGTGATGCTTTTATCTTGTGATTCTTTGCTATTGTCTGTCAAGCATATGATGGTTCTGTGTTTTATGCCTATCAATAAAACATGTTGAACTAGCTGTTATTATGATCTGATGATAGATTACCTATTTATAGCTAAGTGAGTAATCAGTTAATGCTTGTCTCAGTCAGTCTTAGCTTTACCGGTTGCACTCTGTTTCAAACTGGTGTCACCGTTTTCTAGTCAGTTGAAGTGTCTGCTGTCAGACTGGTTTAGGACTGTATTTTTGTCTGTACTGATTCACCCCCCCTCTCAGTACCGGGTTAGTACTATTAGTTCATCATTGAGTTATCAGTTCTCCTTAGAAAAATTGGGGCCTTCCTTTCGTATCATCTTGGATCTTTCCTTAAGCAATTAATCTCTTTTGAATCTAAGGTCCAGAGCTCTAATAACAATTTTTAGTCCCAATCGGTGCTAAGAGGGGAGGGGTGAATCAGCACTATACCAGTTCTAGCAGATTTAACCTTACTCAAAGTTTCTACTCAAACTTAACGCTTATCAGTATAAACAACATTAATAAGAAACATGAACACATAAAATCAATCACACATGAACACCAAGTTTTATCACGTGGAAACCCAAATGGGAGAAAACCACGGTGTGAGTAGAAACTCACAAAATTTGCACTCTTCTAGAGTACGCCCGATGAGGAGCCATCCCTGTTAGGAGATTACAAAGACACTGTTTGGTGTCACCTGGTTAAGGGATTTTCTTCAAGGCCTGTTAGAACCTTTTCCTTGTTAGAGGTAGCCTTGTTAAAGGACTTATGATCATCAATTAAGATGTCACCCCGGTTAAGGGATTTTATAAAGGGACCTATTAAAGTCCACCCGGTTAAGGAATTTACTATTGTATTTATTAGAAAACAACAAAGAGAATGATATGCTATAATAGCTACTCTTATCTTAATTAGATCCAATTGAAGCTCTTTGTTTTAACCACCGGTTACACTTTCTCTGCACTCTACTGGTGCTTTGTATTTTAGTTTCTCTACACTCTATTGGTGCTCTACATTTCACTTGCTCTTCACTTTACTGGCGCTCTGTATTTCACTTTCTTTGCACTCTATTAGTGCTTTGTATTCTTTCTCTACTCTTCACACTATCTGAGCTCTGCACACTCTCTTCACCACTCTGCTATTCACTTAGTAGTTTTGCACTCTTCTCACCTTGCTGGATCACCTCTCTTCAAAATTGCACTTATAAATTTTATGATCAAACTTTTTGGTTTTCGCTAAAAACCTTTATACCATATTTTGCCAACACATACCTATTGATTCCTAAATGAGTTTACACCTAACACTCGGTAGATTTGAAATTCAAATCTTCCCAAATCTTCCCACGCTTTCTCTACACACTCTCCATCATTCTCGCCAACAACTCATCGTTATCTACCACCGCAACTCATAATTTTAGCAACTTTTGGGTCGTGTTCTGCCTATTTAATGTGAACCGAAAAATCCACACAAATCTCACCTTAACTGGTTGTTAACTGTTGTAAAATTCACTAGTAGTTTGTTTGACTGACATCTCACCCTAAATGACTCACCTTTTGTAGTACCCCTGCCCTAATCAATTTCTAATCTCAGTTTTATCTTAGTTAGTTTATCATAATATAATGATTATAGTCAGATGTTTGATTTAATGCATAGTTGTGGATGTGGTTTTCACACTAGTTGTATGCAAGTTGTTTAGTGTTCCTATTTCGTGGTATTAATATCAGGCTAACACTTTCATTAAGTTTATATATGTATGCATGTATGACTCTTGGTTGCAGGAGATTTCAGGTACAACGCCGCATGAGTGCGAGGTTCGCCTTCACCTGGATTTGCAGGTTTGAGTGTACCTCTTTAATCCTTAGAGTTGGATTAGGTGGTCGTAAGACCCTAGTTGACCATAGTCGTGCTCAAGTGAGCATCGTCAGTCATCGTCGGTGTTCCCCTCTTGTTTGGGTTTGCGAGTCGTCTATCTGGTTGACTTTCTTGGTTTGCGTGCTTGGTGTGTATGGTTAAATTGATTAATTAGTCCTTAGTATTTAATTTGATTAAATATGTGTTTGTGCATTAAAGATAAATGGACTAAATTAATCAGGATTTCGTTATGCGATTATCGTTGATATTGGATTGCTCGTCTTAAATTGGGAGTAAGTTCAATTAAATGGTTGATTTTGAATATTAAATGCATTTTGTATATGCTGTTGAAAAAGAAAGTTTTGTATTTAATTGCAATAGAATTAATTGTATTCTGTTGGCTTTTTAAATTAGAAAGGTTAAATTGAATTAATTGAGAAAATCAATTTTGAATTGAAAAGCAATTTAATTTGTTGATATAGTTGGGAAATAAGTATTTTTGTGATTTTTTTAAAATAAAAATTTTAATTCCAAAAATGAAATTTTGGTCAACTCTTCCTTATAACCTAAACTTTTGGAAATTTTTGGGGATGGAATTTTTTTGGAGAAAAAATATAATTTTGAAAAAATATTTTGGAGGAAATTTGGGGGTTTTGGGAGGAAGAAGGTTTTTGGAGCTTGCAGGTTGGGCTCTCCTTCAAATCTCTTCCAGGAATGCGTATGGAGGTAGGAATTACCTTATTTGTCTTCCTTGTTACCAAAGAAATGGTCTGTGGTTGAAATAAAAATGTTTCTTGTTAAAAAAAAGATCAAGCTTTCAAATTGATTTTAGATTTAATTTGGATATGTGATTTTAAAACTATGCATATGACTGGTGTTCTTGCAAAAATAGTTGAATCATGGTGTTAAAAATGGTTCTTTTTGCCCATATATGGATTTTTGTTGAAAAAAATTTAATTGGGGTTTTGATATTCCTCAATTTGTTTTGGGTGTTTGAAACCCATTTGTGTTTGGAAGGAAGAATACCCATAAAAAAAAAATGAAACCAAAACATATTTCATACCAAACTGATTTTCATGGCAAATTGAAACTGTGTTTTTAAAAAAAAAAAAAAGAGAATATTTTAGTCTCTAGGAGACTGTATTTTTTTGACTGTGCATTTTTGACAGTAAAATGCTTTAAAATTTTTATTTTTTTTTTTAAAAAAATAATTTATTACCCACATGGCAGGGCACAAACCCCCACCACGCGGGAGGTAGCTTGCTACCATGGCAGCGCTACCGTGGGTAGCGTGAGCTCCCAAGGGGGGACCCACGTGGGGTTCCACGTGGGTACCCTCCCTCCCCTTATTTTATGTTTTTTTGTTTTCGTAAAAAAAAGTAAAGAAACGTGTTTTTTTTTTATATATGTTTTTTTTAAAATAAAAAAATATATATTATAATTTAATATTATAATAAATGTATTTTTTTAATTAAGTTTATTTTTTTAAAATTATGATTAAATATTCTTTAAGTAATAAATTATGATTAATGTGTTATTAATTATTTGTATAATGGAAAGTGTACAATAGTTAATACTCAAATTTTATTTTATTATTAATGAATATTTTTCTAATTAAATACTTAATTTGTTAATTCCGTTATTAATTATTAATTTGTCATATTTAATTAATCGTGGATTAATAGATATATTCATTAATTAATAGTTAATTTTGGATTCTTCTATATGTACGAAGGGAAGTAATTTTTTGATTTTGGTAATGATTATCTTCATTTGGATTCCATATATATTTATGTTTCCTTGATCCGTATAGTGTAACTGGGCTTGGAAAATATGAAACTGTAGAGATTGGTTTTGAACCAGTATGTCAATGATGTTTTAATTGGAGATTAAATATCTTATTTAATTGGTTAATGGTTGTCTGATTTTATGAATGTGAAATTGGTTTAAGAACTCATTATGGCTTTTATGTGTGTTCGATGCTATGAACCTTAGAGAGTTAGAAAACCAAGAACAACCTATACCTAGATGAAGTAGATAACTACAATCTCTTATAGATCATGTAGGAAAACTTGATCGACTTTTAATGTTTAGATCCATTCAAAAAAGATTGTATCTACTGAATATTACCTATGCGAGTTTAATTTCTGTATTCGCTTTTGCTTATGTAATGGCAAGTCGTGCTTTGTTTGATAGGACCTTGTCGTATGGATTGATTTGGGGTACCTGTTTCAGTCCTCGATTCTGAGTTGACTGTTGTTTTGTGGTAGTGTCGTATTTGGTCATATCCTTTGTGTGGGTGTCGAATGATGATTCATGTTTGACCTTAGTCGGTCAGGTCTCTAGTTAGAGTACCGTCTGTCAGTGCACCTTGTACGAAGTCATGTTTGACCAAATGGTGGATTTCTCCATTTTGAACTCTGTTCATCTGACCATGTCTATTCCCTGGTTTTGAGTTCGTCTGAGTATAGTCTAGTGTCATATGGGAAAGTGGCTTTCGATTGGGGGTCGTGCCCAAAGTGGTTGTTGGGTAACCCATCGAAAGTGAGTCTAATAAGTGATAACCTAACAGTAGATTAGGATGTAATCTCTAAGTAAGATAAATGTGCCTCACACATGGGACGAGTGCTAACATAGACTCGACATGCTGTGAGAAGGCCTGAAATGGCAAACCATCATCCTTGTCTTCACGAGAGGATGTGTGGGTCCACATGAGGCTTGGATGGGCCGGAGGCTCGGATTAGGTTGCTAGGGTAACCCAGTGTATGGGGTCGGGACCTATGAAGACCTGCCATGGTAACCATACCAAGTTGTGTGATGACACTTGTCCCTACGTTCGCTAGTATGTTGTTGTTTTGTCCTGTTAGGAGTACCTTTGTGGGTTGTCCTTTTGTCTATGCCCTTGTAAGTACTTGGTTTCATGTTAGACCTTGGGTGGTGATGACTCAGTTTTGTGGATGCTCTCATGGACCTTTGTATTAGCTTTGATTATGTTCAGCTGGATCCTTTTCTTTTCAGGGATCGATTATGTATTTATTGACCGATGTGGTCGTTTGTATATGTTTATGTTTCGCCTTGATGGGAGGATTGTAAATGGTGTAACCTCTTGTATTCTTAACTTTATTAATTATCAGAGGGGTCTTGCAGTTGAGCAGACCCGGAGATGTAGCCCTTTAGGGGTGAACTCTGAGATCATTATGGTGTTATGTGATGTTATTCTCTTATGTTTCCCTTATTCAACTTTATCATGTATGAATAGCTTATGTTAGAATGTATAAGTGGATAAGATGGAATTAACTTTAAATGCTTATATGCAGTCTTTCTTGAATGCGATTTTGATCAAATGCATAAGTGGTTTAGATGAGATTTATCGTAGATGCATGTATGCAATCGTCTTTTAAATGCAATAAATTGGAATATGAAAGAATGTAACTTAGAGTAATGGCATATATTCAATTGTTGTTAAGGAAATTAAGTATGCTTGAAAAGATCTCATATGTTTATGATAAAATTCTAGTGTGTTAGAATATTAGATGTATGGCTTGTATTTTAATGAAAAGCTTGAATGAAGATTATGAATAGATCTTAATGGATGAATCTTTGCTTGTGATTTATATTTCCATCTTCTGAAAGAAATTATCCTGATTAAGAATTATCTCGTTATTAAGATAATCAGCATATTGGATTAATTGTGTGAGTTAAGTGAATTGTGAAATTTAAGTAATCTCGTTGGGAAACTCTTTAGGTGTTAGTTGATGTCTTCCGCTATGTAATTTGAATCCTTGTTATCTTGTTGTATCTTAATGTGGTGTAACTTTAAAAAAAATAAAAATTATTGCACTCTATTCTTGTGTTTTGGCTTATCCCTTCGGGGTTTCCTGGCGGGGCATTACACCTTTGGTCATCGCATTCAACTTATTGGTCACTACTCCAAGATTCTCGGTGGATATCATCCTTCAACCTATATCACCGGTGTAACTCTTCATCTTTTGCCACTAGTCATTGATCATCAATCAGACTGATCACCTGTCTGTCCAGAGTGTTCTAGTTGTACATAAGACTACTAAACTACAATTTGAGTCACCTCCTGTGACCGCATCATTATTTCAACTGCCAGTTTAAGAAACTGATCTCAACACCTATCGGATGCTTGACTTACTAGTCAACTACTTTGTTTATCCTTCAACCAATTAGTCTTCAACCAACACACTGCTTAAGTGTGTTAATAATGCATATTAGGGAAGCACTGAATCCTCCATACTATTTGCAACCATGAGTAAACCATTGGGGTCTACCACACCTCCTTGCTTATGAGATTGGCCTTATTCACAAGTAAGTGTTAGTCATCAATGACAATACTAACTGATGAACTGGTTGTGCCAACATGATCAGTTATGCCAACAGAATCTTTGGTTATGAATGGGAAAACTTGTTATAAAAGGTAAAAGAATACAATTAGGTCAAATCAAGAAAACAAAGCCTCTAGGCACAATGTGGAAAGGGAAGTGATAAGGACTTTGGACTCCTTAATAGTCATAAATGTATGAGAATCAACAACATTGTAAATCATGTTCAAAACATGTAAACCTTATCATTGTGTAGTCCAAGACTCCAAACAACCCTATAACAATCTGAAGATCAAACTAACCATTCAAGGATAATGATAACAACAAAATCATTTAAAGGACATAGTGATGGTGGAGGACAACATAAAAGTCATATTTAGTGGTCTTCAAAAAGAAAGCTTGAGAAAATAGCAGCAAATGATGATGAATAGTAAATATGAAATGCTTTCATAAACAAAGAATAAACTGTTAAGCATAGGAAACTTATGCAACAACAACAATGAGAACATTTGTAGTAGAGGTTTTTAATGTAGAGTGTAAATGTTTGACAATCCTTATGATATGTGATCTTTAATAATAAGAAAATAAACAAATTAATAAGCTTTAAGACTCATTAACTATCTTAGAGAGCTAGAAATATCATGAAAATCTTGTTGCTTTTGATAGAGGGTTTCATCAAGGTAAGTTGTAGAGCCACAAAGAGTGAAAGAACAGGGTAATCATGTTAAAATGACAAAGATCTTCTCTTAAAGGATGTAAGACCCAAAACAATGATGAAGCAAGACCTTATGGAATTAGGTAATCATCAAAACATGGTAGTGAAAAAGTTTTTTTGAAGACCCAATCATAAATACAGTCACCATGAAGTGGCACTAACTCATTTGGGTGCATTTTCTGACGAACTATGGGATTTATTTTGTTTTGTCGGAACTTACAAGGCAATTTGTGTCAAATTTGTATTTTTTTTAAAATCTTGCCCGACGTTTGTCGGAATTCCGATGAAACCAAATATCATCGAAAATACGACAGATGTTCATCAGAATTCCGAAGAAAAAACATAAAAGTGAAAAATTTTTAAAAAAAAAACCCTTAGGGTTAGTCCAGTAAATAATATAAAAAATTATGTAGACAATGTTTTCCATACTTGCGACATCATTTTGCTTGGTTTGTGAAGGTTATAGACCAAATTTTCCATAGCCCAATTTTTTTGCCGGTGAAGAAAAATCATGTCAGATAATATGAGTGAAGAACAAAATAAGGGGACAATTACTAGATTGTGGTCTATCTTGAAAAGAAAAGGTGATGGGAAATGTTATTGTCCCTTCAAAAATTGTAAGGGCTTAAAGACTAGAAGAATTTTAATCATAATAGTCGAGACACATTGTAGTCAACATGGTCACATTGAAGGGGGGCATGATTATCGTCCATTGGTAAGTTGTTCATTATATGTGTTTATATTGATTTCATTTGTAAATGTTTATATCGTTTTACCAATTCTATATACATAAAAAATCAATTGTTAATGAGATCATGATCATGGTTTATTTATGTTGATCATTTTTATATAGGTGGGGTGCCCTAGGGCACATGATATCGACTACCACGACCTAGAGAATGTGGTTTTCCAAGTGAAGGAACATGGAGGTGTGAATATTGAAGCTAAAGATAATGATCTTATGGAAGAAGATGATCATACACTAGAAAACATAGTTGAGGATGATGGTACAAATACATTGATCCATGACACATTTAGTATTGGTGCAGTTGATCATGGTTATCAAGATGACTTTGATGTTGTTCTTTATTTACATGTACTTGAGAAGGCATACAAGCCCCTTTACGAAGACTCCCAAACAACTCTTCTCTCTGTTGTATTGTTGTTGGTGAACTTGAAGGTTATGAATGGTTTTATCCAAAATAACAATCTCATGTATGTTAAAGTATGTCATATATATCATCTTTTTTCATCTATTTTTGTTGTTATTTCTTCACTAGTAAATAAAAGGTGAAATATGTACCATTAATATTCTTTATATTAATAAATCATTTTTTTTGTTATATATTGATAGGTGATTTTTTGTTACCACCATCAAATATTCTACCTCGCTCGCTCATATCGAGAATTATCTGCCATTATGAAAGATATTGGAATGGAGTATCAAGAAATAGATGCATGTCCTAATGATCATATTATATATCATAAACAACATGAATTTGCAACAAAATACTCTGAATGTCATATCAATAGATATCAAATAGATCAACTAACAAAAAAGGTGCCTCGCAAGGTTCTTCGTTATATTCTCGTTATTCCATGTTTGCAACGATTATTTAGGTGCGAAAGATTGGCACAATTTATGGATTACCATACACGCAATAGTAGTCAAGATGACATTCTTTGAATGCCTATAGATAGTTTTGCATTTATGAATATAGAGGAAAAATGGCTACACTTTAAAGAAGAACCCCATAATCTCAGGTTTTCATTGGTAGCAGACAGTGGCAATCCATTTGGAGAGCTGAGATTTATTTACTCGGTGTGGCCTATTTTTGTTATCAACAATAACATTCCTCCATGGATGTCAATAAAGAGGCAGCACATAATGTTGGCAATGATTGTTCCAGGTATTTTTTTATTTAATAGTCATGTACATTAAATTATATATATTGCAGTAAAATGGTTATAATAATTATGTAATGTTTTTGTTCATTCAACTAGGTAAGTAGAAAGTTAAAGATATGAATGTATATATCGACCCTTTTATCGACGAGTTGCTGGAGTTATGGAATGGTGTCACTATGTATGACGTCTCTAGACCAATAGGACAAAGACAATTTCAATTCCATGCAATGCTTGTATGGACAATTCATGATGCCCTAGGGCTAACACATTTTTGTGGTATGTTATAATGTTCAACTTGCGCACTTTAATAATGTTTAATTTTTTAAAGTATAAATCATGCATCTTTTTAAATAATCCATTCAATATATATAATTATAAAAAATGACATATTTAGTCCAATTATACATGATCTTGCAGGCTTTCAAACAAAGGGAAAATTTTCCTGTCCAATTTGTGGTCCAAAGATGAAATCTTGTCATTCAAAAAGTTTAGGAAAGCAAGTGTTTGATGAGTATAGGAACTTCCTCCACAAAAATCACAAGTATCGAACTGTTGAAAAATATATTTTCAATGGGAAAGAAGAGACTACATCAAAACCACGAAGAATGACACCTCACCTATGGAAGTTGGAATATAATAGAATTAATCGTCAAGGTAATGTCATTCAATCTAATTGGTTATCTATCATATATGATATGTTTGGAATTTATATTTTTATATTGTATTTTGTTTGCTCATGTTGTAATTGACGATGATTGTCATTGTTAACTTTTTAAACTTATATGCTTCATGAAGGTCATCAAGGCACTAATTACCACCTTCCAAAGGGACTAAAAAGTTAGGCTAGACAATTTAGTAGGTTGCCCTACTATGAGCAGCTATAAATTGTGCATTTTTTTGATACTATGCATATTGGAAGAATATAATAGAGACGTTATGAAAAATATTGGATGAAAGGTGTGACAAAGAAAAAATTGTCAAAATTTGTAGTGGCATTCAGATATCCAATCATGCAATGAAAAAAGTCATTCAATTAAATAGAAATGGAAACCAAATTAATATAAGTGCCCTTCTTTGGTTATTAACAGAGCATCAAATCAATGCTATAAAAGATGTCATACGAAAAAATTTGATTTCCCACAGGATTTGCTGTGAACATAAACAATCTCATAACAAAGAAAAGTGAATTTGGGCCAGGGATGAAAACACATGATTGGCACACCTTCATTAAGGTAATTCTCATTCTTTTATGTTTTCTATATATTTGTATACTGCATGTACTTTTTATTATATTATGTTTAGTACTAGTTTTGGAAAAATAATGAAAAAATCCTTTTATAATTGTTGCAGTGTGTTCTACCTCTATCTTTCCCAAACCACTTCAACAATAATTACAAAAAAGTTATATATGATCTTGGAAAATACATGAGGTAAGTAGTGTTATTTGTTCAATTTTTTGTATAGATATTATATTTGCCATTTTTTTTACTTGTTATTTAATATATTGTATATTATTCTATTAATTTTCATTAATATATTTGCGTCTTGAATCACTTGTAGATGGTTGTCATCTAAAGAAATACATAAAGAAGATATAAAATATTGGAAGACAAAAATTCCTCATCTAATGTGTGAAATGAAAAAGTGTCTACCTTCGACATTTTTCAATGCACAAGAACACTACCTCATACACTAATCTGAGGAGATTTAATTGTGTGGACTTGTAAACACAAGGTCAATGTGGATGGTTGAGAGGCACTTGAAATTTTTGAAGGCTTTGGTTCAATAAAGAGCACATCCTAAGGGTTCTATAGTGGAGGGATATATGGTATACCAAACTATGGTGTACATTATTGAATATCTTCCTAAGTTTGTGGCAAAGATCCATGTAGATTGCATTTCAGATCCCAACTCCATTAACAAATTCAAAGGGGAGTACCTGATGGGGAAAGGTAGATTGAGGAAAGTGAGAGGTAATTATTGGATGTTCATGGACATTAATTAGAATACATTTTACATTTGGTTTTTATATATATTGTAGTTAATTAATTCTTAATCTTCAATATACATCATTTGTAACTTTATAGTTATTTTTTCTACAATTGCTCGAGAGTGGGATGCACTACATTTGTATGTTGCAAACAATCTTGATTGGATGATGGTATGGATTGAACGATGTCAACAATCTAGTCATGCATTAACATGGCTTCATTGGTTAAAGAAGCTCATCATAATGGAGATTCCATTGTTACACCAAGGGAAATTAATCTGGCATATGGTTTAAGAGGTAACAAGGTGCGCATAAATATATTAATCACCTATATTATTTAATTTCTTTTCAATTGTAATGATGTATATATATATGTTGTATTTTGTATACATTTGACCAAGAATAAATATGTTTATCAACTAGCGATGCAATATTTTTTACATGTTTGACATATTGCAGGTGAAAGACCACAAGGCTGTGTGGTGCAATGGTCATAAATTTAGCATCAAAAATTTGGATGACATGAAGAAAACTTGTGATTTTGGGATAATTGTAGTATTTCAGGTGACTAATGTTTCATCTAGAAGCGACATACATCCTCAAGTCTCAGAAAATTGATACTATGGGATTTTGGATGATATACTTGAGTGTGACTTTGGGTCCTTCAAATTAGTTATTTTCATCATCCAATGGTACAAGTTACGATTGAATGAAAATGATCCTAACAGAACTATTATTGAACATGATAATGGATTTACAATGGTCAATACAAGGTCATTTGAGCGAGCTGGAAATGAGCCCTATGTTATTCCAAGCCAATGTGAGAAGGTATTTTACTCAGAGGTTCCACATAAACCGGGTTGGTCATTTGTTGTTAGACATGATCCTAGAGGAAGGCCGGTAAAGCATAATGTCATGGAAGAAGAAGATGCATAAGAACTAGAATATGATGAACATGATGATCAGGATCAATAGTTAGTTGATGATGTGCCCAACAAAGATGTTGAAGAAGAGGAACAAGGTCACAATGATGTAGGAGTTAATGTTCATGAAGATGATGATGATGATATCAATGATGATGATGATGATGATGATGATGATATGACCAATCCTTACAATGTTGATTCTGGATCAGAAGATATAGACAAATAGTTGGATGAAGAAGAAGATCAATGCCATGATTTAAATCTATGAGGTATGCGATTAGTATATTATCTATTTGATATTGATTTTTGGATATTTTTTGGTGAAATCTAAATGTTGTGATTATGTGGGAGGTCTTGTTTGTAATTATGTGGGAGGACTTTTACTTTGTGATTATCTTTACATGTATCTTTACATGTCAAGCCATCTATACTCTTACATTACAAATATTTGCATCATGTTGCGTTCCCTGCTGAGATATTTATGGAAAATTTAATGGATGAATCCTTTTAATGGTTTGTTATGCAATAAAATAATGATTCCTATTATGATGTGGGATGCACCCGATACTATTTTGTATCTATGCTCTTAATCTATTTCGAGGAGATGATGTTTTCCAATCTTGATATTTTAACAAGTCTATGATAATTGCATGAGCTATTGTAGATAATACCTTAGGGAATGCATGTTGTATTAAAGGATCATTAAGAAGCATTGCAGATAATACCCTTTATTGGATATATTGATGTAAAATATATTTATAATTGTTATCAATTCTCCAAGTAAGATGTTTTTTTTGTCATAAAATGACACTTGCATGTAGGGTTTGACTCTATTGTCTTAGATAGACACCATTAAGAGGATACCTTGATAATTTTTACCCCCTTTCTCTTCTTCTCATTTGATTCATTTATTTTTTCAACCTTTTCTTCCTTTCAAATCTTCTCATTTTTCTCTTATATCCTATTTTATCTTCATTTTTCTTTTCGAAAGACCACTCATGTTATTTTTTTCTCGAGTACCCTCTAGAGGGGGAATCATCCTTATTTTTATATCCTACTAGGACATATCACCACCTTTTTGCATCCCAAAAGTATCCAATTGAATGAATCCTAATTGAAGCAGATCCCTAGGACATTTTTCTATTGTTTTCAAAAGAATTGAATGAATCCTAGTTGAAGCAGATCTCTAATGCATATAATTAACTAAATGTATCTAAAATGAACTCATCTAAGTTGAATGAACGAATCTAAGCGAGAGAAAGTAGAGAGAGGAAAAGAGAGAGGGAGAGAGGGAGAGAGGGAAGGAGAGAGACTTGAGAGAGAAAGAGAGTAATAGGAAAAGAGAGAGATGTGAGAGAGAAAGAGAAAGGGAGGTGATCCGAGCTATGGATTTGGATGACAACACCTGAGTGAGAACCTATGGTATTATGTATTTGTTTACATGAACAAGGTAAATAGAGAATTGAAGCAAGCCAAAAATTAATCCATTCAATTCGAAATCCAACATATAACAATTCATGAGATTCCAAGGGTCACCAAAAACCCTTGAGAATCGAAACTCAACAGTCATATTTTTTTATTACATAATAAAATCCAAAACTACGAAATTTTCAAAAAAAAACTATGTGAAATTTTGTCTTAACTTTAACTAGACATAACTTTCTACTCAGGACTCGAAATTGTGAGTCATTTAAAATGCCCTGAAGGCCTTCAATATACCCAATTACTAACATGTAGAAAAAACTAGAAAAATTATGAAAATATTTTTTTGATATTTCAAATTTGTTTCTGATCAGGAGGACAGGGAGAGAATGGGCAAAATGGGATGCCCACACTATACTTGGTCCAATGAACATCCACACACTTTTTCTATCGAGTGCATAGCGCAATACTCTAGTGCATTTATTTGGAACAAACTACAAACTAGTCATAGTGAGCATAATGTCAACCTTAACTTTCCTTCTTGATCACCCCCTATAAAATTTGAATAGATTTGTCTTTATGTTTAGCCTTACATATTTTTCAAACTAAAATCCTCTAAACAACATAGTGGTAGAACGTGGTACAAAATATTGCATCAATGTACTAATACGTTGTGAGAAATAGACCTTTGAAAAATATCTTTAATAATTTTTAATATAGAAATGTTTAATATCTTATAGGTCAATTTTGATTTTTACATATAATTACATATAGAAATGTATAATATCCCATACCTTGGCAATGTTTACTTATAATTTCATATAAAAAATGTTTAATATCCCATTGGTCAATTTTAATTTTTACATATAATTATAATATCCCCTATAATATCCCATTTAATTTTAATTACCCATATAATATCCCATTTAATTATGTATTGAAATATCACATTTACATATAAATATAATATCCCATAGGTCAATTTCAATTTCAAATTACTCTGCAAAGAAAAAGACTTCAAAAAACTTCATTCTCACAAGGCAAAGCAAGAGAGGAGATTTGCAGATGGTGGTGAATGAAGAGTTCATTCACGAGAAGGAGATGAGATTTGCAAGAGGAGGAAATTAGTTTACAGGTGAGCAATCACTTAGCTTCATCTTATGTGCATGTCAAACATAATCAAAATTATTTTTTTCCCTTTTCAATGATCTTCTAGTTTTTTTAGGGACTTGTTCTTGGTATTGCAAGGGTTTGTATGCTTTATGAAGGCTTTTAAGGATTTTCTTTGAATGTTGGGATTGTGCCAAGTACTTATTTTGTTTACGAACAATTGAATGTTAGGGGAAGACATTGTATGTGATGTACGAGGTGACTAGCACATCTTGTCACTAGGAACCTTAAGTATATTGGAATATCAGAACTCATACATGTATTGTAATTACATAAAAAAAATTACTATTAAGTTCTATCAAAAGGGGGTAGCTCCCTTACATCCCATATGTAGGCTATATAGTAGCAGAAATAGAAAAAAAACTATTCTAAATATTGGAAAATTGTAGTGAGCCTTTCACCAATGTCCACCACATTCACAGTCGAGGCCGCGCTAAGACAGTAATCATTTGAGTTTAGGATTCTCTTGAAGGGCCCCAAGTCATGGTTTCGAACACCCACCCGGAACACCTCCCAAGCCTCTGCCATGAAATTATTCTTCTTTTCTCACACAATCCTGGCCTCTCGAGCATCCTCATCATCTGACATAGACTCTTCCTCTGACTCAAACTCTTCTTCCGATGGATCCAGTATGTAATGTTTCAGATTTAAGTACACATCCAAAACACTAGTCCAGTTGCACGAATCCAAGTCTAGAATAGCACTTGCTACCACCTGCCCATTGACCGATCTTATGAAGCCATCGATCATATGTATGCATGCTTCCTTTGAATCAAGGATGTCAACCATTAGGCACAAAATCGCCTCATAGATGAAACCATCACACCAGTGCCTGTCCCCACCCAAAATACACCTAGCCAAATTCTATAGTGCATCCCAAGTGAGCTCATCCAAGTAAAAAAGTCTCCTTCATTATTGTTGAAATGTCTCCTCCGAGTCTCCTTCATTGTTGTTGAAATTTCTCCTCTGCACATAGGCAGCTCAACCCAAAGTGATGGACCATTTTCCCTTAGTTCTCCTCTTACATTCATTGCTTGATCTTCCTTCCTATTTAACCTCATCCTTATGATCCCTTGAAATGGAAAGAATCTTGAAAAAGACTAATTAGATCCTTTTATTTCTTCATCAACATTTCCTATCCTTATCGAACAATGGGCTCTGTCTAAAAGAGAAAGAAATCTGATATCCCGTGAAAACCAAATCCATCTTTGGATTTGAAGTGTCCTAATCTCTTGCCACCTTCTCCCAATGTCCCTTCATTCACGGTAATCAGAGCCTTATTTCCGTCTATCATGATCACCTCTATCAGTCTATTTCCAAATTTGTGGTTTGGAATCCAGATCAGTACCCTCCCTTAGTCGTACCTATCCAAAGCCTTCTTTTTTCTTCCTCCATGAGGCTTCATTGTCATCCACTAGAATCTATTCTAAATCCTCACTTGGGATTACCTTGAAAACCTGTTCATCCTTTGTCCTTAAATTTATTCCCATGTTTGATCTCATAGTTGGCAACTTATATGGGATTAAATAAAACTGTAATAAAACCTTCTATTTCCCATAAAGGGTTAGATTTGATTACAAAATAAATAATATGTGCCTGAATAATAAACCTTTCGCGTCCGTTACCAAAGGGCCAGATTTAACTTATTGGCTAAATCATCTCAAGAATCTGATGAACAAACTCTTAGATTTAGAAGGAGTTGCTAAATGAAAGGATCTGATACCATGAAGGATTGATCAACTCCATTCCAAGACATACAAATAACTATACATCTTCACATGAGAGAAGAAATATTTCATTAGATATGATGAATGAATTGAGATATATTGAGATGATAGGTACATATAATAAGCTTTGCTTAAATAGGCAAGAGCAAGTAGAAAGAGTGGACAAGGTTGAGAGATGTGTCTCTATTGGCTATTTGGAGGAATTTATTATGTGTTGCATTGATGTTTTGTCATTAATGTCAACACTATCTCTTTTGGATGCTTTACCGGAACCCTTCTGGTCCTGGTAGGATGTATGGTTTTTGGTTGGTTTGGATCTGGCATGATCTAGTATGATCTGGTATGGTTTGGTTATGGAATTGGCTTATTCATGATACTCATGTTCATATTCTGTAAGTTGGTTTTGGGCTGGTGATTGGATGCTATCATGTTTGATTAGAAGCTTGGTTTGTGGTTCCAGTGAGGGTTTCACCGACAAAGCTTTGATGAAGATCTTTGATGATATGCATAAGTGGTGTTGGTGTAGCTTCTGGTATGGATTCAGGATGCTGATGCATGTTCGAGGCTTGGTGGATGGAGATCATTGCTTTAGCTTGTGGACCTATATTGGGTCTTGGTTGATCTAGGTTATGGACTGGCTTAATGTAATGTGTGGATTGGACCTCTCGATGTGTTTTTGGGATGTCTTATGGGTTGAATATCATTTGTTTGGTCTAAGGCCGACATGTTTTATAATTATGTAATTGGTTTATTGTTTGGTGGCTGACCTGATTGTTTATGGTTGAGGGTTTGTATATATATGATGTAAGATCTCATTGTAGATAATAAGGATATAGGAATGGGATATGGATATGTAATGTGCAAATATTGTAATATCATTCAGGCAGAGTATTTGGTTGATCATTGGAGATCAAGTTGGGTTTATGTAATAGGATTTAGTCCTTCGATATTGAGCTTAACCAGAATTGTACTCAACCATAGGAGATGTTATCTTTGCAGTTCATTCATTTTTCTGGATTGTAGTTTGGATTTCTATGTAGTTAGTGAGACTTCTTTTATAATGAGAAGTGCGCTCTAGGTTGTTGGCCTTCCTACAAGTGTGATTCCCTCAATTCTAATTCACATACTTATTGCAGAAGTATTATCTGACTATGGGTAGGCTTCCCACCGTGGTTTTTCCCTTTATTAGGATTTCCACGTATAAATCTTGGTGTCATGTGGATGGTATTTATTCTCTAATTATTGTTTATGCTTAATTGGTTTAACTATTATTCTGGTATTTGGTTTAAGCATTCCGGTATTAATGTTTTGGGTTCCAATATTAAAGTTTTAATTGCTAAATGTTCTGGTAATCTATGACAACTAATTCACCCCTCTCCCCCTCTTAGTTGTCTTCAGTCTATTTGAACTATCTAACAATTGGTATCAAAGCTTTGGTCCTCTCTACAAAAATCTTAACCACTTGAGGAAGATCCTATGGCGACTAATAGTTCAAGTTCATCTAGAGCTATCTTTTGGAGAGATATTCCTAGGCTTGATGGAACAAATTACACAGTATGGAAGATTCAGCTAGAGACTCATTTGAGATGTCTTGGCAAGGAGATTTGGGAGATCACACAGAATAGTGTTACACCTCATAATCCAGCATCTGGCAATCCTCCTCCGGAAAAATTGGATAAGGAGATTGAGAATGATTGTAGAGCAAGAGAATCCCTCTTGTGTGCACTTTCTAATCAACAAATAATGGGATTAACTAACAAATCATTTGGAAAGGCTATATGGGATAAGTTGGAGACTCTTAATGAAGGTGACCCTACTACGAAGATTGCTAAACGTGATGGTTACCGGGTGAGATATGAAAACCTAAAGATGGAGGAAGATGAAAGGATTACTGCATTCATGGAAAGGATAAATGTGATTATTATGGGAATTCAATGTTGTGGTGGAATTCTGAGTGAAGATGAAATTGTTGTTGGCACTGTGTTGTCATTGATGTCAACTGATATGGGATGACTACCAGTATGAGAAATGTATGTGCAACATTGTCTAGAAGGAGTACATGTTGAGATATCTTTGATATCACCTTGCATTGCAAAAAATTGGTAAGGTAAGGATGAATGGCCACTGGAGTCACCAGTACACAAGTTAGTGCTTGACTTGTGTGGATGAGATGGTAAGATGATCAATATAGGAATAGTGTATCACCGGTAAGGAAAGGATGCCAATTGGTAAGTGATGTGTTGACATGGAGAAGTCATATCAATCAAGTGAATGGTTGTTAGCTTGCAAAGGTCATGACCAGTGTACAAGCAAGATGGGCAAGGTGCTTGGATGTTGTTTGTGATGAAGAGGCAGAATGTTACCTGAATCACATCAACACTAGAGGTGAAGAATGAACAGATCACATGAATGTTGTGAGCTTGTTGAACAACACGACTCCCACCAGATGAAGAATCTAGTCACCATATAAAGAGATGACTGACAATGAATGTGCCCACACCAAATCACATGTGCCTATCTGAAGATATGTTGTACAAATAGGGAAGTCACATGAGTACATTGTAGGATGCAGAATACAAGGTGTCACTCCACCGATAAGAGGATATTATATCATATTATGCATTGTGTGCATCATAGTGTTGTGAGATAAGGAATAAGAGGTGTGCTTCAAATGCATGAAATCAGGGATATGCACTGAACTGACTGAGAAGGCATGATTGAGATGCCGGTACAGATCAAGAATGTTTACCATTATATAAGTCAACTGGTAATATGGAAAAGGTGCAGATGAAGAAGACTCCCCATCTGATGAAGATGTACATAAGGTAGGTTAGCAAGAGTACTGACCGACTCCACCAGAAGAGAAGCAGAGTACAAGGTTGATGGCAGATCAGTTTGAGGGCTTAACTGACAGGGTTAGTAAACCGACAGAGAAGAGAAACCGATAGAGTGTTTGGTCAGTGATCCTATCTGGACAGACATGAAGAGCCAAGTTGGCACTTGGTCGACATGGATGCCACATGGAGTCAAGGTGGAGGACTTGCATTCAGATGAAGAAGGAATGTACACTGACGAGGTAGTTGAAGAGTTGATCGACATTGATGGAAGATCCCACAAATCATGGGACATGTTGCAAAGCCCTTGTAGAGGTTTGTTGCTCGAGGTCTGGAGGACAACTATGAGCCAGATAAGAGTAATTCAGGAAATCAAGGTGGGTGAAGGAGACATCAAGACAGATCTTAGTGTTTGACCAAGAGATCAGTTGATAGGGTAAAAGTAGATCGCCAAACATAGAAGGCATGGTAATGGCAGAGATGTATAGTTGGCTGTCAGGGAGATTAGATTGAGCAGGAGCTGATTAGATTTGGTTTACCTCAAGGATGATGAGGAAACCCTAACCACTTAGATTTTGAATTGGTTTTTGGCGGGAAGACCAGGATATAAATATAAAGGCCAAAGACATTGTTTACTGCTATGATATAGAAGAATATTGTGCTACTGCAAAGTTTGTTACTTCTGCATGTAAGAGAAAATCAGCCAAGTGCTCATCGAGTATCTTGGAAGAGATTGAGAGTGAGTCTAAATCAGGTTGAAGTGTTCAACCGGTAGCAAAGAAGAACCGGTAGTGACCATACCAGTAGAGCAGAAGTGAAGAAGGTTGCAGAGAAGGCAAACAATGAGCCGACACAGAGTGTTATATGGGTGAAGAGCAGAGAGGAAGGTGGAGATCTAGTAGAGAAGAAGAAGAGGAGGGGTGTGCTAGTAGAGTTTACTAGAAGTTCAATAGCAAAAGAGAGTAGCAAAAGAGTGAGTTGGAGTATCAGATAAGGTATCTCACTGACAAAGTAAGGTATATGAAATGGTTGCAAGATTCACTTGTAACAAGACAACTACTTGTGTAATTGAATTTATCATTATGATCACTGAGTTGTAGCTTGGTGCAGGGGTTGTAATTCCTTTGGGTTGTAGCCCATAAACAAATCAAGGGTTGGTGCTCCTTGGGTTAGTGCCCAAAACATTGTAATAGAGTTTTTTTAGGCTGAATTGGAGTAGTAGTCTCTAGCAGCATTACTCATCGAGGTTTTTCTCATCTTGGTTTTTCCTTGTATATATTGGTGTTATGTGATGTCCCTTGTGTGATTTCATTTGTGTTGGTCTCCCCACTAACTGGTAAGTCTACATTGAGTTAGATCTATTAACCGGTATGCTCACATAGGATAGGTAAAGGGAAATGTTTGTGAACCACTGATTCACCCCCTCCCCCTCCTAGTGGTGCATTGTGTCTAACAATTGGTATCAGAGTGTAGGTTCCCAGCTAGACGAGGTTTCTCCAGCTTAGGTAGATTTAGGATTAAGGACACAATGGTTTGTTTAGTGTTAATCCCTGCTCCTGTGTTTGATGGTTCAAACTACTCTATTTGGAGTTGTAGAATGGAAGTCTTCCTATCCTCTCTAGGGTTTGTTATATGGATGTTGGTTATCAATGGTTTCCCTAGGAATGTCAGTCCTCCCACCAGATCTAAAGAAGAAATAAGATGCATGTGCAATGAAGAAGCGATGAAGGCTATATTCACTGGGCTCACTAGTGATGTCTCCTCACAGGTGGATAGATGCAAAACAACAAAAAGCTTATAGGAGAGATTGAAGAAGCTCTATGGAAATGAACCTACTACTGCAGGATCGACTTGTAAAGACAGTATGAGAAATGCATCTCATGAATTTGCAAATGATGAAGGAAGATCTTCTCCTAGCTACAACAATGATGATGAAGGAACCCACCTCTTCATGGCTCAAGGATTTGAAGTTGAGGTGCACACATTTGAAAGTGATAAGTCAAATGAATCCCACCGACAAGATGTGTTTGGCAGTGATGATGAGGATGAATGAAACAAGATAGATAGATCAAGCCATCAAGATCTATTTGATAGTGAAGAAGAAGAAGAAGATGTAGAAGTAGATCTTGAGTGTGAACTGGTAAGTGCTCTATAAGAGCTTCAAAATGTTAGAAATAATTTTAAAATCTACAAAAGAGAAGTTCATGAGGATTGCAGTCAGTTGAGAACCTACCTTGATGTGTCAAACCAAAAGGTTGGCTTATTAACCTCTCAACTAGAAGAGACAAAAATATTGACCGATGATTTGAAATCAGTCTTGGACTCCAAGGAAAGTGAAAGGGAGAACTTAAGAAATGAATACAAGATATTCAAGAATGTTGCGATAGTAGAGTAGAACCGACTGAGAAAATGCCTTGAAGAATCTGAGAAATGCATCTTAGAGTTGAAGTCTCAGGTAGAGAACATCAAGGAGTTTCAGTGTGAAGATCTAGCATCTAGGCTAGAATTAAAGAATGAAGAATATCTGCAGCTGGTTGGAGAAATGGAGATTCTCTGAAATGACCTTGAGAAGTGTCAGGATGAGCTCAAGGTAAGAACCTAGTTTGATGGCAATAGTGATGCTTTGGACAAGATGTTGAAGAAGAAGAAGCATTCCAAGGACACTGAAGGGCTAGGAAGCGGTGTCGGTGAATGCTCCACCAACAAGAATGTCCCCCATAATGACATTCAGTTTGTCTCCCCAAATGGAGAGAATAAGGGACAAACCTTCACAGTGATGAATTCTCCCTGGAAGAAGGTTGATCTAAACACAACCAAAGAGGAATTACATACAGAGAAGAATACCAGTGTTGCAAGAAGAAGGAACAATGCAGATCCCAAAGGTAAAGAGAAGATGGGAGAAGACAGCTTCACAAGAAGCAAAAAAATGAGAAGACAACAAAGAGGACCTCCTACTAGCAGAGGACAACTAAATGCTACCACCCATAGGGAAAAGCAAGTGTGGGAGAAAAAGAGACCAGATGGAAGAGATGCACAAAATGGACAACCAAGGATCCATTCTCAAAGAAGAAGAAATGGAGATGCAAAACTAGTAAGATCTCCCCATGCATGGCAAAATAAATTTGTAAGTCATATGCCATCCTTTACCGGTTACTACTTTGCATGTAATGCTTATGGCCATAGGGAAGGGGAATGTATAAAGAGATCTAGAAAGGATAATGTAGGATCTCATAAATATCATGCATATGAAAAAAATGTATTCAGGAGTAGATACATGCATGTCCCCTCTCCCGGTTATGCAAATGTTGTTTGTCATAACTGCAATGTTTTTGGCCATAGAGAGTTTGAATGCAGGAAGAGGAACTTGCAATCACTTGGAGGTCGACATAAAAACTATGCTCTACAGAAAAGTGGATATAGAGCATTTGGAAATTAGAGACCTGCATGGAACCAAAGGAGAAATGTCCCTACAGAAGCAAGAGGTCCACTGGTTCCAGCTGCTAGACACAACAACATGACCAGAAGAAGATGGTCAAACTAGTATGAAAAGAGATTCCCCAAACATGAAGTTGGGATGGATGTTGTGTGCTACTACAACACTACTTTTGGCTATAATGGAGAATTGGGAAATGGAAGGACCCATCAGCAGAAAAGGAAAGACCTACTCCCAAGTCTGAAAAATGGGAAGAAGGATGAGACCAAGTAGGTATGGAGGAAGAAGACCATGGACCAACACTATGCATTCAATGCATAAGTGATATCTCCTAAGGGCTAAAGGGGATGCAGGATCTTAGGGGGAGTAGCACACTAAATTTATCATTCACCCCCTTAGTGAAGAAGGAAAAATGGAAGAACATGTTGTTGTCAGTGTAAAGGAAGAAGGTGTGAAGAGTGTGTAGAGGCTTCCTTGACTACACACCTACATATGAATGCTAGATCACTACTGTTGTGTCTGTGCATGAAAAGATAACAATTGGTATTAGATACATGGTAACAAAAGATGTCAA
Organism: Cryptomeria japonica; assembly: GCF_030272615.1. NCBI lineage: Eukaryota > Viridiplantae > Streptophyta > Pinopsida > Cupressales > Cupressaceae > Cryptomeria > Cryptomeria japonica. The sequence continues at coordinate 332,074,956 of NC_081415.1, forward strand.
GAGTCACAGGGAGGTGCTCCAGTAGTGATGATAGACCAGTACAAGAAACTAGTATGTGAATAATGTTACCGGTATGACTGCTAACAAGTACTTGCAGGTTATGTAAGACAATGCGGTTGGAAATCATCGCAATAGCCCCTGTAGCATGGAGTGAAGTTATGTCTCAGGTGGTGTCTGTGAAGACCTGAATGACATAAGTTGGCCTAGTTGTTGATCATGTAGGTTTGCATATCTTTGGGCTAATCGATTTATTTTATGGCATGATGATGTCATTGTATGGCATTGTGTGAATTCAGGATCATGTCATAAGCCATGGTGGATACAATGAAACTGAAGGATCATCAAATGATCATATATGCACAACTCAACTGGTATATGGTGAAGATTGGAGTCCTGATATTTGACCTGATCGGTGATGAGAACCTAAGATGCATGACTCAGGGGGAGCTCAAGTGCTCATGATGCAGAGTCGGCATGCTTGACCTGGTAAGGATACTGACTGCCCAAACTATAGGTGATAAATATTGCAGTAGGAATACCCAGGAGAATTTAATTGTAAGGGGTATCTACCTGTCCTCTAGTTGGTTGTATTGGTAGTACAATCACATTTGATTCCTAAAGAAATTTGGATCGAACGGGAGGTGATGCAGGTTGACTGGCAGGTGAGTAGTGTTTACTGGCACATCCCTCTAAAATTGAATAGTGTAACAAATGGTATAAAATTTGCATGCTCAATTGGTGTCAGTTGATGGTTGAATCCTTCATCTCAAGTGTTTTGACTTGAGAAGATGTAACAAAATGTAATAATTGGTATCAAAGGAGGAGTGACATCTAGTAAAGAAAAAAAAAGGGGAGAAAGAATTATGTCAGTGACCGGTAAATATAGGGAGGAATGATATCTTGACAGTGCCCTTTGTCATTTTTGTCAAAGGGGGAGAATAATGATTATAGTATACTACATAATACATGTGTGAAAATCCTTGGATCATAGAAAGGGGGAGAAGGATTATGTAATATGTTGGATACTACATGAGTTGACATCAATGCCAAAGGGGGAGATTGTTGGCATTGTGTTTTCATTGATGTCAACCGGTATGGGATGACTACAGGTATGAGAAATGGATGTGCAACACTGTCAAGGAGTACAAGTTGAGATATCTTTGATATCACCTTGTGTTGCAGAACACTGATAAGGTAAGAATGAATGGCCACTGGAGTCACCGGTACACAAGTTAGTGCCTAAATTGTGTGGATGAGATGGTAAGGTGATCAATACCAGAATAATGTATCACCGGTAAGGAAAGGATGTCAATTGGTAAGTGATGTGTTGACATGGAGAAGTCAAATCAATTAAGTGAATGGTTGTTAGCCTACAAAGGTCATGACCATTGTACAAGAAGGATGGGCAAGGTGCTTTGATGTTGTTTTTGATGAAGAGGCATAATGTTACCTGAATCACATCAACACTGGAGGTGAAGAATGAATAGATCACAAGAATGTTGTGAGGTTGCAAAACAACAAGACTCCCACTGGATGAAGAATCCATTCACCATATGAAGAGATGACTAATAGTGAATGTGCCAACACTAGATAACATGTGCCTATCTGAAGATATGTTGCACAAACAAGGAAGTCACATGAGTACATTGTAGGATGCAGAAGACAAGGTGTCACTCCACCGGTATGAGGAGCTTATCTCCTATTATGCATTGTGTGCATCAGAGTGTTGTGAGATAAGGAAGAAGAGGTGTGCTTCAAGTGCATGAAATCAAGGATATGCATTGAACGGACTGAGAAGGCATGATTGAGATTCCAGTACGGATCAAGAATGTTTATCGGTATATAAGTCAACCAGTAATATGGACAAGGTTCAGATGAAGAAGACTCCCCATCTAATGAAGATGTACATAAGGAAGGTTAGAAAGAGTGTTGACTAACTCCACCAGAAGAGAAGAAGAGTGCAAGGTTGATGGTAGATCAGTTTGAGGGCTTAACCGACAGGGTTAGTAAACCAACAAAGAAGAGAAACTGATAAAGTGTTTGGTCAATGATCCTATCTGGACTGACATGAAGATCCAAGTTGGTAGTTGGTTGACATGGATGCCACATAGAGTCAAGGTGGCGGACCTGCATTTGAATGAAGAAGGAATATACACTGATAGGGTAGTTGAAGAGTTGGTCGACATTGATGGAAGATACCACAAATCACAGGACGTGTTCCAGAGTCCTTGCAGAGGTTTGCTGCTCAAGGTCTAGAGGACTACTATGAGCCAGCTAAGAGTAATTAAGGAGATCAAGGCAGATGAAGGAAACAACAAGACAAATCTTGGTGTTTGACCAAGAGATCAGTCGACAGGGTAAAAGCAAATCGCCAAAGATAGAAGGCGTGGTAATGGCGGACATGTACAGTTGGCCATCAGGGAGATCAGATTGAGCAAGATCTGGTTAGATTTGGTTTGCCTCGAGGATGATGAGGAAACCCTAACTGCCTAGATTTTGAATTGGTTTTTGGTAGGAAAACCAGGCTATAAATATGCAGGCCAAAGACATTGTTTGCTACTGTGATATAGAAGAATATTGTGCTACTGCAAAGTATGTTACTTCTGCATGTAAGAGAAAATCAGCCAAGTTCTCATTGAGTATCTCAAAAGAGAGTGAGAGTGAGTCCAAATCAGGTTGAAGTGTTCAACCAATAGCAGAGCAAAACTGGTAGTGACCATACCGGCAGAGCAGAAGTAAAGGAGGTTGCAGAGAAGGCAGATAGAGAACTGGTGGCAAAGTGTTATACCGGTGAAGAGCAGAGAGGAAGTTATATGAAATGGTTGCAAGATTCACTTGTAACAAGACAACTACTTGTATCAGAGAAGGTATCTCACCGACAGAGTAAGGTATATGAAATGGTTGCAAGATTCACTTTTAACAAGACAACTACTTGTGTAATTGAAGTAATCATTATGATCACTGAGTTGTAGCTTAGTGTAGGGGTTGTAACTCCTTTGGATTATAGCCCATAAACAAATCAAGGGTTGGTGCTCCTTGGGTTGGTGCCCTAAATCAACAGTTGGTGCCCAAAACATTGTAATGGAGTTTTTTGAGGCTGGATTGGAGTAGTAGTCTCTAGCAACATTGCTCATTGAGGTTTTTCCATTCTTGTGTTTTCCTTGTATATATTGGTGTTATGTGATGTCCCTTGTGTGATTGCATTTGTGTTGGTCTCCCCACTAACTGGTAAGTCTACATTGAGTTAGATCTATTAACCGGTATGCTCACATAGGATAGGTAAAGGGTAAAGTTTGTGAACCACTGATTCACCCCCCCCTCTCAGTGGTGCATTGTGTCTAACAATTGTTTCTAAAGTCCTGAGAGCCCTACCACTAGCTTACAAGATGAAAGATACTGCAATTAAGGAATTGAGAATAATGGCTAATACTTTTGTCAACAAAGATACCTTGTTTGGGAAATTATCTGCTTTTGAGCTTGAAGAATTTGGACCTTTAGGAGCTGTGAAGTCTGAACCTTCTTTTCATGCATCTGCATCATCAACTGGTAAGAAAGACTGGAAAGCTTTATATGCAAAGGAATTAGATAATATGAAGAGAGAAGATGATGAGTTTGAGAAACTTGAAACACTATTTGCTAGAAGAGTACCTAAAGGATCAGTAGGAAGTAAGTATGAAGGAAAAGCACCTTTTAAATGTTTTTCATGTAATAAGATTGGTCATTTTGCATCTAGATGTCTTGAAAGGAATTCAAGATTTTAAGAAAGAGATAGAAGATATTTTAAGCCTAACCCTAGATATCAAAACATTTGTAAGTACAGGAAAATCATAGACAAATCATGCTACATAGCAGATGAGGAAGGTATTACTTACTCTGATGATAAATCGACAGAAGACTCTGCTAGTGGTTCCGGCAATGGAAAGGAATGGGTGTTCTTAGCTATCAAGGAATATGTTCTGGCACTAGAAGAGAATGTACTTGAAGAGAAGGCACTTGCTGCTAAAATTGAAGACAAGGATGAATGGGTAATTGACAGTGGATGTTCACATCATATGACTGGAGATAAAATGAAGTTTCTATGTTTGCAAGAATTTGATGGTGGCCTCGTTAGATTTGGAGATGACAAAGCATGTATGATCAAAGGAAAATGAACTATATCATTGGATGGTAAGAACAATATTGATAATGTTTTTTTTTTTAAGGTTTGAAGAATAATCTTTTGAGTGTAGGACAATTGGTGGATAAAGGATTTCAATTACAGTTCAAGGATGGAAAATGCAAAATCATTAACAAATCTGATTTGGAGATTGCAACCGGTACACAGACAAAAGGTAATATATTTCATTTGAATTCCGATGAGAAGACATGTTTGATTGCAAAAGTTGATGAGAGTTGGCTATGGCATAAGAGGCTATGTCATGTGAATTTTGATTGCATTGTAAAGATCAGTTCAACTAAGGCAGTTAGAGATATACCTAAGATTGTGAAGCCCTATAATCCAGTATGTAAAGAATGTCAAATGGCTAAATAGGTCAGAATCTCTTTTAGGAGTATACAAGATAAATCTAATAATGTTCTTGATCTTATTCATACTGATTTGTGTGGCCCTGCTAGAGTTAAATTTTTTCAAGGTGATAGATATTTCATGCTAATCATTGATGATTATTCTAGAATGATGTGGGTTACTTTTCTAAGGGAGAAATATGAAGCTTTTGAAAAGTTTAAAATCTTGAAGACTAAAGTGGAAACTAAGACAAGATTGAAGATTAAATATTTGGGGTCTGGTCATGGTGGAGAATTCACATCCGGTGAGTTTAATAACTTTTGTGAGAAGCATGATATAAGGAGGCAATTTTCTGCTCCCCGGACACCTCAGCAGAATGGAGTTATGGAAAGGAAGAACATAACTATCTTGGATGCTGCTAGAACAATGATGATGGAAGCCAGTCTACCTCATATGTACTGGAGAGAAGTTGTGAGCATAATGGTTTATACATTCAATAGAGTTTATATCAAATAGAAACTGGTAAGACACCTTATGAATTATGGTTTGGTAATACACCTACAGTTAAGTATTTCAGAATATTTGGTAGTAAATGTTATATCAGGAGAGATGATATCATTGGAAAATTTGATCCTAGATGTGATGAAGGCATATTTATTGGTTATTCTAATGAAAGCAAAGCATATAGAGGTTATAAAAAGAGATTGCAGAGAATTGTGGAGAGTGCTAATGTCAAAGTGGATGAGCTGAATAGAAGTCAAATCAGAGTTTATGAGAAGGAACCAACAGTGAAAATGATTATATCTAAACCGGTAGCATCTTTATCAGAATAGAGTGTTGAACCAGTTACTCCGGCAGTATCAAAAAATTCAATGGTAACTAAAGAACCAACAAGAGGAACAGAGAGTCAGAAGACTCCTAGGTATGTGAAACTAAATCATTCAAAAGATCAAATCATTGGGGATAAGAACAATGGAGTGATGACAAGAAGAAGACTGGAAACTAATGAGGTACGTTTAATTTCTCAAGTTGAACTAGTATCAGTAATTGAAGCATGTAAAGATAAATGTTGGTTGAAAGCTATGGAAGAAGAATTAGATCATATTGTTAAGAATAACACATGGACTCTAGTTCCCCGACCTAAAAATAAGAATGTTAATGGAACTAAATGGGTTTTTAGGAATAAATTGGATGAGGATGGTCAAGTTGTAAGGAACAAGGCTAGATTAGTTTGTAAAGGATATTCTCAGAAGGAAGGAATTAATTATGGAGAGACTTTTGCACCTGTAGCTAGGATTGAAGCTGTAAGATTATTTCTTACCTATGCTGCCCATAAAAACTACAAGGTTTATCAGATGGATGTTAAGTGTGCATTTTTGAATGGGGATCTTGATGAGGAAGTTTATATTGAGAAACCTAATGGTTTTTCAGTATCAATGATAAAAACATGGTTTCCAGGTTAAGGAAAGCTTTATATGGATTGAAATAGACACCTAGAGCTTGGTATGCAAGGTTGGATAGATATCTTTTGAAGCTTGGTTTTACTAAGGGTAATGTTGATAGTAATTTATATTATAAGATCACTGATGATGATATACTAATTATTGAATTATTTGTTGATGACATTATTTTTGGAGGTGAAGATAAGTTGTGCATGGAATTTTCTAAGAATATGGAGAAAGAATTTGAAATGTCTATGATTAGGGAAATGAATTTTTTCTTAGGTTTGCAGATTACTCAGATTGACAAAGGTATTTTTATCTATCAAACTAAGTATGCTAGGGAATTGTTGAAGAAATTTGGTATGGGAGATTCTAAACCGGTAAGTACTCCTATGGTTACAAGTGATAAATTGACAAGGAAAGATGTTTCTGCACCGATAAATCCTACAAGATACAAATCTATGATTGGAGGTCTTCTTTATTTGACTCAGACTAGGCCTGACATAATGAATGTTGTTTATATTGCAACTAGATATCAGAGTGATCCTAGAGAAAATCATAGATAGTGCGGTGAAAAGGATTTTTAGATACTTGCAAGGTACATCAGAATATGGTTTGTGGTACCCTATGGATGATGACTTTACCTTATGTGCATATACATATGCTAATTGGGTTGGAGATGTTGATGACCAAAAAAGTACTTTCGGTGGAGCTTTCTTTCTTGGAAAGAAGTTGGTTTCATGGTTAAGCAAGAAACAATCATGTACTTATTTATCTACTACTGAAGCTAAGTATGTTTTTTGTTGCTACTAACTATACACAAGTTCTATGGATGAACCAAATGTTGAAGGATATCAAAGTGCATTGCACTGGACCGGTAGTTATTCACTATGATAACTCTATTGCTATTGACATATCAAAGAATCTGGTATTTCATTCTAAGACAAAGCACATATCCATCAAGTATAACTTTTTGAAGGAGAAGGTGGAATAAAATGAATTTAGATTGGTTTATGTGAAAACTTTGCCTAAAGAACCATTTGAGTACCTGAGAGACAGGTTAGGGGTTTCTACCCCTCCGAAAGAGAACTGATTGATGCTTTTGGGCATCAATCCGATATGTATTATCAAAGATATCATTCATTTTGGCACTGATGTGGGGATGCTACTGCTCAGGGTGAGTAGTTAGCTTTGTGATTAATTGGTTTTTGTTTTTTCTTGGATATTTATGTCAGATTTTTGGCATTAATATCAAAGAGGGAGAGATATTGATGTGAAAAAGAAAAAAGGGAGTTGTATACATTAGGGGGAGAGATATATGTGTAATTCAGAGCTTTATAGAGATATCATTCATAGGGGGAGTTTGGTCTTTGTTTTAGAATTCCATTGCTATATCTTTATGTGGGAGATTATTGGTTGTCTTTCATTGGGGGAGACTTATTTAGCATTTCTTGGTACTTAGATGTTTTTCATATCTAGTGTTGCCATCAATGCCAAAGGGGGATATTGTTGGTCATTTGGAGGAATTTAATATGTGTTGCATTGATTTTTTGTCATTGATGTCAACACTAGTTGTTTTGGATGCTTTACCGACACCCTTTTGGTTCCAGTAGGATGTATGGTTTCTGGTTGGTTTGGATCCGACATGATCTGATATGCTCTGGTATGGGTTGGTTATGGAATTGGCTTATTCATGATACTCATGTTCATATTCAGTAAGTTGATTTTGGTTTGGTGATTGGATGCTATCCTGTTTGCTTGGAATCTTGGTTTGTGGTTCCGACAAGGGTTTCACTGACAAAGCTTTGATTAAGATCTTTGATGATTTGCATAATTGGTGCTTGTGTAGCTTCTAGTATGGATTTAGGATGCTGATGGTAATCATGTTTGAGACTTGGTGGATGGAGATCATTGCTTTAGTGTGTTGACCTATATTCGGTCCCATTTGATCTAGGTTATGAACCGGTTTAATGTAACGTGTAGATTGGACCTCTCGATGTTTTTCTGGGATGTCTTATGCATTGAATATTATTTGTTTGGTCTAAGGCCGACATGTTTTGTAATTATGTAATTGGTTTATTGTCTAGTGACCGACCTGATTGTTTATGGTCGAAGGTTTGTATATATATGATGTAAGATCTCATTGTAGATAATAAGGATATAGGAAGGGGATATGGATATATAATGTGCAAACAATGTAATATCATTCAGGCAGAGGATTTGGTCGATCATTGGAGATTGAGTTTGGTTTATGTAAGAGGATTTAGTCCTCTGGTATTGAGCTTAACTGGAACTATACTCAGCCATAGGAGATGTTATCTTTGCAGTTCATTTATTCTTCCGGATTGTATTCTAGATTTCTATGTAGTCAGTGAGACTCATTTTGTGATGAGTAGTGTGCTCTAGGCTATTGGCCTTCCTGTAAGTGCAGACTCTTCAATTGTAATTCACATACTTACTAAAAAAGTATTATCTAACTATGGGTAAGCTTCCCACTGTGTTTTTTCCCTTTACTGGGTTTTCCACGTATAAACCTTGGTATCATGTGGATGGTATTTATTCTTTGATTATTGGTTATTCTTAATTGGTTTAACTGCTATTCCAATATTTGGTTTAAGCATTCTAGTATTAATGTTTTGGGTTCCAGTATTAAAGTTTTAATTGCTAAATGTTCTGGTAATCTATGACAAATGATCACCCCCCCCCATCCTCTAAGTTGTCTTCTAGTTATTTGAACTGTCTAACAGTCTCAACCTAGAGGAAGTTGAGTTCAAGTGGAACTCAACAATATCCATCTAATTCATTAATTATTTAACACCTGATTTAAACTTAAGTAAATAGTAAAACACTATTAACTCCAACAAAGGCTTTGCAAGAAAACCTAGATAAAATGAGGACTATGGAGAGCATGCTTGATCAAAATAGGGAGATTACTGAGAATAAATTTGTTGCTACAACATATATATATACATACACACATATATATACATACACACACATATGTATACATATATATACATACACACACATATATTGTATGTGTATATATACGTATATATATGCATGTATCTATCTATGTGTGTGTATACATATACATACATAGGAAAGGATTGAAGCCGCTGGAGTGTTGTGTTGAGCTAACTCAGGATCAATCACTTATCTAATCAGTTTATAGGTGAGAAATCACTTAGATTCATCTTATGTGCATTTCAAACATAATCAAATTTATTTGTTTCCCTTTTGCTAAAACATTATTATAGAGCTATGTCAAATCTATGGATTCTTCTCATTTACTCAAAAATGAACCAAGGATAGAATAGCTATATAGCTAGATGAATTTCAGCAATATTTCTCATCTTCTTTTATTAATGTTTTCAATCACAATGAAAGTCTTGGATCAGACAGAGATCCAACTATTGTCAGGAATTTACTAAAAGTGGAAGCCATTGTTGGCATTCTACACTCTTATGATAATAGCTAATATTGTCATTGATGACAACCGACTAGCAATCATCTGGGAACCAACCGACAGTTACTAGCACCGGCAATAGACTTCTACATACATCGACAAACACTTCACTGGCAGCGGAAACAATGCATACCGACACTCAAGCCAACATGGAATAAAATTTTGTTTATTGTTTTATAATGTAATTATCTCTTGTAAAAGCCGACATGGAATATTGTAAAAGACTCATATATGTATGAGATCTTATAGGTCTTTTTGTGGAGAGGATAGAAGATAAGTATAAGGCAATTTTGTATGAGGTGATATAGTTGATAGCAAAGGTTTTGGTTATAGACTGAGCTTAAATTGGTACTAAACCTGGCATAGTTGATGTTGATTTGAAGCACTACATTGTATTGGATTTTGATAATCCATTTTGTAAGTCAGTGAGACTTCTATTTTGTAGTTGGGCAATGAGCTCTATGTTGTTGGCCTTCCTACATGTGCAGGCCCCTCATTGTACGTAATATTTATTCATTGGCCAATGAGTGAATATTGTGGGTCACAAATCCCACCGAGGTTTATCCCACACTGGGTTTCCTCATTAAATATCTTATGTTATGGTGTGTTCTCTATGATGTTTCTGTTTTTCTTATTTGTTGCATTAATTCTTATTTACCAGTACACTGTTTTGAGATACAAAGTTATTAATAAGTATAAATATTCTGTTAACTGGTTAGACACTGATTCACCCCCCCTCTCAGTGTCTTTGGGACTGTCATTGATTCTAACAACCATTTTGAAGTGATCCTTGACTTTCATTGTGATTGAGTCAAGGAGTTTAACCCATGAATTGTTGGAAATAGATTTTTGTTGTTTACATTCATTTTGCTAATTACATAGGAAAATATTCATTTAACTTTTAAAAATGGTAGTCAACAAATATACCAAATAGTTGTCTAACTCTGAGATCAAAGATTATATAACATCAAAATTTATCAGAATGAGATCCATTCATTGTTAGGAACATATAGAAATGTATAATATCCCATAGGTCAATTTTAATTTCAGAGTAAAATACTTCAAATTACTATGCAAAGCAAAAGACTTCAAAATTGATGCAGAGCATCCATACACAAACACCAATTAGGGACAACCTATCTCAACTCACCAATCTAGTAGGTGTGTTTCATAAACTAGGTTCTCTAACTTTCCTAATTCATCAAGACCTTTCCTTATTAGGATTCACAAACTCACACATCTACAACCACCCCAAGGATTGATAAACACCATGTACCTCACTTACATGATTGAACACAAGACCCAATACCTTCACACACCCCTCAAATTCTCACAACACCCTATTGCCAAACCATATTCCATTGGCTCAACGCACATCCACATTTAGGATAGTCATTATGAAACTCAAGACCCTTGCATGGAAACACATATGGGAATGAAAAGTGCAAACCTAATTATGAAAGTTTATGTCCCTAAGTTATGAAGATAATAATAAGTTAGGACTTCATTAAAATGGAGACTATGTTCAATCTTTATTGCGAAGTCCAAGTGAAACAATCAGATTGTAAAATTTAGAAGTGTACATTTCATTTAAAGCCACCACCATGCAGTCATATATTTCTTTTAAACTTGGTACTTGCAGTATAAGCTTATTAACATAGTCCAAAGTAGTTTAACCTTCTTCTATATCTGAAACCTTATCAGATACACTAGCAAGATCACGGCCCTGGAAAAGAACAACACTTTCACTTTCATGTTTTTCTTTTGTTCCTAAGTGCATTTGTCTAGTTCCTTGGTGTCTAGTCCTGATTGGAAATGAGAAGTGCACATCTGATTTAAATAAGAAGTGTGGACCTTATTATGAAAGTTTATATCCCTTTCAAAGGGTAAAAATAATGAAGAGTTGTATTCTTTCAAAAGGGTGCTATTTATACTAAGAACTATTATATGGGATATTATAATTATATGTAAAAATTGAAATTGAAATATCCCATTTACATATAATTATAATATCCCTTTTACTTATAATTACAATACAAAGAAAAAGATCTTCTTGTGTTTTTAAATATCCCATTTACATATAATTATAATATCCCATATAATATCCCATTTACTTATAATTATAATATCCCATATATATTATAAAATGCACATAAGATGAAGCTAAGTGATTGCTCACCTGTAAATTGATTTCCTCCTCCTGCGCGCATGAATGAAGTCTTCATTCACCATCGTGTCTAACCCTACAAATCTCCTCTCATGCGCTCGCCAATGGTCTTCTGCTTTGCCTTGTAGGGATGAAGTTTTTCAAAGTATTTCTCTTTTCAGAGTAATTTGAAATTGAAATTGACCTATGGAATATTATAATTATATGTAAATGGGATATTTCAATTACATAATTAAATGGGATATTAAATAGGATATTATATGGGTAATTATAATTAAATGGGATATTATAAGGGATATTATAATTATATGTAAAAATCAAAATTGACCTATGGGATATTAAACATTTTATATGAAATTATAAGTAAACATTTCCAAGGTATGAGATATTATACATTTATATATGTAATTATATGTAAAAATCAAAATTGACCTATGCGATATTAAACATTTCTATATGTAATTAGAGAATTTGTGATCCGAATGAACATTGCGAAGCTATGTTGAATATAAGTTTTTTACTAATTGACCAATATAAGCAATGTATGGAAAATGTGGTAACATAGACAAGGTAGTGAACTGTCACAAAAAATGCCTTAAAGAAATGCGGTCTCATGGTGATGGAATGCCATGAAAGTCAAATTACTATGGATTGTCATGGCATTCCATCACCATGAGAACACATTTCTTTGAGACATTTTTTCAAATAGTTCACTGCCTTGTCTATGCAAGGTAGTGAACCATTTGATAAAATGCTTAAGACAAACATGTATTTAGTTGTATGTTCCTGATTCTAATCAGTAAATAAGTTACTTTTACCTACCCCTAATTGTGTATTGTGTAGTGTGATGAAATGATTGATTTCTTACAGTCCTGAAGAATACTCTTTACCATTCATTCTAGTATTTGTATAAAATATGATGACTGCATATTGTAACAAGAAATAAATCTATTCATGTTGTCTACTATGTGTATACACATAAAAATGGTTATGAGTGGTTAAATAAATATTTCATATTTATATAATAATTATTCTTCTATTAAATAGTTAATTTGAAAAGATTAATTTATTTAATTCAATTCATGTCTTTCTATTAATTAATTTAATTGAAACATTTTATTAATTAATTAATTTATTCCTTTTCCTCTAATCAATTAATTAAATATCTAATATTTAATTATTCCTTCAATCAATTAAATATCTAATATTTAATGGTTATTCTTCTATCCTATAGTCTCAAAATATTAAATAATTTCTTAATTATTTAATCTCTTTTCCAACTCACCTTTCATCTCCACTTCATCTTTCCTTTGCCAATCATGTGGCTAAATTAATTCAACAAAATTAAAATAAATAAAACATTTATTAGCCACTTATCTCCAACTTCCAAAATAAATGAAATATTGTGTACGCACACATATTTCTTAACCTTCTTCTATATTCTCTCTAACATCCCTATATCTTAGGAAGGACTGGAGTCCACTTGTCCTCTCATGCCAAAACTTCTCCAACCATCCCTAGATTCCCTTAGTCAGCAACCCAGTCAAGGTGAGATGAGTGACACTTTTCTTCTCCTTCCCCCTTTCTCTCAACCTTCACCTTTGCTCACAGCCATCCAAATTTAAAGATCTGATCATGATCGTTGATCCAAGACACATCATCTTATCCTCTCTAAAGTGTATAAAAGTAGGAGTTTGCATTGAGAAAGAGTTAGTCTTCAAGTTAAAATTTGAGTAAACTTATGCATCTGTGAGTTTTTATCTTGAAGCAATTTAGCAATTTAGCATTTCTCATTTTAGCATAATCATTTAGCTTTAAATCATTTGCATTTCATATCATAGTATCAGTTATCAGTCCATTCTTCATATGCCATCTTGGAAGCTATTAGTGCTTGTCTTAGAGAAAATCATCTGCAACCAAGAACAGTGGAGTTAGGACATAATGAGACTTAAATCATGAAGGTAATAATAGGTTTTTTATTTTAATATCAATTTCATGTAGTTTCATTGGTTGCGTTTGGATTTCCTATAGCATTTTCTTTTTATTTTGTGAAACTAATATGTTGCAGGTAGTATTCTGATGATGAAATTCAAGTCAACACATTTTGGTGCCCATCATGGGGTTGGAGCCTTGCATATGTCTTTCTAATATCCTGTCTAGTTCTCGCAAACACAAGTTTAACGCATTTGTAATCCATATTCATGCCTATGTGAGTTCTGACAACACTTTTATTTAATAGATTATCACTTTTATCTCGTAGGTTAGCGCATTTGGCATTTAGGTTAGCACTTTTGTTGGCAAATCAACACATTTGATTCTTAGAGTAGTGCTTTTGTCTCTGAGATTAACACATTTGTCATTTTGGTTAGCACTTTTGTCAATGAATTCTTGCATTTTAGTTCGCAGAGTAGCACTTTCGTATCGCAGGTTCACGCTTTTGTCCTCTAGGTCAACACTTTTGAGGTGGAAGACAGTGAATTTGCTAGGATATTGCTTTTATTTGCAACTAACAAACTTTTTATGTAGGTCTGAATGTCCAAGAATTGAAAATTTCAAACTACTAACATATCTATGTGCAGGATTGTTTTTAAGAAAATTTCATGCATTTCCTCACATAGTTAATTAGGAGTTTTATTTTGGAAAGTAACACATCATATCTTGCTCATTTAGCTTAACTAAGGGATAAATTGACAGCATGCAACATGCATTTTGAGTGACTTCTTTAAATTAGTTGCACATTAGATTGTAGAGGGCTAAAATAAACTTGTGTTTTCCGTGCTTCATGAAGTAGTAGGTAATTATGCTCTCACCCTCATACGATGATCAGAAAACTAGACCTAATCTCTTTTATGAGTAACCTTTAGAGGGCCTGTCTTCTCGAGTTGCCTTGAGGGGGCCAGTGAGAGGGGAATGACCCAAAGTAGAAATAGGCTAATACCGAGTCCTTCCGATCCACTCTAAATAAATCGTATTTGTGATGAAAGTCACAAACATGTGCTGATAAGTTCATATTGACACTATGTTTCCCCATAAACCCTATGGAGCGTAACCTCTATAGGTTGGGAACCTTCTATATTTACAGAGCTGAAAGTGTCGCATGACCGAAAGCCTTTACTAAAAACCACTTGTACTAGTTGCCAAAATCCTTCTAATTGTTGGCACAAGAGGTCGGACCTCTAAAGTGGCTCACACACATACGATTCTTAGTTGAGATATAAATTTTGTCATGGGGAGTTTTCATGGAAACTAGTGCTTGGTTTCCTCGGAGAAGTGAGTGCCGAGGGTGGAGCCAGTGGGGTCAAGCATCTAAATATCTGCTCTAAATAGCGTAGCCTCAGGGGAAACCCCATGTGAGATTCAACAATTATTGTCTCAACCTACCATAGGATTTTGTGCTTGCTTGTGCATTTTGTTTTTCAAAACATTGTGTCTTCTATGTCTATAACGTGCTCAGAATGGTCAAAATTGAAGAAAATCATCATCTAAAAATGAGAAAAAATCTAACAATTTCCTGGAAAAATTGAAAAATCTTTTAAACATAGTTAGAACAACGCTTTCAAGAAACAAAGTAGTGCATTTGTCCCATAAGTTAGCACAAATTATTTCTCACATATGAGACAAATCATATCAAACCAAAATTTCAAAGTCAATATTAAAACACTTTATGAGTAGAATTGTCTTTAAACTATCGCACATCTTCAAACTAGCTCGATAACTAGGTTACCAATCCAACAGGCTATTTCCAAAAGGTTTCCATAAGCATTAAAAATTCAACAAGCTAGTGATCCAAACATCTTAAGTGCAAAAATCAACATCATTATCAGTTTCTCATCAGGATATATCAAATCCTCTATCATGAAACTTGATCAATCCACCTTGTGTTCATTATCTTGGATATATCTTTCCTATTTTGAACCTAGGTTATATCAAAATTAGAATTGCACCACATTGGAATCAAGCAAACTTGTAAACTATCATATGCTTACATGACTTTTAAATATCACCTTAAGAAAAGAAAGCCTAGTTATAAAGCTACTCAGAAGAGGATAAGATTCTTATATATCAATCGCAAGATCTTGTTAAAACATAGGACATTCTTACACTGTTTTCATCACTATTTACATGGCTGCAGGACAAAATTTGACAGAGATATTTTGCAAGGGCATGCTTTTCAACAAAGAGATGCTTTATCACAACGAACCAACAACAGTGGTAAATTCAACAAAGTGTACCTTCCTAAACCAATAATCACCTATTGAGTTGTTTTTAGAAGGTCAAAACTTCAGAAATTTTTTGAAACAATCACATGCTAGTTTGGACTAGAGCTCAATACGAACTATTCAGAAAACAACAAAAACAAATGGAAGAAGAAGATAATTCAATGTTCCAAACTTTTGGGTATATAGTTGTTGATGAAGAAGAAATCAATAACACCATTAGAGATTTTGAGTAAGATTTAAAATTTGATGGACTAAAGGAAAAATTATTAGCGAAGCAAAAAGAAAAATATCTTTTAATATTGGCAAAATCAGGAGCTAAATTGCCACAAGAATTTTACATAGAAGGCTTGAAACAAGATGCAGAGACGAGTAACACTCAAAATATAGATGATCCAAATAACGAAGATATAAAAAAAGAAAGACATGAAGAAACAAGAAAAGAACATGATGACACAAGAGGAGAGCGTAGTGATAGAAGAACTTATGAAGAGACAAGGAGAAACCGTATGGATAATCCTTTGTTAAATCTCACTCAGTAAATGCAAACTCTACAACAACAAATACAAGATATGTAGAATGGAACGAGTTCCAAGAAGTATTCATTGGAAGATATCTGCCCGTATCCTTTTGACAAAAGTTTAAATATGATACCATTTCCACAGCATTGCGAAATCCCTAAATATGATAAATACGATGGGAAATCTGATCCTCAAGATCACATTAGCGAATTTTGTATTCAGTATGGAATTTGTACATGATAAAACTTACCTGATGTGTCTATTCCCTAGGATTTTAAATGAACAATCGATGGAATGGTTCTCAAGATTACCATCTAGAATCAAATCTTTTGAAGAACTCGTGAATAGGTTTATTTCACAATACTCCTACAATGTAAGAAATGAGATAACAATGCTAGATTTATGCAATGTTAAGAAAAAGAATGGTGAATATTTCATGATCTTCTTACAAGGATGGAAATGAATGTTTAATAGGTATCCAAGAGATATACCTGATCAAGAAAAAATGGACATATTCATTGATAATCTTATCAATGAAATGAGTTATCATCTAAAAATGCAATGTCCTCCTTTCACCAAGATGATTGAAAATGGTCTAAAAATAGAAGACGCAATGGTAAAGAAAGGAGATCTAAAGATTTACAATAATTCCTACAATAACAACCACAACAACAACAACAACAATAACAATGAAAAACCCAAATTTTGGCCAAAGAATAGGAATGTCATAAATGGAGGAAATGATGATAATAATGCTACAAAACAAAAACCAATCTTTAATCTGTTGGTTCCCAAAACCACAGATTTGAAATCCTAGAGCTTTGCCAAATCTCTTACTGATTTCTCAATCAGCCTTGGCCAACGAAACAAGAATGGTTGAAGACCAAATTCCTTTGCACTTTAGCCTCCACTAGACCTAGGTGGGTATACCTTAATCTCCAAAGCACAAAGAGACTTCTTTATAGTGAATTTAAACTTGTCAAATTAGCTATTTGCAAGAATGGCAAAATATTTCCTGCAACTATGCTTTATTATGTGCTTTTAACTTTCTTTAATCTGAAAACTTCAATGTAATTAATAGTGAATGAATTCTTATAAAAGAATGTTGCTAGAACCTTAAGAAATTATGAGAAAACAATACTGATAGAAATAAGAAGTATGTTTCCCTAATGAGGACCTTATGCACACCAAATTTACTCATAGAAAAATAACAATAGGCCAATGCCTTATCTGACAATTTACATGTTACTTAATGGACATATATTTGTAATCTTTGGAGACAGTTTGAAAAACTCACAAGTATGTAAGACTATCGCTATAGTGGTTTCAATGTATGTCACTAGAACAACAAAAATAATTCTATTTCCTACATAACAACAAGTGATGGAACACTGCAACAAACCTTATTTATATTTATCTAGAAAATTTTAACTCATCAACATCATATAACATGAAATGATCTAAAGATAAAGATAGCAAATCTTGTATATTACTTTTTGGAATAAAAGGTATACAGAAGCTTCAGACTCACAGGTACTTTATGATATACTTGCTTGCACAAAATGACTTTTCATTTCTATAGACTTGTCTTACATAACACTACTAGTCCCAACAGACAATCTGAAAGATAGAAGTTTTTTCTTCTATTCTATCTCTTATCCCCTTAGAATAAAAATGACTCCCTATATACATGTGACTCAAAAGACACAAATGAAAGGACACACCCTTTCATTAATACAAACTAAAACTAACAAAAACCTAACTAACTCCCTAACTACTATAACCAAAACACATTACAATGACACAGACTAATTCTTCCCATCCAGCCTTTGACCGCACTTCTGGATATGCCAAATATATCCTTCATCTTTATAGGTGCACTTGTTGAAGATGATGTCTCTAACTGCTACTTCCGCTGAAACAAATTTTTCAACCTGTTCCCCTGTTTCATTCATATCCAAAGTATCTACACGGGCAATGCTAAGGGCTGCTCTGAGTAGGGATCTGCAGTCGGAAATCCACTATTTTTTATCCTTTATTACCCTTGTATCATCCACCATACTTGGGAATCCATGATTAACAATCCCCTAACACTCCTCATATTCAATTTTCAACTCTGATGTGAAGCTCTCATGATTGTCTTTATAGCCCGCATCTCATTTTTTACATCTGGTCACCTTATCGGGTATCAAAACAACTCATTTTATGTTTCTCTGATGATCCGATGTCTTCGCCTTCTCATTTGTGTACCCTTTTACTCCTCCGGTCTATCGGCATATGTTTCCTCGATGAGATCTCCTTGTTCGCACCTATCTCTGTTTTCTCATCGGGTATCAGTGTAACAAAAGATGTCTCCTCCCAATGAGGTGATGATATCCTAATGTCTTCATTTTCAATCGATGTAACTCATCCCGATCAAGTCTCCTTCTCCGTGCCCATCTTGTCTTCCTCATCGAGTATTGGCATAACCTAAAACAACTCTCATCGATGGTTTAAGTTACCCTGATGACTTACTATTTTTCTCCTTTTGGTATTGCCTTATCGAAGTAAGACATGTCGATAACACCACCTTCACCACCTAGCCCATCGGGTATCGTGGTAGTGTACGATGACACTTTCCGATGACCCAATGACATTGCCACCATCCACTTCACATTCTCCTTCATCGGTGTAGGTTATACCAATAGCCTCATTGGCTATCAACATAACACTTTTCTCATGCCCCCGATAGTGAATGTTATGCTGATGAAACCCTCCTTTTGAACTTCCTTTTGGTTCTCCTTCAAAGTGGTCGGTCTAAGTCATGCCGATAGGTTCTTTCATTGTTTCGGCTAGTTGGTCTTGTCGGGGTAACTTATGCCAATAACTCAAATTTGATAATTATGCTAATTAAGCTCCTCTTCATATATTGTTTATACTTCCAATCCTCCATGGAAACTTCATATGTGTTAATATGTGATAGAGTCTATCACATAGGCCCAAAGAATGTCCTTATAAGGATCCTAATACTTTCGTGATGAAATTTCCTCATGTAATCCCTATTCAGTGCTAACCCTTAACATGCCCCAGTGGTACTTGTCCAATTTGAAAATAGGTTTCAGTAGGATCTTTCTGGTGATGCAACATATCTCCTACACATGCAATCCAATAATAAATGCTCTTATGATGAAAATATACATATAAAGCATCAAACAAATAGCACAAAATATTTTGCAAAAATAATTGCTAACACTGGCTCTTTTTAGGGACATAGCAAGATCTCAGCTATCTCTGGAAAGCAAACCAAAAATAAATAGAAACAAACAACAAAGGAAAAATACACTACTATAGTACAAGAATTCTCCCTTCTCCTTAAAAGAAAAAGTGCTCGAGATACTGAGCGTGTACTGGAAATTCCTGAATTTAACCCTCAGTGTTCTACAAGAAATATGAATTTTCTCCTCCTTTATCCATGATGATGTATGGTCCTAGCCAAAGTGCTTCAAATTTTCCATGCTTGCCCCTGTCCTAGTCTTTTGCATTCCATTTGGGCACCCACTCTCCTTCTTCAAAAGTCCTATCAGATTCCCTCTTGTCATGTAATACTTTTACCATTTTCTACCTCTGTATATTTTGTTCCTGAGTCTCTCTTCTATACTCATCCAATTCAACCAACTAGACTAGCCTGTCTTCCATGAAATCAACATCTTCTAAATATTCCTCTGAAACAAATTTATACACTAGGAGCAGGTTGTTCAAAGGCAACCTTTCTTCTTTGCCATAAACAAGCTGATAAGGAGCAAACCCTGTGGATTTCTTGATTGTTACCCTATCTGCCCATACTACCAAATTTAACTTTGAATCCCATGCCCTTTTGTTGTTACCCAATATCCTTTTAATGATCTTTAATAATTTTTTGTTACTAGATTATGCTTGTCCATTCCCTTGGGAATGATAAGGTGATGAATATGACAAAGTGATTCAATAAGTTTTACAAAATTCAACAAATTCTTTAGATCTAAAACACATCCCATTATCTACAACAATGTTGTGGGGTACCCCAAATCTTGTCAAGATATTTTCCAAAAGAAACTTTGCTACCACTTTACTTGTAGCCTATCTTGTAGGAATAGCCTCTACCCATTTAGTAAAGTAATCAGTGGTGACCAAAATCCATTTGTGTCCTCCACTAGATTTGTTTACAATTTCTCCTATGAAATCAACACCCCACATCTGAAAAGGTTCTTTAGTTTGCATGGGTCTAAGTGGAAGAGCTCCATCATATTTAAGCTTTCCTGAAATGTTTTGGCAAGCCTCACATTTTCTAATATAAGTATGACAATCCTTAAAGACTTGTAGCCAATAGTAACCGGCATTTAGTATTTTATGGGTAGTAGTTTTTGCTAAAAAATGTCCCCCACATACACCTTCATGCAATTCCCTTAAAACATATTGTGCTTGATAAACATCCAAACAAAATAGGAGGTTACCATCCCTGTTTTTCCAATATAAATCACCTTTAAGCAATACATACCTAGATTCTTGAATCTTAAGTGTTCTTTTCTGACTATCATTTAAATTCTCTGGACACTTCATCTGTTTCAAATAATAGACAATATTCTTGTACCAAGGACACATCTCAATGCTTATTTGAGCCTCCTCTAATTCAACCTGATTTATCTATGTTTCTTCTAAATTTGACTCCGTCATTAGTTTATCCAATCCTTGACCTCTTACCAATTTAGTAATTTGGATGTCAATGTTGAACTCCTAAATTTGATTGATCCATCTACATCTTCTCCCAGTAGTTTCCGTATGCCTAAAAATATCCTTGACTACCACATTAGGAACATAGGAAATGACATTAGCTCCCACTAAATATGGTCTAAAATATTTTACAACTTTTACTAGGGCATATGCTTGTTTCTCATTTATATCATTATTTAAGTAAGAAGTTCATAGTGTTTTGCTAAAAAATGCCTCTGGTTGTTCATGACCTTCATCATTCTTTTGTAACATAACTGCAACAATATTATGAAATGAAACAAAATAAAATACTTGAAAAGGTTTAGAGAAATCAAGAGATTTAAGTGCAGGTGCTTCCTTGATGGCCTTTTTAATGTTCACAAAGGCCTCAATTGCTTCATTAGTCCATTTTATCTCTGCACCCTTTTTCAACATCTTTGCAATGGGTTTTACAATCTCAGAAAAATTTGACACAAATCTTCTAACAAAATTAATTTGTCCAGAGAATGATTGAATAGCTTTGACTGTTTTAGGGATCTGAATTTTGTCAATAGCTGTTATTCTCTCAGGGTCAATCCTTACTCTATCTTTAGATACAATATGACCCAACAATTTGTGTGTGTGAAAAGTGGAATAAGTATCTGCAAGCTGTAAGACACAACACTTCAATTAAGTCATTACATGTATGGTTAGACAGATATAAACATGAATAATAAAACCATAACAAATTGACCAATTGCCTTCTAAAAGATGTGAGTATAGACTTGCTCTCAGATTTGTATAAGCAATACCAGTGACTAGACTACACCAAGACAAAGGATTTAATCTATATGAGCATGATATTAAGATAAATGGATGCAAGATTATTCTAGATGGATGAATAGTAAGCTATATGAATTTGAGAAATCATAATTGAACTAAATATGCAAAAAGCTAAACTAAGATGCAATAATCTCAAAAAACAAAGCACAATATCTTCAATGACTCCAAAGAAAAAAGTGTATAATAACAATAAATCTCTAGGGTGTTTTGAATGAGAGATGAAGGTTGAATTTATAGAGAATCACAAGAGAGACGGTCAAGATCAATTAGCAATCAGCGGTTGAGATTATTCAAGAAAAAGCACAATTTAGGATAATTGAAGTAATTGAGAGATCAGATTCAGTTAACCTTGAGATAGATTCCAATTATAGTTTTATTGAAATGCATTTAGATTATAAGTTTGAGTTTGCATTGGAGATAAAATTCAATTAATTCCATGCACTTGTGATAAAAATAGGTGATTCGATGCATATTCTTTGATTTATTCAAGCAAAGAGTCTTTTCAATGCAACTGAACTTCTTTTCTCAAAAGATTTGAGTTCCAATTTTAGAGAAGATTAATAATTCATTTTAATTGCTTTTCTGATTTCAAGTTATCTCAATTTAGAAGAAGAAATAATATCTCAAGTTTGATTTCTCTTTCAATTCAATTCTTTTATTTTATTTTCAATTTAACTCTTGCTTTGCATATTGATTCCTCTTTTGTAATAAATTAATTCCTTTTTTTAATGATTAATGGCAAATTTATTAATTAATTAAATATGCTAGGATATTCTATAGATTAAATAAAATAATTGATCAAAATGATTTACTTGGAATGATTTAATTAATTTAATTAATATAGAATAATTCACTTGCCATGTGACATTTATTGATTGAAGAATTAATTAATTGTGTGCTCAAAGTTGATTTAATTGCCTTTGGTTAAGACCATGGTGGTGTTGTCGAGATTAGGGGGCCATGGTTTAGGTGATAATTTTTAGGGTATTACATTTGCCCCTCTTTTAATTAATGTGCGAGCAGTGCATTGGTTCAAAGAATATGTTGATGTCTAGGAAATATTAGTTCTGAACTTGATTGATCATGAACCAGTTTAAGAGCTAGGTGTTTTAGCTTATTTTGAAGCAATGAAACTAAACAGAGTTGATAAAAGTGATACCGATCCCGAACTTGATTGAACTAGGACCGATGAAGAGAAAAGATACCGAAGTTGAACCTGATTGATCAAGAAGCAGATCTTATTGATCTAGAACTTGGTTGAACTAGACACAGTGATCGAAGATAAAATCAATCTTGAACTTGATGGATCAAGGCATGATGAGCGAAGATAAATTGTCCAACTTGATTTGAAGCGATGAAACTGAACACCTGCTTAGATTGAGTGTGTGATCAAAGATACTCTTTAAACTTTTGATTGAGATAAAATGAATAATCAGCTTGATGAAAAGTGATGAAACTGATTCAGAAGAAGGCAATATCAGCTTGATTTGAAGCGATGAAACTGATATGCCCCTAGCGATAAGAATTTGTTTGATTTTTTTTTGTTGAAAAGATTTTTGCTCGACTTTTGATGAAGATTTGAAAATTTTCTCGACATTGAAGATGTGAGGTCATGAGGTCATGAGTATGCCCCCTCAGGAGAAAAATCAAAAGATAGCGAGAATACATGATTTTAGGCAATTGTTGGTGATGATAATGACTTGAGCACAAAGATTGAGTCAGAGGATCATGTGAAGATTTAGTGATGATTGATGTGAAATTGAGCACAAAGTAAAGAAAGAATGAGAATGTGATGAAAGCACTAAGTGATCTCAGTTGTGCGAAATTCACTAGAAGAATGATCTCAAATTTTAATTTCGATCCTGAAAATGGAATCAGAACGGGCGAATTAGCTAAGGGTACAATTTTCATGTCAATCGGAGCAAGTTGAAAAATTAAGGTTTTGGCTATATAAGGGGTCCAAGTGTCATTTTCAATTCATTTTAATATCTCCAAGTTTGAAATTTGAAAAGCCCTCTGCGAAGAAAAAATGGTCATTTTGATCCAGGAGCATTGATTTGAGTGCCAGAGATGTCATAATTGACCATGGAACTACAAGCTAGCGGTAAGTGTCAAATTTTAAGCCTTTGCATTTCATCAATTTTGAATTTTGATTGAACTTTTTTCTTTTTCATGTCCTCCAAAACCGTGCAGTGTCATTTTGTCATGCAAGACGATACTGTCTCTCGTATGACAAACTATCCTTTAGTGGTTTGTCATTTAAGGCTATTTGTTTTGTCATCTTGGGTCATCCCACGTCTCATATGAAATGTTTCTTGAGAGACCATATTATCGTGTGAATGTATGTTATGTGTCGTATGAGAGTATTTTGTCATGCTGATTCTATTCCTGACTCGTACGAGTTTCTGCTTAGACTGTGAAATGTCGTATGGAAAACACTGAGCATTTTGAAGGGTCAAAACATGAAAATTTGATATTGCAATTTGCATATTTGGATTTGCGTGATGTTTAACTTGTTTTGTAGCAAAATTTGAATGACTTTCTGATGCTCTATTGTTTGATTCTTGTAGGTTCAATTGCCACATGTCCAGTTTTGGTGTGTCTATCCTCCTACAATGAGGCTAGTTTGTGAGTTATATGATATAGATAGAGCACATATTGATTTGTGTGGCTTTACTCACCTTTTATAGATGTTAGATATCCATGTGAATCATGGGATGCTTATTGCACTTGTTGAGCGGTTCCATTCAGAGAATAACACCTTTCATCTACCAATGGGAGAGATGACTATTACTCTAGAGGATGTTTATAGGATTTTGAGGATTCCATTTGCTAGGGATAAGGTTGACTATGATTCTGCTTAGTGTCCTAGTATCTTAGCCTTGAGATGCATTTTTCATGATGAGGACATCCTTGCGCGGGCTATCAGTTGGGATGATATGATGGCTAGATATAGTGAGCAGTTTTTGGTGGCATGTGTATTGGTAGGATTCATTGGTTGTTTCATTATGCCAGATAGGGGACAGCAAGGCTTCTTATGTGGCTGGGCCAAGATGCTAGAGAGACTATTGATTCATCCTGAGAGATTAGGGTGGGGATCATTTTTGTTAGCCCACATGTATCGTGAGATGCATGAGATTGCATACAAGGATGGGAAGAGCATGGCAACAAGACTGTTGGTTCTATAGATTTGGGAGCATATCCTAGTTTGTAGACCTATTGTGGATGATGCCAGAGATCCACACCAGCCGATCATTTATAAATATTCTAGATACATTACTCAGCCCCATCTAGGAAAGACAAAGTATTAGCAATGATAGCTTGATGATCTGATCCTTTTTATATGGAGACTGTACAGGGGTCTAGAGCTATGGGATGACTAGAGAGCTCAATGGAGAGATATGTTAATGACCCGTCCTCTTATCGGCAGATCTGTGAAGGTTATTGAGCGATTTGTTGTATCTTGGGTTATGAGGTAGTATGGTAAGCCTTAGGGGATTTCACAGGAGTTCATCGCCTACGCCCGTTATGGGGAGGAGGAGAGACAAGGATGGGCTCCTAGGTTGTCATACACGTTGAGAATATAGGTGCTTGCCGGATTGCAATGACTTCGATGGGACTATCTAGAGGATATTGCAAATGCGGGGGTATTGCCCCAGTACAGGGATTGGTTTCAGAGTCATCCCTTTCCTATATTTACGGATCCAGCTGAGCATGCACCTCTCATAGAGGAGGCTGAGGATGAAGACCTTGCACAAGCACAAGTACAGGGACAGGCACAAGGTCGAAGAGCGGCAGTTCCTAGGTGGGTAGGTGGTGATCCTGGTGCGAGTAGTAGCAGAGTACCAGCTGGGGGGAGACAACAATAGAGAGGGGAGGGTGGATCCCTTGGAGCTATTGGTGTGGGGACTAGTGGTGCTAGGACAACGGAGGGTGGAGGAGAGGAGGAGTGAGAAACTCTTAGACAAGTGTGACAATGGAGGGATGAGCAGGGTGAGGAGGGAGGTAGAGATGGAAGTGGAGAGCCTATGAGGGAGCAGGAGGCAGCTGATGTAACATAGTCTATGAGATCAAGATTAGCAGGTTTGCATTCATAGTTGACAGTGGCTCAAACACAGTTTGTAGAGCAAGAATGATAGCTAACAAAGGTCAAAGCTGAACATGATCATCAACTCACTGAGATGAGGGCAGAGAGATCGACAACTAGCTGAGGTCAAGGAAGAGCGAGACGCTCTTCAGTGGGAGGTTTTGCATCAGACCAGTTGGGCGACTTATTATGTTGCATCTTATAGCGTAGCAGTTCCTGTAGCACAGTAGGTTGTCCCATATTCTCAGTATATGGCGCAATCTAAGGGAGCTCAGGTACCTAGGTAGGATGTTGGTCAGCATGCTCCACCTCCTCCACCACCTGGCGATGAGGGAGAGGCAGAGAGCTAGATTTTTTTATAGCTCCTAGATTTTGTTATATACCCCATTTTTTGTAGCCTATACGATTCTTACTCCAATGGGAGATTGTAGATAATAGTTGATATCATTTGTACTCTGAGATATTTATGATGATATATACAAGATCTTTATTTGATTTCATTGTACTTGTGTTGATTGATTATGAGATGTTTTTCTATATGCTTTATTCTATATGTATGCATATTTGTTTAGTATGAATGTATGTAATGCAGATGAATATGGATATTTATTTTTGTTTCTTTTCATATGCAAATAAATGATGAAAATGAGTAACTGGTAATGCACAAAATTTAGTTTTTTTATATGCAATAATGTGAATGCAAATGAATGTGTATAATGAAATGTATGCATCTATATAAGATGTTTATGTATGCAGCTAACATCTCAATATGCAAGTACTCGATCAGAGAAATGATGAAAAAGAGACCACTTAGCTTAGAAATGATGATACTTCAAACTCTCATTCAGAAGATAAAAAGATCATTGTTATCATGTAGAAATCACTCAAAATGCACAAAATGCAGAATGAATGCAACTTAAAACTAGTCACTAGATTTGAAATGCTTAATTTTCATCACTGAGCATTTACAAACATAGAAGGCAGAATAGAGTTCCTTCTTTTCATGTGCAATATTAATTATCTTGTCCGCAATGACCCTTTTTTTGGCCATATCCTTGGATAGATTATGCATGCATCCAGATTGCACATTTAAAGAAATTCCCTCAAAATAGACAAAGAAATGATGCCAACGTCCCTATAGCATACAAATAAGTGGAGTTGAGGTATGTGTGGTGATTTCACCTTGATGTGAAGGCACTTATCATAGACACCCAATGATTAGATGTTTCCAGATCATCGGAATCATTCCTACAAGCAGAAAACAAAGAAAATATTACGCCCCCAATCCTTGCTCCTCTTAGTCAAGATAGACTTCCTAGAGTTACTCAGAGGGAATAATAATCGAAAACCAATATAAAAGAAAACATACAAAGAAAATTTCATGCATATCTCAAACTGTTTAGTGATTGTTTTCAGTAATGTTGTTTTGCTTGTTTACTCAGTGATAAAAATCTTCAGTAGTTAGGAGATGGGTGACTGACTTATATTGGATGACCAGATATCATTAACGGAAAGATGACTTGGTTGATACTACTTAGGACACGTAAAATGCTCAGTTGATTACCCTAATACTAGAACATTGATCGGTTTCAAGCCATGAGGGTTCTAAAAGAACCAGGATGTCACAAAAGCGACAAAAGATATGTACAAGAGAAAGTGTGGATGCAACACTTCAGTATAAGAGATAAGACAAACCTGGATAAAATCCAACTGCCATACTGATCAATGTCATTATTTTGATTTGATGATCATTGATAGGAATGTTTGGTTTCAAAGAGTAAGTACCCCATATAAGATCGATCTATCTAGTTTCAAGTGTACCCTTCCTTGTATAAGACATGTTGATGTTTGATAGAGTTTCATAGATTGATTAACAAGACATGTGATAAGTATGATTGTAGACCTTGAGAGTTTGTATGTGGTTGATTTGGTTTGAAGGATAGTCTATGCTTTCTTGCTTTGTTTTTTATTTTTTTTAATTTTTTTTTATTTTGTGAGTTTTTTATTTTTAGGATTTTTATGGCTATGCCCCCAGTATGAAGACCTATATGACATGATGACCTACAAAATACATGTGGAGACAATGAATTTTTTATATGATCTATGTTAATGCAATATGCATGATGAAGATGCATTTCCTATTAGAACAAGGACGACCATGTTTGTTTAGCACTTTGTAAAACACCAATTGAACTGGAGGTTAAAAAAAATTCATAGATAAGTGGTCAATCGATCCTTAAAGTCCGTTAGAACATCCAAATTAACACACTTAGTGACTAGGATTTACAAATGGAGACACAGAAAATTTCCCCATAGATTCTTGAAACTTTGATCTTCTTTTGCCCATGTGAGTGCAAATGAGTTAATTCCCGCTCTTATGTTTACTAAAGATCCTTAGCATCCTATATGACTAGCTACATGGATTATTCTAACTTCAAAAGAATCCCGAATAGAGCCTTGTTGCCAACAAGATTTAAGAGCTTCGACGAGGTTATAGACTGTAATTTCTTGAGTACTGCTCCATTACCAGTAGGCGTCCATAGCCCTAATGGAGTTACTAGTATTTTTCCATAGTCAAGATTTTTGTCGCACTTGGTATGCTTGATATTTCAATTATATATCATTTCTCTTTTGCCTTAAGATGAAAATTTGGCATAGCACTTTTTTTCTTTTTCTTTTGCCTTGATTTGTAAGTAATGAAACCTACTTGGGTGTGACAGTTACAGTGGCACTGAAGTAGAATTTTAGATTTTTCACTAGTCATATGATCAACTAGGTGTCTAGAATGAATTATATATTTTTTAATGTGTTTGAGATATAGCAATTGACAGATTTTGGGTTAACAAGTGTCAAATAGTGAAATCACTACCCAACCATAAGTAAAGCGTCGTCACAGGGTAATGTTAAAAATGAATGACCTTATGACCTCAAAGACTTCATGTCCGAATATCTAAGAAAGGAGACAACCCTTATTTGCTTTGAATGCAAACAAATGATAAACTTGGACAGTTGCCTTGTTTTATTAATGCTGCTATATGAAAATGCAGAAATCGTATGAATGAGATGCATTTGAAAAAGAAACTATATGTGATGCAGTGCTTTTAAGAAAATGATATGCCATGCAGAAAGAAAATGCTAAACTAACCCAACCCTTAGATATGATTGTTAGGATTGATGATAGTCCCAAAGATACTAAGAGGGGGGGTGAATCAGTATGTAACAGGTTAACAAATTCTTTAACCTTATTAAGTATTTTGCATTCCAAAATAGTGTACCGGTAAACAAGAATAAATGTAGTAAATAAAAACAGTAAAGACAACATAGAAAACACACCATAACACAAGATGTTTAACGAGGAAACCCGGTGTGGGAAAAACCTTAGTGGGATTTGTGACCCACAATATTCACTCACTAGCCAATGAATGGATATTACTTACAAGAGGAGCCTGCACATGTAGGAAGGCCAACTGCCCAGAGCTCATTGCTCAATCAAAAAAGGGAAGTCTCACTAACTTACAAAATGGATTATGAGAATCTAATATAATGTACTGCTACAATTTAGCATCTGCTATGCCAGGTTCAGTACCGGTTTAAGCTCATACAATAACCATAAATCTTATACAAAATCTACCTTAATATTTGCTCATCACTTCTACCATATGTCCATCCATGTTCTATATCAAAATGATTTACAAGATTTCATACATATATGAGTCTTATTACAATATCCCATGTCGGCTTTACAAAAAGATATTTACAATTAAATACAATAAACAAAACTTTATTCCAATCGACTGGAGTGTTAGTATACATTGTTGCCATTGTCAGTGAAGTGTCTGTCGGTGCCAATGCCCGCCGGTGCCAGTACCTAAAGATATCCACAAGGTTGCCGGTAAGTTGCCATCAATGACAACACCATCATTTCTCACTAGAGTGTAGAATGCCAACAATGATATCATTGAAGGTGCATGTTGTTCATAGGGTTAGGGAGTTTTGTGTAGGTAGTTCATTGGTCGAGCATAAAGATGGCTTTCCAAGAAGGACTTAGCTAAGTGTACATGTCTAGCATCTCCAATGTTGATTTCCTTAGTTTTTTTTAATTTTGCGATGAAACTAGGGTAAAGTCTTATGTAAAGGATTGGATAAGGGGTATGGAAGGATGAAAAGGAGGTATTGGATAATGGACCAGATGTTGAAAGTTTGGTGCATGAGTGAATGGAAACGTTTGCGGGATCACCATTGGCACACATCTTGAGGGATGGTGGATTGATGGAAGAAAAGTGGATCTCAGATTTTGAGATTTAGATGGAGGAACAACAAGGAATTTTGGGGCATATAGATCCAAAATGGATGAAGGAGGTGATAGAGAAATAGATTTGGAAAGTTTGGATGGAGGAACAACAATCTTGGCTATTGATTTGGATTTTTCTTTAGACATTTGTGCTTCAAGGAGATGCTTAGGGATCCACATGGTTTTTGATTTTTCATTCTTTTTTAGTTTCTTGGAACACATTGCTTCTACAAGTGCCTTAGGAACCCATATAAATTTTGATTTTGCTTTCTTTTGCTCAATGAGCCTTTGTGTTTTTCTAGATGGATGTAAGGTATGTGAATATGTATGCATTTTTTGATCTTGCACAAGGGATGGAAGAATATAGGGTCCTAAAATGGACGGAAGAGGTGAAGCGGAAGGCATGTACCTAGATTTTGGTTTAGTAGGGATACCACCATCTTGAGGAATTGTAGTACCCCTGCCCTAATCAATTTCTAATCTCGGTTTGACCTTGGTTAGTTTATCATAATATAATGATTATAGTCAGATGTTTTGATTTAGTGCATAGCTATTAATATGGTTTTTTGCACCAATTTGTATGCAGGATAGTAATTCTCCTATTTCATGTTATTATCTCGGGCTAACGCTTTCATTAAGTTTATATATGTATGCATGTATGACTCTTGGTTGCAAGATATTTCAGGTACAGTGCCGCATGAGTGCGAGGTTCGTCTTCAAATTGCAGGTTTGAGTGTACCTCTTTAATCCCTAGAGTTGGATTAGGTGGTCATGCTCAAGTGAGCATCGTCAGTCGTCGTTGGTATTCCCTTTGGTTGGGTTTGTGGGTCGTCTATCCATTTGGCTTCTTGGGTTGCGTGTTTGGTGTGTATGATTAAATGGAGCAATTAGTCCTTAGTATTTTATTTGATCAAATATGTGTTTGTGCATTAAAGATTAATGGACTAGATTAAACAAGATTTCTTTATGTGATTTAATCGTTAATTGAAGTGCTTGATTTAGTTTAGGAGCAAGTTCAATTAAATGGTTAATTTCAATGTAAATTTAATATGCTTATGCTGTTAGAAAAGGAAAGTTTTGAATTTAATTGCAATGGAATTAAGTGTATTCTATTGGCTTTTTAAATTAGAAAGGTTAATTTCAATTAATTGAGAAAATCAATTCTAGATTGGAAAAGCAAGTTAAATTATTGATATAGTTTAAATGAATGATTTTTGTGAATTATTTTAAATAAAAATTTTAATTCCAAAAATAAATTTTTGGTCAAACTTCTCCCATTTAACCTAGACTTTTGAAAAATATTGGGGATTGAATTTTTTGGAGAAAAAAGATATTTTTGGAAAATATATTTTGGATGAAAGATTTGGGGATTTTGGAAGGAGAAGGATTTCTTGAGCTGCAGGTTGGGGCTCTTCATCAGATCCTTTCCAGGAATGCTTATTGAGGTAGGAATTCTGGTTATCAATTAGTTATTGTTTAAATTTTTTTTTTAAAATGGGCTTGGATGTTCTTCATGCTATTTGGTTTTAATTTCTCCATTTATCTTCCCAAGAATAAGTTCCATAGTGAAAACTAGTTAAAGATTGGTTTATTGTTGGATCTTTGTGTGAGAAATGAGCTCCCTTTTGCCCAAAATTTGCTTAATTGGTTGGTTATTCAACAATTTCCTCTATTTTGGAGACTTTTAATATTCTGGAAATTTTTATTTTAAGTCTCATTATGAGACTGTTAAAAAAAAAAAAAAAACAGAAATGGGGTTGTCTTCTGAGAAGAAAAATATTTTTTAAATCAAAATTATATATTATAAAATCGATTTGTTTGCTTAAAAAAACAAAAAAAAATGAATTGAATATATAAAAAAAAATATATTTTGGGGGTTTGGAGAGCGGGGAGCAGAGCTCTACTTGCCTCCTCCCCCTGCGCAGGCCACACCACGGCGGTGGCCGCAAGGAGCGACAACCCCTGCGGTGGCCGCGTAGGCACCGCGGGACCTGCGACCCCTGCGGTTAGGGCCGCCCGTGGCTGGGGTTTGGCCGCCCAACCCCTGTGTAAGGGAGGTGGGCCCAGCCGCCTCGTCGCCCTCCCTTGTTTTTTGTATTTTTTTAAATTATTTTTTTAATTAAAAAATAAATAAATTTATTATTTAAAAAGTATTTTTTTTATTAAATTTTTTTTTAATTATTTATTAATTATTATTAATATATATTTATTAATGAGAATAAATATATATATATAGGTTACTGGTGCTATGGAGGACAATCGACAACTAGGGGTTTGGGCAGATGTCACTTGGGATGATCCGTCGCACACTCCTCAATGGGTTTTTTCCAGAGGTTGTTGGGAGGATAAGGTGCTTCCATCTTCGCAACCAGCTCAACCAGTTCACAGTAAATGGTTTAGGCCTATGTCTACCTACTTTCAGGGGTTTTCTAATCCGCATCGTAATCTTCCTTGCAAGCAATTTTTTAGGGCTAATTACACTTAGCGGTCTGCAAATTATGGGAATCAAGGGCACCATCGTTGGAATCCCGCTTTTCATCGGAGATCTCTTTATGGGAAAAATCATTCATTTGCTCCAGTGGTTGGTTCTCGATGGGTGGATCATGAAGTTAGGGTTTCGGCAAATCCTTCTGGCAAAATGGGTACTGATGTGATGGAAACTAGGGTTTCTGTCTCTGCAACTCCAGTGGTTGGTCAAGTAAGTTCAAATCTTAACAATGCTAGTCCTGAAAAGGATAAGGTATGTCATATTTCTAATCCTCTATCTCATGCTTGGGCTCCCATTCCTTGCATTGATCTCCTTGGTTCTTATGTTGATAAAAAGGCTTATTCCCTTCATTCGAATGCTATTATTGGAGATCTTTGGGGGGATCAGATTTGTTTGTCCAAACTTTTTGCTAAACTATAGAAACGTTGGGTGGACATTCATTATTTTTAGCTCCTCTCATCAAGTTCATTTATTATTGTCTTTGATTCTAATTTGACTCGGGATAGGATTTTGGACTCTCCTCACCACTAGTTTGGGAAACATTTTCTTTCTGTTTCTACCTGTAAGCCTTTCTATGTTCCTGCTTGGTCAAAATGTAATTTTTCTCCCTTTTGGTTTTCTCTTCCTAAGCTCCCCTTTGAGTTCATGGACCCTGATTTTTTGCAACAAATTGGTAACTCATTTGGTGCTTTTGTCACATCCAAGTTGGATTTTGTGGAGGGGGAGGTTCTGGTAAAAATTTGTGTTTTACTTATGCCTGAAACTGTTTATCCCCGTACTTGTAATATCAAGTCTCATGATGGGATTTGGCGTCAAACTATTGAGAAATTGGAGTCTAAGCTTTTAAAATCCCCCCTTATTATAGATGCTCCTTTGTTTATGGACTTTAAGAAAAAACATTAGGTGATGGATTCAATAGATGTGAACCCTAATATTTTAATACAGCCTCAGTAGATCATGACCTCTGTTGGGAAAAATCTGACTAAAGAGGATCAGTTGAATTCTGTTCAGGTTAATGTTTCTCCTTCCATGAACAAAACATTAAAAACTACATAGCCCATCTCTAACTTTTTTAAGAAAGACTCTGAGACTATTTCAAATCTTCTGGATATTGTGGACAATTCAAAAAAAAAATTGTGGCTTCTCCTCTTGACCCAGTAACCTTAGATGCTTCTAAAATGGTTTCTTTTGAAAAGGTTTCTAAAGGAGAGCCTCTGTCTGACTCATCCTTAATTGCTTAGATTAAACTTTTAACCTCTGATTCTTCTCATCAGGGTCCTCAATCATTAGATAAGGAGCCTACTCTAGGTTTTAATGAGTTACCTGAGATAGTTGTGCCTGATTTAGAGCTAGTACAACAGGTGAATGAGCTGTTGGAAAATCATGCCCCCCTTGGTGGGATGGAGGTGACAGATAGAGTTATTTTCTCTATTGATAGTGACTTAGGTCAAATGAAGTCTCTTCCTATTGTTTCAACTTCAAATCCTTTTGACATTTTGGGTCCTAAAGATGAGAAATTGACTGATAAACTGATCTCCCCTTCACATAATGGTAAGGACTTGCCCATTGTTCAATCCTCTTTGGTCTTTTCCCCTCCTTTGGTTCTCCTAGAAGAGGTAGGCCTCCTAAAGTTTCTCGTACTAATCTAGAAGTTGTTGCTGGGATCCAGAAGACTCTATCCCTTTCTCCTGGGATTGATAAGAGGAAGATTTCGCTTTCCTTAGGTAATAGAAAGAAGGATAAGCTTCAATTGTTTAGTCCTCCTGTGACTAGGTCAGGGGCTATCAAAAAGAACCTACAAAAGTGCTTTGGAGACTTTACTAAGTCCCTTGATGTTGAGAAGAGGGGAGTTTCAACCTCCCCTCAAGAGAAATGAAACTTATATCCTGGAATGTTAGAGGCTTAAATGCCCCTAACAAGAGACGCTTGATTAAATCGCAATTGGATTTAATCAAGTGTGATTTGGTTATGCTTCAGGAAATAAAATTATCTGATGAATCTGCTAATGTGCTTTTTACATCTTGGAAAAAATGGAACTTTCTCTCTTGCCCTTCTGATGGTGCTTCTGGAGGGTTAGCTTTATTATGGAATGATTATAATATAGAGGTACAATTGGTCTCTTCGATAGTCCATTGGATGTTGTTCTTGGTTACTAGCAAGGTCTCTAAGGTTAAATTCTGGTTGTTCAATATTTATGCTCCCTTTGGGATTCAGGGTAAAAAGAAATTATGGAGGGATTTGAGTAAGGTGGCTTCTCCTTTGATGCAAGGGTCTCTTGTTGTCTTTGGAGGGAACTTTAATGCAATTTTGGATTCTAGTGAGAAAAGTGGAGGGATTTTTCCAAACAAAAGAATCATGGAGGATTTTGGGAGTTTCATCCTTCATATGGGTCTCTTTGATTGTAAGTCTCAGAATGGGATTTTTACTTAGACAAACATGAGAAGGGATTTCTCACAAATAGCAGAAAGATTAGATCGGTTCCTACTCTCTGTAAATTGGTTGTAGTTAGACCTTGAATTTTCTTCCTCCATCTTGCCTATCTCAGGTTCTGATCATTTTCTGATTTCTCTCTGTATTTTGGAGGATAAGGCTCCCTTTCGGTCTCCTTTTAAGTTTCAACCTATGTGGTTCAGAGATGCCTCCTTTTTACCTCTCCTAAGGAATTGGTGGGAATCTGCTCCCTTCTATGCAGGTTCTCGAATGTTCCAATTTGTTAATAAGATGAAGTTCTTAAAATTGAACATTAAAGAATGGAATAATTTACATTTTAAAAACATTTTTCATGAAAAATAGAGAAGCCAGGATATGATAGAAACTCTTAATAAGCATGTGCTTGATCATGGTATGGTTCCCCTGGTTTTTGATGAGCTAAAATCTTTAAGGATAGAACTTGAAGAAATTCTGGCTAGAGAAGAGATTTTTTGGAGACAGAAATCTCAAGACGTATGGTTGTCTGATGGGGATAGAAATACTAAGTTTTTTCATTCTTCTACTAAATTAAAAAGGAGTAGGAATAGGATCTCTTGTATAAAAGATTCTTCAGGAAAGCTACTTACAGAGCCCGAGGAGATTGCTGCAGAGGCAGTAAGTTTCTTCAAAACTTTGTTATCTTCTGAAGGTAGTAATTTTCAAAATGATTTCATTTCTGGCATTCCATCTCTAGTGTCGCTTGAGGATAACAAAATGTTTATGTCTCCTTTTTCCCTTGAAGAAGTTAGGCTAGTATTTTTTGCTATGCACCCTGATAAGGCCCCAGGTCCGGATGGGTTCACTCCCTTATTTTTTTAGAAGTGTTGGGATTTTGTGGGTAGGGATCTGCTCCTCGCTCTTGAAGAAAGTAAGAGAAATAGATCAATTTTGAAAGAACTTAATACCATGATGGTTTCTCTTATTCCTAAAAAGGAAATTGCTAATTCTTTTGCTGATTTTCATCCTATCGCTCTATGTAATACCTTATATAAGATTTTCACTAAAGCAATATCCATTTGGCTATCCAAAATCCTCCCTAAACTCATTTCGGTAGAACAAGGTGGTTTTGTACCAAATAGGGAGAGACTTGAGGGAGCTATTGTAGCTCATGAAGTTTTACATTCTATCTCCCTTCAGAGATCCCTGACCATGATTTTAAAACTTGACATGGTTAAGGCCTATGATAGAGTAGAATGGAGGGCTTTAGGTCTTGTTTTGGAAAGGTTAGGCTTTTCCAGGGCTTGGATTAAATGGATAATGTCTTGTATTTCATCTGCAAGGTTTTCATTTATAATTAATGGTTCCCCCTATGGTTTTTTTTCCTCCTCTAGAGGTTTAAAACAAGGAGACCCTCTTTCCCCATTTCTGTTTATTCTTTTAGCAGAGTCTTTTAGTTGGGCTATTAAGGCTGCGAAATTGAAAGACCTTTGGCTTGGGGTGAAAATTTCGGGAGTACCAGGATCTATATCACACTGCTTGTTTGTAGATGATACCTTGTTATTTGGTCAAGCCTCTATATAGGAAGCTTTGGTCATAAATGAAGTTATTCAGATTTATGCCTCCTTTGCAGGTCAGAAAATAAACCCTGAGAAGTCAAAAATCTTCTTTCTTCACACCCCACAATTAATCCAAACTAGATTGTTGGCTTTTTGGGGTTTTGATTCTAGCTCACTTCCATGTACTTATCTAGGTATACCCTTCTTTATCAAAAAGGATAATTCTAGCTTTTGGGATAAAATCATTTCGGCCATCTCAAAGAGAATCCTTTCTTGGAATCATAGGTGGTTGAATCTAGCTGGAAAAATTGTTCTCATTAAATCTGTGCTGAATGCAATTCCTATTTATCTTATGTCAGTATTAAGATCTCCAAAGGATGTGTTGGTAAGCTTACAGGATACTCTAAGGTCTTTTCTTTGGAGTAGCAATAAGGATGGGAGGAAAAAACTTGCTCTTGTGGCATGGGATAAAGTTTTCTTACCGAAGGACCTAGGGGGTACTGGTATTAGAAATATGGAAAAACAAAATTTAGCCTTGGGGGCAAAATTGGTTTGGAATTTGTATGAGAAGTCTGATTCTTTATGGACTCAGATTATGTTTGCTAAATATCTTAATAATGGTCCTAGGGAGTGTATTTTCCAGATTTCCAATCTTCCTTCAGGTTCTGCTATGTGGAACTTCATATGTAAATGTAGATCTGTTATTTTGCCGAATCTCTCCTGGGTTGTACATAAAGGCACTAAGATCAGATTTTGGGATGAAAGCTGGAATGGTCACCCTCCATTACGAAGTCTAAGGAATTGGTCCCCCCTGATATCCATTCTTTCTTCCCTTTGGGGCACTTCGGTGGCAGATTACTTTGATATTACTTATAGTGGAAATATGAGATTGGGTAAATGGAAGCCAATTGACTTTTTGGTTATTGATCATGATTTGAAATTGCAGTATACCAAGGTCCTCAGTGAGAGGGTGCTTATCCTTTCTGATGTTGAGGATGAATTGGTTTGGACTAAGAATATTTCTAGTAAATACACGGTGAGGGATGGTTATAATTCCCTCATGAAGGATAATGATCACCCTACTTGGCCGTATAAACTTTTTTGGCATTCAGCCTGTTTGCCAGAAGCTAGTGCTTTTACTTGGCAGGCAGTTCAAGATAGGGTTCTCACAGGCATTAGATTGGATAGGTTGGGTATCACGGTTGCTTTCACATGTGTGTTGTGTAATAAATACCTGGAATCCTCTTCCCATCTCTTTTTACATTGTGACTTTGCATATCAATGTTGGCAGTGGTTGTTTGATAAATTGAATTTGACATTTGTTATGGGAAATGACCTTATGGGAAATGACCTGATTACCTTCTCTAGTTCTTGGCCACTTTTGTTTACTTCATCCTTTTATGCATGTTTATGGATTGTTTCTCCATCTATTGTAATATGGAATATTTGGTTAGAGCGTAATAATAGGATCTTTAGAAATACTAGCTCTTCTCTCCCTGAGGTTCTACTAAAGATTGAATTTTCCACTTCTGAGGTTGCCTTGTCATATATATGTAGGAACTTGGATAATCTCACTTCTTTTTCTCATTGGGATAGTAGGGTGACTAGAGTTTGGAGCATGCTATCTGCTCTTCCTTCCCATGGTTCAATTTTGAGAAAAGGTGTTGTTTTAAATAAAAGAAAGTTGGCATCTTGGAAACCACCTCCTCTTGGTAAGTTCAAATTGAACTTTGATGGTGCCTCTCATGGAAATCCAAGTATAGCTGGGGTAGGTATGGTGATTTTTGACCATCACACTCAGATTGTTCATGCTAGGTGTCATGCAATTGGTATTCAGTCTAATAACTTTGCTGAATTTAAGGCTTTGTCTTTGGGTCTGGAATTGGCTATTTCCCTTGGTATTAAAGACCTCATTATTGAAGGGGACTCATTGGTGATCATTCAGAGTGTGCTAAATAAGAAATCTCATTGTTGGCAATTGCAATATCTTCTTGATCTTATCCTTCAGCAATTGGAATCTTTTGATTCTTTCTTCATTACTCATTGTTACAGAGAAATTAATTAAGTAGCAGATTTTTTAGCTAACCTTGCTATTGATAGTAATGCTATTCTTCGTGATATTAGCCATGTTGACATTCCTGTTCTAGTTTTGGAATTCTTGCAATAATCTTGTGGTCTTTTTGTCCCTGACTTTGGATAAATTTCCTTCTATTGCCAGTCTAGATAGGCATTATTATTGTTTATGTACAGCTGGTAATCTGATTCTGTATGTGAATTATCAGATGCATAGTTTGGCTGCGAGCTATCATAAGCATTAAGGGTGACTATCTTTATTGGCTTTGGTTCATCATATTTATCTTCAAAAAAAAAAAAGCTTCTTGAAAGTGATTTTTCTCTCAGAGCCTTTTTCGAGGTTGCTTTCAAGCAAGGGATTTTGATCACATGTTGTTTTGATTAAAAGTGATGGGCCATGGCTTTCTATGTAATGATTATTGCCGATTTTGTCTATCGGCTTCAAGGGAGATTGTACAATACCTCTCACAGAGGTGACTATGAGGTTTAATTATTATTGGCTTTTTGTGGTTCACTCGCTATACATCTCTTTAAATGATTGTTTGGAAACTTGTTTTTAACACATAAGCGGATCATGCATTATTATAATAAGTGTTTATGCTCAGCTGGTAATCTAACTCTGTATGTAGGTAATTGTTGCCATATACATAGTGTGGTTGCGAGCTGTCATAAGCATTATGGGAGACTATGTTTATTGGTTTTATTTTGTTCTTTTTATCTCCAAAATGCTTTGAGAGTGGCGGCATGCTTTATCATTAGCTTTGCTCTCTCACATGGGATATGGAATACATGTTTTGATTAATTGTGATGTGCCTTGGCTTTCAATATAATGATTACTGTTGTACTATTTATCGGCTTCAGTGGAGATAGTATGGTACTTCTCACAGAGGCGATTATGAGGTTTAATGTTTTTGTGGCTCACCCAAGATGCATTTCCTACAATGATTTTTTGGAGACTTGTTTTTTCTCATGAGCGGATCATTCATTATTATGAAAGGTGGCTACATTATTATAGGCC
Source organism: Cryptomeria japonica (assembly GCF_030272615.1). Classification (NCBI taxonomy): domain Eukaryota; kingdom Viridiplantae; phylum Streptophyta; class Pinopsida; order Cupressales; family Cupressaceae; genus Cryptomeria; species Cryptomeria japonica. The sequence goes on from NC_081415.1 coordinate 332,114,745, forward strand.
TTTGTTTTTATTTGATCGATTGGGATGCATTTCTCGGCTTATTTTTTCTTGGCTCCTCACACGGATGACATTCATTACAGTGTATGGTGGCCAATTAATTTAGTTTTCTTTCGGCTATTTATTTAACTCTACTGCAGAATGTCTTTGTTTTCCTGCATCAACGGTATATGAAGGAATTCTTCTCTCTGAGGGAAAGGTAAATAATCCTCATGTCTTTTATTCTTCTGACTTATCGTGTTATAGTATCTACTCCTGAGGAAAACATTGTTGACAACTATGGTTATGTTTCTAAAAAAGTTTGGGAGAGTTTTTGTTTTGCATAATCTGGAGTTGGAGTCTGAAATTTGCAGGGTGGTGGGTAATCATTGGTTTCTCTCTCCTTCTTTTAGCTCTTTTTTAGAAGTTTTGTCTCATTTTTTTTACTATATGTTATGATCTTGTGTGGGATAAGACTCTGGTCTAGCTTATTGCATCAAAATTTGTGGTTCCTCCAATGCTTGATATGCATCATCTTGGGTCAGCTTTGGATGGTTATATTTTTGATATGGGTACTCTTCCTTATGGGGGCTTTCTTTCTGTTCAAAATCTTTTGGAAGATGGGCACTATGGGCATTTTCTCTCTGAAATTAGAATGGGCTTGATCTGTGACACTATTGATGAAGCTCTAAAATCTGTGGAAAGTTTGTCTGGTTTTATATCTCCCCAGGTTTTGGTCAAAGCACGGGAAGTGTTAGTTGGTCTTCATGCTCTAATTAATTTATGTTTTGCTTCATTTGCGACTCCTCTCCCCATGATCCCTATACAGTCACTGGTTCCTCAGGATTCCCGACCTTCTCCTCCGGAGGAAAGCTCGAGTAATTGGATTTTGGACTAACTGTTCCCACCTTTTGCAGATATCTCATATTTTTTTGCAGGCTGTTTTTGAGATGGATTTTGGATAGTTCTCATTTTCTCAATTCTATGGAGTTGGAGATTTCCGGTCTGTTCCAGTTTCGGTCCTCCTTGATTTCACTTCTTGGTATCTCAGCATGCTCCTCTTCATTTTATATCTTGTTGCTATTATCACTTGATGGGCTTGTGGCTCTTCTTGTTGTAAACTTTTTGGCAATTCAACCCCGCTTTTTGTAACCAATTGAGTTTTTTTAATTAGTTGAGATATATGCCCTATGGGGTCTATGTACACAGGGCATCTATATGGGTATGGGTGAGTTTTTGGGTCATCAGGATCCTCCTATTTTGTAATGGTAGTATAGTTTCTTTCTCAAGGTGACAACCGTAGGTTTTCTTGTGTTCTTTCCTGCCAGTGTGCCTTTTTTTGAACCCGTTGTATAATCTTTTTAAAAATAATATAATAAAGTTTAGTGGCTATGCCACTTTTATTGAAATATATATATATATATATATATATATATATATATATATATATAAATTAATATTTAATTTGTGAGTTGTGCTTCATTAAATTATTAATAATATATATTTTATTAATGAAAATTGATATATATATATATATATATTAATTAATATTTAATTGAATTATTATGCACTATTAATTATTAATTGTGTATATTTTATTAACCGTGGGTTAATACATATATATGAATTAATATTTGATCCTTTTTGGACCTATAATATTAGGGGAGCATCTTTTTGGAAAAAGATGGAATATTATTTATATTGGGAAAATTTTTGAGATAAAGTATACATTATTCAGGAGTATGTATTATTTGAAGATTTGAATGTTATAGGCCATCTGGAAATGTTAGAAATGAATATTTTATCATTGGACATTATGAATTTAAACGATATGCTTTTGGAAATTTAATTAAGTATCATTTGGAAAAAAAATTGTTAAGTTACTAATAACCTCATTTAGTAGAATGAATGGTTTAAATTATATTTTTCTCCTGTTTTGAGAAATAGACAAATGGTACTATTGCAAATTGTGGTATTGTATATTCATTGCAATGATGTTTTCCTGTTAGTGTATTTTGGAAAACTTAGATCATGTAGAAAACTTGATCGACCTTTATTGATTAAATCAATGGGAAAGAAAATTGTCCTTCCTGGTTATTACCTATGCGAGTTTAATTTCTATATTCGCTTTTACTTACGTAATGGCAAGCTTTGATTTGTTTGATTTGACCCTATCGTATGGTGGATTTGGGTACCTGTTTCTATCCTCGGACTCGAGTTGACTGTTATTTTGTTATGGTGTTGTATTGGTCATATCCTTTATGTGGGTGTCGAATGATGATTCGTGGTTGACCATAGTTGGTTAGGTCTCTAGTTAGAGCAGTGTTAGTAAGTGTACCTCTTTTGAGTCATGTTTGACCAAATGGATGTTCCCTCCCTTTTTGAACTCCATTTGCTTGACCATGTGCATTCCTTGGTTTCTGAGGTCGCTTGAGTATAGTCTAGTGTCGTATGGGAAAGTGGCTTTCGATTAGGGGCCGCGCCCAAAGTGGTTGCTAGGTAACCCATCGAAAGTGAGTCTAATAAGTGATAGCCTAATAGTAGATTATAATGTTAATCTCTAAGTAAGATAATTGTGCCTCACACATGGGATGAGTGCTAACACAGACTCGACATGCTGTGAGAAGGCCTGAAATGGCAAACCATCATTCTTATCTTCACGAAAGGATGTGTGGGTCCACATGAGGCTTGGATGGGCCAGAGGTTCAGATTAGGTTGCCAGGGTAACCCAGTGTATGGGGCTAGAACCTATGAAGACCTACCAGGGTAGTCATACTAGGTTGTGTGATGACACTTGTCCCTACGTTCGCTAGTGTGTTGTTGTATTGTTCTAATAGGAGCATGTTTGTGGATTCATCCTATTGTCTATGCCCTTGAGAGTACTTGGTTTCATGTTAGACCTTGGGTGCTGATGACTCCATTTTTTGGATGCTCTAATGGACCTTTGTATTAGCTTTGATTATGTTTAGCTGGATCATTTCCTTTTCAGGGATCATTTATGTATTTATTGACGAATGTGGTCGCTTGTATATTGGTTATATTTCGCCTTGATGGCAAGATTGTAAATTATGAGAACCTCATGTATTCTTAACTTTATTAATTATCATAGGGGTCTTGCAGTTGAGCAGACCCAGAGATGTAGCCCTTTAGGGGTGAACTCTGAGATCATCTTGGTGTTATGTGATGCTTTTGTCCTTATGTTTCATGTTTAGCGTTAGCATGTATGGATGACATTTTGATAGAATGTATAAGTGGATAAGATGAAATTAATTTAAAATGCATGTATGCAGTCCTCTCTTGAATGCAGTAAATTGTATCATGAAAGAATGTAGCTTAGAGAATGGAATGTATTCAGTTGTTGTTAAGGAAATTAAGTATGCATGGAAAGATCTCATAAGTTTATGATAAAATTCTTGTGTGTTAGAATATTAGATGCATGGCTTATATTTTAATGAAAAGCTTGAATGTAAGATGTGAATAGATCTTAATGGATGAACCTTATCTTGTAATCCATATATTTTCATCTTCTGAAAGAAATTATCTTTGTTTAAGAATTATCTCATTATAAGATAATCAGCTTATTGGATTTATTAGTGTGAGTTAGGTTAAATGTGTAATTAAGTAATCACATTGGGAAACTCTTTAGGTGTTAGTTGATGTCTTCCGCTATGTAATCTAAATCTTTGATATCTCATTGTATCTTAATGTTGTGTTTATCTTTAAAAAAAAAATTATTGCACTCTATTCTTGTGTTATGGCTTTATCCCTTCAGGGTTTCCTGGCGGGGCATTACAGGAATGTCCCTGAGGCCATGACCCTTAATATTTTGTTTAACATGGATGTATTATTGCTTGTGAAGGTCTACCCCTTTACGTTTATAAATATTTTGACTTGTAGGATCACGAGAGGCCTTTGTAGGCATGATGGATCCTTGAGGTGAACGTGGAGGATTATGACAAGGAGATGAAGGTATACTTTGATCTTGACATGGAAGAGGACCATTGGATAGAGTATTTGACTTTTCATTTCAAATAGGATCATTTGAAAAGGTAGAAGAGGGATCATGATCTTTCTTAGGAAGTATGATTTTCTCTTGAAATGGAAGGGGGTCATCTTGGAAGAAATGGCAAGGTATAATGGGATCCTCATGGGATTCTAGGGAGGTAAGATCCTTTTCAACCATTGGATGGGATGGCCCTTGAGATAGTTCTTGAGGGTCAACATGAAACAATTCATCATTAGGTTCATTATTTGAGGGATATGGTATGAATTGTTGTTGAGAAGCCTTAGGAGATGGAGGCATCATGGAAGAGATGGAGGCTACATGTAAGCCATTGCTAGACACAGGTTCATAATTTTGATCATGCTTGGAAATAGTTCCTTCTTTTTCTTTAGGTGAGTCATTAGGATCTTCAATTTCAATGACATCATTATCAATGAGATCTTGAATCTTATGTTTTAATTCTAGGCACATTGAAGTCTTATGTTTGTTATGTCTATGATATGCATAGTAATTACTCAAAACTTCACATCCCCATGTGGTCTTTTTAGGAAATATGCTAATATTATGCTCAAGAAGCTCTTTCAAAGTCAACTTAATAGATTACCCCAAACATGTAAACTGTCTATCTAGGGAATATATGTCTTTTTGTCTTGGTGAAGGTGTCTTGTGAGCCTTTTTGAGATTTAGATTTTGATTGTCAATTACTTTTTGTTCCATCTTATGTAATTGTTTTAGTATTTCTTGAAGTCTAGTGTCTTAATATCATGAATTTTCATCTCAAGAGGAGTCATTCAATCTTTTTGTTGGGCTTTAATGTCATATATTTCTCTCTTGAGATCTTCAATTTGTTAAGCCAAGGTAGTCATGGGCTTCTTACTTTTGTCAGAATTTTTAGAAGAGCTTTTGGTTTGAATAGGCATTTATAACTGACGTGACCGATGCTTGTTTGTCATGCAGAAGTCAAGATCAAATTTGGAGCTAGTTGTTTGTTTAACGTATTGATTTAGAGAAGCAACTAAGATGTATTCTAGTTTCAAGAAAGATCTATCATGTGTAAGATGTGATCTAAGTTCCTAGTTTGATTTGAGAGAAGTGACTAAGACGCAATCTAGTTTTAGGAACGATCTACCCTATGGAAGACATTATCTAAGTAACTTAAGTTTGATAAATGGTTGATCAAAAAAATTGTGCAACACAATGGCAGAAGTACACTGTTTAGATTTATTTATGCTTAGGATGATGATAACCATTTTTATGCTCACTATAGACTATTTTTTAGGAAATTTTGACTGTTCTGGACTAAAAAAATCAGAGATTCATACAACAAGGTTTATAAGACCAGACAACAGTCTGATAGCTTCAAGATGATGAAAATAGTATTTCGTACGAGTTGTTGTCTATGTTTGTATGACAGGTGGATATACCTTAGATGAAAAATTGATGAATGTGATGTTTTTTCATATGACACAGGAACAAAGCTCAGACGATACTTCCCTAAGCAGGACGATAGTTTATCTGATTTCGTACGACACATAATTTAGGGTCAGACGACAAGCTGTAAGACTTGATGAAATTTCATACAAAAACAAGTATGTAGTAGGACAATAAATCAGAAGACTCGTATGATAGTTTACTGGACAAGGATGAGATTCTGACAAATAGAGTTTTCAATGGCTGATGATGACCATTTTTGAGATGGACTGAGTTTTTGATAGCTAATGTAGACTAGTTTTTGATACTGACAGAGTTTTGACCACTAAGATAGACTAATTTTTTATATGAACAGAGTTTTGACCACTAAGATAGACTATTTTTTGATACAGACAAAGTTTTGACCACTAAGATAGACTAGTTTTTGATACGGACAGAGTTTTGACCACTGAGTTGTTTATTGTTTTCTCCAGTTTTGGTATTCCAGTTTCAGTTTTAGGGATGAAAACACAGTAAACATGCAATATTTATAATGACTTCAATCACAACACGCTAACCATATGGAAATTGGTGAGAGAAGAAAACCTTTTCTGGTAGACTTAGGTACACACCCAATAGCTAATCGGAATATGGCCACTGAGTCTAATGTAATGGATTCTCAACACCGTATTAGCCAGCTCCAAACGCTAATGGGGGCACAAAATGCTAAGTATCTTGGGAGAGTTACTATCTCTCTTGCATAAAGATTATCCCACCTTTCGAAGGTGAACCGGGTAGCCTCTATCTTATAGTTCTTAGCCAAGAATTTCATTCAAAATTACCCCTTGAAGTCACCCAAGAATGATTGAGGCCTATAGCCCAACAAGGTATCGAAACAAGTTGTAGTCACGTAAACATGATTCAGACGGCGAGGCCCTACAAAATGCTCGATATGAGAGATCTCAAAGAGAAAACTCAAATAATCCCATCCTCTAAGACTTTAATCAACCAGAGGCCTATTTATTATAGTGAGTTAGAATGCTTAGGTCCGGCTGTACTCACTTGGGTCATTCTCATGGGGTGATTACTTTTTCCCACTGTGAGAGGCCTACTAAAGGTACACAAATCTCAAACTTAGAAAAAGCCTCAAGGATCTAGATTTTTTATTGTCTATAGAGATAAGTTCATACTCTCCTACCTCTCAGAATTTTCTTAAAACATGAAAGATAGATTTGTTCATTAACCAGATAGAAATTTAGGTGCCTAAAAATTAATTTAAAGAATACACAATGTTTACTCTAATATCCTTAGGCAACCTACAAAGACAATGAATCAATAGTCATATTGTCTTTGTTTGACAAGCATATTCTTCGACAAGCATTTTGCAAAAAATTGATTAGGTTGTGAAAATTCCTCAGACAAACTAACAACAAGCTAGGGTCAGTGTTAATATGATCAAACTTGAATAAGAAAACCTAAAGAATGAAATTTTCTTTTAACCCAAAAACACAGAATACCATATGATGATTCTCACCGAGTCATATGAGATCGTACGATACCTGCAGTTTGTCGGTCAGGCATATGGGAAATCTCATACAATATTTCACAGTAACTGTATAGACAAAAATCCGAAAAAATAAAAATCTGAAAAATAAGAAAAAAGTTAGTCTTCGAGGCTGAAAGATGTAGTCTTCTGCCCCATGGTGGGCACTAGAAATGTGTGTGTGAAAAGTGGAATAAGTATCTGCAATCTGTAAGACACAACACTTCAATTAAGTCATTACATGTATGGTTAGACAGATATAAGCATGAATAATAAAACCATAAAAAATCGACCAATTGCCTTCTAAAAGATGCGAGTATAGACTTGCTCTCAGATTTGTATAAGCAATACCAGTGACTGGACTACACCAAGATGAAGGATTTAGTCTTGAGCATGATATTAAGCTAAATGGATGCAAGATTATGCTAGATGGATGAATAGTAAGCTATATGAATTTGAGAAATCATAATTGAACTAAATATGCAAAAAGCTAAACTAAGATGCAATAATCTCAAAAAAGCAAGCACAATATCTTCAATGACTCTAGAGAAAAAACTGTATAATAACAATAAATCTCTAGGGTGTTTTGAATGAGAGATGAAGGCTGAATTTATAGATAATCACAAGAGAGACCAATGGTCAAGATCAATTAGCAATGAGCGATTGAGATTATTCAAGGAAAAACACAATTTAGGATAATTGAAGTAATTGAGAGATGAGATTCAGTTAACCTTGAGATAGATTCCAATTATAGTGTGATTGAAATGCATTCATATTATAAGTTTGAGTTTGCATTGGAGATAAAATTCAATTAATTCCATGCACTTGTGATAAAAATAGGTGATTCCATGCATATTCTTTGATTTATTCAAGAAAAGAGTCTTTTCAATGCAACTGAACTTCTTTTCTCAAAAGCTTTGAGTTCCAATTTTAGAGAAGATTAATAATTCATTTTAATTGCTTTTCTGATTTCAAGTTATCTCAATTTAGAAGAAGAAATAATATCTCAAGTTTGATTTCTCTTTCAATTCAATTCTTTTATTTTATTTTCAATGTAACTCTTGCTTTGCATATTGATTCCTCTTTTGTAATAAATTAATTCCTTTTTTTATGATTAATGGTAAATTTATTAATTAATTAAATATGCTAGGATATTTAATTAATTAAATAGGATAATTGATCAAAAAGATTTACTTGGAATGATTTAATTAATTAAATAAATATTTAATTAATATAGAATAATTCACTTGCCATGTGATATTTATTGATTGAAGAATTAATTAATTGTGTGCTCAAAGTTGATTTAATTGCCTTTGGTTAGGACCTTGGTGATGTTGTCGAGATTAGGGGCCCATGGTTTAGGTGACCATTTTTAGGGTATTACACAATTTACCTTCAGTGACTCCAAAATGACACTTTTTTGGATTTAGAGAAATACCATATTCTAGTGCTTTGATGAAAATATTCTCTAGGTCATTACAATGGTTCTCTTCTTTCTTGGAGTATGTTGTCAAATCATCCTGGTATACAACTAAAATGTAATCAATGAGGCCTTCAAAGGCTACATCCATGGCCCTTTGAAAAGTAGCTCCAACATTAGTAAGACTAAATGGCATCCTGGCATACACATATGTGCCCCATGGTGTAGTGAAAGTTGTTTTGTATTTTTCAGATTCCTTAACTTTCACTTGGTTGTAACTAGAGAACCCATCCATCATAGAAAGTAATTCATTCCTTTTTATTTTTTGCAGTAGAGCTTCCATGTTAGGCAGAGCATAATTATCCTTTAAAGATGATATATTTAAATTTCTAAAATCCACACATAATCTGATATCACCATTTTTCTTTCTAACAGGCACCAAATTTGACATCCATGTGGAATGCCTTATAGGCTATATAATCCCTACATTCCTCATCTTCATCAACTCTTCCTTCATTTTAGGAGCCAATGTGGGATTTATAGGCCTTTTCTTTTGCCTAAACGGTTTTGCATCTGATTTTAGTGGATTTCATGTTGGAACAAATCCTCTCTATATGCTTTGAGGTCATCATATGACTAGCGAAAACATGTCTGTATTTTATTAACAGATTGACCAATGCAATCCTAATTTTTGGTGTAAGATTCTTCCCAATGTAAACCTCTCTAGGATTGTTTTCACTTCCCAAGTTTATTTTCTCAACTTCTTCACAACCTCTAGTGTTGGGTTTGAAATTTGTCATATCCTTATTGTCAAACATCCTCTCTAGTTCCACCAACCCTTTTGGAATCTTGTTTGTTTTAAGTTGCTAGATATTTTTTTCCAAATAGGGACTCTTTACCATTCTCCTCTTCCAAGTGTTGGCCCTCATACTGATCTTCACAAAATAAGAACTTTAGAAGATCCCTCTCATCATGAAATATCTACCAGTTTTTTATGTTATTTGGTACTGTAGGTCTAGTTTTTATTTCAACTTGGGTGATGTCATCAAAAGGAATATCATTATGTTTAATTGCTAGGTTAGCCATAAAATTAGCCAAAACATTGTTAGACCTTTCAATCCATGCTATAGAAAATGCATCAAAAAATTCAATTGAGTCCCATACCTCATTCCTATAATTTCTAAGCCTTACATTTTTAGTGGCAAACCTTTCCCTTACTTGAGATACAACTAACTCTGAATCACCATAAACTTTTAGTAATTTAATACCATGTTTACTTTCCATTCTAAGACCTAACAAGAGTGCTTCATACTCAGCAACATTGTTTGTACATTCAAAGGATAACAAGAAAAAAAATTTGAATGATTTCTCCTTAGGAGAAATAAAAACCAATCCAGCTCCATTTCCTTCCTTACTGCAAGCACCATCAAAGTACATTTTCCAAATCTTATCCTCATGTGATTCAACAATATTTTCAAGCTTATTAGTTTTACATTGAATGGGTTTAGAAATACTTACCTGAAAGTTATCTATATATGTTTAGAGAAAACATGTTGTCTCATTTGGATCAACTTCCTCTATCAGGTAGAATGATCTCGACTCTCTATTAATCCTTACGTTTGCCTCTTTTACTAGGATGGTCACATATGAAATATTTGTTGGCATATGATGAACTAGCATGTTGATATGATGATAATGTATGTTGTCATTGATGTCAATAAGTGTAAATGAACCGGTATGCATATTGGAAGAAGTTGGTGAACCGGTATGAAGAGATGCAGTGAACCGGTGTCGGGGTTTCACTGAGTGTGACTACCGGTTGGTAGTCTCATCTCTAGGGTTTTCGGTTTGGAAATATTGCTTGTGTGATGCAACTGATCATATTTTGTGATGAGTTAGCTAAGAGATGAAGATGAGATCATGATTCCACATCAGCTTTGTGAATGTGAAGGATTTGCTTGAGGATCTTGCATGTGAAGATCGACTGCATTAAATGTCTATCTTGGGAATAAACATTCTTCTTAGCGGTATGAGAAGAAAGTGTGATGAGTTACTGATTTCTATGTGCAGTGAAGAATGGATGATGTGGATTGTCTTGTGATCTATTTGAAATTGTATTGCTCTATGCAAATTATTTTGGACAGTCAGGATTGGACCGCTTGTATTGTAAACCTAAAATGCTTAGGGTTTATGCTACTGACCTAATTGTTGTCTATAAGGTCAATGATGTTTGTTATTGTAAGTTGTTGGCAAAAGTTGTGTGTGTATCCAAGTGATGAGATACTTGCCAGACCAGTGAGATAAAACTATAGAGTGTGATTGCAGAGTAGGGGAACTGAAAAGAATATGCCTTAGCATATAGTGTTGTTATCAGATCAAAGCTTTACCTGTTATCTTCTAACCATTTCAGCAGAAGGAAAATCCTTTTTCCAGGTAGCTTTAACAGGATTACTGTAAATCCTCTAACCAGGTGACTCAGGCTCATTGAGTTCTTTAAATCCTCTAGCAAGGTAATCTTTAACAAGGTTTCAACCTTTAACAGGGTATATGGCCATCCCTTAACTAGGTGATCTTTGACAGGATCAGTTCCTAGCAGAACCTTATTGTAAAGTCTTTAACTAGACTAGGCTCCTAACAGAGCAAGCTTCAAAAGAGTTCAAAAACAAGCTTGTGGGTATTCATCCCCATTGTGGTTTTTCCCATTTGGTTTCCATGTGAAAAATCTGTGTGTCATGAGTTGTGCATTTTTCATGTGAGATTAAGTGTTCTTTGTTTAAGTGATTATGCATGCAGAGCTAATGGTTATGGTATTGTTGACACACCACATGCATATGTATATGGGTGAAGTATTTATCAAATATTAAATATATTTGAAGTGTTGAAACTTACTGGCCTATGTTGTCTAAAGTCTTACTATGTTTAACTGGTATTGCCATGGTTAAGTTCAGTGATGAAGACAACCGGTTAGTGTTGTTTTAGCTTGATAAGATTATTGGAAAGTTTTTGTATGTACTGATTCATCCCCCCTCTTAGTACCAGTTAGGGTATCTATTGTTCATCATTATTCATCAATTGGTATCAGAGCAACTCCAGATCCTCGGTGATATAAGCTTAACCGCTTGAGGTAAAAGATCCTGCCTTAATGATGAAGAGGGAAGGTCCTAAGTTCAATAGACATAACTTCAAAATATGGAAGGACAGAATGAAGATCTATATCAAGATTTTGGGTGCTCAACACTGGAGCTATGTTGATAGTGTCAATGTAATTCCCACTGGCACCTTAACCGATGACCAGAAAAGAGAGATTCAAGAAAATGAGCAAGTCATGGAAGCCGTTATTAGTAGTTTGTTTGATATTGAGTTCATTGATGTACATGATAAGGACACTCCTAAAGATGTATGGGACACATTGGAAACTATTTATGGTGGTGATGAGCATGTAAAGCAAGATAAGGAAGAGAGCCTTAGAGGAAATTTTGAAGACATGAGGATGGTTGAAGTTGAGACCATTCATCAATATGGCATAAGAATCAAGACTATTGTTGGAGATATCAAAGGCACTGGTGGAACAATTGATGATGCCACTGTTGTCAGTAAAGTCTTGAGATCATTGTTACCGATCTATACAATCAGAGGTGCTGCTATTTAGGAACTAAGGTCTATTGACAAAACCAAGGTATCCTTAGACTCTATCATTGCAAAATTAACTGCATATGAGTTGAATAGCTATGATGGTAGTGTTCAGAAGAATGAGTCAGCTTTTAGAACATCTGTTGCACCAACAAGAAAAGGAAAAGAAGCAAGTACCAGTTATGAATCCATGCAAAGTAGAGGTATGGATGATGAAGAGATTCTGATGGAGTTTGAAGCTCTTCTTGCTAAGAGACTTCCAAAAGGTAGTGGAAAATACAGAGGTAAGCTTCCTTTAAAATATTTTTCCTGCAATAAGATAGGACATATAGCTGTTAACTATCCTAACAAAGAGAATAAGGATAAACCAGAGAGGTTTAGAAAGTATAAAGGAGGAAATAGAAGAAATTATCTTGTTGCAGTGGATGAAGGTGTTACTAATGAAGAATCTGAGGATGAAGAAAATGAAGACATAGTATTTGTAGTTGTAAAGGAAGAAGTGTCTGACAAGAAAGCCCTTGTCTCTCGCACTGACAACTATAATGAGTGGATAATTGATAGTGGTTGTTCTCACCACATGAATGGTGATAGAAGAAAGTTTTTGTCTCTAGAAGAATATGATGGAGGTGTTGTCAGATTTGGCAACGATGCATCATGTTTGGTGAAAGGTAAAGGATCCATCTCACTAAATGGAAAGAGTAGTGCAGATGATGTCTACTGGGTAGAAGGTCTTAAGCATAACCTGTTGGGTGTTTCTCAGCTAAATGATAAAGGACTCATTCTGGAGTTCAAAGGTGGAGTCTGCAGTATAATTGGAAAAAGTGGTGAACTTATTACCACCGATAAGTAGACCAAAGGTGACCTGTTTCAATTGAATGCCAAGATAAGTCGGTGTCTGATGGTGAAGTTTGATGACAGTTGGATATGGCATAGAAGACTTTGTCATATGAACTTTGATAATATTGTAAAGGCTAGTAAGATCAAGGCAGTAAGAGGATTTCCTTTGCTGAACAAACCAGAGAATTCTTTGTGCAGAGAATGTCAACTTGGGAAGATGTCTTCCTCAACTTTCAAAGGTAAGTCTTTTTCAGCATAAAACTTACTTGATCTTGTGCATACTGATTTGTGTGGTCCTCTGAAAACTAGAAGTATTTAGGGAGATAGGTATTTCATGATTCTTACTAATGACTGCTCAAGAATGATGTGGGTCACATTCTTGAAAGACAAGTTTGAGGCGTTTGGAAAGTTCAAAGCATTTAGAGAATTAGTAGAGAAGGAAAGTGGTCAAAAGATAAAATGCCTAAGAACTGATCAAGGAGGTGAATTCACTTTTGATGAATTCAACAAGTACTGTGAAGAGAACGACATCAAGAGGCAATTGTCTACCCCTAGGACACCACAACAAAATGGCATAGCAGAAAGGAATAATAGGCCTATAGTTGAAGCAGCTAGAACAATGCTGATCCAAAGAAAGGTTTCTCACCCTTTTTGGAGAGAAGCGGTGAGCATTGCAGTCTATACTATAAACTGGGTACTCATCAAGAAAGGTAGAGTTAAAACCCCTTATGAGTATTGGACTGGGAAAACTCCTACTATGAGTTATTTCAAAGTGTTTGGTAGTAAGTGTTACATCAAGAGAGGTGAGCATCTGAGCAAGTTTGATGCTTAAAGTGATGAAGAAATATTTCTGGGATATTCCACTAAGAGAAAAGCTCTGAAGTGCTACAATAATAGAACACATAAAATTGTTGAGAGTATCAATGTCAGGGTTGATGAATCCCCTAAGGAACCTGAGGAAACATGTAGCAAAGAAGTGGAAGATGAACTAGGTATAGCCTTCTGGGAACCAATTAAGAAAGAAACAAGTAAAGATCTCAGTGTTCCTATACTGGTAGAAGCTACAGTAGGAGAAGAAGAAGAGGTAAGTGAAGAAGAAGAGGGAAAACTAGTAGAACAAGAAATAAGTAAATATCTCAGTGTTCCTATATCGGTAGAAGCTGCAATAGGTGAAGAAGAAGAAGTAAATGAAGAAGGCACAGTTGTGAGGAACAAGGCAAGACTTGTATGCAAGGGATATATTTAGGAAGAGGGAGAAGACTATGGAGAAACCTTTGCTCCTGTGGCTAGACTGGAAGGTGTCTGAATTCTACTTGCATTTGTAGAATTCAAGGGATTTAAGGTATATCAGATGGATGTGAAGTCTGCGTTCTTGAATGGAATCCTAGAAGAGGAAGTGTATATTGAGCAACCAGATGGGTTTGCCTTATCAAAAGATAGTAACATGGTGTGTAGATTACACAAATACCTGTATGGATTGAAACAAGCACCTAGGGCATGGTATGAAAGGTTACACTCTCATCTTGTGAAGATTGGATTTCAGAGAACAAGTGAGGATAGCAACATCTACCTAAAATCTGAAGGTGATCAAATTCTGATCTATGAAGTATTTGTAGATGACATAATCTTTGGAAGAGATGATAAAATGAGTCATGCTTTTGCAGATGAAATGAAGAAAGAGTTTGAGATGTCTCTAATTGGAGAGATAGAGTTCTTCATTGGTTTACAGATTCAGCAAATGAAAGAGGGTATCTTTATTACCTAGTCCAAGTATGTCAAAGAGGTATTGAAAACCTTTGGCATGGAGGAAAGTAAACTGATCATTACACAGATGGTGACCAGTTGTAAACTAACTAAGGAAGATGATTCAGCATTGGTGAATGAGAAGGAGTATCGGTCAATGATTGGTAAGCTACACTATGTGGTGCACAACAGACCATATATTGCTCATGCAGTGGGCATAGTAGCTCATTTTCTGAAAAGACCAAGAGAATCCCACTTGGAAGCTGTCAAGTGGATTCTTAGATATCTTAAAGGAATAGTTGACTATGGATTGTGGTATCCATATATTGGTGACTTTAATCTCAAAGTATATACCGATGCCGATTGGGCAGGTAATACGGACGACCGGAAGAGCACAACCGATGGAGCGTTCTTTCTTGGTGGAAGACTAGTCTCATGGACGAGTAAGAAGTAGAGTTGTATTTCTCTGTCTATAGTTGAAGCAAAATATGTGGCAACATTTATGAACTACACTCAAGCAATATGGATGAAACATGTATTGGAAGGTTTCAAAATACCTGTACCTGAACTGGTGAATATATTTTGTGACAACACAAGTGCAATAAATATTTCCAAGAATCCAGTATTACATGATAGAACTAAGCACATTGAGCTTAAGTATCACTTCTTGAGAGAAAAGGTTCAGAATAAAGAGGTTGTACTAGAATATGTTTCCAGTAAGGAGTAGCTAGCAGATATATTCACTAAGCCCTTACCGAAGACTACATTTACCTATTTGAGAGGTGAATTAGGGGTTCTGCCCCTTTATGAAGTAAACTAAAGCTATGTGCTCCACATCAATCAGATACTACAATGTCGAATCTTTCAGGATTGATGTGTTGAAGGATGCTACTCCATAGGGGGAGTAGCATAGTGGAGAATGGAAGCTTGTGCCTCCACTTTGGCATTGTTGTCAAAGGGGGTGAAGATATCTAATGTATGGGGAAGCAGATATCTGATGTTGCAGATTACACTAGTCTATGATGTTTTTAGTTGCAATGCTACACTAAGTATTGCCATCAATGCCAAAGGGGGAGATTGTTGGCACATGATGAACCGACGTGTTGATATGATGATAATGTATGTTGTCATTGATGTCAATAAGTGTAAGTGAACCGGTATGCAAATTGGAAGAAGTTGGTGAACCAGTATGAAGAGATGCAATGAACCGATGTCGGGGTTTCACTGAGTGTGACTACTGGTTGGTAGTCTCAGCTCTAGGGTTTCCGGTTTGGAAATCTTGCTTGTGTGATGCAACCGATGACATTATGTGATGAGTTAGCTAAGAGATGAAGATGAGATCATGATGCCATGTCAGCTTTGTGCACGTGAAGGATTTCCTTGAGGATCTTGCATGTGAAGATTGACTGCATTAAATGTCTACCTTGGGAATGAACATTCTTCTTAGCGGTATGAGAAGAAAGCGTGATGAGTTACTGATTTATATGTGTGGTGAAGAATGGATGATGCAGATTGTCTTGTGATCTGTTTGAAATTGTATTGCTCTATGCAAAGTGTTTTGGATGGTCAAGATTGGACCGCTTGTATTGTAAACCTAAAATGCTTAGGGTTTAGGGTTTGTGCTACCGACCTAATTGTTGTCTATAAGGTCGATGATGTTTGTTATTGTAAGTTGTTGGAAAAATTTGTGTATGTATCTGAGTGATGAGATACTTGCCAGACTAGTGAGAGAAAACTACAGGGTGTGATTGTAGAGTAGAGGAACTGAAAATGATTTGCCTTAGCATATAGTGTTGTTATTAGATCAAATCTTTACCTATTATCTTCTAACCATTTCAACAAAAGGAAAATCCCTTTGTCAGGTACCTTTAATAGGCTTACTGTAAATCCTCTAACCAAGTGACTCAATCTCATTGAGTTCTTTAAATCCTCTAGCAAGGTAACCTTTAATAGGGTATATAGCCATCCCTTAACCGGGTGATCTTTAACAAGATTGGTTCCTAGCAAAACCTTATTGTAATGTCTTTAACCGGACTAGGCTCCTAATAGAGTGAGCTTCAAAAGAGTTCAAAAGAAAGCTTGTGGGTATTCATCCCCACCGTGGTTTTTCCCATTTGGGTTTCCACGTGAAAAATCTGTGTCATGAGTTGTGCATTTTTCATGTGATGATTAAGTGTTCTTTGTTTAAGTGATTATGCATGCAAAGCTAATGGTTATGGTATTGTTGACACACCACATGCATATGTTTATGGGTGAAGTAGTTATCAAATTTTAAATGTATTTAAAGTGTTTAGACTTATTGGCCTATGCTGTCTAAAGTTTAATTGTGTTTAACCAGTATTGCAATGGTTAAGTTCAGTGATGAAGACAACTGGTTAGTGTATTTTTAGCTTGATAAGATTGTTGGAAAGTTTTTGTATGTACTAATTCACCCCCCCTCTCAGTACCAGTTAGGGTATCTGTTGTTCATCATTATTCATCAGATATAGCTGGACATGCCCCCCCACCAAATTTGACCATTGCCTTAACAGTAACATCCCATAATTTGGTGGGACTTGAACAACTGTGATGTTTATTTTATATGACGCATCTGTGTATGCTAGAAATCGAAACTCAACATTCTTCATAATTCCAACAACTAGGACTGATCTATTATCCATAGCATAACATTTCCCATAGGGAGTGTCTACATGTATCCCAAGTTCTTTTATGACATCTTCTGGCATTATATTCATAGCTGCACCTAAATCTATCATACAATTCTTAACCATTTTATTATTAATCAACAAATTTAGATAAAAAGGATCAACCTGGGTGAGATTCTTAGTGATAGAAGTTCCCAAATAGACAACAGGTGGATCTTCAACCTTTGGCTTATGACCCTCTTTATTAACTTCACCAATGTTAGACAAAATCTTGATTGTTTCATGTTTGTAATCAGGAGATTTAATTACTTCAAGCAAGGGCACAAATATTTTCACCTATGAGAAAGCCTGAGACATAAATGATCCACAATTTGAAAGTGGCTTACTAATCTGTTTCCTTTCAACTGGCTTTGTTAATTTAGGAAGTTCTGCTTGTTTCACTTTTTTTGTTGCACTTTGCTTTTCCTTATTAGTGATGGTGTCTTCGTTTCTAGTAGCTTTACAAACCTTTTCAAATATCCCAGATGGATCACCTTGCTCTGGGTTCACTATTATGTTCCTTAGCTGATAATTTCTTTTTGCCTATGCTACTACTGCCACAATATAGGCTTTCTTTTCTTCATCTGTTAAGTTTCTCAAGGAATGCACCGACTCTCCATCATGGAACAATCTCCTCAGGGTTGGGGCATCCACATCATCATCAGTAAAAAGTGTTGTACACTGTGTTGTTGGCTCTCTCTTCTCCATTGTACATCTAATAATTTCTCATCCTCAGATGAATCCTCATCCCTACCCCAAAATGGATCTGATGAAAGTACATTCATTGTAGGCTCATACTCATTCTCATGGTCCTTCTCTTCTACAAAATCTTGAGCAATCATACATTGTTCTGCAACATGGGGTAAATTGCAGACTTCACACCATGTATATTCCTCCACAAAATTGTTTACCTTCTTCAATGGATCAGGAGTTTCTATGCTCATATTTGCATTCACCGGCTTACCATCCTTCCAATTTGTGTTATATGGTGTGTCATGTAATCTTGGTCTATTGTATTTCATTAGCTTATTGCCTCTATATGTGGGTGGCTTCTCATTGTGATTTTGCTTACCCTTCATATCTTTCAGCATGTTCATGATTTGGCTAAAATCATCCTTTTTTATTGCTCTGGGATTATATAATTTTGGATCATCTCTCTTGCAAATTCTCCCAACAACTTTTCTATTATTTTCAATTGTAGTGGTTGTCTTAAATGCTTGTTGCAAGGTGGTAGGTTTGTGAGATAGGATCTCATAGTGAGTCTTGCTATCAAAAGCACTCAAATAAAAATCAATAAAAAATGAATCAATAGGTCTAATATCTCTTGGTATTCTATTAAGCACTTTATTAAACCTCTTATTAAATTCAGAGGCTGATTCATTTTGATTCATCTTAATGCTTTTCAACTCATGAGATGCAAATGAAGTATCATTATGGTCTCCAAATTCTTCCAATAATTATGTCACAGACTCCTGCCAACTACCAATGCATCTATCAAGAAGATTCCTGTACCACTCTCCTGCATCCTCTGTTAGAGACTGAACAAACAATTTCATAAAAACATCTTCATGAGGGATTTCAAATTCTTCAATGGTATTTTTTACATTTATTACATGTTGTTCTGCGGAATTAGTCCGATTTCCTATGAACTTAGGGATGGTTGACCTTAAATCATTTGAAATCTGATTCGGATATCCAACTGTTTATACCTTTCAATAGTCATAGGTGGTCTACCACCATAGTTGTTAGTTTGATAGTTTCTACTTCCTCCATTATTACTATTATTTCCATTGTTGCCTCCACCACCATTTTGATTATTGTTATTTCCATTTCCATTATTTTTATTACCATTGTTGCCATAATTTCCATTATTACCATTGGTACCTCTATTATTACTTACATTGTTGGTCCTATCTATATTATTCCAATTACTAGTAATTCCCCCAATGCTAGTTCTCCTTTCATCATTATGATTATTGCATTGTCTATTATTATACTGGCTTTTATTTTCATGGTAGGGTATATTTTTTCATAATTATTATCCAAAACATTAGACAATGGATTATTATAGACCCTAAATGGTTGTTCCAAGTTTCTCATGTGAGGGGGACTATACCTAGGGGTTGTTAGTCTACTTGCTTCACCTATTCCCTTCTCTTCTTCAACCTTGTTTGACTTAGTGCTTTGAATGGTATCTCTTTTTAATCCGAGTTTTTGCAATACCTGATCTAGTTGTCTCTTAAGAGATTTTTCCATTTTGGATTCATCTCCATTTAAGTCAGCCATTCTAAGAATAATTGCATCCAACAGCCTCTCCTCCTATTCCTCAGGAGTCAAGGTTTCCTCATGGCCACCTTTATTATCTTGTGTATTTAAGTTATAGAAAGGATTTTCCTCCATATTTTCAAATCTATCACTAGATGAAGAACCATTCTCTCTACTAGGAAACTTCTTATAACCCCCAAATGTCATATTTGGTGTTGATTTATTTTCTTTGTTTCTTCTCTTTGGACTCAATTGAACAAGATTATCTTGTCCCTTGTGCAAAGACCTTCACCCCTGCATTAATCTTATTGACAGATTACTAGGGGTTTCTCTTACTTTCTCAAAATACCAATTATTACTCATATATTAAATGTAGAGTTGCCACCTCCTAAGAGGACTAATACTTTTATTAATCTTCTAGGCTCCTTCCTCCAATAGAGTCTGGAACAAAACCACAATAAATTCTAAATATTTCCTATGACAACTCCTCAGCAGAGTCGCTGTTAGGCCCAATATGGAAAGCTAATGTACTGAGAGGGGAGGGGTGAATCAGTACTCCAAAACTTTTCTTCAACAATAACTTTACTGTTATGCATAAACCAAGTAGTACAGTAACATAATATAAAGCTAAAACAAATAGATAACAATCATACATGATTCACTCCATAACACATATATTTTGGTTACGCAAAAACTCTTGTTTAGAGAGAAAAACTGTGGTGGGGATGGCACCCACAACTTCACTACTGCAATAATAAAGAGTGCTCAGTTAGAGCTACATGTTTAGCTATTTCTGATAGCTTACCCTGATAGGAGTATCAAGATCTATTAGATCTACCTTGCTAAAGGATTTTACAACACTTTATCTAAATGTTGCACCTGGTTAGAGGCTTTACAATTTATAGACTTGTTTAGAGTCTTTTACCCTGTTAAAGGTTTCTCTTACAACTTCAAAATATTACAATAAAATCATTACAAATATCTGCAACTTTACATCTAGAATGTTATAGCAGATTCTATGTGCTCAGAATAAATTACCTTGCTTATAGCATACCTCGGTAACCCATATAGTAACTCGGTAAACCCTTCTGTTTACTCTATTCTTTGACTGTTCTCTGAAAACCTTCTCGGTGACCTTTGTGTCTCTGTAACAGTCTTCTTACACTCATGCACACACACTTTTTTTAATTCTTAACTCATGCTGTATAAATAGATCTCTTATAACGGTGATCCATTCATTGCTTTGAT
This sequence comes from Cryptomeria japonica, assembly GCF_030272615.1. Classification (NCBI taxonomy): domain Eukaryota; kingdom Viridiplantae; phylum Streptophyta; class Pinopsida; order Cupressales; family Cupressaceae; genus Cryptomeria; species Cryptomeria japonica. Next base: position 332,135,504 of record NC_081415.1, read on the forward strand.
CTTACAAATATGATTTATCGAATGAATAACCATGGAAATTATTTCATTGGTTAGATGACCTCAAAATCATACACAATCTTTAAGTGCAATTTCCAATGTGATAACACTTAGATGTGCCTCGAACTTGTAACACATCTTCATATGCATGTCTAGGTTTAATGAATTTGGTAACATGTTTTACTCGATGTGTCATCTTTGCTGCTCAGTAGACATGAAATGATACTTAGTAGATAGCTCGGTGTATACTATGTTTTGAGACTTACTTTCTTCTGTAACCGACTAGACTGTGCATACCGACTGAATATCTCGGTAGAGATAACTAACTAGAGTATATAGTATAACTTTGACATAAAACTAATGGCAACTTGATAAGTAGTAACAATCTCCCCTTTTGACATTAGTTGAGATGTTTGACAAAAACTACTTTCAAAGTTATAACTCAAAAATCTATATACTTGCAAAATTTGACTATGTTGACAGTATATACAATAGTCAATAATATAATATATCCAGATATACTCCCCTTATCGATATATTGTACAAAACTTCTGATTTTGCATGTTTGTTGATCTGTTCTATGTGCTTTGCTTACTGTTCTGTTTACTTCTTGGTTCACTGCTCTTGGATACTCTGCTTGCTCTGCTCGGTATACTCCCCCTGTATACTATACTCATGTTGTTTGATTTGATACTTTGATGCTTTGAATACTACACTCCCCCAATACTGTATCAAATACTGTATCACTCCCCCTAGTATTGTAACATATTACTCCCCCTTTTTGACAAACATCAAAACTTAATTACCATTCGGGGGTGGTAACTGGTCAAAAATGGATTTGTACTTGGTCCGGGCATCAGTGAGAGCGACAGAGAGGGCATTCTTTACACTGTCCATTAAAGAATTATGTGCTTGAATATCAACCAATAATGTTATTAAGCCATCTAGAGTGCTTCCCTCTTGTGTAGTAGATAAGGAGGTGGCTCGGTTGATCTGTTCTTGGACAGATGAAAGATGAGGAAGGAATAATGTCTGAAGTGTTATTATGTCTATCCGGATCTTGTGTTCTTCATTTCTTAGGTCCAATTGTTGAGCCATGAGCTGTTGTAGCTTTGTAAAAAAAATCTGAACTGAATTTGGCTCTATGGTCGACTTGCTTGAGAGATTGGTGATCTCTTTCTCAATTACCTCTGTTTTATTCTTAATGTCTTTAATGAATAAAGAAAATGTGCAGAGTTTCTGAAATAAATAAAGAATATGCTTGAGTTGAGGAGTCAACTTAGCAATAAATTTGACAAATTTAACTTTGCCAATAGCTATAGCTTTCTGTACCTCTTCTATCATTTTTGTAGTGAGCCCTTTGTCTTTTAGCTTTCTCAAATACTCCGATGCATCTACTCCAGATGCCTCTATCTTTGTTAGGAGTTCATCCAGTTGAATGTGGATGGCTGCATCTGTTGATACTATAACTTCAAGTAGCATATCTATTAAGAGTGCCTTTACCTTTTGAAGTACCTTATTTTTCTTTTGAATGGCCATTTGCTTCTCTTGTTCGGCCTTTGCTTTGCATAGTTCACCGAAATCAATGAGTGCTTGCCCTTTTAATTTTGATATGTCTACATTGGGCAACACTATTGGTTTTGACAAATCAACTTTAAAACTATGCTTTTTCATCTTCTTTTCTTTACCTTTCACTGATGGAACTAAGACAAGGGCTTGTGAGGCTTGATGACCCTCGGTAGGTTGCTTGGTAGAGGCAACACTTTGATTGGTTTCTTTAGCCTCTGTAGATTCCTTTGGTGTCTCCGTACTCGGTGTCTCAGTTTCAACATTTGTAGTGCTAGAAGGTACTTGAGATGTATGTTCTTGAGTACTACCTTCTCTTGTTGTAGACTTGTGACCTTCGGTGCCTTGCTTTGTGTCATGAGGGGTTTTGGTTGAGACAGGTTGTTTGATCGGTGGATAAGGTTGAACTTGTTCCAAGACTGATTCACTAGATACAAGTTTTGCATATGCATTGCCTTCTATCATTTCCTATTATGGTGCCTTTGTATCCATGACATCTTCATCTTTTTGAATGGTGTCAGCAGGGTCTTTCTCGGTAACATCAGGATCTTACTTGGTGACATCAACAATTTTAACTGTAGCTTGCTCATCGGCATCCTTGAATTTAAAGATTTCCTACCACTTTTCTTTTGTCTCATTTTCCACTTCAATATACAACCCATTCATCAGTTTTAAGGCTCTCTGCTTGACAAGAAACTTTGAATTGTAGGTTGTCAGATGTTCCTTTATTTCAGCTACTGACATGTCAGGAAATAGATGAACCAGACTCCTTTCTCTAATCTGTTTCTCCGAGTCCATTGCATACTTCCACCTATTATCAATATGCAAGTAAAGTTCATTCGGAAGTGACTTAGCTAGTTCCAATGGAGCTAACCGGAAGTTTACAAGTGTGTAGATGACAACTTCTTCAATTTGTCTCTTCTCATCATTATTTCTGGTTTCATACTTGACATATCCAAATGATCCAAATCCTCCATATTCTTTCAGATTAGCACAAAAGTTTTCAACACTATGTATATTTACCTTCTTGCTCTTGACAATCTGGAATTTACTTGCATCCTCTAATTCGGTATCACTAGACTCTTTTGCCAAAATAAGTCTCCAAGTAGATTTCTTGTATGTCTTTGTTACCTTGGGAGTACTAACACTTTTTGTTTTCTTACTCGGTGAGGCTGCAGATGCTCTTGTGTTAGGTCGCTTTGGAGGTGGAGTTGGTGAGGCCTTTCATGTGTCCTATTTCTTTCTCTTCAACACTTTTCCCTTATGCAATTCAGTGCTTAGTGTTATTGCTGCCTCTTGGGCTTCAGATTCCTCTTCAGTAATGGTAATGGTGCCTTTGACAGGTGTAGAGGAAGAGTCTTCTCCGAATTTCTCTGACAATGCCTTTATCATTTTTGTTGCCTTTCTTGTTGCATGCCTCGGTAATGTAAGAAATGCATCAATTTTCTATTGTGTGATGTCAAAGTCAATCTCGTAACCCATCAGTGACAAAGATTGAGTCCTCGGTTCCACAACATTCACATAACAGTAATTGGTGTCAACTTCAAAACATATATCATTTTTGTATTTCTCCACTAGCTGGGGTGGAATCCTATATCTGTTATGCATTTTCTCCTGAAATTTACTAAAGTAATAATCCATAATATCATTGAAATTATCTCCTAACTTCTTGATGAAGTCATTAATCTGATGGGTGATTGGTCGGTGTAGTTCCCAAACAACTTTACCGACTGATGGAAAGAATTTTTCAAAATAGAAAAACATGCATACCAGTAATGATCCAAACTTTAGAGTATTAGCCAAGTTGTTCTTCTTCGGCTTCCTGATGGTGTTCAGATTTTCAAATAGGTTCTTCAGCAACACCTCACATAGATCAATTTTCATTCCCTTTTTTCACAATTTTGTAGGCTAGGTCTACTGCTGCACAGGGTACACTATTTTCCCTTGCCGATTGGAAGAAACAGTAGCCCATTACTCTTTTGGAAAATTTTAGGTCTTCATCTGTGACATTATTCAGTTTCAATCCTCTACAATCAGATTCTACTTCGGTTAAATTGATCAATTCCTTCTGTGATATCATCTTTTGGGCTCAGGCATGATCATAAATGGGGTAACCGGTAATCAGATGAATGATTTCCTTGGTAATCTTAAATGGTTGATCTTCTAGCCACATGAAATCATCATGAACTCTGCTTAGAACAAACTTAACCCACTGGGGTTTGAACACTCGGGGATAGGTTAGGGCTTCAGTTAATCCCTTGATCTTGATGTGTTCATACTTGCTATTCAATTTAACATCTGTGCATAGCTCATCATAGGTGTCTCTGATTTCAACATGACCGAGTTCTTCAACAAGACATTTGGTGAAGAATCTCACATCCTCGACTAACAACACTCTGTCTGGGATGAGTGAAAAAGTGGTTTTGTCATCCGGTTCAGAAGCAACTTTGGGAGTCAAAGAGTATTTTAGTGAGGGCTTCTCTACATTCTTGACAACTCTGGGATCTTGGATCTTGGGCGCCATTGTAGATTTTAGATAAAAGCTAACAAAGGATCCTTAGGGTTTCAGGATTTTCAAACGATTGATGCTTTATACTTAGCAGATAATGGCAACTAGATACGATCGGTAAATCAGCTTAACAATGCGTTGAGATTGATGTAAATACCTTGAATTTGCTTTGTAGGAGGTTTTGATCACCTTGGATTCGCTTTGCTCTGCTCTCTTGAAAACTTGGTAAGTTGAAAATGACCACGAAAATGCTTTTAAGTACACAATATGCCTTATTGGGCTCTATGTGGGTTAGGTCAAAAACATTAATTGCACTCGATTCCTCTTTAATCGATTTACTCTCCTTTTTCCATTTTAACCGAGTAACCAAACTTCCTTCATTTACCGACTAGACAGGTTTCCTGTATAGTGCTTCAAAAGACTTTGATATAATTTCAAACTTACTATTACATCTTAATTATGTAGATTTGAATTAAGTACATGATAAAATAGGAACTACTAAGATTTAACCTTGAGAGAATGCAGTCCCTTCATACCTTTATCGATTAATTTGGAATAGGTGCATCTAACTCGGTAGGTAAGGTGCTTTCTTCATTTGACACAATTTCCTTCTTTTTCCAAATCATCTTTAATTTGTCTTTTATTTCTTCATTGTCTTTTCTAGGTTGATCTCTGCAATCTCCAACTAAGAGTCCAACTTTGTGACAAAGAAAACATGCCATACCAGGATTTCTCCATGATCTTTGGTTGTTCATTCCAAACCTTATAAAGCAGTTGGCACTTATATGTCCATATCTTCCACAACATTCATGCCATATCCTTGTATTGTAATCCCATGGTACTGCAAAATATTGTCGGTAAGGATGTGTGTGAGTTTGGTAGCCTCTAGCATTTTCTCGGTGTGCAGACCACATATAGTTCTTTTGCTTAAGCCAACACTTCTCAGTACTATGTCCATATCCATTGCAGTTTTTACAAAACCCTTTGAATTTTGCCTTCTGATAATTGTTAACAGACTTTTTCCTACATTGATTAGATATGTGACCATATTTATTGTAATTGTAACAATAACCTTTGGACTTAGTGACATCCAGTTGCTTACCTTTTCTGATTTGACACATGTTGGCAGTGTGACCTTGATTTCCATAGTAGCTGCAAATAGGATTCTTTCTTTTGATGTTATTCTTGTTTCCAGCTTGCTTTGATGATTCTCCTCTCTCGGTAGTATAAATTCCCTTCTCGGTAGAGTCTTTTCCTTTCTAACCGAGTCCTGCATCCTTGCTGGGTCTTCTTGTATTCAGTTGCTCATCCAACATCTTTGATGCTTCATAACTCTTCTTGAGTGTTTCTTTGGATTTCTTCTCTGATTCAAGTTTATCAGTCAACCTTGATACTTCAAGTTTCAATGCTTGATTCTCATCATCTTCAGAATTGCTTCATGATGTGCATAACCTAGTTGATCTGACAGGTTTTGTTGAATTTGAGTTAACCTTGTGATTTCATCATTCTTATCAGTTACTAAGACTTCAAGTTGTTGTTTCTCTCTTTCTAGATCTCTTACTTTATCCTTGGTTGTCCTCAATGCATCAATATTTTCAGTCATTTGTGTGCTGAAATGTTCATGTTCTCTTTTCATTGCTTTTACTTGATCAGCCAGTGCTTTGTTCTTTTCTTTCAATACTCCAATCATTTCTTCAGTTTCTTCAGATATACTATTCTCAGATGATGTCTCAATTTGTTCTACTAACTCTTGAGAGTCTTGCAAATAATCAGATAATCTTCTTCTTACTTTCAGAGATTTTTGCATTTGTCTTTGCATGTCTGCAATCACTTGATTAGCATGATCTAGTTCTTCTTGCAGATACACAATCCTCCAAGATTGTTTATAGCCTTCCATTGATAAGATCTTTCTCTTTAGGCAGTTAAACCCTTTTCCAAGATTCAAGCTCTAATACCAATTGTTAGGCCCAATATGGAAAGCTAATGTACCGAGAGGGGAGGGGTGAATCAGTACTCCAAAACTTTTCCTCAACAATAACTTTACTGTTATGCATAAACTGAATAGTGCAGTAACATAATATAAAGCTACAACAAATAGATAACAATCATACATGATTCACTCCATAACACATATATTTTGGTTACGCAGAAACTCTTGGTTAGAGAGAAAAACTGCGGTGGGGATGGCACCCACAACTTCACTACTGCAATAATAAAGAGTGCTTGGTTAGAGCTACATGTTTAGCTATTTCTGATAGCTTACCCTGTTAGGAGTATCAAGATCTATTAGATCTACCTTGCTAAAGGATTTTACAACACTTCATCTAAATGCTGCACCTGGTTAGAGGCTTTACAATTTATAGACTTGATTAGAGTCTTTTACCCCGTTAAAGCTTTCTCTTACAACTTCAAAATATTACAATAAAATCATTACAAATATCTGTAACTTTACATCTGGAATGTTATAGTAGATTCTATGTGCTCAGAATAAGTTACCTTGCTTATAGCATACCTCAATAACCCATATAGTAACTCGATAAACCCTTCTATTTAGGGTGAACTCACAATACTGGTTCCCACGTTTTGACCAACTTTGACACTTAGATGAACATTTTGCAAAAACCCTTCACTTTCTGACACCTATAACTTTTAAAACGTTAAGAATTTGAAGATGATGTAAACTAGTGATTTGTAACATCCTTTTTGTAGATTCTAAATATATTTTTTTCAAATTTTTTTGAATAAAATTTTATTGATTTTTCCATCTCCCTCAAAAATAGTTTTTTACAGGAAACAACATTTTTTAAGAGTGATGTGAATCCCGAAACGTATAAATTTTTTTCTGTAAATGATAAAAACTTATCTCTTTTAAATTTTGGTTTTTAACATCAATACCCAGGGCATGCAGTTGGTTTGATAGTGATATGTTGAATATTTTTTATTTTATTAAGTTTTGAAGTCCGACTAATTATAATTTAGATATAGGTGTACGTTTGAATACATAACTTGCTCTATATATATCAAAATTAAGTTTTATTTTTTTTGTTAGAAAGAAGACATCAATACCTAGGGCATAGATATTTTTCAGAATTTTTTAGAATTACTTTGCTATTTTTCCCAATGCATTGAACAAAGAAGTTCATGTTCGGTTAAAAACCTACATTCATAAAAAATAAAATAAAAATATATTAATAAACTTAAATATATTAAAAATTATACTATTTGGAAAGCTTATAATAAGGACTAAATCCTCAAGAAAACAAAACTTCTAAATGAATTTGTTTGACCCCTCAAAAGCTAATGTAAAATTGGTTTTTTATCAGTATTTGATAGATGCAAAGGAGACTCCATTGCAAGTATGATTTAGAAGTAGAGAGGTTCTATCCAAGAAATTTTGATCTAATAGCCTTTGATCTAACTCTCTTCAATTAATTACTTCAAATGGGACCTCTTAAAGCTTAAATAATTATATTTTCCAAAAAATGTATGATTTCAGCAAAAATCAAGATGTACCAAAAAGTGGGAACCAACTTTGTGAGTTCACCCTTTACTCTGTTCTTCGACTGTTCTCTGAAAACCTTCTCAGTGACCTTTGTGTCTCTGTAACAGTCTTCTTACACTCATGCACACACACTTTTTTTAATTCTTAACTCATGTTGTATGAATAGATCTCTTATAATAGTAATCCATTCATTGCTTCGATCTTACAAATATGATTTATCGAATGAATAACCATGCAAATTATTTCATTGGTTAGATGACCTCAAAATCATACACAATCGTTAAGTGCAATTTCCAATGTGATAACGGTTAGATGTGCCTCAATCTTGTAACACGTTTTCATATGCATGTCCAGGTTCAATGAATCTAGTAACACGTTTCACTCGGTGTATATAAACTCGGTGTGTCATCTTTGCTGCTCGGTAGACATGAAATGATACTCGGTAGACAGCTCGGTGTATACTACGTTTTGAGACTTACTTTCTGTAACCGACTAGACTATGCATACCGACTAGAGTATATAGTATAACTTTGACATAAAACTAATGGCAACTTGATAAGTAGTAACAGTCACCAATCTGTTGTTTCCCAAAACCACAGATTGGAAATCCTAGAGCTTTTCCAAATCTCTTACAAATTTCTCAATCAGCCTTGGCCAACGAAACAGGAATGGTCAAAGACCAAATTCCTCTACACTTTAGGCTCCACTAGACCTAGGTGGGTATCCTTAATCTTCAAAGCACAAAGAGACTTCTTTATAGTGAATTTAAACTTGTCAAATTAGTTGTTTGCAAGAATGGCAAAATGTTTCCTACAAATATGCTTTAGTATGTGCTTTTAACTTGCTTTAATCTAAAAACTTGAATGTAATTAATAATGAATGAATTCTTATAAAAGAATGTTGTTGGAACCTTAAGAAATTATGAGAAAACAATACTCATATAAATAAGAAGTATGTTTCCCTAATGAGGACCTTATGCACACCAAATTTACTCACAAAAAACTAACAATATACCAGTGCCTTATCTGAAAATGTATATGTTACTTAATGGACAGGTATTTGTAATCTTTGGAGATAGTTTGAAAAACTCACAAGTATGTAAGACTATCGTTGCAGTGATTTTAATGTATGTCACTAGAACAACAAAAAGAATTGTGTTTCCTACATAACAACAAGTGATGGAACACTGCAACAAACCTTATTTAGATTTATCCAAAGAATTTTAACTCATCAACATCATATAACATGAAATGATCTAAAGATAAAGATAGCAAATCTTGTATATTAATTTTTGGAATAAAAGGTATACAGAAGCTTCAAACTCACACGTACTTTATGATATACTTACTTGCACAAAATGAATTTTCATTTCTACAGACCTATCTTACATAACACTACTAGTCCCAACAGACAATTTGAAAGATAGAAGTTTTTTCTTATGTTCTGTCTCTTATCCCCTTAGAATAAAAATGACTCCCTATATACATGTGACTCAAAAGACACAAATCAAAGGACATGCCCTTTCATTAGTACAAACTAAAACTAACAAAAACCTAACTAACTCCCTAACTACTGTAGCCAAAACACATTACAATGACACAAACTAATTCTTCCCATCTAGCCTTTGACCACACTTCTAGATATGCCGACGATATCCTTCATCTTTATAGGTGCAAGTGTTGAAGATGATTTCTCTAACTGCTAATTCTGCTGAAACAAAATTTTCAACCCGTTCCCCTGTTTCATTCATATCCAAAGTATCCACATGGGAAATGCTAAGGGCTGCACTGAGTAGGGATCTGCAGTCAAAAATCCACTAGTTTTTATCCTTTATTACCCTTGTATCATCCACCATACTTGGGAATCCATGATTAACAATCCTTTGACACTCCTCATATTCAATTTTCAACTCTGAGGTGAATATCTCATGAATGTCTTCGTAGCCCGCATCTCATTTGTTACATCGGGTCACCTTATCGGGTATTGGAACAACTCATTTTATGTTTCTCCTATGACCCGATGTCATCGCCTTCGCATTTGTGTACCCTTTTACTCCTCTGTTCTATCGACAAATGTTTCCCTGATGAGATCTCCTTTTTTGCACCTATCTCTGCTTTCGCATCAGGTATCAGTGTAACAAAATATGTCTCCTCCTGATGAGGTGATGATATCTCAATGACTTCATCTTCAATTGGTGTAAGTCATCCCAATCAAGTCTCCTTCTACGTGCCTGGCTTGTCTTCCTCGTCCTATATCGGCATAACCTAAAACAGCTCTCACGGATGGTTTAAGATACCCTGATGACTTATTATTTTTCTCCTTTTGGTATCGCCTTATCGAAGTAAGACATGCCCATAACATCACCTTCACCACCTATCCCATCGGGTATCAGGGTAGTGTACGATGACACTTTCTGATGACCCAATGACATTGTCATTGTCCACTTTGCATTCTCCTTCATTGGTGTAGGTTATACTGATAGCCTCATCGGCTATCGATATAACACTTTTCTCATGACCCCGATAATGAATGGTATACTAATGAAACCCTCCTTTTGAACTTCCTTTTGTTTCTCCTTCGGAGTGGTCACTCTGAGTCATGCCGATAGGTTCTTTCATTGTTTCGGCTAGTCAGTCTTGTTGGTGTAACTATAACTCAAATTTGATAATAATGCTAATTAAGCTCCTCTTCATATATTTTTTATACTTCCAATCCTCCATGGAAACTTCATATGTGCTAATAAGTGATAGATTCTATCACATAGGCCCAAAGAATGTCCTTATAAGGATCCCAATACTGTCATGATGAAATTTCCTCATGTAGTCCTTATTCAGTGCCAACCCTTAACATGCCCCAGCGGTAGTTGTCCAATTTGAAAAAAGGTTTCAATAGGATCTTTCTGATGATGCAACATATCTCCTACATATGCAACCCAACAATAAATTCTCTTATGATGAAAACATACATATAAAGAATCAAACAAATAGCACAAAATAATTTGCAAAAATATGTTCTAACATAATCTATCAAGTCAAATCCCAAACAATAACAATCAAGAGAATAGTAAATCCAAGTCTTTCTTCTCCAATCTTCACAAGAAATTCACAAACATTGGAGAACCCTTGGAATCAACTTTGAAAACTCTTCTTGGGAATAAACCAATTACTTTACCAGAAGCAAGAAATTATGAACCACAAGTCAAACATAATTGGCAGAACGACAATCATTTTTGCAATTACCATCAAAACAAAGGACAACAAACTAATGATTGTCAGAGATTGAAGCACCTTATCCAAGATTTAATCTATAATGGAAATATCACAATGGATAGTCATAGACAAACGAACCACATCTAGTCTTCAAAACTCTGCTTCCAAACTATGAAGAAGGTGAACAATCTAAATCAAAAGATGACAAAGGCAAAGCTAAAGTGAACTACACTTATATATATGATGATGTGGTAAATGTCATCATTGTTAAAGATAACACATCTTTAGAACCATTCAATGTCATTACGAGAAGCAAAGAAAAGGTTACATTTCTGGGTATAAGAAATGAATCAACATCCACTTCATGAAAATATCACTTAGTGGAACAATTGCAAAGAATACCCACTCAAATATCAATTTTAGAACTTCTCAAATTTTCACCTATGCATAAGGAAATTTTGGAAAATCCTTTAACGGAAACAACAGTTTCAAAAGACCTGGATGTAGATCACTTCCAAAACATGGTGGGACACCTTATAGCCCCTCATTGCTTATCATTTTCTGAAAATGATGATACATCCTTGCAACATCCTCACAATGTTCCCTTACATGTTGAAGTCACCATTCACAAAACTCGTGTCAAACGCGTACTCATAGATGGTGGAGTTGGCTTAAACATTTATGCATAAAGTTTAATAAAGCCTTTGGGATATTCATAAAATGCAGTAGATCCACAGAAGAAAATAACCATTAAGGCTTATGATGAAGAAGATTGTTCTTCTAAGGAACTGTGGTGTTACCAATCAAAATAGGACCTGTGGAAAGGAATACATTATGCCAGGTTTTAGATTTGAATCTCTCTTATAACATTCTTCTAGGAAGACCATGGATTCACAACATGAAAGAAGTTCCTTCTACATATCACCAATGTGTAAAATTTCCTCATGAGGGACAAAAGGTCACTATAATTGCAAACTCCAACCAATATTGCAATAATCTAAAGTCAACACAAGATACAAGAGTTCCACATAACAAAGAATCAGTCTATCCAACCAAAGAAATTCAAGAAAAGTTATGGGAAACCTTTGAGAAAAAGCTAAAATCAAATGATGAAGGAATGGGAAAATATTATTTACATGGCTTTCCACTTTCACCTAAATCATATGGAACTACAAACGTCCAACCACGGATCTCAGAAAAATCAAAAGAAATGTTTAATAGAGTATTTGTTAGAGATGGAACACTTGCAGAAGAAACTGAAGACAAGGACATTCATGGTTGGTTGTACAAAGATGAAAATGAAACTATAGCAATAGCTTCAAAAGTCAATATTCCCATAGAGCAATATGGCAATGGTTATAAGATCATGCAAAAAATGGGATATGAAGGAAAAGGACCAATTGCTAAATGACACGAAGGTATTTCAGAACCTATTTGTCCTCACTCGCAATCTAAAGAAGATAAATCAGGACTTGGATATCCAAAATCAAATCAAAAGCAACATAATTTTCAACAGCCAAAGTGGAGAAAGAAATTAGTCCCTAAAGAAGAACCATGGCAAGAAAAGCTACACCAAGCAGTAGGAATAGTAGCAAATAAACAAAAACAAGAAGAATATGAGAAACAATAGGAAGAAATTGCAATCAAAAGAGAAGAATAATCTTGTTCAAGGAATACAAGCAAGTGCTAAATCTAAGCAATATATTCCAGAACTAGTGAAAGAAGAGATGGCCGAAATCAGAGAGCTATTTGCACCATACAATATTCTTGTATGGTATAGTGCTGTAATCCTAGACAACGGTTTAGAGATAGATTCAAATGACTATGGATGGGGTCTAGATCTATCATCTAGTGTATCAAGTGAAGAAAAGAATATAGAGCAAGCAACTATCAAAAATACAAACTTGTCTTTTACAAAACAAAAGATAGAGTTAGAAAGAAGATAAGAAGAACTCAGAATCCAGAGAAAAGAGGCATATACAAGACATCAAAAGAAAGAGGATTAAAAAGAACAAGAAGTAACACCCTAAGAAACACAAACAATTATTGATCAAGTATCAAGAAATATCAGATTTCTATCAAAAGATGAGCAAGACGTACCAAGATATGGAAGAAACATGGAAGAAATAATAGATAGTCAAGCAAGATTGACTATTAGTCTAGAAGAAGTTGAGTTTGAGAGAAGACATAAGATAGAAAAATAATCCTCTATATCATGTACACAAGTATGTCAACTTCAAAATACAAATGAATCTATTGAAATTAATCAAGAAGGAACTTGCAATGTTAAAGATGTGTGTGTTGATATAATCCATTCGTTTGAGGGACAAACATCAGATGAAGAGTCACTTGAGTGTGAACCACAAAATACCAATATTGGTTTTGTTAGGACTAATTGGAGAGCACTTGGGAGAGACTATCCTCAAGAGCGTTCTATCTATGACATTACCTACTCTACACCAAATTATGACTATTATGTCATGAACCTTTAACCACCTAGCAATTATGATGACTATGACTTACCCCTTCTTCATCCAAAACTAATTGACTTAGATAACCAAGAAAACCTTGAATTGGATGTCTTTTATAATGACCATGACTTAGTTGTGTATCTTAATGATGTCAAACCCATAACACCTAAGATATTTTCCATTGCAAAATCAAGTAAATTTTCTTGCAGTCATGAGAATGCCAAACTTTCCAGTCGCAAAATTAAAATAAAACACGGAAAAATACCTAGTGCTGAAAACCATATCATGGCAACACTAGATCAATCAAGAGGAAAAATAAATGACATATATGACGGTGAAAACTTCTTTGAGGTGCCAGAAGATGGAAAATTTGACATCCTCCCTGCATATTTTCAGGAGAGATCTGCTATTCTAAGAGATCCAAGAGAAGCAATAAACATTAGCACACTAAAGGATCCCAAGATACTTCATCCTATTGCATCATTATCAGATGAAGAAAGGAAAGAATACATATAATTCTTCAGACAAAGATAGATAATTTTTTCTTAGTCCTATGTAGACATGTCAAAACTTGATCCCAATCTTATCATGCATCATCTCGATGTGGATCTATAAGAAAAACTAGTTAAACAAAAGCTAAGGAAGATGCATCCAAACATCGCTCTTCTTGTAAAAGTTGAGCTAAAGAAACTATTGGATGTGGGTTTCATAAGACTTGTTGCCTATCTTGAATGGGTTTCAAGAATTGTGCCTGTGTCAAAGCCACATAAAAGCATAAGAGTCTGCACTGATTTCAGAGATTTGAACAAGGCATGTCCCAAAGATGATTTCCCACTACCCAACATTGATATAATTGTAGACTTATCAGCAAGACATGAGATGTTTTCATTAATGGATGGGTTCTCAGGATATAATCAAATAAGAATTGCCCCTGAAGATCAAGAAAAGACAACATCCACTTGTGCATGGGTTACTTACTGCTGGAATGTTATGTCATTTGGGCTTAAGAATGAAGAGCAACTTATCAAAGAGCCATGACAACAATTTTTTATGATATGATGCATACATTTATGGAAGATTATGTAGATGATATACTTGCAAAATCTTATACAAGAAAGGAACATTTGAACATCTTGGGAAAGATCTTTGATAGGCTTGAGCGATATTAGTTAAGATTAAATCTAAAGAAATGTGCATTCGGAGTAACCTCTGGAAAACATATTGGGTACATTATATTAGCTCATGGAATTGAAGTAGATCCAGAAAAGGTCAAACCTATCATGGAAATGGAGTCACCTAGGAACATAAGTCAATTGCATTCTCTACAAGGGATATTTCAATCAATCACAAGATTCATCTCTCAATTAGCAGATAGATGTCATCCATTCACTCATCTTTTACATAAGAACGGTCCATTTAAATGGGATTAGAAGTGTGAAGCAGCTTTTATGCAAATCAAAGAATATCTCATGAATCCTCCAGTACTTGTATCACCAATCAAAGGGAAACAATTATTTCTTTATATCTCAACAACAAATGTATCATGAGGAGATATTTTAGCACATCATGATGAAGAAGGTAGAGAAATAGAAGTCTATTACATAAGAAGAACACTTGTCGGCTATGAATTGAACTATACATAAGTAGAGAAGACATTCCTAGAAGTTGTATTTGCAACTCAAAAATTGTGATATTATATGTTGACTCATTCTATGGAAATGATAGCAAAAATAGATCCACTAAAGTATTTTCTAAGCAATTCAACTTTGATAGGCAGATTGGCAAAATGGGTTATGGTACTAAGTGAGTTTGATATGGAATATGTTGATCGAAAAGCTATCAAAAGATAGGTCATTGCTGATCAATTAGTTGAAGCACCTTTACAAGATGACATGCCATTGCACATTGAATTTCCTGATGCAAACATTCTGACAATAAGTACAAAATTTTGGGAGTTGTACTTTGATGGTTCCTATACACAATATGGACTAGGCACAGGAATTTTGTTCATCATACCTCAGGGACACATAATTCCAAAATTATATAGACTAAGGCTTCCATGCATAAACAATACTGCAGAATATGAAGCATTGACTATTGGGCTCAAAATGGATATTGAATGGAATACCAAGGAATTACATGTCTATGGTGATTCACAACTTATCGTCAACAAAATTAATGATGATTATCAAACTAAGGATGACAAGCTCATGCCCTACAAATAGTTGGTAGAAGATTTTAAAGAGCAATTTGAAGAAGTATCATTTACTTAGATCCCAAGAAATGAGAATAAAGAAGTAGATGCAATGGCTACAATAGCATCTCTCTTGCAGAATCGGGAGAATCAACAACATTACGAATTCCTAGTCGAAGATACTTAACCCCTACCATTCAATCCCAGCATACCTACATGATTTGCCAGATATCTGGAACCAATCAATCCTTATATGGCTAGAGTTATCAATACTTAAAAGAGAATATCCTTCCTCTTGAGCTATCTCGCAATCAGAGAAGAAATTTTATCTGTCAATCATCCCACTATACTATTATTACTGATACCTTATATAGGAGAGGTATAGATATAACTTTATTGAGATGTCTCAAACAAGAAGAATCTGAGAAAGTTCTTAACAAAGTTCATGCAGGTATTTGTGGCACACACTTGAGTGGATTAACACTGGCTAAGAAACTTCTTCGTATGGATTACTATTGGCCTACTATGGAGAGAGATTCATTCAAATATTCCAAGAAATGAAAACAATGCCAGATCCATGGGAATCTCATCCATGCATCAGCACAAGAATTGCATCCTATGGCAGGATCATGGCCATTTTCTCAATGGGGCCTTGATTTGGTAGGTAAGATAAATCCTTCATCCTCTAATGGACATAAGTTCATTCTCACTACTACTGAATATTTCACTAAATGGATTGAACCAATACCTTTGAGGAAATTGATAGGAAAATAAATATCATCATTCATCTTGAATTATGTAAGCTGTCGCTATGGAGTTCCTATGACCATTATCACTGGTAATGGACGACCATATAAGAATCAAGATGTGAAGGAACTATGTGAGTGATTCCATATCCAACATAGGTTTTCTACACCATATTATCCACAAGGAAATGGTCAAGTTGAGGTATCAAACAAGACTATCTTGAAAATCTTGAAGAAAACAGTCAATGAAGCTGGAAAAGACTGGCACATTCAGTTAAATCATGCTCTTTGGGCATACTGAACCAGCATCCACACACCAATGGGTGCAACTCCATATTACTTAGTCTATGGATCAAAATCCATATTACCAGTAGAAGTAGAGATACCTTCTCTATGAGTATCCTTGAAAGGTCTAATACAAGAAGAAGAAGAACGAGTCTCTAGACTTCAAGAACTTGAGTTGATTTAGGAATGTCGTCAAAATGCAATAGATCATTTGAATGCGTATCAATAGAGAATGACAAGAATTTATAATCATAGAGTCAAGCCACACATTTTTTAGATTAGAGATATAGTTCTAAGGGAGAATCCAAGAAATCAGCAAGATCAAGAAAAGAAAGGTAAATTTGAACCAAATTGGTTAGGTCCTTTTATCATAGTAGCAACATATGGATCAAGAGAATACAAGTTATCTACTCCTGAAGGTGATTGGTTTGATGAACCTATCAATTCCATCCATCTCAAGAAATTCTATGCTTGAGATATAAAGTCCTAGAAAAAATCAATAAAAAAACATATAAAGTCCTGAAGAAATTAGTAAAAACCAGAAAATCCCTAAAAAGCATTAAATAGTGAAAAACAGAGAAAGAAATCAAAATATGAAAAGAAATGCAATAAATTTAGATAGTGGAAACCTAGTAAATAGGCGCTTTCTAAAAAAGTGAGTCCTTCCATCTATGAGATTGCTTTGCGCACCTATCCACTTCGTCCTAATTGCATCTACCACTTCCATCTATCTTAACCTATCCATTTCATCTTTCGCATCCAATGCTCTAAACCACTAGCAGGAAATATGCAACTTACCAACACTTATCAATTGTTTGACATACTTGGCATAGTCATTGTCTTAGATTTTATCAGAATTAATCAATCTGCATTATATCCCACCATGGTTTGGATCTTGATCAATTCATACATCCATAATAAAGTTTTGTTTCCACTGGCGGCAAAATCCTAAATCCTTTTGCTAAGGTGATCTTTTGAATCTTTGAAAATCCAAAACATTTAGAAAACTTAGAAAAACCAAAAACACCTAGGGTTTTGAAACAAATAACGAGAAACAAAGAAATGAAGATCAAGGCTTTTTATAACAACTGAATCATGAAACTCAGAAAACAAAGATTCAACTAGAAAGTAATAAAGGATTATCAATTATAATTCATAAAGATGATTGTATCAGTTAATGACCATGAGAACATGTGAATGACATATAAGATTCAGTATTTATATCTTGATTTTATTGCTAATCATGTACTCTATGCGACTCAAGGAT
Organism: Cryptomeria japonica; assembly: GCF_030272615.1. NCBI lineage: Eukaryota > Viridiplantae > Streptophyta > Pinopsida > Cupressales > Cupressaceae > Cryptomeria > Cryptomeria japonica. Next base: position 332,153,250 of record NC_081415.1, read on the forward strand.
GTCCATGAATAGAGAAGCTATGATGGGGCATGATTATTTTCTTTGATTGTTGTCTGTGGTTTATCTCTTATTAAGGTATGTACTTGTCTAAGGAAATGTTCAACAAATGATCAAGGAGGATTTTATGAGTCATGCATGAAAGGGGATAATCCTATTGGTATTTTGATGATGTTTAGTTGTGATTGTCATTGATGGACACACACCTATTTGATGTATGAGTTATTCTCAACTGGTAGTTGGAACTGGTATTGTATGTCATTAAATGTATAGTCTTTGTTTATTGAAGACTATCAATTTTTTGGAAAAGATGCTTACCGGTCAAAGCATGACCAAAGATCCCAAGCGGTATGAAGACCTCAAGCGGAACGAAGACCCTGAGCGACAATTAATCTTTTGATTGGAACACTATGTTCCAGTTTTCCAATCTTCATTTGTTAACCAGTAATCGGTATATTGTGTTAAACTGGTATAATTGTAATGTGTGATGAGTTATCATCCACTGACACTTTGGTGGTGTTTCTGTGCCATGTTACCAAATGTGTCTAGATGCACTGTACCTAGGAAATTATAGTCTAATCTTATTGGACTGACATGAAATTAGGTTCCTATATGAGGACATCATGTCTAGGGTTTTAAAGTTGTTGATGTGTGCGAGTGTTGGAGAGAAGATTGGGTATGAGTGAGAAAAGGTATCTCATGATAGAGATTGAGAGTGCAAAATATAGAAGACTGAAGTAATGTTGGAATGCATTAACAAGGGAGCTGTCAAGGATCTAATCAAGCATTTTGTGCTACTGTCTAGATAATTCACTTGTTGATTACTAATATCTTCGACAAGTCTGAAACCCTTAATCGGGTAGGCCCAGCCAAGCCTATTGTAAATCCTCTAACAAGGTGGTTCACAGTTGTGGACCTGAAATCCTCTAGCAGGGTATTCTTTAACAGGACTTATCTCCTAACAGAGATCTGGATTCCTAACAGGATCTATTCTGGTGAAGAATGTTGTAAGGCCTTAACCTGTCTGACCTTAACCAGTCTGGTTACTATTCTATAGATAGTTGACTTGTGAGTTTTACTCACCATGGTTTTTTCCATTTGGGTTTCCACATCAAAACATCTTGTGTTATGGTGATTGTGCTTCTGTGGGTGAATTCTTTATTTGCTATTTGTCTTGTTTGTGTTTTAATCAGTTTATTGTTTAATCTGCTACATCGATCTGCAGTTAAACTGCTTAAGAGTTTGTTTAAGTATTTGGGTATACTAATACACCCCCCCCTCTTAGTATTCATCAAATCCTTGTCTGTTCTACAAGAAATACTCAAGTCAACTTGATTAATTATATCAAGTTTCTTGTATAAAATTTCTATATCAAAATCCATGTAAGAAATACTCAGGTCAGCTTGAATCATTATGTCAAGTTGCTTGTATTTTCTTACAATATTTTAAAGCTTAATGATGAAATCAATCACTGTTAAAAGACAACATATGAAGAATGAAAGTACCATTTTAGTTAGATCATTTTTTGATTATCTCATTATTCATCTGCATTATAAGCATTCATTATCAGTTGCATTATAAGCATTTCATTTTATTCAGAGATCAATGGTCATAAATAAAGATTGAGTATACTTGGACACACAAAAACAATTTGCATTTGGTCATTGTAGGTGCATTCATCTTTAGAATCATTTAAATTATCATCATTCATTTCATTTAGTTGCATTTCAATCATTGCATTAGTTTCCATTCCCTTAAAGGCATTTCATAATCATGTAGTATATCATCATTTTTATTTGCGTTAGGATCATTATCATTGTAGTTATTTTTATCCATTAAGGTCATTTAGTTGCATTTTTGCATTTAGATTCATTCAACATAATCATTATAAGCATTGCAAATAAGAATAAACAAAAATTCATATCGATCATTTGCATTTCAAAATTATTATATACATACACATAAAAAATTAAATAAAATCAACATTAATAAGCATTCCCATATAGATCATTGCATTTGCATCATTTAAGTTAGTAATCATTTTCATTTGCATCCATGATCATCAAAATAAATAAAAAACTCAAAAGCATTTTTCATTGCATCATCATATAGAACATCATCATCATAAAAATAAAAGGAAAGAAAATATCATCATCCATATAATCAATGCATATAGATCATCATCATATAGAGTAACATGCATAATAAAAGATCATCATATAGAGTCCATTTCTGCATATAGATCATCATAAAACAATAAAAAGTCCAAGTATACAATGATATCAGAACAATAATACAAGTGCCTCATTAATATAAATCAATTCAAGGGTGTCCTCTGCCACTACCACCTAAATCTGTCTACCTCTATGGCTGTGGGTGAGAAGATCCTCCATATTCCTATCCCGCACGATCAACACTCCTCTGAGGAGGTCCCATGACTCCACCATTGCTAGTATATATCCTCACAGTAGTATGATAGCTAGCTGCCCTCTGGCTCTCTATGACTAAATCCTCATATAATTATCACCAATGTGTTGTCTTCTTCCCAACTCGAAATAGTGTTTTGATGGTATCAGCTAAGAGAGTGCCAGATCCAACCTACTGAATGTGATTATGAAGACTCTAAGTATCCTATTGTCTCCTAGCAGCCTTGTCTCTCTCTATCATGAGTGTTTGCACCTGTGCTCTAAGTGTTCATATTATGGATGTGTTGCATTAGTAATTTTGTCATTGATGTCAACACTTATCCTTCTAGAGATCTTTGGTTATGTTGAACTGGCACATTGTGTTCACTGGCAATTTCAGTGACTTATGCACAATCACCGGTGTATTGTCCATCGATAGGTTGTATTGCTCATCGGCACTGAGGATGAATTGTTATCATCTAGAGATCACTTGATTATGTTAAAGACATGGTTTGGATACTTGGTTTTGGTATTTTGGTTAATGGTCTAATCGGGTTGACATATTTGTTGTTACCGGCAGATTGGTCAAGGTTATGGACTGGTATGCATTATCTATTCCAGATCAGCACGACACGTTATGGAGATGATTTATTGATTGGATATTGTTGTAAATGTATTGGGCTGACATGATGCATCACATCTAGACTTATTTTTAATTGATTTAATTGTAATACTCTTAGTGATCTGACCTACATATTTGGTCTTAGGTTTTGTATATATGTAAGATCTCATTTGAGATGAGATAGGATAGGATATGGTATGTAAGATTATGGTAATGTAACATGATATGTGCAAATATTGAAGATCATATGAGAAGACCATAAGAAAAAGTTCAAGGAAGGTTTGAAGGTGTTTGTCAGAGCTTAACTAGTACTGAATCAAGCATTGGAGATGCTATTTTGAGCGGTACATTATTCTAGGATTTAACCATCCTAGTGTAGTCATTGCGACTCCCATTTGAGCAGTGTGCTCTAGGTGGTTGTCCTTTCTACATATGAAGACCCCATTTGTATACACATACTATTTGTAGTAGTATCATCTAGTTGTGGGTAAGGTTTCCCACCGTGGTTTTTCCCCTCACAAGGTTTCCATGTCAAAATCTTTGTGTTATGTGTTGTGGATGTTGTTTCTCTTTCTGTTTCATGCATTAAGTTTCACCGGTATTGATATTAGCTATTAATCTATTAATTGACATTAATTTTGGTTTATTGGTATTAAGTATTAAGTTGAAGTAAGTTATATTTGAGTTGAAATTAATTGATAACTGATTCACCCCCCTCTTAGTTTCCTTCTAGGTCCTAACAATTGGTATCAGAGCTAAGTCCTCTTTTTGCAGAAGCCTAACAACTTGAGGAGATCTTATGGCAACTAACATTTTCAGGAAGGACAACCCAAAACTTGATGGAACTAACTATGGTATATGGAAGATCAGAATGGAGACACATCTGAATTGCATTGGAAGAGACATATGGGAAGTTACAAAAAGTGGCTATGTTGGTCCTACTCAAAATCAACCTAATCCACCTACATTGGACAAGGATCAGGAGAATGATTGCAAAGAAAGAGAAGCACTTTTGAGCACATTATCAGATCAAAAAATCATGGGATTATTTGACCAATCTATTGCTAAAGCTATTTGGGATAAATTGGAGATATTGAATGAAGGAGATACCATTGTCAAAATTGCAAAATTGGAATGTTTCCGGGTCAGGTATGAAAATTTGAAAATGGAAGAAAATGAAAGAATTTCTGCTTTTATGGAAAGAGTTAATGAAATTGTTTTAGGAATACAATGTTGTGGAGGATCCTTAAGTGAAGATGAAAGTGTTTCTAAATTTTTAAGAGCTTTTCCACTAGCATACAAAATGAAAGTAACTGCTATTAATGAGTTGAGAACAATGCCTAATACATCAGTATCTAGAGATACCTTGGTTGGAAAACTTTCAACATTTGAGCTTGAGGAATTTGGTCCTATTGCTACTATTAAGATAGATTTAGCCTTTAGAGAATCATCATCTGCAACATCATCATCATCATCTAACAAATCTGATTGGAAAGCACTTTATGCAAAAGAACTTGAAGATATCAAAAGGGAAAATAAAGAACTGGAAGAACTTGAAGCACTATTTGCAAGGAAAATGCCTAAAGGTCCAGTTAGAAGTAAGTATGAAGGTAAAGCACTGTTTAAATGTTTTAATTACAATAAAGTTGGTCATATGGCATCTAGATGTCCTGATAGACATGCAAGATTGAGAGAGGAAGCTAAAAGGACATATAAGCCTAACCCTGAATATCAGAGATACAAATTTAAGAAGAATAGAGATAAATATTGTTACTATGTTGATGAAGGAGTTACTGATGATTCTGATGAAGAACCGACAAACAATGGAAGGGATTTTGTTGCAATAAAAGAAGATCAGCTAGCACCTACTGTTCCACTGGTAGAGCAGGCCCTGACAACTAAAATTAAAGAAAAGGATGAATGGATCATAGATTTTGGATGTTCACATCATATGACTGGTGATAAGAGTAAATTCTTGTCTTTTTAGGAATTCAATGGAGGTCTAGTAAGGTTTGGCGATGATAAAGCTTGTTTAATCAAAGGAAAAGGCACTATATCCTTGGATGGTAAGCACAATACTGACAATGTTTACTATGTTGAAGGTTTGAAGCATAATCTTTTGAGTGTTGGTCAATTAGTTGAAAAGGGATTTCAGTTATAGTTCAAGAATGGTAAATGCAAAATCAGGAATAGAACTGGATTGGAGATTGCAACCGGTAATCAGACTAAAGGTAATATCTTTCATTTGAACAACAATGATAAAACATGCTTGATTGCACATATTGATGAATGTTGGTTATGGAATAAGAGATTTTGTCATGTAAATTTTGATTGCATTGTAAAGACCAGTTCAACTAAGGCAGTAAGGGATTTACCTAAGATTGTGAAACCTCATAATCCGATATGTAAGGAATGTCAAATGGGAAAGTAAGTTAGAACAACTTTTAAGAGTATTTATGAGAAATCCAAAAATGTTCTTGATTTAATTCATGCTGACTTGTGTGGTCCGAAAAGAACAAGAAGTCTACAGGGAGATAGATATTTTATGCTAATTATTGATGATTATTCTAGAATGTGTTGGGTTACTTTTCTCAGGGAGAAATCAAAAGCTTTTGGGAAATTCAAATTATTCAAGACAATGGTAGAAAATGAAACCGATAAGAAAATAAAATGTTTGAGATCAGATCAAGGAGGAGAATTTACTTCAAAGGAATTTAATACATTCTATGAAGTTAATGGAATCAAAAGACAACTATCAGTACCTCAGACACCTCAACAAAATGGATTTGTGGAAAGAAAGAATAGAACTATTCTGGAAGTAGCTAGAAGCATGATATTGAAAGCAAATCTACCTCATGTGTATTGGATAGAAGCAATGAATACAACGGTTTACAATTTCAACAGAGTTCACATCAAGGGTGAAATCAGTAAGACCCCCTATGAACTATGGTTTGGTAATACTCTTACTCTTAAGTACTTTAGAATATTTGGAAGCAAATGCTATATTAGGAGAGATAAGTATGTTGGGAAATTTGATCCTAGAAGTAATGAAGGAATATTTCTTGGTTATTCATCTAAGAGAAAGGCATATAGATGTTTTAATAAAAGATTGCAGAATATCATTGAGAGTGCTAATGTGAAGATAGATGAACACTTTAGAGGAAATTCAAGGTCTGTAGATTTTGAACTGGCAATTGAGATGATCATAAATGAACCAATATAGAGTGCACCGGTACAGAATGTGGATCCAGTCACACCAACATCATCAAAGAATAATATAGTGTGAATAACAAAATCATGTGAATAAACCCAGGTATGTAATATTGAATCACTCACAAAATCAAATAATTGGGAATAAGTATCAAGGTGTTATGACAAGAGGAAGACTCGCAAATGAAGAGGTATACTTAATTTCTCAAATTGAACCAGCATCTGTTATTGAAGCTTGTCAAGATGAACATTGGATAAAAGCAATGGAAGATGAATTAGAATAAATTGAAAAGAACAATACATGGAGATTAGTTCCCTAGCCTAAAGACAAAAATGTAATTGGAACTAAATGGGTATATAGGAATAAACTTAATGAAGATGGTAAGGTAATTAGGAACAAAGCAAGATTAGTGTGTAAAGGATATTCACAAAAAGAGGGAATTGATTATAATGAAACCTTTGCACTGGTAGCTAGAATTGAGGTAGTCAGATTATTTCTTGCATTTGCAGCTCATAAGAACTATAAAGTATATCAGATGGATGTAAAATGTGCATTTCTGAATGGAGATCTTGAAGATGAAGTTTACATTGAACAACCTGATGGATTTTCATTGACAAATGATAAATATATGGTTTGTAGATTAAGGAAAGCTTTGTATGGATTGAAGCAAGCTCCTAGAGCTTGGTATGCTAGATTGGACAAATATCTCATGAAGCTTGGTTACACTAAAGGTAATGCTAACACAACTTACATTTCAAAGTGACTAATGATTACATCTTGGTTATTGAAGTTTTTGTTGATGATATCATTTTTGGAGGAGAAGATGGATTGTCTAAAGACTTTTCTAACAAGATGCAGGAAGAATTTGAAATGTCTATGATTGGGGAGATAAAATTATTTTTAGGATTGTAGATTTCACAAACTAGTGGAGGTATATTCATATTTCAAACAAAATACTTGAAGGAACTATTGAAGAAATTTTCTATGGAAAACTCTAAATCGGTAAGTACTCCTATGACTACAACTGATAAATTGACATTGAAGGATGATTTAACTCCTGTTAATCTGACAAGATACAAATCTATGATTGGAGGTTTGTTGTATTTGACACAAACAAGACCTGATATAATGAATGCAATATGTATTGTTTCAATATTTCAAAGTAATCCTAAAGAAAATCAAGAATTAGCAGTAAAAAGGATTTTTCGGTATCTACAAGGCACAACAAATCTTGGTTTATGGTACCCTAAAGATGAAAATTTTGATTTATGTGCATACACCGATGCAAATTGGGCAGGAGATGTAGATGACAGAAAGAGCACCACTAGCAGAGCATTCTTTCTTGGTAGCAGATTGATTTCATGGTTATGCAAGAAGCAGAGTTGTACATCATTATTAACAGCAGAATCAAAATATGTTGCAGTAGCAACTAACTGTACTCAGGTATTATGGATTAAGAAAATGTTGAAGGACATAAAGGTGAAATGCAAAGAACCTATAATCATTTATTGTGATAATTCAGAAGAAATTTATATATCAAAGAATCCGGTATTTCATTCTAAGACTAAGCATGTTTCTATCAAATATAACTTTCTAAAAGAGAATGTTGAAGCAAAATAAGTGAGATTGGTTTATGTGAATACTAAAGAGCAGATTACAAATATCTTTACGGAGCCTTTGCCTAATGAAACATTTGAATATCTTAGAGAGAAGCTTGGGGTAATACCCTCATCGGTAGAGACTTGGACAATTGAAGATTTACATCAAACCAACATAAATTAACAGAGAAACCTTTTTCCAGCTTTGATGGAGGAGAGCTACTTCACAGGGGGAGTAGTTGGTTATATTAATTGGTCATATGTTTTGGTATTTATTTTCTTTGGTATTTGATGTCAAAGGGGGAGAGAGATCTATGTAAAAACACTATCCTAGGGGAAGAGATTATTCATTGGGGGAGAGATATATAATCTCCGCATTTTGATTTTGATTTCTGGTATTGATCTATTTTGGAGATTGTTGGTTTTTGGTTTTTGGCATTCTGTTTTGGCATTTAGATGTTTTTCCATCTAGTGTTGCCATCAATGCCAAAGGGAACAATTGTTGGTATTATGGATGTGTTGCATTAGTTTTTTTATTGATGTCAACACTTATCATTCTGGAAATCTTTGGTTATGTTGAACCGACACATTGTTTTCATCGGCAAGTTTAGTGACTTATGCATAGTCACCAGTATATTATCCACTGGCAGGTTATATTGTTCACCGACATTTAGGATGACTTGTTATCATCTGGAGATCACTTGATTATGTCAAAGACATGGTTTGGATACTTGGTTTTGGTATTTTGGTTAATGGTCTAATTGGGTTGACATATTTGTTGTGACCGACAGATTGGCCAAGGTTATGGACCGGTATGCATTATCTATTCCAGATTTGCATGACACGTTATGGAGATGATTTAATGATTGGATATTGTTGTAAATGTATTGAGCCAACATGATGCATCACATCTAGACTTATTTGTAATTGATTTAATTATAATACTCTTAGTGAGCCAACCTACACATGTGGTCTTAGGTTTTGTATATATGTAAGATCTCATTTGAGATGAGATAGGATAGGATATGGTAATGTAACATGGTATGTCTGAATATTGAAGATCATATGAGAAGACCATAAGAGAAGGTTCAAGAAAGGTTTGAAGGTGTTTGTCAGAGTTTAACCGGTATTGAATCCAGCATTGGAGATGCTATTTTGAGCAGTACATTATTCTAGGATTTAACCATCCTACTGTAGTCATTATGACTCCCATTTGAGCTGTGTGCTCTAGGCAGTTAGCCTTTCTGCATGTGTAGACCCCATTTGTATACACATACTATCTGCAGTAGTATCATCTAATTGTGGGTAAGGTTTCCCACCATGGTTTTTCCCCTTATAGGTTTTCCATGTCAAAATCTCTGTTTTATGTGTTGTGGATGTTGTTTCTCTTTCTATTTCATGCATTAAGTTTCACCGATATTGATATTAACTATTAATTTGTTAACCGGAATTAAGTTTGGTTTACTGGTATTAAGTATTAAGTTGAAGTAAGTTATATTTGGGTTGAAATTAATTGACAATTGATTCATCCCCCTCCTCTCAGTTTCCTTTTGGGTCCTAACACTAAGTTGATCTATCTATGCTTTGAGACTATCCAAAGTATCCTACTCTAGCACATCCTGCTGAGGAACATGATCCCGAATCTCCTCATCTCCACTTGGTGGAATCTCAGCCCGAGCAGCTCTCAGAACCCATCGTCTAATGAGAGGAACATGATCCTCTGAATCCTCCTCCTCTCCACCATGAGCTGCAATAACCCTAGGGTCTGGCTAAATATGACCAAAATCAATGCCTCTCCCACAACCCCCATCCATTTCAATGCTCCTACCTCCTCCTGTAGAGGGTAATCCTCTCACTGATGTCATACCTACCTAGCTTATGTTGAGTAAGGATACCTGCATATAAATAGACATATGACTACCTCTCACCATGAACTCTATAATGAATAGGCCGAGTAATAAAAATGTGCTCCCAGCACCAAATCTATAAAAGTGTGCATGATGCAGACAAACTAGCACTATCATCGAAAAAAACCTAATGAAGATCATGATACAAATGAGAAAGCATGCAAACACCCCAAACATATCAAGTCTGATGCTGCATCATGCTCTGAAGAATCTCACCCCAACCAACAGCAAAACCTCAAGATCTCTTGTCTGGATAGATGAATCCGCCAATCAAACCTGCAAGAATCACTGGGAGAGTCTCGTAGTACATGATCATATCCTCCCATTAGATCTCTCCTCTAGAAATGCTCTCATCACCAAATATAGCTCTGCAAGCCTCTGTCCCTCCACGATCCTAAAAATCATACTAGACTAACTCACCAGTCACAAGGATGTGGATAATCCTGTAGACATCCTCGAGTGTCACAATAATCTCAGTAGTGGGTAGGTGTAAAGTGTTATGCTCGCTATGCCATCTCTCTGCTAAGGCATTCAAAAATACCCTATTATGTGTAATATTAGGTATGTATAACAAGTTGTGTAATCTGTAGGCATCTATATGTCTAATCTCAACCTATGTAAGCTCTGGCACTAAATGGCTTACCACCAGGAATTTCTCCTGACACTAGAGAACATCAAGTTTCCACTATTTAACAAGAGAATTTTATCTCTATCAATCATCAATCATATATCTATCAAATCAAAGAGATCGCTAATCTATCACATTAACAATTGATAAATCTTTTCAATGAAGCAAATCAAGCTGTCAAATCAACCTAAAACTATCAATAATAGTTTTCTATCAATCAATGAGTTCAATCAAACTCTGCTATGCTCTTCATCAGAAACTGAATTGGTCTCTTAGAGATAATATATCAATATACCAATAAAATCAATCAATCGTTTATCCTATCAATCAAGACATCAATTGAATACCTATCAATCACATTTGAGCATCAAAATGCCTAAATAAAATCATCTCAAAGAATTTTAACATAAACATAATTAAACAAATTTATCTAAAGAAAAATCGCTAACCTTTTAACAAAAGTGTTATTCTATTAAACACATGCGCTAAATCATTCAAAAGCTCTACCCTTTTCAACAAATGCGCTAATCGACAAGTCAAAAGCGCTACATCAATCAAAAGTGCTAACCTTTTTCACATTTGCATGAACACATAAAACAAAAGCGTCAATTCTATGAAAGTGCTAGCATCCCAAGAAAAAGCGATAACCAAACAAACAAATGCGCTAACTTAACAAAAGCTGAAATCTACAAAGCAAAAGCACAAAACAAGAAAGCAAAAGTGCTAAAACACAAAGTCGAAAATCAAAAAATTCAAAACAAAACTTAAAACGTGTCGAAAATTATGCAAATTTGAAAGCAAGCTTGAAATAAGGTACATGCCGGATAACCATAGTCAGAAGGTTGCTGATATCGTTGAACACACTCAAATTGATGGTTCTCGAACAGAATCATCATTTTTCCACCTCACCAAGACAATTCTTCTCACTTCACAAGCTGACAAGGATGCAAATGAGAATAAAATTAACCTAGGTTAATTTAATAATTACCATTTGGAAGGGTAATTAATTATTTTGAATGGGGTAATTTTATTTATTTTTCACAGATGAATTTAATTGAAGGACCTTTTCAATTATCGTGAGATCAATCGCTTATCCAAAATTTTCAACAATTTCATGATCAATCTCCTGAGGGGGCACACAATCAGGATTTTTATCTCCATCAGGCACATTATCGAGACTTGATTTAATCTTTGAAACAATGGCGTCTCAACATCATTTCAAAGAGGGGCAAAATGTATACACATAAAAATGGTTATGAGAGATTAAATAAATATTTCATATTTATTTAATAATTCTTCTTCTATTAAATAGTTAATTTGAAAAGATTAATTTATTTAATTCATTTCATGTCTTTCTATTCATTAATTTAATTGAAACATTTTATTAATTAATTCATTTTCCTCTAATCAATTAATTAAATATCTAATATTTAATTATTCCTTCAATCAATTAAATATCTAATATTTAATGGTTATTCTTCTATCCTATAGTCTCAAAATATTAAAGAATTTCTTAATTATTTAATCTCTTTTCCAACTCACCTTTCATCTCCACTTCATCTTTCCTTTGCCAACTCATCCATCATGTGGCTAAATTAATTCAACAAAATTAAAATAAATAAAACATTTATTAGCAACTTATCTCCAACTTCCAAAATAAATGAAATATTGTGTAAGTAAACATATTTCTTAACCTTCTTCTATATTCTCTCTAACATCCTTATATCTTAGGAAGGACTTGAGTCCACTTGTCCTCTCATGCCTAAATCTTCTCCAACCATCCCTATATTCCCCCAGTCAGCAACCCAATCAAGGTGAGATGAGTGACACTTGTCTTCTCTTTCCCCCTTTCTCTCAACCTTCACCTTTGCTCACAGCCATCCAAATTTGCAGATCTGATCATGACTATTGATCTAGGACACATCATCTTATCCTCTCAAAAGTCTATAAAAGTAGGCGTTTGAGTTGAGAAAGATTTAGTAAACTTATGCATCCGTGAGTTTTTATCTTGAAGTAATTTAGAAATTTAGCATTTCTCATTTTAGCATAATCATTTAGCTTTAAATCATTTGCATTTCATATCATAGTATTAGTTAAGTATCAGTTATCAGTTCATTCTTCATATGCCATCTTGGAAGCTATCAATGCTTGTCTGAGAGAAAATCATCTACAACCAGGAACAGTGGATTCGGGACACAATGAGACTTAAATCATGAAGGTAATGATAGGGTTTTTATTTTAATATCAATTTCATGGAATTTCATTAGTTGAGTTTGGATTTCATGTAGCATTTCCTTTGTATTTTGTGAAACTAATATGTTGCAGGAAGTATTCTGATGATGAAATTCAAGTTTACACACTATGTAATTTTAGCATACGTATCATGTGACTTATGTAGATCTGATTATGATTGACCTTCATATAAGATGTAAGCTAACATAAGAAATGAATTACATATGCAGGAACGTGAATCCCTTTGATGAGGATCCACGGTCTACATAAAGGCAAGGCGATGATTCTTCTCATGGATCGATGGGTATAAGTCGATACACCCTATAGAAACCATTTATTATTTGCTTGCTTTCTCTTTACACCCATCTTGGAGTGGTTTAATGATAAGCCACATTTTAACAACTATATTTCATCAAAACTTTGATTTTTTTTCTCACCTAAACCACCTTCACATCCACATGGTATAGCTCATTCCACTTTCTCGACCCTCCTATATGCTTTTAAGTGACAAGGAAGACTATTTCTTGGAGTTTTTGAAACTCCCAAATTACCAAGAAAACAAACTTGCTTAGTTTTTGAAACCTCTACATTAGCAACAACTCTAATACAATTATCAACACTTGAGGCCCAAGTTGGCCTTATTCGAATTTAAATCTCAACATCAACTTTAGAGCTGACTTCTTCATCAACATTACCCTCAATGATGAATTTGAGGAAAAAGCATGAGCCATTCTTACCAATCCATGAAATGGACCTTTGACAACCCGCCCTCAAATATATTTGCAGCATTTGCAAAAAATCAACAAGATATGGTGAACCATCTATGACAACTTCTTGTCGTCTCTCTCCATGGAATCCTAAAATTTATTTCCTCTCACAATAACAATCAACCCTCTCTCAACTATCTCTCTCATTTCATGGAGTGCAGGTACCACCAAATAGGTATTTTTCAGATTGTCTTCCTTGAGCGAGGTAAATTTAGGAAGAGAAGGCGAAAGCAAGACATGTAGTACATCTAAAAGAGAGATCAACTAGAGGTCAAAAGATTAGAAGAAAATTCCATAAATGCATGGAATCTTTTCTTTCTCAAGGGGGGTCATGTTCTTATGATGATGAGAGAATAGGCGACATCGAGGTTCCCTTGAGGCAAAAACATCTACAAAAATAATGGGTACCCAAGGAACTTCCTCTAATAAACATTGTTTTTTGTGTTAACGGGAGGATATATCACATAGCACCATCATCATTACATGGTTTGGGCCTATTTTCCATGCATGACATAAAGGTCTGTTACAAGAAAGTTGTTGAATTGATGGAGTATGTCAGACCCTGTTACAATTACAAAAATTGGATGCAGCTAGTTTGATATACATGAAGTATGCGTAGGTATGCACTATTAGAAAATTATATATAGCTAAAAGATAATGATCAAATTAAAAGAGTGGCTATGTACATTGATGGAAGGCCAAAAGCAACATGAAATATTGCAGGTTTTATAAACAGTACATGCCCTAGGTCAACTAATAGGCAACCCAATTTCATATTTAAGGCGCGCAAGGGAAACCGTGTATTCGTATGTGCAATAAAATCAATAAGTGTAGGGGAAGAGCTACTAATCAATTATAATTTGAATCGCATAGATACAAACAAAGTTACTATCATGTGGGTGGTATGTACTTATAAATCCCATGTAAACCAATTGCCAACTAATGACTCCAATATACCATTTTATATTTAATTTTTGTCACAACGCGACATTGATCCGACACATTACACAGATTGGGATGTAGCTCTGGGCACTTCTATTGAGCAGGTAAACATCATTGTAATTGTACAAATTAGATACAAGAAAAATATTATATTATTATGTTCTTTTTTTAGGGTTTTGGATTAATTTTTATAATGTTACTAATATTCTTGTCACAGACGGATGTTTGGGGAAAGGCACCTGCAGTAGATGAGAACATCGATATAGAGGTGGACTCACTATTATGTGATGATTGTGTGTGTGAAAAAGTGGTCTGTAAGCTGCAAGCACAACACTTCAATTAATTCATTATATGCATGGTTAGTAATCAATAATCAATAAGTAATAAACCATAACAAAGCGACTAATTGCCCTTCTAAAAGATGCGAGTATAAGATTGCTCTCAGATTGTTATAAGCAATACCAGTGACTAGACTACACCAAGATGAAGGATTTAATCTATATGATATTTAACTATATGGATGCAAGATGGATGAATAATTCAAGAAAATAATCAATTCAAGCAATAATGGATGTAAGCAATAATGAGTGAGTAAAATAGATGCAAATAATCTAAAAAGCACATTAATCTTCAATGACTCCAGAGCGAAATTAGTGTGATAATAATCTCCAAGTGTGTTCTCAAAAATCTCTGGGGTAAATTGAAATGAGAGTTGAAGACTGAATTTATAGAGAATTACCAAGAGAAAAGTTCAATTTAGGATTAATTGAAATAATTGAGAAATCTGGTTAACTTAACCCTGAGATAGATTCCAATTATAGTTTAATTGAAATGCATTCAAATTAGAAGTCCAAGTTGCATTGGAAATAATAATAAATTAATTTCATGCATTTGTGATAAAAATAGATAATTCTTTTATTTATTCAAGAAAAGAGTCTTTTCAATGCAACTGAACTTCTTTTTCTGAAAAGCTTTGAGTTCCAATTTTAGAGAATAATTCAATAATTCAATTTAAATTGCTTTTCTGATTTCAAGTTCTAAATTTAGAAAAAGAAATAATATCTCAAGTTTGATTTCTCTCTCAATTCAATTCTTTTTGTTTAATTTCAATTCAACTCTTGTTTTGTAATTAATTCTTCTTTTGTAATAAATTAATTCCTTTTGCATGATTAAACGGCAAATTTATTAATTAACTAGCATATATACCTTAAATTTTAATTTAATCTATATAAAGTACGCCAAGAGATATCCTTCTCGAGGCGCCTATTTTTAATCAATTTTAGACCCAAAAGTCAAATAAAATAGGCGCCTCGAGAAGGATATCTCTCGACATACTTTATATAGATTAAATTAAAATTTAAGGTATATATACTAGTGGCAGTGGCATCGTGCAATAAAATAAATCAATATTTAATTTTATATAGTATCTTTATTTAATGGCAAGTATTATGGTTATGGTTAGTGTTATGGTTGGGGATAATGTTTGCAGCATGGTTCGAGTTAGGGTTATGATAATGGTTAGGGTTTATATCATGGTTCGGGTTAGCATCAATGTTGGGGTTTGGTTTTGGTTTAGGATTATAGTTAGCATTAGGGTTATGATTATGGTTTAATATTAGGATTAAACTTATGGTTAGGGTTAGGGTTCAGTGTCAGGGTTACAATTATGTTGAGGGTTTACATCAAAGGTAGGGTTAGGGTAAGCATAGTTACAGTTAGGGTTAGAGTTAGAATTATAACTGGGGGTATGGTTAGGATTAGGATTTGGTTTATGTTTTGGTTATGGTTAGTGTTTTTATTAATGTTAGGGTTCTTTTTAGGGTTCTGATTAAAGATAGCATATATACCTTAAATTGTAATTTAATCTATGTAAAATACACAGAGACATATCCTTCTCAAGGCGCCTATTTGAAATAGGTGCCTTGAGAAGGATATCTCTTAGCGTATTTTATATAGATTAAATTAAGATTTAATGGAAAACATAAAATAAATCAAAATAAATAGTATTTTTTATTAAAATAAATAATATAATAATATTATAATATTATAATATTATAATATTATTATATTATTATGCAACTCGAAATATGAAATTTTATATATCTATTTAGACTATTTTCAATAATATATATATGTGTTGCAAGATCAAAGCAAATACTAAAATCTAAGATATATTAAACTTTATTTAATAGCAAGTATTATGGTTATGGTCAGTGTTAGGATTAAGGTTAGTGTTATGGTTGGGGATAATGTTTACATCATGGTTCGAGTTAGAGTTATGATAATGGTTAGGGTTAGCATAATGTTAGGGTTTGGTTTTGGTTTAGGATTACGGTTGGTGTTAGGGTTATGGTTAAATTTATGGTTAGGGTTAGGGTTTAGTGTTAGGGTTACAATTATGTTTAGGGTTTACATCAAAGCTAGGGTTAGGATAAGCATAATTATAGTTAGGGTTAGAGTTAGAATTATAACTGGGGATATGATTAGGATTATATTTGGTTTATGTTTTGATTATGGTTAGTGTTTTTATTAATGTTAGGGTTATAATTAGGGTTACGGTTAAAGATTATAATTAGTGATTATAATTAAAATTAGGTTAGGGTTATAATAATAATTAGGGTCAGGGTTATGGTTAGGATAATAATTAGGGTTAGGGTTAGGATTATAATTAAGGTGAGGGTTATGGTTAGGATTATAATTAGGGATAGGTTTAGTCTTAGTGATTAGACTTAGGGTTAGGGCTAGGGCTAGAATTACAATTAGGGTTAGGGTTATAATTATAATTAGGGTTAAAGTTACGGTTAGGATTATAATTAGGGTTAGGGTTAGGGTTACGATTGGAGTTAGTCTTATTTATTATAATTAGGGTTACGATTAAACATTATAATTAGTGATTATAATTAAAATTAGGGTTAAGGTTAGGATTGGGTTTACTCTTAGTGATTATAATTAGGGTTAAGGTGAAAGATTATAATTAAAATTAGGGTTAGGGTTAGGGTTAGGGTTAGAATTATAATTAGGGTTAGAGTTAAGGTTAATATTGTAATTAAAGATAGTATGTGATGATAGCTATAAGAGTTAGGGTTTGGGTTAGGATTAGAATAAGGTTCAATTACACTCAAATTAGGGTTCAGGTTAGTTAGGGTTCAAATTTATAGTTAGAGTTGAGTTTAAGATTAACATTCAATTAGAGGGATTAGGGTTAAGGGTTAATGTTATAGTTAATTATAGTCAAGGTAAAATTATATTTAGGGTTAGGATTAGAGGTCAATTAGGGCTATGATTCAATTACATTAGGGCTGGGTTTAAATTAGGATTAGGGCTAGTGCATATTTATGGTAAAATTAGGGTTCAAGTTATAGTTAGAGATTAATTCTAGGGTTATAATTAAGTTTAGGGTTATGTAAATGGTTAGGTCTCAATTATGATAAGCTTAGGTTATTGGTAGGGTTTAATTAGGTATAGATTAGGGATATTGTCAAGGTCAGCATTAGGGTTAGGGTTAAATTATGATTAGAGTTCAATTAGGTTATGGTTTTGGGGTAAAATTCAATTAGGATTACATTTCAAATCAATATATGTATGTTATCTAGTTTGTTAATGGAGTTCCACATTAGGTTTTTGGTTAGAGATATAGTTAGATGTAGGGTTATTATTAGGTTAGGCTTAAGGTTAGGGTTAGGATTGCAGTTAGAGATATTATTAGAGATGGTATAACAATTATGATGTTTTTGTTGAAGATTGAGGTTAGGGTTACTATTACAGTTAGGTTTATGGTTTAGGGTTATGTTTAGAATTATTAGTAGGGTTAGGATTTATGTCATGGTTAGGGTTAGGGTTAGGGTTAGGGTTAGGGTTAGGGGTATGGTTAGGGTTATGGTTAGAGTTAGTGTTTAGTATTAAGGTTAACATTATGGTCAGGGTTTATATCAAGGTTAGGGTTAGGGGTGGATTATGATTAGGGTAAGGATTTTAGTAAGTATTATTGGTACGTTTAGGGTTTACATCATGGGTAGGATTAGGGGTAGGGTTAGGATAATGGTTAGAGTTTAGGGTTATGGTTAGGATAATGGTTAAGGTTGGGATTTAATATTATGGCTAAGGTTAGGTTTTTGGTTAGGGTTAGGGTTTAGTGTGAGGGGTAGGATTATGGTTAGGGTTTACATGATTTGGTTTTATTATGTTGATCCAATAATAAGCATAAAATTATAGTGATTCAACACATCATAGATTAGCTTTAAATTGATTTGCATTCAATAATAAGCTTTAAGGTTTACATGATTTGGTCTTATTATTTTGATCCAAGCTTATATTTAATATATCATAAATTATCCTAACCCTAACCCTATTTGAATCCAAACACTAACTCTAACCCTATTTAGCTTTTACTTTACTATTTATTGAAAGTGTTTCTTTTATGGAATTTTATTTGTGGCACATCATTGAGGTTTTAATTCAACCCTACAAAAGGAAACCATGGTTCTAGTTTAATTAATGAAAATGATGACCTTTAGATTATAAATGGTATTGAATTTTATTAGGCCTTCTTATTACTTAGCATTAGTAAGGTAGTTTAAGTTATTCATATTCAATTAGGTATTTCAATTTTTTTGCATTTAAAGTTCAATTTGGTTTAATTTGAGGGTACGATTTCATTTAATAATATATACAACATATATGTGGTATAAACACTATGTTAACACAACCATGTGCTAATTGTCTTGTGGCATAAAAAAATGTAATTATAAATAGAAAGGTTATTTAAAAAAAAAATTTGGAATTTAAATGCAAATAAATTTCAAATTTTATTAATATATAATAAAATAATATAAAACTAACTAAGAGATAAATAAAATATCAATAAAAAAATCACATTTATATGAAAAATTATATAATCTATAAAGAGAGAAAATGTGATATAAAATAAAAAATTGTTTTGAAATATTTTTTATGCAATTTTGATTTTTTTAAATTTAAAAATATTATTATTTTATTTTTAATAGAAATATATAAATAATTTTTTATTTGACTAAATTGAAAATTAAAAATTATATATTATTTTTGAATTATTTGTGTACGCATGTAATTTTGATTTTTTGAATTTAGAAACATTATATTTAATTTTTAAAATTTTCAAATATAATTTTTCTTTTTAATTTTTCTGAATTGACAATTAAGATTCTTTATTTATTTATTTATCAAAGCAATGGTGTCAATCAATTTAGTTATACATATCTATTCTAAAAATAATTTAGAATTATTATCCATATACATTAAAAAGAGGCACAATAGATATAGAAACATTCCTTAAGTCACAGACACCATTCAAAGATAAAAACAATTCGTGAAAAGCATGTTTGTATTTGTTGCATTTTTAATTGTAGTTTAAGTGTTTCCTATAAAATAGAACTTTAACTCATTATAATTGGTAACATGTGTTTTCTATTTGATAAATATTCCCAGAATAACAAATCTTCTTTGAAAATATTGATCAACTTTATTTACAATTGTCTCTCTAAACAGAGATATTAAAAAATATTTTGAAGTCTTGAATAAGATGTAAATTTAATAATATGTTGTATATATTTGATAACAATAACCTATAATGTCAAATAAAAAATATTAATAAATTTTTTTAGTGGAATAATCCACTTTTATTAAAAAAAAAACAAAAAACCTATAATGTCATATGGGTAATATGATACAATGTTAAATGTATTTTAACTAAAATAATGTCATATGATCTGTAAATTGCAGAGAAATTGCCAGATATAAGTTCAAACACTGCAACACTTGTATATATAAAATTCATTATCAATAAAACTGTCAAAAGTAAAAAGCTGTGAAATGTAATTTTTTTATTATTTATACCCTAGTGCAAGATATTACAAAGATCTTAGGTAGACAAAATGGGATGTTTGGAATTCATATTGTTGAAATCCAGATTCTACCACATTGCAACAAATATTCATTGAAATCCAACTTCTACACTATATTAATAAAGAGGCCACTTAAATGTGGTTCACGGTTGTAGGAATTTGACACAATTGCCAAACGAAAAAGATGACATGCAGGGTGCACTTCCAAAGCTTCTGGTGCCTGCACATTAAAAAAAATCAAACTTGAATGAAAAAAAAAATTCATCAAATTTCTTACAATTATACTTAGTGTAGTATAATGTTTGGAGTAAATTCAGAATATGAATCAAAAGCAAGAATCTCCTATCAGTATTTTGTATCTACATAATAAATTCTCTGTGCCAATTCTAAAAACCTGCTCTCGAACACCGATCTAAGGAAGGTAATTAAAATTTCCATTGCCTAGAGAAGACAATGCAAATAGGAGGGATAGTTAATAAGAAAGAGTCTCATGCATGCAAAAGATCACAGAAAAGACACATAGTGAGCTTATTAATATGGCTTTAAAAAGCTTTCAAATAATTGCAAGAAACTGATGTAAAGCTAAATTGTCAATATAATGCATTACTTCCAAAAAAAATATCTAAAATGCTCAAATCTAAATCAGATAGGATATAAATGAGTCCAACGTAGAAATCTGATAAAAATACATTAGTACAATGATGAAATTATAAAGGAATCAATGGATATGGCTCAA
Organism: Cryptomeria japonica; assembly: GCF_030272615.1. Classification (NCBI taxonomy): domain Eukaryota; kingdom Viridiplantae; phylum Streptophyta; class Pinopsida; order Cupressales; family Cupressaceae; genus Cryptomeria; species Cryptomeria japonica. The sequence continues at coordinate 332,174,174 of NC_081415.1, forward strand.
TAAAATAGTTGATAAGAATACGGTAGAATGAAAGGGAAATCTAATACCTGATGGAATGTTGCTCTGGTTTGTAACATCGTATACATTGTTGTCGGCATCAATGTTGTGGCGATCATAAGGCCAATGTAGAGAGTTACATGATCCTTCGAATACCATGGTGATATTTAAATATTATCAACTTAGAGAGTTACATGAAACATTTTTTTTTTCTTACACTGAGAGCCTTGGGTTGGTGCCATTGTAAGCTATGTCTTTCGGTGTAATTATTCATAGTAATGAGATCACTATAACTTCTTATCATAATTTTTTTTCTAAAACTTACTAAAATTTGTATTCTTCAGCATGTTAAAATATTTTTCTAAAATTTATTAAGTTTTGTATATTTTTTTACCATCTTTGTATTATATTTGATAAAATAAGGAAATTGATTCATTTCATACCTAACCTAACAATTTGATGTATTTCAGAGCTTATTTTTAACAATAAAAACCTTTAAGCTAAACTATTGAATCCCTTTTTGGACTAAAGTTCTTACCATCAATTTTTTAATGCTATAGGAGAGGATTGGAAATAATCAGTAAACAACAAACCCATTATTTGATACATGATCCTTCGAAGGCCAATGTAGAGAGTTACATGAAACATTTTTTTTTTCTTACACTGAGAGCCTTGGGTTGGTGCCATTGTAAGCTATGTCTTTCGGTGTAATTATTCATAGTAATGAGATCACTATAACTTCTTATCATAATTTTTTTTCTAAAACTTACTAAAATTTGTATTCTTCAGCATGTTAAAATATTTTTCTAAAATTTATTAAGTTTTGTATATTTTTTTACCATCTTTGTATTATATTTGATAAAATAAGGAAATTGATTCATTTCATACCTAACCTAACAATTTGATGTATTTCAGAGCTTATTTTTAACAATAAAAACCTTTAAGCTAAACTATTGAATCCCTTTTTGGACTAAAGTTCTTACCATCAATTTTTTAATGCTATAGGAGAGGATTGGAAATAATCAGTAAACAACAAACCCATTATTTGATACAAACTGACCATTTGAAACTCTTAAAGCCTATCCATTAAGAAATAATTTTACAATAATATTTTTCTTTGCACTATATAGAAGAATAGACAAGGCAAATAAATTTTTTAATAGAATGCCTCAAAGATGTGGTATCATAGACTGCAATGATTGTAGAATATGCACACAATGGATTTGTTGAAAGGTCTTTATAAATTTTCAAGCTAATGCAACTAGAAGGTGTAAGGCTACACCATCTATCAAAGTATAATGGAAAAGGTGAGAATGTTTTCTAAAATGATAGTGAAATTCTCTGTATTTTAAAATAGATTTGCCCTCCCATTAATGACGAGAATCAAAGGATAGTAAATAGGGCAATAATTTGAATGCCATTACCAATAATTTAATAGAAAAAAGAAGAATAACAATAGAAAATACATTTGCCCTCCCATTAATGACGAGAATCAAAGGATAGTAAATAGGGCAATAATTTGAATGCCATTACCAATAATTTAATAGAAAAAAGAAGAATAACAATTCTATTGTGAGGTACATAAAGGATAACACAATTAATAGAAGAATCAAATAGCAATACTATTGCAACAACTATTTTTTTCACAACCATTCAATTTTATGCATACAGAATAAATACAGGGTATCCAAAAACAACAAGCTTACCAGTTATTACAATATTACCAATTGATTATGGTGCAATAGGCCAATTAAGTTATTTGTTTGAATTCATGAACAAATGGGTGGTAATAGCGCATGGAAGAGCTGGGACTGAGCAAAAACGATGGAGGCATCTATACAAAAATGTGAGTAGAGACAATAAATTCTTTGTGGGAGTTTTCATTTGTAATTGAAGATTCTTCTAGTTCCTTATCTTTCATATTCTCCAGTAGGTTTGTAACTGTACACACATCTTTATTCAATTTAGTAATTAAGATGTTCAGTCACAAAAATAACTGTAATTTTTTTTTTTCAAAACCTTTTTAATGAATGAAAAAATTAATATGTTCAATCATAAAAATGATTGTTAACTATATTAGATAGCATGAAAGGAAAAAGGAATTCTATGGAATACCTTCAAAAACAAATATTCGCAAATGCAGAAAGTGGTTTGCGATAGGGCAAACATGGTTGCTGCCATCTAACCAGGTTTCAATGTTGTTGCGATTGTAACTAAGGCCAATGCAAAGAGTTATAGGATCCTTCATCAGATCCTTCATCAGATCCTATAAAAGTTCTATTTAACTAAACAGATCATAACCACTATTACAAGTTTTCAGAAAATGCATGAATGTGACAAACAAAATAGCATTCAACAAAATCTAAACATAATAAAATTCTTGAGGTCTCTATTGTAGATTGTATGAACTAATGCACTGATCCTTCTATTGTTTCGACTACCAAAATATGAATCCAGCGAAGAACTAATGCACCGAACTTGCAATTGTTTGGAATACATATGCTTTCATGTTGTAACTGAAGACTCTTGCTCTTCTCTTGTAAGATATTCTCCATTTTTACATGTTTGTAACGGTCAGAAATATAAAACAATTCTTTTTTCTTACACCATTATTCCTGATGACCTCCTATTGATACCATTGTAGGTTACTCCTCTCGACGTAATTATGACACACATCAATCAGTTGTTTCATAACAACTCAGTTTAATGAAATTCCCATTACTGAGACAATACTGATTCAGGATAAATAATGCACCTAAACATAAAACAGTCATTTAATAATGTCATAAAATAGCTAGTAAATGGTAGAATGCAGTAATGATATAAAGCTTGACTTCTGTCGAGGATGTCGATTGCTAGTTGTTAGTCGCATTCACTGTGTCATAATTTTTTTGCTAGTCAAGTCACTTCACAAATTTCTTAGTCAGTAGTGTTATGCGGAACAATGTTTTTGATTTCATCATGTAGAAAATTTTATTATTGTCAATGATATAATAGATTAGTCCAATCAAAACACATTAGAAAAGTTTTACATAGCAAATGAATATGTACGTTTTATGTTTAAAAAGTTGTACAATGGTTGGAAATTTGTTCAACTTTAGACCTGATCCACTGCACTGTAAGCACGGTGAGTAAATTGTTGATCATGGTATTTAATATGTAACATGAGATTAGGGAAATTGAATGGAAATAATAAATATGTGCATCTGTAAAAGATCAATTTAACAGTTCAATCAAATTTTTCCATTATCGAATACATTATATAGGAAAAAGTTGGATTTTTGTCTACTAAATTAATTGGAAAAACCAATTTTTAACACACATCCATGAGTATTAATAAAGTCCTCTTAAATGCAACTTTTAAGACAGTAATGAGACTACGGTACCACTAGATGGACAAAATAGAGAAGGATCACATTAACTGGTTGAGTACTACAACTCACCAACTTCAAGTCCAAAGAGTTATCGCCATTTCACTAATTTCTTCCATTGTTGATTTGCGCTTTCATTAGTTTCAAGGTCTCTATTGCAGATCGTATGAACTAATGCACTGATCCTTCTATTGTTTCGACTATCAAAATATGAATCTAGCAAAGAACTAATGCACCAAACTTGCAATTGTTTGGAATACATATGCTTTCATGTTGTAACTGAAGACTCTTGCTCTTCTCTTGTAAAATATTCTCCATTTTTACATGTTTGTAATGGTCAGGAATATAAAACAATTCTTTTTTCTTACACCGTTACTCCTGATGACCTCCTATTGATGCCATTGTAGGTTACACCTCTCGGTGTAATTAAATATGCAAGGATGTTTAATAAATTAAAATAGAATAATTGATCAAAATGATATTCTTGGAAATGATTCAATTAATTAAATGAATTTTTAATTAATATTGAGTAATTGATTTGCTATGTGATATTTGATGATTAAAGAATTAATAATGTGCTCAAGATTGATTTAATTGCCTTTGGTTAGGACCTTGGTGATGTTGTCGAGATTAGGGGCCCATGGTTTAGATGACCATTTTTAGGGTATTACAATGATGACATCACATATTCCACAAACCCTGCTGAAATGATAAGAAAGACGCAAAAAAAAATGAATAAAAAAATTCTTAAATTGTTATTCATAGTCCCTCAAACTGATGAGATACAAGAGAGGGTAAAACAATTCACAGAGAGAGCACAAAACTTGCAAGTAAGCAGTCATGAAATATTTAATTATAACATAAGTTCATTCATGGTTTATATTTTATACTCTTTTATGTCATGAACTAAAATATGTACGTGTTGTTTTTACAGGAATTTTTGCGTCCTCATGAAGTTGGTAGCCATTATCAGGGTAATTTAGGTATTATAGGTGATGACCATGTTATGTGCATACACCAACTCTGATGTAGGAGCATCCCCGGTTCACAACAATCTTGCATCAACCAAAAAACATTTTCCTTTATGTTTTGTTTTTTGTTTTTTGTTTGCGGTTTCAGTTTTCCTTTGTGTGTCCCAGTTTTGGGTCATCGGATCTTGTGGAGTTGGATTCTACTTGAAGACTTGATCATCTTTCTTTATTTCATATCGCATCTCATTTGGATCACTTACCGGCAATATATCGCTACCAGTTTCCATGATAGTTTCTTGTTACTAGTTGTTCCTTTGTTACCAGTTGTCTGAGACCTATTCTAGTGATCTACCATAACCCATTTCAAAGCTTGCAGAGCCTTGAGCGTTGATTTCGATGTTCCTTGGCATGTAGCTGACCTTTTCTCATGATCTATGTTTCATCCTTTGGATTTTATGGAGGAATATCTTGGCAGAGGGAGACCTTGTTCATTTTTGTATGTTAGGTCTTGTTCTTCGGGTTTTCATCCCTTTTGGGCCAAATGGATCCTTTGGATCGATACATATATTGGTAATCATTCTTTAGAATGGAATCAATTAGAATCAATCAGAGTATCAGATAGATAGACTGTTCCTAGAAGCTAGATCTTTCGATTCAAGGTCCCAATTGTGACCTATTTTGTGTGTTTTTCATTGTGTTTACTCTTGTTGACTGGTCTGGACTAATCTCCTTAAGGTTCCTCCTTACTAGTGACTTCTTCAAGTGGTATCAAAGTGAAGTTTCATTTTGGATGTTGTGTGTCCTGCATTTTTGTTGTAGGGTGGTAGATTGCAGATCCAACTTGCAATTGCAGAGGACTAGCATGAATCAATGGCGCGAAGAGGAACTAGGAATGGTGGAGTGCATGGGAATGTAGACCATGTTGTGATGGAGATGTTGCAAGGAATAGCAGCCTGGTTAGAAGCCATGGAGACAACCCAGAGAAGAGGCCAACATATTGAAGATGTAAGTGAAGATGAAGGAGAAGAAGCCCCGACAGGAACAAGTGAACCTAGCGGCAGTTGACGCAGATGAAGAAAGGTTTTTCAGGGGTTCAAGTAGGGCGAACACTAAACCTCATTTTACCCCACTAGAATATGATGGGAAGTTAGATTCAGATGAATTGATGGATTAGATCTCAGAGATGGAGAAGTATTTTAATTTTGAAAACACTACAGAAGAGAGGAAGGTGAAATATGCCTATACCCGCTTGAAAGGTCATGCATCTCTTTGGTGGGAGCATTTGCAAGTTGATAGACAAAGAAGAGGTAAAGAAAATATTGACATGGGATCAGATGATTGCTAAGTTGAAATCAAAGTTTGTCTAGGTGAATTATCAAGTGGATTTGTTTTGAAAGTTGTAGAATCTGAGACAAAAGGAATCTAGTGTGAAGGAGTACACCGAAGCATTTTACAAGTTGAACATCAGATCTGAACATGTTGATGATGAAGTTGAACAAATTTCAAGATATTTGAATGGATTGTGGATGTCTATACAAGATGAACTCAGTATGATCAAATTGGAGAGTGTTGAAGAGGCTTACTAATATACACTAAAGGCTGAAGAGAAATTGAATAAAAGACATGAGCAGAGACAGATAGGTAGAGGTGGAAGGTTTATTGGAAGAAAATTTCAAGGAGGAAGAAGATATACTAGAGGAAGAGGAACTAGTACAGATCAGAACAAGGACAAGGAAGTGAGCAAATAAGGTAATTCATACCGGAAGGATGATAGAAATTTTTATACGAGGAGAGAATTGGATGGTTACCGAAATGAGAACTTTGGATAACAAGACAAGAGGTTATTTAGAGGAACTTTCTTTAAGTGTGGAGGTGAAGGACACCGTGCATTCGAATGTAAGAAGAAAGAGGCTACCAGAAGAGTAGAAGTGGTAGAAGAAAACCCCACCAGATCAAACAATAAACTAGAAGATGGAGAACTACTGATGATGAGGAGAGCTTAGTTTCATACCGGAGGAGATGAAGAACCCTTGCAGAGAAAGAATTTATTTCAAGACCAGATGTAAGGTATCGAGCAAGTGTTGCAAAGTTGTTATTGATAGTGGTAGTTAAGATAATTTTGTTTCAGAAGAGATGGTGAATAAGTTGAAATTGGAGAGATTGAAACACCCTAAGCTTTAACAGATAGCATGGATTGAGGATGAACTTAAGTTGTTAGTAAATGAACAGTGTTTGGTGAAATTGAAAATTGGGAATTATCATGATGAAGTTTTGTGTGATATTATGCCTATGGATATTTGTCATCTTTTGTTGGGTAGACCTTGGCAGTTTGATAGATAGGCAATACATGATGGAAGGAATAATACATACACTATTGTGGCCAATAGGATTGTGAGGTCCTACCCCAACCCATCCTAGCATTTTAGTGATTTTCATGTTGGAACTATTATGGATGCTTTATTTTTATGCATTATGGATATAGAACTTTATATGATCCCAGGGATTTGATAACATTGATATATTGATGCTTCATTTCCATGCATTGTGGATATAGAATTTTATATGATTCTAGAACAGGATAACATTGAGATGGTGTAGGTCATTATTTGATTTTTGGGACTTTATTATGATGCTAGAAATATGATGCATATCTTATGAATGGATTAAGTTTATGAGGATTATGATAATTGCTTATGTGGATTTGCTTTGATATATAGAAAATTGAATTGTATGGTGTCAATTGTATGCAGAGTGATTGATGTGTATTCTTGTTTACGTGTTTAATATTATATGAGACTATTGGAAAGTACTAATGTATAATTGAGATGTGCAAGAAAATTATCCATGTGACCATGGAAACATTATGGAGAATCAAGCCTAGGCCTATGTACGTTCGGAAAACCAAGGGTTGTCTATTTGGAGAGACAACACCCCGTATGTATTGTATTTTATTCGTAAACGTAAAATGTTTGCATGAGTGTAAATTGTATTTATTAAATTGTTTAAATCATTCAAGGGACCATTGCCATGTGTGTATTTGTGATGTGGAATCATTTTGTAGTGTCACTTGACACACATGTTGTATGTTGTGTTGGCAATTGTCATGCCATCTTTTTGAGAGATTTACTTTTTGTTTAATTGATATATTTCCAAATTATCCTTGAAGGTTCCAATAAATCTAGGATAGTGAGCCATAGGGAGGGTCAACTTAGAGTTGACCCATAGGCTAACTTTAGGTGGACTTTCAAAGGGTTAAATCAACTCCTAGAGTAAGTTTTGGAGCATTTTTATTGGGCCTCATGGGGTACCTATCGGTGAAGGCCAAATTTGGACATGTGTCTTTCCCCTAGGGCTTGTTTAACCACCCAAAAAAGTGGGTTTTCCTAGATGGCCGAATTTCATCTTTAGGAGTGCCATCCTTGGTTAGATAACCTTCTTGGTAGGTGTTATTCATCTTCCCCATTTCATTCCTCTTCTTGAGGTGCCTTGGTTAGGGAGTGTGTAAGACCTAGGGAAGACCAACCAATCGGAGCCTCCCACTCTATCCAAGAGGTTGGAAGGAGTGAGAGAAGCCTTCTTAGGCTAGAGATTGAGGCTTAGTGAGTTAATCACCCACTCTCCATCTTTGGAGATTTTGGAGAATTTTGGAAGAAAACCAGTTTTAGAATAGGAATTTTGGCTAAGTGTTGCAGAAAAGATTGGTGGAATTGGGCTACTCTTCTCCAAGATATCCCTAGAAACCCCTTGGCAGATTCAAGGTTGGTGCTTATTCTTACTTGTATATTTGGAAAGTTGTTGTAGGATTGCTTGAATGTAAATGTTGCTTTCTTTGTATTCCTTTGTGAAAAATATTATATGATCTTTTTTGTATTTCTCTTCTTGTATGCATTTTCTTGTGTTTTGGGAGTATCCAAGGCTTTCTACCCTTGGGATGGTAGAATGGTCTTGGGGGTGGAAGGAGTTTGACAACCTTAGAGTGAGAGGCTCTCATTATGAGAGTGATCTCAAGAGTTTGTGTATGTGACCCTTGCTGCATAGTCTTGTTTATGCATTCGGGGGTCATAAGGGGAGAAAATAAGGCATGTATGCCTTGGGGTCATAAGGATGATTGGGTTGAGATGGGATTTTGTGGTGTTCTTGGTTGCCATGAGTTGGTTGTGATCTATTATCTTGAAGATCTCCTCAAGGTATTTGGTCCACTTCCACCCTTGTAAAACATTACATTATGTGATGAAGTTTCAGCTTTGGGATGGGAATGTGTTGTTGAGTTTTTCCCCTTGCTTGTTTGTGTTTGCTTGAGTGTAACCCATCTAGGACTTGGTTCTCCAAGCTTGGGGGTGGCTTCTAGTAAGCCTAGGATGGGCGGTGAGCACCCCATGGTCACAGCCTTAAGTTTTGAATGCAGGTTGCTTGGAAAAGAAAGCTAGGAGTTGTAGATTTTACTTTAGAAGTTCAAAGAAAAAAAGAATGTAATATTGTATTTTGTTGAAAAGAAAAGAAGGGAAAGGAAGGATTTTTTTTGTTGTAATGATATTGTAATGATTTAGAAATCTGTAATATTGACTGTGCCTTAAGATGTATTTTATTGATGTAAGGAACATTTAAAATGAATAAAAAAAAAAAGAATGCATTTGGTTAACTCTATTTTGTATAAAGTGCAAGGGAAAGGAAATGTATTGTGTTGTTGTCTTTTATTTAAATCTGTCATGTAACTAAATTCTGTCATCTATTATCTCTGTAATTTATATAAAGAAAAAAAAGGGATGCAGAAAGAGAAATGAGAATGTGTTAAGTGTTTTTTTCTCTGGAATATTTAAATGTTGCTACAGTCATATGTATTACAGTCACTTTTATTTCTCATTTAAACATTGCAAAAATTAATCTAGGAAAAATAATCTAAAAGTTAGTTCTGGTATTATCTGTTTTAAGGCATTTTAGAAAAGAAAGTGAAAATACATATTTAGCCTTAGACAATGAGAACAAAATATCTTCACTATGCTAAGTTATTCAAAAAAAAAAATGGTTAGTTTAAATATCTGATATTAGGAATAAATTGAGGCTATGAATTAATATGTTCTTGTTAAATTAAATCATTCAAACAAAAAAAGCTACATCCATTTAAATGTTGTTTGTTTTCTTTATGATATCCCTGCCAGTTAATATTTTTATTTAAAAATGAAAAGGGAGAAAACTAACCTAATACCCTTAGCTTTAAATAAATATACATATATATATATATATATATTTAATCATTTAAAATATAAATAAAATAAAATACAATAACAAAAAAAAGTGTGTTACCCTTGGTGCCTTCAGCCCGCGCTGTGGGCGGCGACCCGCAGTCGCGACCGCGACTGCACTATGGGCCACAACCCATAGAAGGGGCGACTTCGGCCATCCCCTCTGGAGAACGCTCCATAGTGGCAGTGCAGCCGCGTTGTGGGCCGCGACCCACAGGCACGGCTGCGGCCATCCCTATGGGGAGCCATTACCCCCCCCCCCCCCCCCCCCACGTGGTGTTAGAACCATCGTGGTTCCCCCCTTCGTACTCGGCCCTGCAACAACAAAAAAAGACGTCGCCTCCATGGCCGCCGTACCTGCAACACACACACACTCACAAAAAAAATAAAAATATTAAACCCTAACCCCATTTCGGGTTAGGGTAAAAGAAAAAGAGAAAGAAAGGATTTTTAAATAATAAGAATATGCAACCCTAACCCAATTTTGGGTTAGGGTTAGCATTTTAAAAATAAGAGTATGTTAGTAATGCAAACCTAGCCCATATTCGGGTTAGGGTTAGCATAGAAAAATAAAACAAAGATTTGAATTTTAGTGTTTATTATAAGTTTAAAAACTTAGGGTTTATTTGTAAGTCGAAATAATATATTTAGTTGGTATAGTTGGGTTAATTTATAAAAAAAAAAAAATATGTATGAATGGGTATAAATTTAGATTTGTTTATCCAATTGTTGATATATATATATATAAGAGGTTAAGTTGAAAACCTATTTAAATTTTATTTTATTAATTAATGAACGCGTAAGTAATAATTAGACCCCTTTTCACTTTTAGCAGAATTTTAAATTGGGGGATTAATTTTATATAGCTCTAATATCGCAATTATTGACGTAATTTTATCATGGATCATTAATAAGGATATTTCATAGATAATTTTTGTATTTAATTAAATATGGATGTCAAGTTAAATTTAATTTGGGCGAAATTTGTAAATGAGAATTATTAATTATTTTATACGAATTTTTAACCTACGAGGCCAATTTTGGACAGATTATTTAATCGTCAAAATTTGAAGGTTTAGGGGAAATTAAAATTGGCTATAGTATAAATTAGATTTATTTGGCAAATAACATTATTAATTTTGAAACCTTATTGGCTAAATATAAATAATAAATTTTGCGTGCGCTCAATTAATTATATTTTAGATTTAAGATATCTGCATCATTATTCAATTAGCCCAGAATAATTTAAATGCAATTTAGATATTTAATTTTCCCTTGACTTTAATTAGCGGCAATTTAATTAGGTTAATTAAATTGCGAGGACCCTCTTAGGGAATAATTAGTCCTCATTAATTAATGTCGCTTTTATGAGTGAGTTAATTAATCCAATGTTAGTGAACAATTCTACTTACACCTTAGTTAAGACAAAACTGAATTGATTTCATTTTAATGTAGACTATTTTGTGAGTTTATGTTGTTTAAAAAAATAAATTTGTTGTTCCATTTTTGCCCAAAAGTTTGGGCACGACAGGGATGCAGCAAACCTTGTTACCTTTGGAGGAACCTTTGAAGAATGAATTCTGTACAAATGCCAGAATCTGTTTAGTATATGGAAGGAAATTCATGGATGGACTGAGACATGAGAATGTGTGTTTTGTTTTAATTCCTAAGAAGATTGAGAGACCGGAACCAAAGCACCCTGAAAGAGATAAGAGATATGCTGACAGAATATGAGGACATCATCTCAGATAATGTACATGATGGAATGCCACCTATTAGAATTATTAGTTATTGCATGGATTTGGTTCCCAGAGCTAGTTTGCCTAACAAAGTTGCACACCGGTTGACACCGATAGAGAATGAAGAACTAAATAGACAAGTGCAAGAGTTGTTGAAGAAAGGTTTGATTAGGGAGAGTTTGAGCCCATGTGCAGTACCAACAAAATTATCACCTAAGAAGAATGGATAATGGAGGATGTATACCAGTTCAAGAGCAATAAACAAGATCACAGTAAATATCAGTTTCCTTTGCCTAGGATGGATGACATAATGGACTATTTAAGTGGAGCAAAATACTTTACAAAGATAGATTTGAAGAGAGGATATCATCATATCAGGATCACAAAAGGTGATGAGTGGAAGACAACATTTAAGACAAATGAAGGACTATATGAATGGTTGGTGATGGCTTTTGGATTGACTAATGCACCGAGTACTTTCATGAGGCTAATGAATGACATATTGAATAAATTATTGGGTAAGTTTGTTATTGTGTATTTGGATGACATTCTAATTTTTAGTAAAACAAGGGAGGAGAATTTGTTGCAGTTAAAACAAGTTTTGCAGAGGTTGAGAGAAGAAAAGTTGATGATCAATATCAAGAAGTGCACTTCCATGAAGGATGAGTTAGTCTATTTAGGATTTGTGATATCTGATGATGGTTTGAAGATGGACCCTGAGAAAGTGTAATCCATTGTTGAGTGGCCTACACCGAAAAGCATTGGGGATATAAGATTATTTCATGGATTGGCTAGTTTTATCGAAAGTTTATTAGAAATTTCAGTTTAGTTTGTAACCCTATGAGTGAGACCATGCGAGGAGAACAGAAGGAATTCAAGTAGACCACCGGGGAAAACAAAAGTTTTGAATTATTGAAGTAGAAAGTGATTGAGCAACCTGTGTTAGCTTTACCAAATTTCAATAAGGTATTTCAAGTGGATTGTAATGCAAGTGGAACAACAATAGGAGCAATATTGAGTCAAGAAAGGAGAGCAGTAGCCTATTTCATTAAGAAATTGAATGATGCTTGGAATAGATAATTAGTGTATGATCAGGAATTTAATGCCATAATTCAAGCCTTGAACAGATAGGGACACTACTTATTGCCTAAGGAGTTTGTGTTGTATAGATATCATCAAGCTTTGCAGTAATTGAACAACCAAAGTAAGTTGAATCAGAGACATATGAGATGGGTAGAATTCTTGCAAAGTTACACCTTTGTGTTTATGCATAGAAGTGGAAAATCTAACAAAGTTGTTGATGCATTGAGTAGGAGAAGGAATTTGCTAACATAGATAAGAGTGACAATATTAGGTTTTGAAGAACCTTGGAAAGCATGTAGAGAACCGGTTATGGTTGATAGGAGAAAATGGATGGGTTATTTCATTCAGGATGAGATGTTATTCAGGGGAGTTTAGTTGTGCAAACCTAAGAGTTCCATGAGAAAGAACATAATAAAAGAGAAACATAGTGGAGGTTTAGGTGGACATTTTGGCATTAACAAAACAGTTGCATTGGTGAGTGAGAAGTACTTTTGGCCCCAGATTCATAAGGATGGTAAGAGATATGTGCATAATTGTAGATTTTGTCAAGTTGCAAAAGGTAGTAGTCAGAATGTGGGATTGTATAAGCCTTTGATAGTACCGGTAAGACCTTGGGAGGATATAAGCATGGATTTTGTACTTGGATTGCCTAAGACATCAAGAGGGAATCATTCTATATTTATGGTAGTGGATATATTTTCAAAGATGGATTAGTTCATACCTTTTAAGAAGACATTAGATGCATTACATGTAGCAGACCTATTTTTCAAGAAAGTGGTGAGATTGCATGTATTGCCTAAGAGCATAGTTTCAGACAGAGATACTAAGTTTGTTGGCTATTTTTTGGAGAACACTTTGGAAGAAGATGAAGATAGATTTGAAGTTTAGTTCTACTTTTCATCCATAGACTGATGGAGAGATAGAAGTTGTTAACCGAAGCTTGGGAAACTTGTTGAGATGTTTAGTGGGAGATAAAATTGGAAGCTGGGATTTGATACTTGCACAAGCAGAGTTTGCCTACAACAATTCAGTAAATAGAAGTACCATAAAAACACCTTTTGAGATTGTTATCAGAGTGCATCCTAGAGGAATAGAAGAATTGAGAGACATTAGCAATGAAGACTAGAAGAGTTCAGAAGCAAAATATTTTGCAGATCACGTGGCAGCATTGCACATTTAGGTTAAACAACATTTGGAAGACACGAACAACAAATATAAGGAGAAGGCAGATGAGAAGAGGAGACATAAAGAATTTGAAGTTGGTGATGAAGTGATGGTATATTTGAGAAAATAAAGATTCCTAGTTGGAACTTATAATAAGTTGCAGATGAAGAAGTTTGGACCCTGTAAGATTTTGAGGAAGTTCAATTCTGGAAATGCATATGAACTCGAGCTACTAGGTAATCTAATTATTTCACCTATATTTAATATTATAGTATTTCATGAGTACCATGAACCAAAATTCAGTGAGGATAGTGTTGTAGACCTTGAGAAACAATTACACTAGAAGGAACCAGATCAGATTGAAGAAATTTTGGACAGTACGATTGGGTGTAGTACCCGGAACAATTAGTACAAATAATATCTTGTGAAGTGGAAGAGCATACCAATTGAAGATTCATCTTGGATTTCTCAGGAAGAGGTAGACCGCCTTGGTTTCCCTCTGACCCCAGCAAAGTGAGATCACTTTTTAATTAACCTTGAATGTCTAATGCAGAAGCATCCCGGGTTCACAACAATCTTGCATCAACCAAAAAACATTTTCCTTTTTGTTTTGTTTTTGTTTGTAGTTTTAGTTTTCCTTTTTGCCTGTCCCAGTTTTGGCTCACCTAATCCTGTGGAGTTGGATTCTACTTGAATACTTGATCATCTTTCTTTATTTCAGACCACATCTCATTTGGATCACTTACCGACAAGATATCACTACCGGTTTCCATGAAAGTTTCTTGTTACTGATTGTTCCTTTGTTACCGGTTGCCTGAGACCTATTCTTGTGATCTACTGGAACCCATTCTGAAGCTTGCAGATCCTTGAGTGTTGATTTCGATGTTCCTTAGCATGTGGCTGACCTTTTCCCATGATCTACATTTCATCCTTTGGATTTTCCAGAGGAATATCTTGGAAGAGGCCGACCTTGTTCATTTTTGCATGTTAGGTCTTGTTCTTCGGGTTTTGATCCCTTTTGGGCTGATTGGATCCTTTGGATTGATATATATATTTTTAATCATGCTTTAAGATGGAATCAATCAGAATCAATCAGAGTATCAGATAGATAGACTGTGCCTAGAAGCTAGATATTTCAATTCAAGGTCCCAATTGTGACCTATTCTACCAAGCCTGTGTGTTGGTATGTTGTAACCCGGTTGTTACCGGTTCGATGCAATCAACCTCCATACAATAAAACTATATTTTTTGCATTGTCTTCATCAAATCTATGTGTGTCCATTGTGTTTTCTCTTGCTGACCGATCTGGACTTATCTCCTTAAGATTCCTCCTCACCAGTGACTGCTTCAAACTCATATTTTTACATGTTCCTATCCTTTTGTTAATGTATTGTATATTTCATGTATTAATCTTCAGGCGTTATCCATGTTCCTATTCATACACCACCTCATCTGACCCCATCATTTGCACCTATATTGCCGACTGCAATGTCAGGTACACACAACATGTAGGCATCAAGTACTACACCAACATTTGCAACAAGACATGTACCTAGGGATGCAGAGGCCACTAGTGGTGATATTTTAGCAGCATTTCTTGGATCTTCCCGTATTACTAGTATAAGAACGTTGCTGGTCACATTTGTGGTGACCGGTGATCTTGTTCCCATAAAGATAGAGAAGGTTCCAGGTACTTTAAAATTATTATTATGTATAGTCCAATTGTATTTTAATTATTGATCACTCATTTTGGACTAATGATTCCATGATTTTTTTATAGGAAATGATGTTTTTTATAAACATCTAAATGATATTACATTGGAAATCTTCGGGCCCACCATATGTACATGGTGGAATGCCCAAAATCAACAATTAAAAGAGGAACTCATAAACCATTTGGTTGTTTTGTTCGTAAATGACACATTCAACAAAACCAAGGTCCTTTAGAAAGCTGGCACATATCTAAAGTATATGAGGGACCAATATAGGACACATTTTGAGAAGAACAAAAAGTACGAGCATCCCCCATGATTCTAGAGAGGGAGTGGAAGGACCTAGTTTTGGATGGAAAGGAGAAAACTAAAAAGAGAAAAGGACATACACAACCGGGTAAAGGAAGGTATGTGATACTATTAACAATGTAATTATGTACTAATTACTCTTTATATTTACATAATCTAACATATTTCAAACTTTTCATAGGTTGTCTGACACATCAAAGGCAACTAAGGCAAGACTAGAAAATCACGGGCAACACAAACTTGGCTCTGGTGGTTATATGAAAGTTGTTGCACGAATTGTAAGTATCAATAAATGCAATATCACATCAGAATAATAAATTGCAAAAAAAAAAAATTATTCAAACAATAGAAGCAAAATTCATGATTTTAAGCAAAAATGCAAGGCTTTGAATTCAATATAGTACCCACTGAAGATGACATGAAAATTGCCTTCCAGCAAGACTATGGAGTCGTGGTTGAATGCCCAAGAGAATTGAGTGGGCAAACACAAAATTCTGATGCATTCGTCACACAAGTAAGTAAGCTAAATGAAAATTATTTAAAATTGAATACTTGAGAAATAATCAATTCGTTAATTTGCAATATAAAGTAACTATATTTTGTTTTAAATAAGCAAGCAATGATAACAATGCACATGACATTGGAATGCAACCTGCAAAGGTGGAACACAACCTGCACATGATGAAGGTCACAGTGTGCATCCCGGTACTGGAGGTATTAATGTGCTATACAATTTTTTTTATGTAATTATTAATACAATTAAACATCTTTAATTGAAATTGGTGTAGTAATTAATGTAACCTTTTTTGTTTTTGTTTTAAAGCATGTAGAGCGTGGTGAACAAGTGGAGCATGATTAGGGTAGACAACATGAGGGACGTGATGTGCCCCCATCAGGTAAAGTAGACCACTATTATTCCTTTAAACAAATTTAATTGCAATTGGTGTATTGATTAATGTAACCTTTCGTGTTTCAACTCTAGAGGATTTAGAGGGTGTTCAGCATGTTAAGCATGAGGCTAGACAAAATGATTAGGAATATTATGTGGCCCCATCAGGGAAAGAGCCCTCTTGTAATGTTCTTTTAATTAATGAAATACTTGTAACAATAATAAAAATTCATATGAATTTAACCCATTTCTTTGCTATTGTAGCGGACCCCCATTTGCCTAGGCGTCCTCATCATGAGTACAAGACTAGGAATACATTAATATCTTGAGCAGAGGGCACAATAACTGAAGAGGGGAAAAATGATGAAGAAAACGGTGCTCCACTTTGTCTTTACTTAGCTTAAAAAAAAAACAAAAAAAAACAAATGCTTGTAATCGTATTATTTGTTAATGAATGAATTTTATGTGTTAATGAATGTAATTTGTTTGTTAATTAATGTTAATGAATTATATGTGTTAATGAATCTTGATGAATGTTACGTGTTAATCAATATTAATCAATGTTATGTGTTAATGAATGTTATGTGATAATGAATGAATATTATATTTTATTAATGGATGAAAGAATGAATAAATGTAATATGTTAACAGGGAATTTAGACTAATGTTAGGGGGGGAGGGGCCAAATGAGCTTCCACATTACATGGTTGGCCCTGTTAAGTAGAGAATATTAAACTATTCTTGAAACAAAGAGAAGCTCAATAAGGTAGCACACTTTTCAATATTTTATTATGCTCCACTGTTAATCTTATTGAATAATAAGTATTGAATCTTAATTGAAGGGTCCAACAAAGCCAACATGAACAACAACACAAGAAGTCTTAGTGGAGACCATCATAGGTAAAGTCCTTGATTAAGATTTTGTTGTTTATATTCATATTGTTGATTACAGAAAATAGATTTTATTGTTTATATTCATATTGTTGATTACATAGGAAAATATTCATTTAACTTTTTAAAAGGGCAGTCACCAAATACACCAAATAGTTGTTTAAGTCTGAGATCAAAGATTAGCTAAATCTATTAAGTAACTAAAATCAATATTATCAATCCGAGATCTAACTATTGTGAGAAATTTAGTAAAAGTGGAAGCCATTTTGAAGTGATCCATGACTTTCATTGTGATTGAGGCAAGGAGTTTTGATGCAGAGTCACAAGGAAACTTGGTAGAATACCCAATCCCAACACACATATACAAAGAAAAAAATACAACCTCTAATAGGTCAAGAAACCCTAAAAGGGAAAACCCTAGGCTTGCACATAATAATTAATAAAAGAATTAATTATCATGCACCTAATGTTAGCTTAAGCGTAAAAGAGATAAAGGGGAACTTAATTAATTAAACAACTAATGTTTAATTAATCAAGTAAAGACCCGATTACTCTAACACCCCCCTTTAATCTAGAAATAGAGAAAACCACGTGAGAAAAAACTCTACTCCAAACAGAGATGGAAAAGCAAGAAGAACATCACTGAAGCAAGAAATAGCTGCAAACACTGTCGAAGAGTAACTACTGATCTGAAGAACCTCCACTGAAATAGAACATGACCAGGTAGAGGAGACTATAATCTGCATGAGTGCCCTCAAATGACACTACTCGAATCAAATGGCAAACAAAGGCAAACAATTGAACTTGAAGATACAGATGGTATGAGAAACCAAAGCCTAAAGAGATGATAAATCAAACCGCAAAGGCATTAGAACCAATAGGACAAACCTCCCCATAATGTTGAAGAGAGAGAGGGATAGGTACACTAAAAAGAACGGCCAACAAGAACTACGTGACGAAGAATCAAGAACATCGAAGGTGCTGAGAAAGTACATAGTGTCGTGGAAGGATCACTCACTTGACACACATCATGAGGCTAATTTTTTGGAAGGAACACTCACGTGACAAAGGTAGATGACAAAAAAAGGCAAACATCAACCCCCCATGGCACTTTATAAGTAGTGCATGTACAATAAGGCACAAGATGTGCAAGATCCGAAGTAAACAATGCATGATGGCACTTTATCTTAGTGTGTTTTCATAAATAAAATGCTACAATGATCAGAAGAGATAGAAGACCGAACATAGAAAGAATAGTCAAAACCAAGACATCCTACTCAGAGAAAGAGATCCCAGGACTTGAAACATCCAAGATACTTACTAGAGTGCTAAAAAGCAAAAAACTAAATAAAATATTTCTGGAGCAGAATCTAGAAAGAAAACTCATATGACTGGAAAGTGCACAGAACAAGATTTCCAAGAATATAAAGTTTTCAAAAAATGGAGTTCGAATGCTCATTCTATGGCCCCGAAAGTGCAGAAAAGTGACCCCACTTGGACTGAAAAAAAGTAGAGTCAAACAACAAAATTGGAAAAAATTCTAATACCACGAGGTTCGGCTCAAAACCAGCTTACTGATGCCTATTCGTTTTCAAAAAAATAACTCCATTTGCCCAAGTTATGAGGAAAAAACCAACCCCCCCTTCAAAAGAAAGAGGGAGGGGTTGTCTGGTGGCAGGTCCGGGCGAAGGTGGCCCATGGGTGGCGCTCTGATGGTGGGGCTATGTCGGTGAGTGGGAGGCGCAACAATGGTAGTAGGGGCAGAGGCTAGTGGGGAACGACGGTGGTCGGGAACCGCAGGGGGCAGCCGGGCGGTACAAAGACAGTGGCGGTCAGGAAGCGTAGCTGGGCGTCCAGGTGGTCATTTCCGACGGGGAAGGTCGGCGGGCAGGAGGAGGCCAGCGAGCCGCGATTGATGGGGCTGGAGGGTCGGCGGGGGCTGGTGGGGGCCAGAGGGGGTCGATGGGGGCCGGAGGCCAGTGGGGGTCGGCAAGTGGGACCTGCGCTAATAGAGTCGGCACCGGACTAGCAAGCCAGTGGCTAGACTGTCAGGCCTACGGCGACCCAAAACAAATCCCCAAAAAATGATTTTTTTTTTTTAAAAACACTACCGATTTTTTTAAATATTTTTTTTTAAATTTTTTTGCAAAAAATCAAATTTCGGCCTGTATGCCTTAAAAAGGCAAAGTTTTTTGAAAAAAAAAATTCAAACTGCGTGTCAAGGTCGTACGACTTGGTATAGAAGGAAAATATACCCCCCGAGGCTCAGGTGTCGAAAATGGTCAAGCTTTATATGACCATAGGAGTTTTTGGGCCTTCTAAGCACAATGGTGAGGTCTGTTTAGGCCCAAAGTGCTAAGAAAAAAGGCCTATCCCTAGGTGCACAAAAAAAAACTTCTGAAAAAAAAAACTAGATCTGCTTCCAATACAAAAAACTCAAAATAAGAACAGGTAGTTGCAGATCTGAAGCTTTGATACCATGTGAGAGTTGAGAAATACAACACCATAGGAGCTCAAATGATCTTTGCAAGATGAATTAAACTTGTTACAAGGAGAAGCAAGGAAGCAACAGAGAAAAACCAAATACATAGAAAATGCTCACAAAGATGAGAGCTCAATATTCATAAAATGGTGTAATAGAATGATAATACAAAGAAAAGAATCCAACCTCTTATAGGTCAAGAAACCCTAAAAGGGAAACCCCTAGGCTTGCACATAATAATTAATAAAAGAATTAATTATTATGCACCTAATGTTAGCTTAAGTGTAAAAGAGATAAAGGGGAACTTAATTAATTAAACAAATGTCATTTAATTAATCAAGTAAAGACCTGATTACTCTAACATCTCCAAGGGACTTACTCACTTTACCCTTCTCAAATGACTCAATAAGTCATTGGTTGACAATGCATGCTTTCAATGTGACCTTCCTTCCTATAGCCCTAATTCCCAATAGGCTATGCATACCCTTACAAACAGAATACACCAACAATATGGAACAGACCCAAACCACCCATACGCAATGCCTTCTTACATCCCATAAGACATGATTCAAGCGTTGGAAGTGATTCTTAAACTTCCTACTATCCTTGTTCTTCACAAATGCTTCACAATCCTACTAGCCCTAGGTTTTCAATTTTTGGGCAATAACTCACAATTCTCCCAACACACCAAGAAAAAAAATGGTACTCAGATGGAGAGTTCTATCTCTTCAAGGAAGCACACCTAGGAAATACTCATGGAGTGTGGGTTGTTGGTATTATGGATATGTTGCATTGGTTTTGTCATTGATGTCAACACTTATCAACATTTATCCTTCTGGAGATCTTTGGTTATGTTCAATGGCAAGTTTAGTGACTTATGCACAGTCACTGGTATCTGGTTCACTGGCAGGTTATATTGTTCACCGGCACTGAGGATGACTTGTTATCATCTGGAGACCACTTGGTTATGTCTAAGACATGGTTTGGACAGTTGGTTTTGGAGATTTGGTTATTGGTCTAATCGGGTTGACATATTTGTTGTTACCAGCAAATTGGTCTATGTTATGGATCGACAAGCGTTATCTATTCCAGATCAGCACAACACGTTATGGAGATGGTTTAATCAATTAATATTGTTGTCGAGCCGACATGATGCATTGCATCTTGACTTATAATAGATTTTATTATATTATTCTTAGTAAGCCGACCTACACATTTGGTCTTAGGTTTTGGTATACATGTAAGATCTCAATTGTGAGATTGATAGAGGATAGAGGATAGAGCATCAGATAAGGTCTTCTAAGGTTGTTATATTCGGTATATGCGAATATAAGAAGAGCTACTCACGCAAACATCATCTGAAAATTCAAGGAAGGTTTGAAGGAGATAATTAGAGCTTAACCAGTACTGAATCCAGCATTGGAGATGCTACTTTGAGCAGTACATTATCATTGGATTTAATCATCCAATTGTAGTCAGTGTGACTCTCATTTTGTGATTGAGCAGTGAGTTCTAGGCAACTGGCCTATCTGCATGTGCAGACCCCATTTGTGTACACATACTATCTATAGTAGTATCATTTGATTGTGGGTAAGGTTTCCCACCGTGGTTTTTCCTCTTACAGCGTTTCCATGTACAAATCTCTGTGTTATGTGTTGTGGATATTGTTTCTCTTTCTATTTCATGCATTAAGTTTCATCGGTATTGTTATTAACTGCTAATCTATTTACCACCATTAAGTTTGGTTTACTAGTATTAAGTATCAAGTATGGTTAAAGTATATTTGGGTTGAAATTAATAGACAACTGACTCAACCCCCCCTCTCAGTTGCCTCCGAGTCCTAACAATTGGTATCAGAGCCTATTCCTCTTTTTGTAGAAGTTTAACAACTTGAGGAGATTCTATGGCAACTAACTATTTTAGGAAGGACAGTCTGAAACTTGATGGAAATAACTATGGTATATGGAAGATTAGAATGGAGACTCATCTAAATTGCATTCGAAGAGACATATAGGATGTTACATAGAATGGTTATGTTGGTCCTACACCGAATCGACCTAATCCACCTACATTGGGTAAGGATCAATAGAATGATTGTAAAGCAAGAGAAGCACTTTTAAGTGCCTTGTCAGATCAAAAAATCATGGGATTATCAGATCGATCTATTGCTAAAGCTATTTGTGATAAATTGGAAATATTGAATGAAGTAGATACCACTGTCAAAATCACAAAACTGGAATGCTTCCGGGTCAGTTATGAAAATTTGAAAATGGAAGAAGATGAAAGAATTTTTGCTTTTATGGAAAGAGTTAATGAAATTTTTTTGGGAATACAATGTTGTGGAGGTTCCTTAAGTGAAGATGAAATTGTTTCTAAAGTTTTAAGAGCATTGCCACTGGCATACAAAATTAAAGTAACTGCTATTAATGAGTTAAGAACTATGCCTAATAAATCAGTGTCTAGAGATACCTTGGTTGGAAAACTTTCAACATTTGAGCTTGAGGAATTCGGTCTCATTGCTACGATTAAGACAGATTTAGCTTTCAAAGCATCATCATCTGCAGCATCTTCATCAGCTGATAAATCTAATTGGAAATCACTTTATGCAAGAGAACTTGAAGACATCAGCAAGGAAAATGAAGAGCTTGAAGAGCTTGAAGTACTATTTGCAAGGAAAATGCCTAAAGGTCCTATTGGAAGTAAGTATGAAGGTAAAGCACCTTTTAAATGTTTTAACTATAATAAAATTGGTCATATGGCATCTAGATGTCTAGATAGACATGCAAGATTAAGAGAAGAAGCTAAAAGAAAAAAATAAGCCTAACCCTGAATATCAGAGATAGATTCATGAAAAATAGAGACAAATCTTGTTATTATGCTAATGAAGGAGTTACTGATTCTGATGAAGAGCCGAGAGACAATGGATGGGCTTTTGTTGCAATAACAAAAAATCAACTGACACCTACTGTTCCACCGGTAGAGCAAGCCCTGGTAGCTAAAATTGAAGAAAAGGATAAATGGATTATAGATTCTGGATGTTCACATCATATGACTAGTGATAAAAGTAAATTCTTATCTTTTCAGGAATACAATGGAGGTCTAGTAATATTCAAAGATGACAAAGCTTGTTTGATCAGAGGAAAAGGCACTATATCTTTTGATGGTAAGCACAATACTAACAATGTTTATTATATTGAAGGGTTCAAGCACAATCTTTTGAGTGTTGGTCAATTAGTTGAAAAAAGATTTCAGTTACAATTCAAGAATGGTAAATGCAAAATCATGAATAGAACTGGTTTGGAAATTGCAACCGGTAATCAGACTAGAGGTAATATTTTTCATTTGAATAACATTGAAAAGACATTGCACACATTGATGAAAGTTGGTTATGGCACAAAAGACTCTGTCATGTAAATTTTGATTGCATTGTGAAGATTAGTTCATCTAAGGCAGTAAGGGATTTACCTAAGATTGTAAAACCTCATAATCTGGTATGTAAGGAATGTCAAATGGGAAAGCAAGTTAGAACAACTTTTAAGAGTATTTATGAGAAAACCAATGATGTTCTTGATTTAGTTCATACTAACTTATGTGGTCCGACAAGAACAAGAAGTCTACAAGGAGATAGATACTTTATGCTAATCATTGATGATTATTCTAGAATGTGTTGGGTTACTTTTCTCAGGGAGAAATCAGAAGCTTTTGGGAAATTCAAACTATTCAAGGCACTTGTAGAGAATGAAACTGGAAAGAAAATCAAATGTTTAAGATCAGATCAAAGAGGTGAATTTACATCTAAGGAGTTCAATACATTTTGTGAAGCCAGTGGAATAAGAAGACAACTATCAGCACCCCGGACACCTCAACAAAATGGAGTTGTGGAAAGGAAGAATAGAACTATTCTGGATGCAGCTAGAAGCATGATATCAGAAGAAAATCTACCTCATGTGTATTAGAGAGAAGGAGTGAATACAACAGTTTACACTTTCAACAGAGTTCACATCAAAGGTGAAACCGGTAAGACACCCTATGAACTATGGTTTGGTAATATTCCTACTCTTAAGTACTTCAGAATATTTGGAAGCAAATGTTGCATTAGGAGAGATGAGGATATTGGTAAATTTGATCCTAGAAGTGATGAAGGAATATTTCTTGGGTATTCATCTAAAAGCAAAGCATATAGATGTTTTAATAAGAGATTGCAGAAATCATTGAGAGTGCAAATGTGAAGATTGATGAACATTTTGGAAGAAATTCAAGGTCTATGGATTCTGAACCGGCAGTTGAGATAATCACAAATGAACCTATACTAAGTGCACCAGTACAAAATGTTGATCCAGTCACACTGACATCATCAGAGAATTCCACAATGACTGAAGAACAACAGCAAGTGAACACACCCAGGTATGTAAGATTGAATCACTCTGAAAGTCAAATAATTGGGAATAAGTATCAAGGAGTTATGACAAGAGGAAGACTAGAAAATGAAGAGGTATGTTTAATTTCTCAAATTGAACCAGCATCTGTCATTGAGGCATGTGAAGATAAACATTGGATTAAGGCTATGGAAGATGAATTGGAACAAATTGAAAAGAACAATACATGGACATTGGTTCCCCGGCCTAAAAATAAAAATGTAATTGGAACTAAATGGGTATTCAGAAATAAACTTAATGAAGATGGTAAGGTAATTAGAAACAAATCAAGACAAGTCTATAAGGGATATTCATAGAAAGAGGAAATTGATTACAATGAAACCTTTGCACCGGTAGCTATAATTGAGGCAGACAGATTATTTCTTGCATTTGCAGCACACAAAAACTATAAAGTATATCAAATGGATGTTAAATGTGCATTTCTAAATGGTGATCTTGAAGAGGAAGTTTACATTGAAAAACCTAATGGATTTTCATTAACAAATGATAAGGATATGGTTTCCAGGTTAAGGAAAGCTTTATATTGATTGAAGCAAGCTCCTAGAGCTTGGTATGCTAGATTGGACAAATATCTTATGAAACTTGGTTACACTAAAGGTAATCCTGATAGCAACTTATATTTCAAAGTGACTAATCAAGAAATTTTGGTTATTGAAGTTTTTGTTGATGACATCATTTTTGGAGGAGAAGATGGATTGTCTAAAGAATTTTCTAACAAGATGCATGAAGAATTTGAAATGTCTATGATTGGGGAGATAAAATTCTTTTTAGGATTGTAGATTTCTCAAACTGATAAAGGTATATTCTTATGTCAATCAAAGTATTTGAAGGAATTACTGAAGAAATTTGGTATGGAATACTCTAAACCGGTAAGTACTCCTATGACTACAACTGATAAACTATCATTGAAAGATGATTCAGATCCTGTTAATCTGACAAGATACAAATCTATGATTGGAGGTTTATTGTATTTGACACAAACAAGACTTGATATAATTAATGTAGTGTGTATTGTTTCAAGATTTCAAAGTAATCCTAGAGAAAATCATGAATCAGGAGTAAAAAGGATTTTCTGGTATTTACAAGGCACAACAAATCTTGGTTTATGGTATCCTAAAGATGAAAATTTTGATTTATGTGCATACACTAATGCTAATTGGGTAGGAGATGTAGATGACAGAAACAACACCACCAGCGGGGCATTCTTTCTTGGTAGCATATTGATTTCATGGTTGAGCAAGAAACAGAGTTGTACATAATTATCAACAATGAGAACCAGAATATGTTGCATCAACAACCAATTGTACTCAGGTATTATGGATTAAACAAATGTTGAAGGACATAAAGGTAAAATGCAAAGAACCTATCATCATCTATTTTGATAATTCAACAACAATTGATATATTGAAGAATCCAGTATTTCACTCTAAAACTAAACATGTTTCTATCAAATATAATTTTCTGAAAGAGAATGTAGAAGCAAAAGAAGTAAGATTGGTTTATGTGAATATAGAAGAGCAGATTGCAGACATCTTTACTAAGCCTTTGCCTAAGGAAACTTTTGAATATCTCAGAGAGAAGCTTGGGGTCATACCCTCACTAGTAGAGACTTAGACAGTTGATGCTTGGCATCAAAACCAATAGAATTTACAGAGAAACCTTTTTTAGGCTTTGATGGAGGAGAGCTACTTCTCAGGGGGAGTAGTTAGATAAGTTGGTATTTGTAATTGGTTGTATGAACTAGTTGTATCTGGTATTTGTTTTTCTTTGGCATTTGATGTCAAAGGGGGAGAGATATCTATGGAAAAACACATCATCCTTTGGGGAGAGATTATTCATTGGGGGAGATATTTTTACTCTCTGCATTTGTATTTTGATTTCTAGTATTGATCTATTCTGGAGATTGTTGGTTTTGGGTTTTTGGCATTTTCGCTTTGGCACTTTGATGGCTTTTCCATCTTGTGTTGCCATCAATGCCAAAGGGGGATATTGTTGGTATTATGGATATGTTGCATTGGTTTTGTCATTGATATCAACACTTATCAACACTTATCCTTCTGGAGATCTTTGGTTATGTTCAACGGCAAGTTCAGTGACTTATGCACAGTCACCGGTAACTGGTTCATCGATAGGTTATATTGTTCACAGACACTGAGGATGAATTTATATCATTTGGAGACCACTTGCTTATGTTGAAGACATGGTTTGGACAGTTGGTTTTGGAGATTTGGTTATTGGTCTAATCGGTTTGACATATTTGTTGTTACCAGCAAATTGGTCTAGGTTATGGACCAGCAAGCATTATCTATTCCAGATCAGCATGAAACGTTATGGAGATGGTTTAATCAATTAATATTGTTGTCAAGCCAACATGATGCATTGCATCTTGAATTACTTATAATAAATTTTATTATATTATTCTTAGTAAGTCAACCTACACATTTGGTCTTAGGTTTTGGTATATATGTAAGATCTCAATTGTGAGATTGATAGAGGATAGAGGATAGAGGATGAGATAAGGTCTTATAAGGTTGTGATATTCGATATATGCAAATATAAGAAAAGCTACTCATGCAAACATCATTTGAAGATTCAAGGAAGGTTTGAAGGAGACAATCAGAGCTGAACCGGTACTGAATCCAACATTGGAGATGCTACTTTGAGTAGTACATTATCATTGGATTTAATCATCCAATTGTAGTCAGTGTGACTCTCATTTTGTGATTGAGCAGTGAGCTCTACGTAGCTAGCCTATCTGCATGTGTAGACCCCATTTGTGGACACATACTATCTGCAGTAGTATCATTTGATTGTGGGTAAGGTTTCCCACCATGGTTTTTCCCCTTACAGGGTTTCCACGTACAAATCTCTGTTTTATGTGTTGTGGATATTGTTTCTCTTTCTGTTTCATGCATTAAGTTTCACCGGTACTATTATTAACTGTTAATTTGTTTACCGGCATTAAGTGTGGTTTACCGGTATTAAGTATCACGTTTGGTTAAAGTATATTTGGGTTGAAATTAGTAGGTTTGGTCCTAACATGGGTTTGTGAGAGTACACCGAGGAGGTGGAATTGATGTGTTAGAGTGGTGAATTTGCAAAAGATAAATCTCCAAGTGTCGGTGAGTGTTTGGGAGTATGTGTGGGGTTAGTGAAGACCCAAGAGAAGTCATTATGGCCCTTGGATGGCCAAGAAACTCATCATTTTATGACTATCCTAGAGTGGGGATGTGGTTGGCCAAGAGAGTTGTTTGACTTAGATTTTGTGAGTATGATGTGTTGAATGGGTTTGATGACTGGTTTATGATTAAGAAAGGTGTTTGGATGTTTTGAGAAGTGTTTGAAGGTGTCTCAAGACCTTAGAATGAGGAAATGGCTCAATTTCTTATGATTGTCCTAAATGTGTATGACTTTTATATAAAGGAAAAATTGTAGTAGTAGGTCTTCTTGAGAATTTTGGGTGGAAGGGAGGGTAAAGATGTTGGAATACGATAACACTGAGAGAGGGGGTGAATCAGTTTTATATCGGAATGATTAATTTTAGCCTTATTAAAACATGCATACGCCAACCGGTATACTAGTACATACAAAATTGAAAGAAGTAAAGCAACCAATAAGCCAATCATATAAATCAGAACCATAACACACAAATTTATACATGGAAAACCTCAAAGAGGAAAAACCAAAGTGGGATTTGTGACCCACAATATAAATCTATTGGCCATATGAAGAGATTACAAAATATGAGGGGCCTGCACCTGCAGGAAGGCTTATAGCCTAGAGCACACTGCTCAATCACAAAAGGAGCCTCAGTGACTACATAAAATTCCAGACTACAATCCGGAGAAGTGTGAACTGCTAAGATAGCATCTTCTATGCTAGAATACAATTTTAGTATAAGCTCTATCTGTTCCGATCTGAAACCCTAAACCCTTTACCAGAATAACCCTTACATGAATTTCCTCACATACATGATCTCTCTTATATATTTTGCATTGTATTACATTCGCATATCCATAATCTCCTATCGTATGTCTATATCAAAATGATCTATCAAACTGACTTATATACCCTATACAAATTTGCATGCCTTATGTCGGCTTACAAAGATATATACAATATCAAATTACATGTCGGCCAGATAACATAAATGCATTAAAACCAATTGTCCATGCCGTATCCAAGAGATATCAACCTCCAATACTGATAACCTTTACTAAACCATGTCAGTATGCATTGCTAGTAACCAAAGAAATCCTTTTGTCCTACCGGTGCTGGTGTAGGTGCCAGTGTCGGTGTAGATCTATGAAGTGCCTATTGGTACACCATTGAACAAAAACATGAAGCCGAAACACAATTCCATGTTTCCATCAATGACAACATAGTGAAACCAACCAATTGAGTATCAATTTCTAACAATCTCCCCCTTTGGCATTGATGGAAACACTCATGTGAAAAATGTTCAAGGTTTCATCTGTTGATTTCATCCTACCCTGCTGTCCCTGAGCTGAGTATGCAAAATACTCCACACCTCCATAAATCCATATCTCCATAGCTCCCCCTAATATATACAAATCCTTTTTTTTCTTTTGAACATCTATATCACTCCCCCTTTGACATCAATTCCATCAAAAATTCTAAAAGGAACGTTAAAGAAAAAGAACTGTACAATGAATATCCCAAAATGTCTTACCAGAGCTTGACAAATTTCAAATTTTCTGGATAAGCCTTCTCCAGTAGCTCAAGATAAGTATCCCAACCTATTTTGAATGTGCTGGAAATAGATACAAGTCCACTCAGTATATATGCAAAAGACTCTTTCTCATTTACCTCTGTCGGTGTGGGCTTTCCCACCATATCCATGCATTCTTTTTTATGTACACTGAGTGAATCCAACTAGGGACTCACCAAGCCTCTCAAACTTCTGGCTCTTCTTATTATTTTGTCTCTTTCCTTCTTAAGAACAAAAATTTGGTTCTCCAAAATCAAAATTTGACCATCAATTGATGTAGTCAATGAAATCAATCCGTCAAAATAATTAGCTATACTTGCAATTTTCTCCTAAATTTCTTTTATTTTTTTTATCCACATTAGATGCAAGTGTAACAGTGTTACAACATACCCTATAAATATTTGTACATTGCTTCAAAGAATTTTTTATTAGTTTCAGCTTCTCATCAATCTTCTTCTTCTTAGATTCAATTAACTGATCAAATGCAGCTCTCTTAGCTTGAGTAAACCTCTCTAGTGCTTTCTAGTTTGAGATTTGTTGTAAAGATTGAAAATCCTTTAGAATATGCTCAGTGATTATTTTAATCTTGTCGGATAGGCTCACTTCATGTTCAATCTTACACTCCAGGACCAGCCTGTGTAAAATAGTGATTGATTGATCAATAATCCCTTTATCTGTGGATCCCTCCTTCATTAGTTTTTGTGCTGCCGTCATCATGAGTTCAGTAGGACTCATCTCTATGATGTTTTTCTTTTCAACTTGTGAGGTGTCAATTGACAACAATGATGGACCAACTACCGGTTCCCTGTCAGATTCCCATTTCTTCTCCTCTAAAGATTTGTCCTTTATAGCATCATCACTTGCAACAGTGGCTTCGCCACTTGGTATAGTCTGTGTAACTGTCGATTCCTTTGTAGGAACTGTAACCTCAACCTGTACATTTGTATCCGAAGCACTATTATCCTCAATATTAGTATCATTTACAACATTAACTTGTGCTCTCTCTGTGCTAACCGTTATATCAATATTTGTTTATACATCTGTATTTACTAGGGGCTCAGTTTTCACTAACTTAATATTTTTTAAAAATGAGGGTGAAGTACCCATAATCCCCTTTCCTTTTCCTTCATTCAGTGTATATACAGTGTCTATCTTGGTTTCCAATGAAGTAAAGAATCCTTTGTTCTCTCCAAGGAATTTAACCCATGCTTTTTGAGTCTCCTTTATTATTTCATTTACTCTTCCTAGCATAAGACTAGTTATTCTATGTTTTCTATTGAAAACTTTTCTATCTGTCACCTCAAGTGTATTTTCCATTTCATCTGAAGAAATAGTAAAACAAATAGATAATAGCTATTGAATTTTAATAGGTTTATCTTCTTGCATAGCTGATAGTCTTCTAGCATCTAACATATTATACAATTCAGCTGGTATTTGATTTTCTATTTTTATTAAGGCTTTCTTATAAATATCCAAGTATATTAAGATTGCTTCCTCTACCTCTCCTTGTTCATCATCCTCTAATTGTTCATAATAAAATTTACCATTATTCAACATGCCATCCTTAGTGATTTCATCTACTAACTCTGCACAAGTTTTAGGTGGTATGATAGTCACATTACCAGATTCAATTGCTAAGTCAATGTCACTCTTCTTCTTCCTCTGTGCATTACCGTATGTAGCTAAAGGTGTTTATTTTGATGCTTTCTTTTGTGTCGTTATTTTGATTGTAAACTTTCTTCCTAACAAACCTCTTAAATGCCAATGATGTGTCATCCTCATATTTTGATTCTCCAGTAACAGGCTCAATGTGAACTTTAGGACTCTTCCTCTTCTTGCCTTTCTCCAGGACAACATCAATGAATGATTTGATGTCCTTTGAGACCTTCTCCACAAATTTTCTTTCTTTCCCTTCCTGCTTCTCTCTTTTCTTCCAGTTGAACTCTATTTCAACCTCTTGTGTTTTCTATTGTGCAATACCACAAGGCTTCTCTGCCTCAGCAATAGGTGCATCAATCAAAATTTTTGCATAGGCATCAAGAATTTGTGCATCCACCTCATAGCCCATTTCTTCAATCCAAATCTTTCAGGGCTTAATTGTTTCCATAAGTGTTTCATCCTTCTTTACCATGAAGCATATGTCGGTTGAATATTTTTCTACAATATGCTCAGGTACCCTTACCCTAGACCTCATAGATTTTTGGAATGCTTTGAAATATCCCCATACCTTATCATCTCTTCGACTTCCTAAAGTAGCAATTGACTGTTTCAATTGTCTCCCTAGCGGGATGTCAAATGCCCATTGCCTTTTACCAAAACGGGTGTATTATTCATGAAATATAACATTAAGCAAACTATAAAGTTGCCATACCGGAATGTACCCTTCTTTTCACCCTTAATTTTCCCTAGGTTTATTAATAACTCATCTATCATCCAACTGCATAGATCTAATTTCACATTCTCTCTCATCATTTTGTATGCAGCCAAAATGCATGAACTGGAAACAAAATTCAGTCGATTTGACTAAGTTACCTTATACCTGATGATCATGCTACCGAATCTAATGTCCATGTCGGTAATAGTGCTTACTCTCATGGATCTTCTGTCAGATGTCATGTCGGTGATCATTTTCATGAAATCATTTGAAACCTTCTTGTCTGGATGTTTCCCAGCTGATGGTAAACCAGTGATTGCTCGGATGGCTTCCCTGGTGATTTTGTAAGATCTATTTAACCATATAAATTTCCCATGTACTCTACTCAAAACATATCTGATTATCTCATCTTCGAATTTTGGAATATCTAGAATGTCAGTAAACCCCAAGTCTTCAATATGCTTATATGTCGGTTTGATATTTCTAGATTCTCCCATCAACTCACTCCTATACATGCCCTTAATTTCAGAAGCTCCCAAGTCCTCAATGTGATAGTGAATATATGCCCTAACATCTTCTACATATACAACTCCCTTTGGAACACGAGAAGATGCTACAACTGAATCTTCCAGGGTAGCCACATGTGGATACTGCTTGAAAATTGGCCTGGGGTGATCCTTGACCTCTACTACAATCGAGTTTGCAACAAAAATAGGAATAGATGATGATCTCAATTCTATTTTTAAAGATAAATACCTTTTGATCGCTCTCAATGAAAACCTCCAACAAATTCTTCCAGATGCTAGTGAAATCGCTCAAGAAGAAATTTGATTTCTCTGAGTTTCCTTTGATTTCTGTTAGTCGCTCTTAATCGCTCTGAATGCAAGGTGATCAATAATAATGTCAATTTGACCTTTTAACCTTCAAGAAAAACCCTAATCTTCCATTGACATAAATGGCTGCCAGTGAAAGATATTGGATCTCGTACAGAACATATCCATGCTGGATAATCATCTCCAATATCTGGAACATCTTTCTGAACCTCTTCCCGAGGCATATGCAACATCTTCATGAATTTTTCCTACCCCTAAGGCATATACCTTAGTTACCAGATGAGCTACTTGCCAGTGCAGGAGCAACCTCTTCTACCAGATAAGTAATCGGGACATTCCCATTTAATGATTGTTCTTCAGTCTTTCTAACCCATCTCTGAGTATGATCTTGGCGGATTTGACTAACCTTCTCTTTTACTTTCTCATTTGATCCTCCATTACCAACCGGTGGATTTATTTTTCTACATAATTTAGCAATATGTCCAACCTCATTACATGCATAATAGGTAACATTGTTCCTTTGAATTGCTTTGCTAAAACTAGTGAAATTTCTTGACCTACACTGATTAGCCATATGTCCAAATTTTCCACAAGAATAGCATTTAACATTCATTCTACAATCTTCTATTTTATGACCATACTTGTTGCATTTAGAACATTTACCAGGAGCAGAATCAGGGTTCTGATTTGCTCTATTTCTACATTGCCTAGCCATGTGACCAAATCTATTGCAAACAAAACATCTACCATAAAATTTATAAGCATTAAATTGCCTTACTAGTTCCTTATGGTTTTGATCTTCATTAGTAGTACCGGAACTCTGTCCTTGCTCAAATCCAAGTCCACTGGAATCTCCAATCTATCTTTGTCTCTTCAATAGCTCATCTAGCTGTGTTGAGCTTATCTTGAATTTTTCTTTGTACTCACTTGCAATAGTTAAATCTTCTCTCATAATTATCATTTTTCTCTCAAGATATTGTTCATTACTCTGGGATTGTACCATATCATTCTCATGAACCAACCTACCACATTCTTCAAATTTGTTCTTCAAGGATACATCAATATTATCTTCCTTTTTCTTTCTATCCTCAATCTCCTTAGACATTCTCATACTTATAACTTGCATTTGATTTTTCATAACCATGTTCTCCTAACTCAATTTCTGACATTGTTCCTTAAGTGCATCTTTCTCTTCATCATCCTGACTTTGCAAAAGTTCCTTCCTCCTAGCCTGAAGAGATGACAGCCTCTCCTGTAGGACAATAATGAATTCCTTAGTAGAATTCAATTCATCTTGTAGCTTTAAGTTCTTCAACCTTTCAGCATCATAATCTTCAAGTGTCGTCTCAAGTTTCTTCTCCAAATCCATATCCATTGATTCCAGATTAAGGATCTTCCTCAAGCTGTTAAACTTCCTCTGAGGCACAAGGCTCTAATACCAATTGTTGGAATCCAATAACACTGAGAGGGGGGGAGGTGAATCAGTGTTATACCAGAATGATTAATTTTAGCCTTATTAAAACATGCATACACCAACCAGTATATCAGTACATACATAATTGACAGAAGTAAAGTAATCAATAAGACAATTATATAAATGAGAACCATAACACACAAATTTATATGTGGAAAACATCAAAGAGGAAAAACCATGATGTGATTTGTGACCCACAATATCAATCCATTGGCCATATGAAGAGATATTACAAAATATGAGGGGCCTGCACTTGCAGGAGGGCTTACAACCTTGAGCACACCACTCAATCACAAAAGGATCCTCACTGACTACATAAAATTCCAGACTACAATCCAAAGAAGTGTGAACTGCTAAGATAACATCTTCTATGCCAGAATACAGTCTTGGTTTAAGCTCTATTTGTTCCAGTCTGAAACCCTAAACCCTTTACTGGAATAACCCTTACCTGAATTTCCTCACATACATGATCTCTTTGGTATATTTTGCATTGTATTACATTCGTATATCCATAATCTCCTATCATATGTCTATACCAAAATGATCTATCAAACTAACCTATATACCCTATACAAATTTACATGTCATATGTCAGCTTACAAAGATATATACAATATCAAATTACATGTTGGCCAGATAACAGAAATGCATTAAAACCAATTACTAATGCCAGATCCAAGAGATGCTGGCCTCCAATACCAATAACCTTTACTAAACCATGATGGCTTGCATTGCCAGTAACCAAAGAAATCCTTCCGTCTTGTCGGTGCTTGTGTAGGTGTCAGTGTCGGTGTAGTATTTGTGAAGTGCCTACCAGTACACCATTGAACAAAAACATGAAACTGGAACACAATGCCATGTTTCCATCAATGACAACATAGTGAAACCAACCAATTGAGTTTCAATTACCAACAAAAGAATGGTGTTTTATCAATGTGGAGGAGTCTCCTTGATTTTTTTATGAAGACCCTTGGGTTGGTGTGTGCCTTCTTGGCATTGGAAGTTGCCTATATAAGCAATTAGGAGTCCTTTAGGAGGTTTCCTTGTGTGAGTAGTGTAGACACCTAAAAATGGTCAATGCTTGAGGAGTCATACTTTAACATTGGCGCATTGTCTCATTTTAGAGTTTTTGCATCGCATTAACATTTCTCCTATGTCACGCACTTGGTCTTTATCATTTGCGAGCATCGAGTCCTTCTTCTGCATTCCTCATTTTTCTCGCTTTCAAATTTGGTCTTGTCAATAACAATATTTGTCATGATTTCAGTCAATCTTATCCTGTCGCATCTATGTGCGTATTCATTTGTCATCATTTTGGACATTGTTAATCCTAATTAGGGTTTTGTCCTCTTATCAATTCTGTCATCATGCGATCAATTTGTCATCGATTGTTGTCATTTTCAATCTTATTATCTTGCGATCGATTTGTCATCGATCCTTGTCTTTTGATCAATTTGTCATCAATCTTGTCGTCTTGTGATCGATTTGTCATCGATCGTTGACATTTTCAACCTTGTCGTTTTGCAATCTATTTTGTCATCGATCCTTGTCCTCTTGTCAATTTTGTCATTTGGTGATCGATTTATCATCGATCGTCGTCTTTCTCAATCATGTCAATTTGGATCAATTAGTCATTGTTCCTCGTCAATTGGCGCATTTATCAATCAAATTGTTTGTCAGCATTGGTCTTTTATCAAGTCAGAATCATGATCAAATCGAATCGACGTCAATTATCTTTTGTCATGACCTAATTGTCATTCCTGCATTTTCTAATTCATCTTTTAGGGTTTCATGATTTTATTCATTTAACCCTGTTTGTCATTTCTTCCTCTAGGTTAAATAATTTATTTATTTATCCTAGGTTTTCGTGTCACAATTAAATGTTTAATTTAATTGGCTAACTAATTATTCCTATTTTTGTGAACTAATTAATAAATGACAAATTATTAATTGATTTACCTAATTTCTCCTAATTCCTAATTTCCTAATTTTTCTTCAATTTCTAAATTCCCTCTTTGTGAATTAATTAATAAATGAAAAATTATTAATTAATTCACTAAATTCCTAATTTCCTCATTTTCTAATTTCCTAATTCCTATTTTCCTCATTTTCTAATTTTCCTAATTTCTAATTCAATTTCCTCCTATTTTCCTCCTAATTTCATGGGAATGACATTTCAATTTGTCATAATTTGTCATAATTGACAATCAATCAATTTTGACATAGAAAGTTGTCATAATTTTGTCATGAATTATCAATCAATCAATTTTGCATAGAAAGTGCAAATTTGTCATAATTTGTCATAATTGACATTCTTGATTTGCAATTTCCATTTGAATCTCTTCATGCTAATCTTGTCATCTATCCAATTTGTCTATAAATTGGATGAATTTCTTCAATCCCAACTAATCACTTTGTCGAATCAATCACGCTTTGAGTATTCTTGCGCTTCTATCTTGTCTACTTGCTTTCATCTCATGTGTATGCACTTGTAGGTGAGATCCACAAACAAAGTTATTTGAAGAAGAAAGAAGGACAATGGAGCCGCATGAAGGAGATATTCAGATCTGCTTTTGGTTTGCTTAGTTTTTAATCTTGAATGTTTTGCTTTCATGTCTCTATTGGATGTAATTAGGATTGATCATTGCATTTGAGCTTTTGTGATTGATCTATGATTAATGTTTATATTTTCTTTGATGATTTCCGATTTCCTAGCTACATTAATTGGTGAAGCCGACGTGAACTAACCCCCTAACCATGCTTTTGAGTGCTTTTGAGATGATTTGCAGGTCAAAAACCCAAGAAATAGGGTAATGCAGGGTTTTCTAGGGATTTTTGCGCCTGTGTCAAGGACAATCTGCGCTCGTGTCAAGCATTCTGCATCGGTGTCAGACATTTTGCGCCTGTGTAGGGCCAGAAACAGAGGTAAAAGACAGTGTTTTTCACTTGCAAATTGTTTTCTTTTGCATTCTGTTTCTGCTTTTTTGGTTTTTTGGTACTGATTCTCTATGCAACACCTTGGCATATGCATGGCAAAGACAACAAATGAAACTACTAACACATTTTATGCAGGTTTGATAGTCAAAGACTAAAACATATCAAACTTCTGACTTGGGTTTTGCAGGTTGCCTTGGACTACAACTAAACTTTGTGTTTGTAATTAATATTTAGGCACCTAGTATGATTTCTAAATAGGATGGAATGAATATATATTTTCTTTGATTGTTGAGTTTGACATTGGAGTAGGAGAGTATGCTCTCATCCTTCTTAGGGTGATCAGAAATCCAGATCTTCGATACCATGCTCATGTTTTTGATTGTGTGTCACCTTTAGAGGGCCTGCCTTCCCGACCATTTGCTTTTGCAAGCAAGTGATAATCATGAGAAGGGAACAACCCAAAGTGAGTACGGCTAGAATACCTTGGCATTCTAACTCACTATAAACAAATACCTGATGGGAGAAAGCTTTGAAGGAAGGGTTACGTGGGAATTGCAATTACTTGATAAGTGATGACCCTTGAACTCTTTCTCATATCAACATCTAAGTAGAACCTCATGGTCTAAATCGTGCTTGTGTGACTACATTTGTTTGGTATCATGGTGGGCTTAATTTCTCAATCACACTTGTGTGACACCAAGGAGTAACGCTTAATAGAAATCCTTACTAAACACCTTGTATTTAGAGGCCAAAAATCCTTTATAGGTGCTTGAGAAGGACAAGTTCGGATACTTGGAAGAGATACTAAGTTCGCCATGGGGAGATTTCCATGGGGACTGATGCTTGGCTGCCCTGAGAAGTGAGTGTCATGGAGGGGAGCCCGTGGGGTCAAGCATCTATGTATTCTCCTTGAATCTCATAACGAGTCTACCTCTCAAGTACCTAATGTCCTTGCCTACCATAAGAAATGTGTGAATGAGCATGATTGTCTTGAGTCTAAGTTGAAATATCTTGTCTTCTTTGTTTGTCAAAAGTTGAATTTTATCTCATTTCAAAAACAAGGCAAATTGATTCAAAACAAGGTTAAACACAAGAACATTTCATCCAACAAAGTTCAAAACACTTTCAAACATGGTTGTCAAACATTTTTCAAAATCTTGTCTCAACATTCATGTCACTTAGATTTAGGTGCATCTTAGGTTTGCATTTTGCAAAGTCATTGTCAACTACCAAGGTTAGGTTTCACCTAGGTCATACTCCTTTGAATATCAATAAGGGTCATCCATTTGCATGTGTCCTCTTGCATTAGAGTAATACCATTTCATAATTCAAACTTAGGTTGAAATTGTCATACATTTTCATTTGCATACCCTAGGTCCCTTCATTAAGCTTAGGTCATTATCATATAATATTAGGGTCATTTGCATAGTAATTGTCCCTTTGCATATAGTGTCAAAACTAGGTTTTGTCATACTTGAGTAATCCAAATCTTTGATAAATTCTAAGTCATTGTTAGGAAGTCTAGACCTTATCAAACCTTTTCTCTTTTTGTCATTATTGTCATTTGGTCAAACCTAGCTTAGTATCCAAGCATATAAGGGAGACATTGTCATTTTTTCCTTTTGTCACTTGGTCCTTTTGTCCTTTGAGGTCTAGACATCATTTCAATTTCCTAAGGGTCTTTTTTTTAGATTTGCATTTCAAAAGTTTGTCAAAATCTTCAAAAAACAACCAAAAACATAGGTTGCATTCTTGCCATAGGTTGCATTCTCATTCATTTAGTTTGCATTTAGTTGCATATCATATATTGTCCTTGAAAATTTCTAAAATATTGCATTTGCATAAGTGACATGCCTATTGAAACAAGATCAAAATCTAAAAAGATGGGTGAACCAACGTATCAACCCATTGACAACATATCAAATTCACAGTTTCAAACTAGTCAAACAGTACAAATTGAAGGTTTATCAAACACATCACTACCACCATATGGAATGGTTCAACTTGGACCACCTCCATTATATGAACCAGTGTTTGTACCTATGAAACTAGGACATGGGAGTGTTCCACCAACACCAAGAGGAAATGCACCTTTCGATTGGAATCAACCACACCTGCAAAATGAAATTCAAACGTTACATGAGGAACAAACTCTTTCACAAGGATTTGGTTCAAATCAAGGCATTCAACAGGAGGCAAATCCAAATGTCCAACCAGATTCTTCATCAAATTCTGATGCTTCTAATGATGTTGACATGTTCCTTCAAGATCCAAAGTTGACAAGAAAGATGGATAAATTCTTGAACAAGGTCTTTAAGATGTTCCCACAAAAATATCTTAACATGATGAGTAATGTGACCTCCTCAAGTGAGCAAATAAATGTGCAAAAACAACAAGGCGGTGAGCTGTTAAGTTTCTCTCCGCATCCAAATGAAGAAAATACGCAACAAGCAACTCAATCTACCTTGATGAGTAAACGTGCTTCAAAGGCATTGACAGTGACTATTCCTCAAAAGTCACCATTTGAGACAATAAATAATCCATTATTCAGCACAACACCTGTAACACAAGATCAAATGAAGACTACACAAATATTGACAACTATCCCTCAACAAGAAGTGGTTCCTTACATGCATAAAATTGGATCAAAATCTAAGATACAAGAAA
Organism: Cryptomeria japonica; assembly: GCF_030272615.1. Lineage (NCBI taxonomy): Eukaryota > Viridiplantae > Streptophyta > Pinopsida > Cupressales > Cupressaceae > Cryptomeria > Cryptomeria japonica. The sequence goes on from NC_081415.1 coordinate 332,213,475, forward strand.
GCTTCATGACTGGAATGCCTGATATCACCAATGTCCAAAACAATTCCATGATGCAACAAAGTTCTTATATCCCATTAAGCTCAATATATTTGTCAAACACTATTGCGACAGATCCTTTGATAATGGCGACACAAAGAGCTACGGATAGTGTTTTGCACCAACAACAATTGTTGCAACAATTGAGTAATACACAAAAGGTACAATCGAATGTGCAAACAAGAAATGTACAACAACAACAATATCGCATTCGACAACAAATTGCAGCACCTTCTGCCCCATTACAAGTTAATGCAAACTTGCAACCATCACAATGGATTGGAAAAACAACACAGCAAGTTAATGCAAGTGCCATACCCCATCTTAAGGAGAAACAACAAAAACCACCCAAGCAAAGTTTTTTACAAATGATGGGATATACACTGCGACAACAATTGGCACAAAGTCAGCAAATTCTGATTCGTCAGCATCAACAACAACATGTGCCTCAATATATGCCAAGGTAAACAAGCTATCATACTTCACAACCGCAATTGGTGCCTATGCAATATCAACAACACACTCAGCAATATCAACCCAGGCTACAAGAAGCACAACAACAAGGTCGATATCAAGGCATGGCATAACCACAACAAGAAGAGATGTACCAAGAACATTATATGCTGGAGACACCAAAAATGGTCATTTCAGAGCATCAACAATTGATCGGAAATATGATGTATCGACAAAGAGTACCCACTGGGATTAATGATGGACCTCCAAAATCTGATACAATTGCGCAATAGCTTGAGAAGTTGCAACGTCAAGTTGATGCATTAGAAACTAAAGGAACAAAGAAGTTGTATACAGATCAGGATTTATGTCCTAATCCATTTGACAAGAGCTTATACATGCCTCCATTCCCTAAACATTTTGAGGCACCTAATTTTGAGAAATATAAAGGGAATGGCAATCCAAAAGATCACATTCAAACATTTTTCATGGCATGTACTGAAGTAAGTTATGAGGAAACATATTTAATGCGCTTATTTGCACGAAGTCTCATGGGACAAGCCATGGATTGGTATTCGCATCTGCCAAGAAATATAAAGACTTGGTCTGAATTGGCTCAAAAGTTTATATCTCACTTTGCATTCAACATCGACAGTGATGTGACCATGTCAGATTTATGCAACACCAAGAAAAAGCAAGGTGAGCCGTTAGTGACTTTCTTGCAATGATGGCGAAGCTTGTATAGTCGTTCTTCCCTAGATATACCTGAAGAACAACAAGTGAATCTGTTTATCCAAAATTTGGTCCCAGAAATGATGTATGAACTAAAATTGAAAAGTCCCAATACTATAGAGAAACTCATTAAGAAATGGATGAACATTGAAATTGCTCTTGTAGCCAAGGGAATCATTAAGCTTAACAAAGACAGTGACAACACAAACAATTCAGGGGATAGAAATAGATTTTGGTATAAAAACAAGAATGTCACTAATGATGGAGTTGTTGATGCAAGAGCGGTGAATGCAAATCAACCCCCATTCACAATCAAGAAATTGAGTGTTCCTAATATGTCAACTATGGAACAAAATCAAACATCAATGAGCAATGTTACTCAACAGCCGCAATACCAACAACATACTCAACAATACACTCAACAATATAATCAACAACAAGGCCAGCAACAAAACTAGCAACGCAAACCTTTCTGATCGAGGGATGGGCCTCCTCGACAGTTTACGCTATTGGGAGAGCCTATTGAGTCAGTAATGAAACAATTAATAGAAGCAAAATTTATTAAGCTACCAGATATCAGGGTAGAACCAGTGGTAAAACCGCATTGGTGGAATGATAATGCATACTGTGAGTACCATCGGTCAAAAGGACATAAAACCGCATCATGTTTTCAATTGAAACATATGATCCAAGACTTGTTAGAGCAAGGAGTAATTGAGGTAGATCCGCCCAACGTGACCTCTAACACTGATCATACCATTTTCAAAACTCCTTTGCTTGATCATGACAAGGGTAAAGCATCTTCTTCAAACTCTACCCAAACAACAAATTATGCAAATATTGGCTATAACAATGTCATAAATTGTTTCTGAGTGTCAAATGAGTATGTTTCCACCCTAAGAATAAAGGGACAAGATCCCTCTTGGGCAGTCACCACTCGTCGATCCAAAATAGTCCTGAAAGGAGCTCTTGCAGCTCCTCCCAAACCAACTCCTGCAAGTCAGTATAATCTCTTGGATCATTTAGGAAAGACACCTGCACAAATATCAATCCTTGAGTTGTTGAAAATGTCCCCCATGCATCGCGCAGTCCTGGATAAAGCTTTAATTGAGTCCATTGTCCCGACAGACATTGATGTTGACTAGTTTCAAGCCCAAATTGGACATCTAGCTGTTTCCCAAAATGTCACATTTTCTGATAATGATCCTTTACACCTAGAAGTCTTTGTCCATAATTGAAAAATCCGATGAGTCTTGATAGATGGCAGAGCGGATCTTAATATTTGTACCTTGAGAGTGGTCATTGGCCTTGGTTATATAGAAAATGACATTGATGCTTCCAAAAGAATAACAATCAAAGCATATGATGATGCTGAGCACCCATCCAAAGGGATAATTACATTGCCTATTAGAGTCAGTCCAGTGACAGAAAACACTTTCCTGCAAGTCCTAGACCTAGATCTCCCTTACAATATGATTCTTGGCCATCCATGGATCCATGCAATGAAAGCAATTCCGTCCACCTATCATCAATGTTTGAAATATCCTTACAATGGAACTGAGATAACAATTCCAGGAGATCCTAATCCATTTCAATTTTGTGCTACTCTAAAGAATACCCCTCAGCAGCAAGTCCCCGTCAATAGAGAGGCCAAATCACATAGTTATGTGGATCCTAATGAATTGTTAGATGCTGTCAAAGGAAAATTGAAGATACAGGACCAAGGATGCGGATAATATTCAATGGATCAAACATTCCTCATCGAGAATCTACCAATATCTCCAAAATCATATGGCAAACCACATTTGTTGCAAAAGGAACCTAAGGTAGTTATTCAATATCAGCCTCCCACTACATTTACAAGATGGGGTGAACTTGACAAAGAAACTTTAGATGATGATGTCATAGATTGGCTTTATAAGGATCCAATTGAGACCCCACCTATTAGGTTGCCAGTGGAACAGTACGGCAAAGGATTTACTATGATGCAAAAGAAAGGATATGACGGCTGCAGTGGCTTAGGCCTGAACAAGAATGGAAGGCTAGAACCTATCATACCCAAGATGCGACCTTCAACTTTAGGATTAGGTTTTGTACCATTGCAAATTGGATCCTCATCTACCAAAGTGACCACGTGTGGAAAAGGGCATGACTCTGATGATGAAATAACACCTAAGGATACCCGACCCGAAACTGATTCCAATGAATGGGAGTGGAGTTCCTTTTCTTCTAGCTCCTATGCCCTTGACAATATTTTCCTTGACCCTGATAATTTGCCTATGGAAGAGAAACATGAAATAACTCTTCTTCCTAAAACATGTCCTAATGCTTGGATAGAGTCGTTCTGGGATCCAAGCTCTGAATCAGATACAAGTAGTTCAGACAATGATACCACAGATGTTTACATCTTTACCATCTTAGTCCTCTCTCTCCTTAAAATCAATGATGACATGCCCCTCATCTATCCCTAGCTTATCCAACATGACCAACAAGAACCACTCACATTGGACTGTTTTCAAAATGACGAAGCAATTGCAGAATTCCTTGGACTACGGGAAGGCATACCACAAGGTGATCATAAGGTAGGATTTGCTATTGACCTAGATTCCATAGCATATTTTGGGGAGTCAACTCCATCTTCCAGTCATCAAAATGAAAAAAGAAAAGAAAAGATAAAGAATCAAAAGAATAGGTCTTTGAGTGAAAACCGTAAGGCACTCTCTGATCATACAAAAGTAAAAATAAAAGATGTACCTGCAGGTGAAAACCTCTCTGAGGTGCCCAAAGGTGGAAGAGTGGACATACCCCTATCAAGTCAGGATAAATCAACATTACTTGTGGAAATGACCGAAGAAATCAATTTGGGTACACCTAACAACCCTAAGGTCATTCATTTTGCTGCTTCTCTATCAAAACAGGAAAAGATAGATTTTGTCAATTTCTTTCTTGAGAAGAAGATCAGCTTTGCATGGTCCTATGCAGATATGCCTTGCCTAGATCCAGAATTATTCCTTCATCAATTGCCATTAAAAGCAGATGCCAAGCCTGTCAAACAGAAACTTAGGAAGATGCATCCCCAGGTGGCTCTTTTGGTCAAGGTAGAACTGAAAAAATTACTGGATGTGGGCTTTATCAGACCCATCGATTATGCAGACTAGATTTCAAATTTAGTACCAGTTAGCAAAGTAACTGGGGGCATTAGAATCTGTACAGATTTTAGGGATCTCAATAAAGTATGCCCTAAAGATGATTTTCCATTGCCAAATATCGACATCATAGTTGACATGACTGCTGGATATGAGATGCTCTCATTGATGGATGGTTTCTCCGGCTATAACCAAATTCGCATTGCTCTTGAAGATCAACATAAGACTGCATTCACATGTGCTTGGGGTACCTACTATTGGAATGTGATGCCCTTCGGTCTTAAAAATGCAGGCGCAACATATCAAAGAGCGATGATGAGAATTTTTCATGATTTCATGCATACTTTGATGGAGGACTATGTTGATGACTTATTATGCAAATCTGTCACAAGAGATAGTTATTTAGCTATCCTGGGCCCAATCTTTGACCGAATGGAGACCTACAAGCTTAGACTCAATCCAAAGAAGTGTGTCTTTGGTGTCACAGCTGGCAAATTACTAGGGTACATTGTTTCTCACAGAGGCATTGAAGTCGACCCTGCCAAGGTTAAAGCAATAATGGATATGCCTCCTCCTTCTAATCTCCATCAACTATGAAGTCCACAAGGAAAGCTCCAGTCAATCCGTCGGTTTATAGCTCAGTTGGCCGACAAATGTCATCCATTCCAGCATCTATTGCATAAAGGTGTCTCTTTTAAATGGACTGAGCAATGTCAATCAGCCTTTCAAGCTCTCAAAGACTATTTGTTGTCGCCGCCTATTCTAATGCCTCCTATAGAAGGAAAGCCATTTATATTGTACATTTTTGCAACTAAAATGGCACTAGGAGTTCTCTTGGCCCAATAGGATGAGAACGGAAAAGAGCGAGCTATTTATTATATCAGCCAGACACTAGTAGGCTATGAGCTGAATTATTCAACTATTGAAAGGGAATTCTTAGCAGTGGTATTTGCAACACAGAAGCTCCGACACTATATGTTAAATCACCAAACATTGCTGTTTGCAAAAATTGATCCCCTAAAATACTTGCTTAGCAGAGCAGCTTTGACGGGTCACCTAGCAAAGTGGATTATGATCCTCAGTGAGATTGATATTGAGTATATGGAGCGAAAGGCGATAAAAGGACAAGTCATAGCAGATCAACTTGCAGAGGTTCCTATTTATGATGATCATCCCATGTTGACCAATTTTCCAGATGAATCAGTCTTTTCTCTCACATCTTCTAATGAATGGAAGCTATACTTTGATGGATCCCATACCAAGTTCGGGTCCAGAGCAGGCATCTTGTTTGTCACCCCTGAAAGTGATGCTATTCCCAAGTCCTACAGAATCACTTTTCATTGTACCAATAACATTGCAGAGTATGAAGCACTGGTCACAGGACTCCGAGTAGTGGTCCACTGGAATATCACACATTTGCAAGTCTATGGAGATTCTCAGTTAGTCATTCGACAAGTGAATGATGACTACGAAACAAAAGATGAAAAGCTTATTCCCTATAAGCATATGGTAGATTTCTTCAAGACAAAATTCATGGCTATCCATTTCAATCAAGTTCCAAGAATGCAAAACAAGTCGGCAGATGCGATGGCTACGATTGCTTCCATGTTGAATATGCCCCACAATATGGACAAATGTGAATTTTTAGTCGAACAGTTGCTGGTTCCTTCTTTTGACATTCCAACATCAGATGTGATCTGCATTCTTGCTGGTCCCAACTCCCCGTGGTACAATGATGTATATCAATATTTGAAATCCCAAACCTTACCACCTAACCTTTCCGCTAACCAACGTCGAGCCTTCATCCGACAGACAGCCAAATATGTCATCATCGCTGACACCCTTTACCGTCATTCCTTTGACCATACCCTCCTCAGGTGTTTGGATTTTGATGAAGCACAAACAGCTTTACATGAGGTTCACGATGGTATATGTGGGGGCCATTTTAATGGTTTGAGCTTAGCCAAAAAGTTGATTCGTGCTGGGTATTATTGGCCCACTCTAGGAAAAGATGTTCATGATTTTGTTAAGATGTGCTACAAATGCCAGATCCATGGAAACTACATTCATGCACCAGCCCAAGAGCTTCATTCTGTCATCTCTCCGTGGCCCTTTTCTCAATGGAGATTGGATCTTATTGGCAAGATTCACCTGACATCTGCAAATGGACACAAGTTCATCATTACAGCCACAGAGTATTTTACAAAATGGATCGAGGCTATCCCCATGACCTATATCACTGGTGTGCAAATTTCAAAATTCCTATTGAATTATATCATATGCAGATATGGGGTTCCCCTTGCCATAGTCACAGATAATGGTCGTCCCTTCAAGAATAAAGATGTCAAGGAACTCTGTGAAAAGTTTCATATCCAACACCGTTTCTCCAGTCCCTACTATCCACAAGGTAATGGGCAAGCCGAAGCATCAAATAAAACCATCATCAAGATCCTGAAAAAGGTTGTCAATGACCCTGGTCGAGATTGGCATGTACAGTTGAATCCAGCACTATGGGCCTATCACACTTCTATCCGCACACCTACTAGCGCAACACCTTATTCCTTGGTGTATGGTGCGGAAGCCATTTTACCCTTGGAAGTGGAGATTCCTTCCTTGCGTGTTTCCTTGCAACATTTGATTGATGATGAGATGCACAGAGTCTCTCAGTTGCATCAGCTTGAGATGTTAGATGAGAAACGTCAGACAGCCCTGACACATTTGCAAGCATATCAAGACCGTCTCCATCGCTCTTATAATAAGAAGGTCAAAGGGAGACACTTCGAAGTGGGAGATCTGGTTTTAAAGGCAAACCCCAAGAATGCACAATCTACTGACATCATCAAAGGCAAGTTTGAACCTAATTGGGTTGGACCTTTCATAGTGACTGCAGCATATGGCTCGGGGGCATATCAGCTTGCCACTCCAGAAGGTGAACCTTTGTTTGATCCTGTCAATAGCATGCACCTTCGCAAGTACTGGGTATAATTTTCTATCAGCACTTCTTCAAGTATGATCCTGAAAAAATAACAAAAAAAGCAAAAAGATCAAAAAAATACAAAAAAAAAGTGAAAAACAAAAGAGAAAAAGAGCAAAAAAAAAAAGAGTAAAGAAAAATGATTCGCCCTTTAGTGAAAACCTAGCAAATAGGTGCTTTGGGAAAGTACCTTGGTGAAAACCTGGCAAACAGGTGCCATGTGTAACGAGATCATTGCTCCGTCATCTGTCATGACCTCTAGCTATGCTTTCTCTCGGCCGGTTTATCATGCCTATCTTTGTCTTGACCCAATGTTCTGTTCCAGCCCTATGATTGGTCAACATCATTGTCTTGCATACTCCAATTTCTTGTACATATGTCTTTCAAATGTGCATTGGGTGCGTTCCCCTTGTTATGATCAATCACTGGAACTTATGAAAAAATTGAAAAATGTCTTGAAAAAATAAAAAAAATTGAAAAATGTCCTGAAAAAATCATAAAAATTGAAAAATGTCCTGAAAAAATCAAAAAAATCAAAAAATGTCCTGAGAAAAATCATAAAAATTGAAAAAAGTCCCGAAAAAATCATAAAAATTGAAAAATGTCCTGAAAAAAATCATAAAAATTGAAAAATGTCCTGAAAAAATCTCTAAAAATCAAATAATGTCCTGAAAAAAATCCCTAAAAAGTCATATAAAGTCCTGACAAAAATGAACACAAAAAAATTTCAAAACATTAAAATCCAAAAACAAGCATTTTGCAATAAATGATCCCTTTTGTGCATAAGACAAATCACTGAGCATCCCTCCAATGACACGTAATCCAACACTACCCTTTACTGCAAATCACGCGTTAATAGATGAACTTTTTCATATCAAACTGATCAAAATTGTCATATCAATCAGCATCAAAATCATTCGTCCTTGGCACATTATCATGAGTCTTATACAGGGTGTGGTATACTCCAAACCAGACTGTGTCCTGTCTTAGACGGGGTACCGCATTCCTTGAAACTAGACCGCATGATCGTCCTATCAGCATTTTCAACTTTTGACAATGAAGATCAAGATGTTTGTTTGACTTGTTGGAATTTGTGCATCTTATCTTTTTACTGATTTATCTTTATCTTCGATCATGTTCCTATGTTGCTCGATGATGTCACTGAGTGATTTAGAGTGACTGGGATGGTTCATGGTCCCTTTCTTTTTTTTGTTGTGATTATTGTTTGTCTGCGATGTGTCTGTCTTTTGCAAAAAGGGTTGCATTTCAGCTCTAGCCTTCCATGCCATGATGCTACGCATCCATTTTGCTACATTAAAATAAAGGTTCTCACCTACAAAGTGCATTACTGAAAGCAAGTTTTTCTTCGTCTCTAACTGTCCTCTATCTCATTTCTTCTTACTAACATTTCTTCCGTTCGTTCAGATAGTCAATTCAGTCTAGTGCTCCGATTTCACCAAACACATATGCTGCATCCTGCATTCATTGGTTAGTACATTTGCATTACATCAAACATCATATCAAGCATTTTATCCATTTCATATTATAAATGCATCAAAAACACATAAAAAATATATCCATACATGTTCCACAATGGTACATAAACAGTGCATAAGTCATCCATACATGGAAAAATAACTATAAGTCATAACACATTGCATCCCATCATATCGATGCATATCATATCACATATCACAATAATATCGGAGTACAAAATTGGACTGTCTGTCCTCAGTATGGCCCGCAGGCTAACTACATAATGTCAAACTACATCTATCCGTCATAAGGAGCACGTGCCTCTGTCACTGGGTGCACCCTCTATCCTCCTCATCCTTGCCATGTCTCAAGGATGATGTCCCTCCTAGTCCTAGCTATGGTGGTCTCATAGGTCCACTCACCCCCATGTTGCTCAATGACCTCCAAGAGCGTGCCCTGCTCTCTGTCCTTGATCGTGCCCGATATGAAGCTGCTCTCTACTCTGGTGGAACTGCACTCTCATATAATGTCCTCCAATGGCGTATCTCCTCTCTGGTCTCTACCAACATCTGTGCCATCTCACGTGCACTGGCATCCCGAATCGACCCAATATACTCAGTGACTCTCTGTTCTTCTTGTTGTGCCTGAGCTATTGTTGTATCTCAAGCCACTGTAAGTCTGGCTATCTCCGCTCTGAACTGATCCTGCTCTATCCTTAGGATGGCATTCTATCTCTCTAAATTTGCAATGTGATCATGCTGACTCGCTATGGTAGCCCTGCACATCTCCATCTCCTCTATGCTAGCTGTCTCCGGCTCTATGGGTATATCCTGTAATGACTCCTGATCGGCTACGCTTGGCTCATAATCATCATCCCCCTCATCCTCTTCATCCTTGTCATCCTCCTCATCCTCATCACCACCCTCATCCTCCTTGTCTTCATCATCTTCCTCCTTCTCTCCTGCGAGTGGGAAGTCCTCCTATCTCCTAGGTACTGGAATGTCCAGATCTGTTAATGGCACTAGCCGTCATTGTGCAAACCATCGCTCATACTCCTCTGTCATCCCAACGTCCACCACATCTGATCTCCCATCCCACTATCTCTATTGTAGCTGTGTGAAGTCAGCATATGCTATGTGTGGCTGAATCATACTCCTCCACTTACTCATCTCTCTATGAGATTGGGCAAAGTGTGCAGTCCTCCTAGGTACATCCTGCCTCTCTCCAAACTATCGTCTGACTCTCTCTGGTAGGTACATCTCAATCACTCTCTAGCAATTCACTAGTCGCCCAATCAGGTATCTCTCTTGTCTGCAATATGGTAGCTCATCACTATCATCTGACCATCCAAGGCAATCATGATATGGCCTCCATGTGAACTCTCTCAGTCTATCTAGCTCATGTCACCAATATAATATGTATCCAAACAGACCCTGTCTCAGTGCTCCCCCATAGCAGTACACATATGGTTGATGTGGTAATATCTGTCTCTCTGCAATCGATCAACATATGGCTATGTGCTCAAATGCCCATACCTGTAACAATGTGACTCCATAGCTCAAGGTCTGAACTCCCTGATATGCTATTTGATGCAACTGAAAATATAGCATAGCCAGTACACATGGTCCCCATGCATACACCGTACCCTCTGTCGCCATCCACTCTAGCACTCTTCCCCATCCAATAGGGAATCCATTTCCTCATCTGTCTCCTGCTAGTAGGCATGCTATCACCACATACTGTCGATCATACTCTGATGCCATGGTCTCCCAACCGATCTCCCTCTCTATGATATCCAGATCATCTATGTCACACTCAAATAATCAGCACAACGCGTCTCTCCCTATCACTGGGTCATACTCCACCATCTCTCCATGAATCAGAATGTGGAGGATACGCCATACGTCCTCTAGTGTCACCCTCACCTCTCCATTTGCCAGATGGAATGAGGAGGTCTCCAAATGCCATCGCTCTGCCAATACGGTAAGCAGTCTTGTGTTTGCCCTAATCTCGGGCATGAATGTGATATAGTATATCCCAAGTCCTGCTAATGTATCTCTATCTGTGCTCCTGAGTCTATGTCGTAACATGAAGCAATCTGGTCGGTTCTCCCGCGTGATCAATGGATACTGTCGACTCTGCATCACAATTGGGGCACATTTTGTCAGTTTTAGGGTTTTCTCCTATGGGCTGCATTTCCTTGTTTCATGTCCAAATCAGGGTGTTTTTACTCTATTTTGACCTATCCTATTCTTATCCCCCTTTTCAGGATCATTTGCATGCCATTTTTGACTAAATTAGGGTTCACAATGCACAACTGCGCCTGTGTTCTGCATCCCGCACCTGTGTAGCATAACCTACGCCTGTGTACCCTTACACAAGCATAGAAGCCCATACACAAGCATAGAATTCGCCCTACACAAGTGCAGGAGTCACTTTCTGCATTTTTTGTGGGCCCCGCAATGTCCCGCAAGCAAGTCAAATTCATAAAATTGAAAATATGGGTTTTTGAGATACATACCACTGCTCCCACGTCGTCCAGTCATCTGAATGTGCGTACACATTCTCCAAGGTGATCTATCATTGGAATGTTTGCCATCTCTCTGCAAGTGTCCTTTTCCAGAGCAACAAATTCTCCTTTTTGGCTAGTGCAAATGAGCAATTTTCACTCTCTTTGCCTCATTTATAGATCTTTGTCAGTGAATAGATGGACGTGCACCCTATCCATCTTATGTTGGTCATGGTCTTTTGTGTCTTCTTTTGTTTGTCCTTCATGCATCCGATCTCCGATTGTCGGTCCGTTTGATCCTATCATTTTTATCGACCAATTGGCCTCTTTTCTGCATGTTTCCGGCCAATTCCTCGAGGGGGCATGCGTATGTCATTGTCAGTGTCTAGGGCATTTTCATTATTGTTCTTTGAAACAACGCTTAAAATTGCATTGTCTCAAAGAGGGGCAAAATGTAGACACCTAAAAATGTTCAATGCTTGCGGAGTCATACTTTAACATTGGCGCATTGTCTCATTTTAGAGTTTTTGCATCGCATTAACATTTCTCCTATGTCACGCACTTGGTCTTTATCATTTGCCAGCATCGAGTCCTTCTTCTGCATTCCTCATTTTTCTGGCTTTCGAATTTGGTCTTGTTGATAACAATATTTGTCATGATTTTGGTCAATCTTATCCTGTCGCATCTATGTGCGTATTCATTTGTCATCATTTTGGACATCGTCAATCCTAATTAGGGTTTTGTCCTCTTATCAATTCTATCATCATGCGATCGATTTGTCATCGATCGTTGTCATTTTCAATCTTATTATCTTGCGATCGATTTGTCATCGATCCTTGTCTTTTGATCAATTTGTCATCAATCTTGTCATCTTGTGATCGATTTGTCATCGATCGTTGACATTTTCAATCTTGTCATTTTGCAATCTATTTTGTCATCGATCCTTGTCCTCTTGTCAATTTTGTCATTTGGTGATCGATTTATCATCGATCGTCATCTTTCTCAATCATGTCAATTTGGATCAATTAGTCATTGTTCCTCGTCAATTGGCGCATTTATCAATCAAATTGTTTGTCAGCATTGGTCTTTTATCAAGTCAGAATCATGATCAAATCGAATTGATGTCAATTATCTTTTGTCAGGACCTAATTGTCATTCTTGCATTTTCTAATTCATCTTTTAGGGTTTCATGATTTTATTCATTAACCCTGTTTGTCATTTCTTCCTCTAGGTTAAATAATTTATTTATTTATCCTAGGTTTTCATGTCACAATTAAATGTTTAATTTAATTGGCTAACTAATTACTCCTATTTTTGTGAATTAATTAATAAATGACAAATTATTAATTGATTTACGTAATTTCTCCTAATTCCTAATTTCCTAATTTTTCATCAATTTCTAAATTCCCTCTTTGTGAATTAATTAATAAATGAAAAATTATTAATTAATTCACTAAATTCCTAATTTCCTCATTTTCTAATTTCCTAATTCCTATTTTCCTCATTTTCTAATTCACTAAATTCCTAATTTCCTCATTTTCTAATTTCCTAATTCCTATTTTCCTCATTTTCTAATTCACTAAATTCCTAATTTCCTCATTTTCTAATTTCCTAATTCCTATTTTCCTCATTTTCTAATTTTCCTAATTTCTAATTCAATTTCCTCCTATTTTTCTCCTAATTTCATGGGAATGACATTTCAATTTGTCATAATTTGTCATAATTGACAACAATAAATTTTGACATAGAAAGTTGTCATAATTTTGTCATGAATTATCAATCAATCAATTTTGCATAGAAAGTGCAAATTTGTCATAATTTGTCATAATTGACATTCTTGATTTGCAATTTCCATTTGAATCTCTTCATGCTAATCTTGTCATCTATCTAATTTGTCTATAAATTGGATGAATTTCTTCAATCCCAACTAATCACTTTGTCGAATCAATCACGCTTCGAGTATTCTTGCGCTTCTATCTTGTCTACTTGCTTTCATCTCATGTGTATGCACTTGTAGGTGAGATCCACAAACAAAGTTATTTGAAGAAGAAAGAAGGACAATGGAGCCGCATGAAGGAGATATTCAGATCTGCATTTGGTTTGCTTAGTTTTTAATCTTGAATGTTTTGCTTTCATGTCTCTATTGGATGTAATTAGGATTGATCATTGCATTTGAGCTTTTGTGATTGAGCTATGATTAATGTTTATATTTGCTTTAATGATTTCCGATTTCCTAGCTACAAGTAGGATTTCGGGGTTTGTTGTGAATTAGGAAGTGGAGAGCCTCAAGTTGGCCTTGGGAAAGTTTAGTAAGCCTAAACTAATGTTTAGTAATGGCTGGATGAGGGTTAGGAAGCATGAGTGCATTGTTGGGATGTGTAAACCTTGTGAGTACCTAGTGACCTTGTGAGGGCTCTTGAAGTTTGGGAAGGGTAATCACCTTGTTTGAATAGGTGATTTAGGATAAAGATCTCCCTAATTGGATGAGTTTGTTTCGGAGAAATATCAACCACACTCACACATCCTTCCAGACATATCTAACCTTCTTGAACCCACAATCTTGTTCCACAACTCACAAACACTCTCAAACTTCACATTGTTACTCAACTAGGACTTCCCCTTAAATAAGACTCCTTCTCTCTATCAAATACAACCTCACAATATGTAAGAATTCTCTCAAACACATACACAAACCCCTTGAAGACTCTTCTTTCTTTACCAAACCACCTATTGACGAGCGTTTTGACACACCCACCAACAGTCAGGTAGTTTATGCAAACACTCACCATCTCTCCTGAAAAGTAACAAGTTTAGAAGAACTCACTACCCCAAGGTCTCAGTAGTCGAGTCTCGATGGTGATGGATAGTTCAATGGTTGATGTGGTTATACCTGTAAAGGGGACTACTGGTTAGAGCTAAATCTTGCTAGTTTATGAACAATTGCACTTCCTCCTTTTTTTTGTATTTTATGATTTAAGACTCTCTAGGGAAATAAAATGCGAAGCATAAGGGAAACAAGAAAATAACAATGAAGATCAATACAATGACAACTTAATAAACTATTCAATTAGTTCCCTGCAATTCGAGCAATTATCAGATATTATCCAAGTTAGCATTGAACAACAGACTTCCATAAAACCTGCCAAATCGTCAATTTCACAAATCTGTGGACATAGAATCATCAACAATATGGCCTATCACAGTAATTCTCATACACCACTGACGTGTGCAATATGGTTCATAACATGATAGACAAAAAGATTACCACGTTGCTAACTCAAAATAATAGATGTTACCGATTACAAAGAATAATTTGGTAGAATATAGATGTAGATCGAGCAATCTATAAGTTGCTTTTCATATTAATCTTCATGAATGTATGACAAAAATAACACAAACCTCTTGACAATCTGCAAAATACTCTAAAAATCTCTAAGTAGGCCACAAATCATCAATTTGGGACCCTTACAAATGAATCCAACTTCTCAATTTATAGAAGTTCTTCACCCTATTATTTAGGAAATAACTCTACCCTAAATTAAGAACTAAAATTAGGAGTCACAGTTAACTTGCAAGTTTCTGCCTGGACACTCCACTTAACAACTACATAACAGACATTGCATGAGCATTACAAAGACCATGTTCAGTGAGCCATGTTTTTGTAATCATGTAGGATTTCTTTCAAAATTGAGACCTGAGTAGGAGGAGCAGTTTTAAAATCAAGAAAAATATTTTCTATCTTTAGCAATTTTGTGCCTATCCTTTATTTCTTGGTAAAAGCCTTATAATTTTCAATTATGCATGCAACTACTTGGACTGGCGGATTGGCTACATGCTTAATTCTAAATTTATATTTCTTCAAAGCCTCATCTGCATGTGCTCCTTGTTCCTCTAACTCCTTTACCATATCTGCCACCTCTTGACACTGAGTAATCAACTGTGTGTATCTATCCATAAGGGCGGCATCAAACTGGCTATTAGGTCCTAGGTTTTGTGCCTCATATGCATTCCATTGATTCAAAACTTGTTTTTGGTCCATTATTCCAGTATCATCTATTCTCAGGCCAAAAGGCCCTAGTATATTCATCACAAAATTCTCATATGATAAAATGTCTCTGAGGAGAGGATCCCAAATACTAGTCATCTCCTTGATATACTGTTGATACATCTCTATTTTCAGCTCCAAAATGTATATGTAGGACTATAAATTCTCACAACTATCCCCTCCTAAGAGGTCTTCTTTTACTATCAGATCTTCTCCTAACCGTAGTATCCTTTTCAAAATTTGGATTTGTTTATTAAAGGTGTTCTCCTTCCGCTCCCATTGTGTGGAATAGCTTGCCAAAGCTCCACCTGCCTATACTGCCTTACATTATATTTCCATTGTATTTTGTAGAAACAATCTAATCTTGGCTGCATTCACCTAAGTCCAGGATTTGGTTGCCACAGTCACTCATCTCACCTCCAGTAGTGCCTTTACCTCTCCCTCTGGCAGTGATGAGGTTGAAGGTAGGTCGTTCGTTCTACAAGAGTCCAAAGGTTTACACATTTCTATCAAGAGTTGTTTATACTACCGAAGCTATACCTTAAGCTCCATATTTGAAGTGAACTCCAGCCATTGTGGTATATCTTCGCCTTTATCACCTTGATGTGATACAATATCTGTAGTTATGACATGAACCTCTGCCTGCTCTTTCGCTTCATCTCTTGCTTCAACTCCCATTTGCCCAGGACCTTGAAATGATGAAATTTGGTGGGCTAGGTTAGCTTGGAGAGCTTGTTGTTTGTGTAATTCTCCTAGCTTACCACTGACCTCCTCATTGAATGTCATTTCTTCATCACTTGGCTCCATCTCTACTTGCCCAGTTTCTACATCATTAAGCAGGTCTTCTTGGTCTTGAGGAGTTAGAATCAACCTTTCATTCAAGATGTCTTCTGCCTCACCCCCTTCTTGTTCGCTCCCTAGTGGCTGTTGTTGCTCGAGATCCTCTTCCTCCCGGTCAGAGTCAAACTTGATGTTTCTAATTTTTACTTCCTCAGTAGTGGATGTGAAAGCTTGCATTCCGGACTACCCTATGAATACATTAACTAATGGTGGTGTGGGAGCAATGGTGCTTGAAGAACTTGTTGTACCTATGGAAGGTGGCTAAGAAGGTACCTCTTTAGTGGCTTCTACTCTCTCTTCTTGTCCCTGGGTACCCTATTCTTCAGTCTGGCCTATAGCGGTCCTTAGCGAGAGAAATTTGGCAAGTGGAACCGCGCCTAGCCCATCGGTCACCCCTAGGTCTGCAGGCCTTTTTAGTCATTCAGACCCCCTCATCTTCTCTTGAAGTTTCTTTAATAAGTCCTCAGTACTCTCTTGTGGCCTATCTTCCTCACTTGGGTCGGTGGAGGTATTTTGCCTTGAGGCTGACCTTGTCTTTCAGGCGTACTCCTTATGGCCTCTTGATTGAGGTACCCCTAAGGTGGACTCCTTCTATTTTGTCTTTGACACGCTTGACCTTACCCTCTGGCTTAACCATTGTTTAGTTCTATTGATGACTACTTGGGAGACCTTCTCCATATCTGTATCCTCACTTGCAAACCATTTCACTGGGGAGAGGGGCCTCTTGTCTATCCCTAATTCTCTATAAATTGGATCAAGTAACTCTCCATCATCCCTCAGGTCTTTAGGGAGGTTAGTCTCATTACCAAAATCTCTCACCTCTGGCACAAACAACCTATTATAGTTCTTCTCCCTGACCTCAAAACTGTCCTACAAGTTCGCCCAAAAGTCTTCCAAGCTAGGCTTATGCCCCTCATATGCCTTAGGCATAGCCTGCTTAAGTTTCCCGTAGGGATCATAAAATTCCCTAGCATGCTCGTATTCCTTCAAGTTTAGATCTTGAAGTTCTTGTTCTGCCAACTTTGCCACCTGTATCTTGGAAAAGGCAAAATACCCAATGGACATCGAGAAATCAATTCCTGCATTATGCTTTGATGACAGCAGTGATTGGAGGCCTACTAGCTGCCTTAGTTATTCTAATAGGATCACCTTATCATTGCAATAACGAGGCAGCAGCATTGGGCTCCCTGTGAATCCACTAACCCTGATATAAGTGGATCATTGGTTTTGGATAAACCAAGACGCCCACTCTTGGATGATAGTCATAGCCTTGGGGCTAATTCGATATCCTGTATCCCCTATTAATTTGATGATTATTGGGAAAATAAAGGCATCATTAACCCTTTTGAAATGTACCTTAGAATTGGCTAGAGTAAGTTGGGCATAATACTCCCATATCTTCTTCTGTCCCTCCTTCTCTCCTAATTGTCCTTCTACCTATAGGCCTGGAAATTTTCCAGCTCTGGCAGCTATCCAAATGACATAGGACGTGAAAAAGAACTTCTGAGTATGCTGCACCTCCTTCATCTGCTTACAAATATTTTCATAAACGATTTTTGGCCAATCAAAATATTGCTTCCCTACCAATATGGTACTCATAAACTGGAACATCGAGGGGTGGAAATGCTTGCAATCAGGCTTGCCGAAGGCCTTGCTAAGCATAATAATCATGTCCCTTTGAGGCTCTTTGAATTCCACCTTCAGGACCTCTGTAGCTTTGAGCCCTGTTTTTCTCTCTTCTTCTAGCCATTTGTTATTCATGTGTCTTTTGTTGGTTGATACCTTGTCATTCCATGCCTTCGAGGCCTCTTCTTTAGTTAGTAAGAATGCCTCTTCCCTAGTTGGGATTCCAAAGACGAACCCCAGCATATCCAGAGACAAGTCGATAACAGTTTTTCCCTGTGCATCAGTGTACTTTCTGGTCTCTGGATTGTAGAATGGAGAGACCATCATTATAAATTCTGGTGCTTGTAGCGACTGTGGGAATACAGTAGCTTCCACTAGACCAGACCTCTTGATTCTTTGGTGGAGAGCATCTAGGTTGGGTTTATCCAATTGGGTTCCAATATCCCCAATTTCTATGTGACCTACTTCGGTGTCCATGACCCATTTGATTTGATCATCCAGCTTTGAAACATGGACCTGTCCTTGATATTGGTATTTCATGGTTTCTGGAAGTCTATCAATTTCTTTGCCTCTCTTGTTGGCAGATGAGTCCATCTAACCACTGGAACCTGCAGGCAAAACACAAATTTTCAGTACTCAATACTAAACATAAATTTTGATTTACTTCGGGACTTCGGAGTCTTGAGGTCCCAAGGTAAGCACAAAGGAAGAAGACTGGGAACTCCGGGGATCTGGGGATCCAGGCTCTTGATTTGGGGTGATCTGGAACTCCGGGGATCTAGGGTGAAAATGGAGTTTGACACCTGGAACTCCGGGGATCCAGGGTGGAATGGAGGTCAAAACCCAGAACTCTAGGGATCCGGGGTTCCGAGGTGGAATGGAGGTCGAAACCCAGAACTCCAGGGATCCAGGGTTCCGGGGTGGAATGGAGGTCAACACCCAAAACTCCGTGGATCTGGGGTTCTTAGCGAGAAAACTAGGGCATGCCCAAAAACCAATACGCAAAAAAAAAAAAAAAACTACAAGAAAGGCATCTAATCTAGAAAAACCCACAAAAACTCACCAACCTAGTGAATCAAAAACCCAACAAACACCAAAAGAGAGCTCGGGAGTCCAAAGGTTCACGACCTGGGGCTAGGGAGGAGAAGTTTTGAATGCACAAATGAACTCAAAAAGTTCATCATCTCTTATATATAGCCTCCTGAATCCTTCCGTACAAAAACCATAAACACGACCCCGGGACTCTAGGGTTTCGAGGTCGACAGAATGGAAAACAAAACCACCTCAGAACTCCGGGACTTCGGGGTTCTGAGGCCAAAAGACCCAAGACCTCGGGACTTCAGGACTTTGAAGTTCTGAGGTTGGAACCAAAAAGAGACCTCGAGATTTCGGGACTTCGGGGTTCTGAGGTTGGAACCAAAAAGGGACCTCGGGACTCCAGGACTCCGGAGTTCTGAGGTAAAACCAAAAAGAAGAAAAAAAGGGGGTCCATATTTTGACTCAAGGAGACCAAATGGGGAAACAGATATGCTAGGCATAACAAATAGCGATTGTCTGGGAAAAATGACTATAAGCAATTTAGAATTTCAGAATCTCTGGTTAACCCGACACGTAAGGCTATTATCATTCAAAATGATGTATAAGAATCTAAGATGAATAAGTGATTTGAACAAACAACCAAGATGAGAAATAGACATCATCAACTCTTAAGTGTGTGCGTATGATTTATTACTCCATCATTTCAATAATGTAGATAGTTAGAGGAAACTAGGTGCAAGTTACATAGGTGAAGTCATTAATCGTGTTTCTTGCAAGGTTATCCTGGGCATAGCTCTGTTGCTAGTCAGACGTCTATATCCCTGACAAAGATACCTCTGGCCTCCATCAAGCAGTGCTCCACTGCCAGCCAGGCGTCCATAGCCCTGGTGGAGGTTACTTGAAACACCCATTTGAGTTGCTTAAGAGGATCATTTCTCTCTCTTTTTTTTTCTCTTTTTTTGATAGAATATTATAGGATATAGAGAATGACTTCTTTCAATAATCTCTCAAGCAACTTCCAAACATGGAAGTTTGATAACTGGGTTGGAAGCCATGGTGGATAACATGAAATTCCTTGACTTTGGATTTTTCCCTTGATACCCAGTTTATCTGCTATCTCACAAAACTTTTCTGATGTATTTTAATGTGACGTTAGTGCTGAGTTTATCAAGCTAGCCTTTTCCAAATTGAAAGTCAAAAACTCGTATCATATTTAAACAATTATATACCACTTTGAACAAGTATAGACAAAGGTTTTGAACTCAACCAAATGACAATGAAATCATAAATAGAAGAGAGTTGAAGTTTCTCAAAATTTAGCAAGATGTTATACAAAGGATACCTACTTCCTTTTAGAATCTTCAGGAACAAAACATATACCCTGACTCAACAAACAAAAGAACAAACAAGCAAAGAAAATAAAAACAAAAGGGAAAACACACAGCAAGGCCCAACGAAGCACAACCAAAAAGAAAAACAACTAACTACTATATACAACAGGTCAAGCTTTATTGAGGATTAATCAAAGTAGTGCTTGAGGAACTGACCATTGACGGGCAATGGTACCGGTTCTCCAGTCAATGAGCTCAACCTAAAAGTGTTCTCGCCTAGAATTTCAGCTATTTGGTAAGGACCTAGCCACAACCTTTCAAACTTGTGATGATCACCTTTCTTTTCCTTGGCCTTGTCCCATAACAGGACTAGGTCAGAGATCCGAAAAGCTTTCACCTTGTCTCTTTTATCAAACCATCACATAAGAATGACTTGATGCTTGGCAAAGTGTTGTAGCGTATTAATTCTTTTTTCATCAAGTATTAATAAGTTTAAGAGACAAACCTCTACGTGATCCTCAATGTCAAGTTCTTTCATTAATTAGAGGACCGGTATTTGTAAGTTAATTGGGAAAATAGGGGTCTGGCCATAGACAAGGTAGTATGGAGAAGTTCCCAGGGCGGCTTTTATTCTAGTTCGATCAGCCCATAGGGCATATCTTAGTTGATTATGCCAATCCCTAGGGTTTTTCTCGAGTAGCTTCTTGATGACATCTAGGATGTTCTTGTTTGTGGATTCAGCTACCCCATTACCTTGTGGGTAGTAGTTGGATGAAAATTTCAATATCACTTTATATTGGTATGACCATTGCATCAATTGTGCGGAAGTAAAAGAAGGACCATTATCACATACCAGAGCGAATGGCATACCAAACCTAGTGACGATATGCTCTTCAATAAATTTCAGGACTACCTCAGCAGTAGCATTGCGACAGGGAATGGCTTCTGTCCACTGGATACAATAATCTATTGTTGTAAGAATAAACTTATGCCTTGCAGATGAATTAGTGTTAATAACTCCTAAAAAATCCAAGGCCCATTGAGCAAAAGGTCTTACCTCAAACACTGGTTGGAGAGGCATAGCAAGATTTCTTTCTCTGGAGGCTACAGTTTGGCACGTATGGTAATGTCAGACATGTTCATGAGTATCCTTAAATATGCTAGGCCAATAATATCCAGCCTTCAAAATTTGATGTGCAGTGGCATCTGCTGACCTATGACCAGTACCATATTTCCCATGAAATTCCTCAATCATATTATGAGCTTCTTGATGATCAAGGCACCGAAGGTAGATACCCTCATAATTTTTTCTATAGAGTGTTGAATCCTTGATCATATAATTAGCACTCTTGAGCCTTAATGCTCATCTTTGTGTAGTTGTCAATCCCTCAGGACACCTATTATTCAACAATACAAATACCAAATCTGTGTACCAAGGGTCCTGAGTGAATGACTTCAATGTATATTGTTGGCACTAGATTTGAGGGATGTCGGTCGCCATTGCTTGAGACAATCCTTGGCCTCAGACTAATTTCATTGGATGCATCTCTAAGTCAAACTCTTACATTATTTCCATCCATTTCCCTCGTCGTTCTCCTAGTTCAGACTGAATGAGTAGTGACTTTACTGCTTGGTCAGGAATGATCGCATAGATTTTACTCCTCAAGATGTAATGTCTAAACTTCTTGACTGCTCTTACTAATGCAAAGGCCTATTTTTCAAGAGTAGAATATCTAACCTCAGGGCTTTTGAAAGGATAACTCATAAATGCAATGGGTTTCTCATCTCCTACTTGCCTCTGCATCAAAATAGCTACTCCTGAGTGTAGCGAAGCAAAAGAAAATATGTAAAATGGCAGTGTGTAATCAGGGCTAGTTAGTACAGGAGCTTTGGCGATGGATTTCTTGATCTGGGTGAAAGCCTCTTTTGATTCAGTTGTCCACTCGACCTTAGCATCCTTCTTCTTCATTTCATTCAAGGGCTTAACTATTTCTGCAAACCCAGTAATGAATTTTCTGACAAAATTGATTTTTCTAAAGAAAGATCTCATCTCTTTTTTGCTACCAGGCATTTGTAATTTTAACAAGGCTTCTACCCGATCTGGGTCTATAGAGATCCCCCTCTCAGAGATTACATGGCCAATTAGCTTTCCTTCAACCACTCCAAACACACATATCTTGGGATTAAGGGAAATCCCATATCTCCTACACCTCTCTAATACCTTTATGAGGTGGTCTGGGTGGTCTTCTCTGATCTTGGAAAGTATCGTCAAATCATCCATATAAATAATAATGCATTTTCCAATCAGTTCTTTGAATGTTGTATCCATTGCTCGCTAGAAGGTTGCCCCAACATTAATCAATCCAAATGGCATTCTTCTATATGCATATGTTCCCCACTTCATTGTAAATGTCATCTTCATACGATCTTCATAATTTACCAACACCTGGTTATATCCTGAATAACCGTCTAAAAATGACATCATTTGTGAGCCATTCACAATTTTTAATACTTCATCCAAAGAAGGGAGTGGGTAATTATCTTTCTTAGAGGATTTGTTAAGATTGTGAAAATTCACGCAAAGCCGTATTTCTCCATTCTTTTTCTACACTGGTACCAAATTAGCAACCCAAGTAGAATGTCACACTGGAAAAATTATCTTAGCGGAAAGTAACTTTTGCACTTCCTTGAAGATCAAGGGTTCTATTAGTGCATTGACCGGACGTTGTTTTTGCCTGAATGGTTTTATGTTAGGTTTTAGAGGAATCACATGGGTGATAATTGTTGTATCGAATGTCTTTAAATATTCATACCCCCATGCTATTACATCGATGAATTCTTTCAAGATTTGTATCAGTTTTTCTCTTTTGCTTTGAGTGCAAATCTTCCCAATATAAATAATTCTCTCTTGTCCTTTCGGACCAATACTATGAGGCTCATATTTTCCGGCATCTGAATTAGTTGTTAATCTCTCTTTCACTCTCGAGTCCGAATCGAAAAATCTCTCCAAGGTGACCATCCCTTTAGGAATAACATTGGTTGGTAAATCCAAAATATCCACATTACCTTCGTTATTAAAATCATCCGATTTGTCTTCCTCATCAATAATTTGATCTTCAAAAGCCCTCAAATTGGTGAGAAAGGCTAAGATATGGGCATCATCCTAAAAGACTTGAAAATGTTTGATATTATCAGGCACAATAGGTGCAAAGATTAATTCCACCGAGAACTTCTTTAAAGGGGACTGGCTTACTGGTTCTAATGTACTGGCAGCTATAGCTAGCACATCGGGTATTATGTTTACTTTCCTAGGTACCAGTTGAATGTCAAAAGCCTCGAAATCTTCAATCAGATCCCACACTCTATTCCAATATGCCACTAACCTTTTTTCATGGCATGCGTATTGGCTTCGCACTTGTTTAACCACCAACTCTGAATCTCCTTGCACCTTTAAACACTTTGCTCCTTTCTTATGAGTGAAAAGTAATCCTCTAATTAAAGCTTCATACTTCGTCATGTTATTAGTACAAGGGAATTGAAGTTGGTAAGAAGCTAAAAGGTTTTTCCCTTTGGGGTTGGTTAACTCTACGCCTACTCTGCTACCTTGTTTGGATCTTGACCCATCAAAATTTAGAAACCATATTTCATCTTTTGGTCTCTTCATATTTTTCACCTTTGGGTCAATGTTGAGGTTAGCGTTCAGAGAGGATTGTTGCTTCTCTAGCTCAAGACTTTGTGATAATTGAGTTTGTTCAATTCCTGGTTGTATAAACACTTCAATTGTATTCGAAACAACCTGTTCAGATTGAGGTTGAAATTTGGATTGTGTTTCTTCCATCTTAGGCTCCAAAGGAACATCTCCCTCTTCATTTTTAACAACCTTAACCACAAGAACCTCATGGTTGTATTCTTTAGGTAAGGTAATCTTGTCTATGGGCTCGATTGTCTAGCACTCTAATTTGACACCTTGAACTTCCCCCATATTGTTGGTATGATCATCTTCTTCGAATGGAACCGGATTCATCAACTTCGTGATCTCATTTTGACATGGGATACATGAAACTTCTGAGTGTTCCTCATGGTGTATCTGACACCACTTCGGTAGCAACAACTCTTGTGTCTTCATAGTTATTCCTAATAAGCACATTCCTTGTTGTACTATTGTAATGAACCGTTTCACCCACCCTCTATATGCGGTCTTGTTGGTTTGAAATAGTTGAAGTGGGGTTAGTACAGAGAAAGTAAGAATCTCATTGACTCTATAAACCCCTAGGCTTACCTCAACAAATGCCACCTCATTAAGAGAACCATAATCCATGACCAATTTCTTCAATTTAGGCTCACTATCAATTTGGATCTGGTTGCTCACCCCCTTCCAAGGAATCCATAAGTACATAAAACAAGTTTAGAAATATCCTCCCAATGTCTTGGACCAATCCCTACTGAGGAGCATCTCATATACTTTTGGAATATCCACCACTTGAATGTCAATATAGCGAAATATTTGAGGATCAGCGCCTAACTGGATGTATACATCTTTCAACTCTCCAATAACATTAACCTTTGTTTTTTCTAATTGTACTACCTTACTATTCGCACATACTGGTTGAAGTCCGAGTTGTTGGCATATAGAGTAAGGCATTATGTTTCCTGAAGCTCCTGAGTCCACCAAATAGTTATGTAAATTCTTCCCACATATCTTCAAACTCAGTAAGAATGGTGGATTTTCTATTGCATCATTACTGACATTATCATTGACTTCATTAAAGTCCACTATCTTAACCTCATTACTCTATGATTCTAACATTTCCAACTTCCTAAGGAGAGCCCTCTTCTATTCAGGGCAATATCTCAATACTTCCATTAAGGACATAGTAGTGGCAGTCCTTTCCATCTCTTTAGTAACATCTAATGATCCTTTCAGAACATAATCTTGCCCCTGAGCTTGTCTAGGGTGTGTTCCTTGGAAAGCTTGAGGTGGGCGAGGATTGTTGCTCACATTAGCTTTCAAAGGTACAAACCCGCCCATTGGGGGAGGTGGCTCTATTAACGGAGCCTTGCCTTGACTCCTAAGATTATAATTGTTCCTGGTTTGAAACTCCTGAGCATCGTATATGCATGGTTCACCATCAACTTTAGCCTAAAACTCTTTACACAGGAAAGTATCAATCAACATGGCAGTATTAACCTTATCAGGTTCATCATTAGAACAATCTTTGGGCTAAGAGTCAGCTTGAGCAATTCTTATGATTTTCTCGAATTGTGCACAATTAACCTCAAAATGGGAAGTTGTGTCATGCAACCTACACCAATTTGTTAGTATATTCATATCAGCAAGGTTAACACTTTGTGTGTGGTTTGGGTTATCTCATGCATCCGGGTGGTCGTGGTTCACCCCACCTTTATTCGGACCTGTATTCCACTACCTATTATAAGGTTTATTATTTTACCTTTGATTTTGGTTCTGGTTATTGTAGTTTCACTGATTATTATATGATTGAGATTGATTATACCCTCCTAGTGGATTCATCTTTAGCTGGCTCAAGTCTAAAGTAACCTGCGAGATCATTTTCTTCAAGGCCTCTACTTCAGCGGATATATGGGATCCTTGATTCTCAGGTGCCATAATTGGAAGTTGATTTGCCGAATTCATGTTGTCAAATTGTTGATTTCTGGCTTGTGGCTGACCAGCATATTGTGTTTGAGTGGGGATGGTATTGGCACCATTTTGCCAAGTCAATGCTTGAGCTGCGAACTGCTAACTTGCTTGTGGTTGTGGTGCATAAATTGGCATGGGGTTCATCATTGGGGAACCTATAGGTAGAGATGAGGGTACACCTAGGAGTTGATTGTAATTTCCTTGATTCATCCCTATGGGTAAATTATATCCGATCCCTCCCAGGGTTTGATTCAACGCTTGATTCATGCTAATTGCTAATGTGAAGACTTTTGCTAAGGTATCCCTTTGATCTTGAGGAACACTCTTTTTAATGAACATAGCAGTACAAGGGTCAATAGCTCTCTGATATGAGTCGATGGATACGTTAGTTGCTACCTGGTATGGGGCTTGTAGCCTCTTGAATGCCCTTTGGAAACTGGTATTAAAAGTTGTTAATGGCTCATTCGACAATTTCTTAAGAGAAGCAAACTGATGGTATAGTGTCCCGGGGTCTACGTACACTCGAAATTGATCAATGAAGGCCTTCTCCAAAAGATCCCAACCTATGATGGAGTTTGTAGGTAGGGTTAAGTACCAATTGTATTCATTCTCCCCAAGTGAATATGGGAAGAGTCTACATACTACATCTTGGTGTTCAATATGATTACAAACAACCGCATCTTTGAATGCTTCAATATGTTTATCAGTCGTTCGTCCGCCTAGATAGTAAAATTTGCTGCAAACTTTGTCAGGGTTTCTAGGCAGGTCATGTATACCCCCAGGTATGGTTCCTAGCAGTGTGGTGTCTTGGTTGAAGTAGGCCATCGAAGGTAGAGACGGTGAACATTGAGTTACAAAAGGTGTAGCAATAGGCTGAGGATTGGGGATCAGTTGATCTCTTACATTGGGTATGGATGACTATACTGGTGAGGATGTTGAGGGTTGTTTCTTAGCTTTGTTCTTCTTCCTCCTAGTGGTAGGTCCTAATTCAACTAAGTTAGACGGTGAACAACCACTCCTCATGACTCGATAGAATCTCTCGGGAGAGAAAAGATGATATACGATCCAGCTTAGTACCTCAATTATCTGGTTGAGGAGGTGGTTGTAGATTTTCTCATGGGTTCACCTAAGGATTGAGTTGTCTTTGTGGCTCTGCTTCTATACATATATCCTTTTGTCTCTCATTATCTAAGACTTGTCGTACTTGTAACCAATGGTTGTAATTTCTCGTACTATCCCAAGAAAAGTCATACAGTTGAGTAAGAATGTCATCTTGTTGGTTGTTGAGGTCAGGTTGGGTAAAGGGCATCAATCCATCTCCTGGAAGTACCATATGCAGTTCACCTACGAGGGGTTTGTTCTAGGCCCTCCTTCTAGCGCTAGTTTCTATTGACGAGCGTTTTGACATACCCACCAATAGTCAAGTATTTTATGCAAACACTCACCACCACTCCTAAAAAGTAATGAGTTTAGAAGAACTGACTACCCCAAGGTCTCTGTAGTCGGGTCTCAATGGTGATGGATAGTTCAATGGTTGATGTGGTTATACTTATAATGGGGCTTGCTGGTTAGAGCTAAATCTCGCAGGTTTACGAACAATTGCACTTCCTCCTTTTTTTTTGTATTTTATGATTTAAGACACTCTGGGGAAATAAAATGCGAAGCGTAAGGGAAACAAGAAAATAACAATGAAGATCAATACAATGACAACTTAATAAACTATTCAATTAGTACCCTACAATTCGAGCAATTATTAGATATTATCCAAGTTAGCATTCAACAGCAGACTTCCATAAACCCTACAAAATCATCAATTTCACAAATATCTGGACATAGAATCATCAACAATATGGCCTATCACAGTAATTCTCATACACCACTGACATGCACAATATGGTTCATAACATGATAGACAAAAAGATTACCACGTTGCTAACTCAAAATAATAGACGTTACCAATTACACAGAACAATTTGGTAGAATATAGATGTAGATCGAGCAATCTACAAGCTTCTTTTCATATTAATCTTCATGAATGTATGACAAAAATAACTCAAACCTCTTAACAATCTGCAAAATACTCTAAAAATCTCTAAGTAGGCCACAAATTATCAATTTGGGACCCTTACAAATGAATCCAACTTCTCAATTTATAGAAGTTCTTCACCCTATTATTTAGGAAATAACTCTACCCTAAATTAAGAAGTAAAATTAGGAGTCACAGTTAACTTGCAAGTTTCTGCCTGGACACTCCACTTAACAACTACAAAACAAACGTTGCATGACCATTAAGAAGACCATGCTGGGTGAGCCACGTTTTCGTAATCATGTAGAATTTCTTTCAAAATTGGGACCTGAGTAGGAGGAGCAGTTTTAAAATCAAGAAAAAGCTTTGCTATCTTTAGCAATTCTGTGCCTATCCTTTATTTCTTGGTAAAAGCCTTATAATTTTCAATTATGCATGCAACTGCTTGGACTGGCGGATTGGCTACATGCTTAATTCTAAATTTATATTTCTTCAAATCCTCATCTGCATGTGCTCCTTGTTCCTCTAACTCCTTTACTATATCCGTCACCTCTTGACACTGAGTAATCAGCTGTGTGTATCTATCCATAAGGGTGACATCGAACTAGGCAACAAATCCTAGGTTTTGTGCCTCATATGCATTCCATTGATTCAAAACTTGTTGCTAGTCCATTATTCCAGTATCAGCTATTCTAAGGCCAAAAGGCCCTAGTATATTCATCACAAAATTTTCATATGATAAAATCTCTTTGAGGAGAGGGTCCCGAATACTAGTCATCTCCTTGATATACTGCTGATACATGTCTATTTTCAGCTCCAAAATGTATATGTAGGACTGTAAATTCTCACAACTATCCCCTCCTAAGAGGTCTTCTTTTACTATTAGCTCTTCTCCTAACCATAGTATCCTTTTCAAAATTTGGAGCTCTTTATTAAAGGTGTTCTCCTTCCACTCCCATTGTGTGGAACAGGTTGCCAAAGCTCCACCTGCCTGTACTGCCTTACATTATATTTCCATTGTATTTTGTAGAAACAATCTAATCTTGGCTACATTCACCTGAGTCCAAGATTTGGCTGCTGCAGCTACTCATCTCACCTCCAGTAGTGCCTTTACCTGTCCCTCTGGCAGTGATGAGGTTGAAGGTAGGTCGTCCATTCTACAAGAGTCCAAAGGTTTACACATTTCTATCAAGAGTTGTTTATACTGCCCAAGCTATGCCTTAAGCTCCATATTTGAAGTATGCTCCTTTTCCATGTGCCCTCTGACAATGCTTGTGGCTAGCTCTAAGGTATCTAGTTCTCCCCACTTGGTTTGTTTACCTAGATTTATCTATGATACTTGATATTCAGAGAAGCTTGTCCCTCGGCCTGCGATGGAACTGCCACATCTGCAATCACTTCACCAGAACTAGTTTTTGATAGGTGATGAACCATCTTCAGCTTCTTAACCTTTGGTGGTTCCTCGGTGATTGCTTGTTGTAGAGTAACCTTGGGGAGCTCTGTTTTTCTCTTTTTCTTCTCGAAGGTGAACTCCAGCCATTGTGGTATATCTTCAGATTTATCACCTTGATGTGATACAATATCTGCAATTATGACATGTACCTCTGCCTACTCTTCTGCTTAATCTCTTGCTTCGGCTCTCGTTTGCCCAAGATCTTGAAATGATGAAATCTAGCAGGCTAGGTTAGCTTGGAGAGCTTGTTGTTTGTGTAATTCTCCTAGCTTACCACTGACCTCCTCATTGAATGCCATTTCTTCATCACCTGGCTCCATCTCTACTTTCCCAGCTTCTATATCCTTAAGCAGGTCTTCTTGGTCTTGAGGAGTTAGAATCAACCTTTCATTCAAGATGTCTTCTGCCTCACCCCCTTCTTGTTCGCTCCCTAGTAGCTGTTGTTGCTCAAGATCCTCTTCCTTCTAGTCAAAGTCAAACTCGACGTTTCTAATTTTTACTTCCTCAGAAGTGGATGTGAAACCTTGCATTCCGGACTGCCCTGTGGATACATTAACTAATGGTGGTGTGGGAGCAGTGGTGCCTGAAGTACTTGTTGTACCTGTGGAAGGTGGCTGAGTGGGTACCTTCTCAGTGGCTTCTATTCTCTCTTCTCTTCCCTGGGTACCCTCTTCTTTAGGGTGGCCTATAACGGTCCTTGGTGGGAGAACTTTGGCAAGTGGAACCACGCCTAGCCCATCGGTAACCCCTAGGTCTCCAGGCCTTTTTAGTAGTTCGAACCCCCTCATCTTCTCTTGAAGTTTGTTTAATAAGTCCTCAGTACTCTTTTGTGGCCTATCTTCCTCACCTGGGTCGGTGGAGGTATTTTGCCTTTAGGTTGACCTTGTCTTTCGGGCATACTCCTTATGGCCTCTTAACTAAGGTACCCCTGAGGTGGACTCCTTCTATTTTGTCTTTGACATGGTTGGCCTTACCCTCTGGCTTAACCATTGTTTATTTCTATTGATGAATACCTAGGAGACCTTCTCCATATCTGTATCCTCGCTTGCAGACCATTTCACTGGGGAGAGGGGCCTCTTATCTATCCCTGATTCTCTACAAATTGGATCAAGTAACTCTCCATCATCCCTCAAGTCTTTAGGGAGGTTAGTCTCATTACCAAAATCTCTCACCTCCGACATGGACAACCTGTTATAGTTCTTCTCGCTGACCTAAAAACTATCTTGCAAGTTGGCCCAAAAGTCTTCCAAGCTAGGCTTATGCCCCTCATATGCCTTAGGCATAACTTGCTTAAGTTTCCCTTAGGGATCATAAAATTCCCTAGTGTGCTCGTATTCCTTCAAGTTTAGATCTTGAAGTTCTTGTTATGCCATCTTTGCCACCTGTATCCTAAAATAGGCAAAATACCTAATGGACACCAAGAAATCAATTCCTGCCTTATGCTTTGATGACAGCAGTGATTGGAGGCCTACAAGTTGCCTTACATATTCTAACAGGATCACTCTATCATTGCAATAATGAGGTAGCAGCTTTGGGTTCCCTTTGAATCCAATAACCCTGATATAAGTGGATCGTTGGTTTTGGATAAAGTAAGATGCCCACTCCCGGATGATAGCCATAGCCTCGGGGCTAATGCGGTATCCTGTATCCCCTGTTAATTTGATGATTATTGGGAAAATAAAGGCATCATTAACCCTTTTGAAATGTACCTTAGAATTGGCTAGAGTAAGTTGGGAATAATACTCCCATATCTTCTTCTGTCCCTCCTTCTCTCCTAATTGTCCTTCTACCTATAGGCCTGGAAATTTTCTGGCTCTGGCAGCTACCCAAATGACATAGGACGTGAAAAAGAACTTTTGGGTATGCTGCACCTCCTTCATCTACTTACAAATATTGTCAAAAAGGATTTGTGGCCAATCAAAATATTGCTTCCCTACCAATATGGTACTCATAAATTGGAACATCGAGGGGTGGAAATGCTTGTATTCAAGCTTGCCGAAGGCCCTACTAAGCATAATAATCAAGTCCCTTTGAGGCTCTTTGAAGTTTGCCCTCAGGACCTCTGTAGCTTTGAGCCCTATTTTTCTCTCTTCTTCAAGCCAGTTGGTATTCATGTGTCTTTTGCTGGTTGATACCTTGTCATTCCATGCCTTTGAAGCCTCTTCTTCAATTAGTAAGAATGCCTCTTCCCTAGTTAGGATTCCAAAGATGAACCCCAGCATATCCAGAGACAAGTTGATAATAGTTTTTCCCTATGCATCAGTGCACTTTCTGGTCTCTGATTTGTAGAATGGAGCGACGATTATTATAAATTCTGGTTCTTGTAACGACTATGGGAATACAGTAGCTTCCACTAGACCAGACCTCTTGATTCTTCGGTGGAGAGCATCTAGGTTGGGTTTATCCAATTGGGTTCCAATATCCCCAATTTCTATGTGACCTACTTCAGTGTCTGTGACCCATTTGATTTCATCATCCAGCTTTGAAACATGGACCTGTCCCTAATATTGGTATTTCATGGTGGCTGGAAGTCTATCAATTTCTTTGCCTCTCTTGTTGGTGGATGAGTCCATCTAACCATTGGAACCTGCAGGCAAAACACAAATTTTCAGTCCTCAATACTAAACATAAATTTTGATTCACTTTGGGACTTCGGAGTCCCAAGGTCCCGGGGTAAGCACAAAGGAAGAAGGCTTGGAACTCCAGGGATCCAGGGTTCCGGGCTCCTTATTTGGGGCGATCTAGAACTCCAGGGATCTGGGGTGAAAATGGAGTTTGACACCCGGAACTCCGGGGATCCATGGTTCTGGGGTGGAATGGAGGTCGAAACCTAGAACTTCAAGGATCCGAGGTTCTGGGGTGGAATGGAGGTCGACACCTGGAACTGCGGGGATCCGGGGTTCCGAGGGAGAAAACTAGGGCACGCCCAAAAACCAAAACGCAAAAAAAAAAAAAAAACTACAAGAAAGACATGTAATCTAAAAAAAACCACAAAAACTCACCAACTTGGTGAATCAAAAACCCAACAAACACCAAAAGAGAGCTTAGGAGTCCAGAGGTTCGCGACCCGGGGCTAGGGAGGAGAAGTTCTGAGTGCACAAATGAACTCAAAAAGTTCATCATCTCTTATATATAGCCTCCTAAATCCTTCCATACGAAAACCATAAACACAACCCCAAGACTCCAGGGTCCCGGGGTTCCGAGGTCGACAGAAAGGAAAACAAAACCACCTCGGCTCTCTGGGACTCCGGAGTTCTGAGACCAAAAGACCTAAGAGCTTGGGACTCCGGGACTCCGGAGTTCCAAGGTCGGAAAAACAAGGACCCCAGGACTCCGGGACTCTAGAGTTCCGAGGTCGGAACCAAAAAGGGACCTCGGGACTCCGGGACTTCGGAGTTCCGAGGTAAAACCAAAAAGAAGAAAAAAATGGGGTCCATATTTTGACTCAAGGAGACCAAATGGGGAAATAGATATGCTAGGAATAACACCAACTTTATACACTCCCATCTACCCTAAGGGATTCAACAACATTTATTGCAGGTTTACTGTCTTTAGGACAGCCATGACAAATGGGGTCCTCTCCTCCCACTAGGACTTTCTAGCACCTCCAAGGGTCACTAAAGGTCTCCACACACCTTTCCCAATTGTTTCCCACTCTTTTCATCTTATTCATAAGATCTCAGTCCACTAATATTTTAGGGCAGTCATAGGCTCAATTTAGGACAATCATATTAATAATGGTCAATCTGATCCACCAAGGGCCACAATGCCTTGGGAAGGATCTGCACTGACCCTTCACACCCCTTACTACCTTCCTCCAACATTTCAAGTTCACTTTCACTCTTATATCCACCCAAACAACTCCAATCTTGTTGTCTTTAGCACTCCGAGACACAAAATCGGCCACTTTACAATTTATATTCCTTCATGTTTTTTTTCTCAGATCTCTCCTATACTCTTGAGGTTGCTTCTTGAATCTTTTGTTCATGGATACCTGAACTTTGATGATGAAAACTATTAGAGAAAGAATACATGAGGAGCAAAGGGTCCTTTTAGGTCAACAAGGAAGAGACCAAATGTTGGGATTGATGATAGTCCCAAAGATACTGAGAGGGGGGGTGAATCAATATCTAACCGGTTTATAGATTCTTTAACCTTATTAAGTATTTTGGATTCCAAAATAGTGTACCGGTAACCAAGAATTAATGCAGTAAATAAGAATAGTAAAGACAAGATAGAAAGCACACAATAACACAAGATGTTTAACGAGGAAACCTGATGTGGGAAAAACCTCGGTGGGATTTGTGACCCACAATATTCACTCACTGGCCAATGAATGGATATTACTTACAAGAGGGGCCTGCACATGCAGGAAGGCCAACTGCCTAGATCTCACTACTCAATCACAAAAGGGAAGTCTCACTGAATTACAAAATGGATTATGAAAATCCAATATAATGTACTTCTATAATTCAGCATCTACTATGCCAGGTTCAGTATCGGTTTAAGCTCATACTATAACCATAAACCCTTATACGAAATCTCCCTTAATATTTGGTTATCACTTCACATCCATGCTACCTCATTTTCAAAATGATTTACAAGACCTCATACATATATGAGTCTTATTACAATATGCCATGTCGGCTTTACAAAAGATATTTACAATTAAATACAATAAACAAAACTTTGTTCCTATCGGTTGGAGTGTTAGTATACATTGTTGTCGCTGTCAGTGAAGTGTCTGTCGGTGTCAATGCCTGCCAATGTCGGTGCTTGAATATATCCACAAGGTTGCTGGTAAGTTTCCATCAATGACAACACCATCATTTCTCACTAGAGTGTAGAATGCCAACAATCTCCCCCTTTGGCATTGATGGCAACACTCATGAGAAAAATCCAAAAATCTGTCCCAAAATTGAAGTCCAAAATTTTACCAAAAATGTGTGCTCCCCTAAGCAGATGATCTCCTCTGATGATCATTTTTCTTTTTCCTAATACTCCCCCTTTGACATCAATGACAAAGGTTGTCAAAATTGTCAAATGAGTGCAGTTTTCAACTTGAACTTTGTAACCGGTTGGTTACAATCTGGAATAAGTCTGCTAAGACCAAATTCAAGCTTTGAATAAACCTGTTATTGTCCTTCATATCTATCTCAATTCTCTGAATTGTACTAGTGAGATGATGCATTTGTTCTTCCGATGTCTTTTGACCTTGAATTAGTGCCTCAGAGATTTCTTTCCTTAGAGAGATAAGGTTATCTAACTTAGGACTTGATTTCCACTTAAGCTCTCTGGCTTTTCCCTTTATCCCTTCCTTCTTTTTCTCTAACTTCTCCACCAATTGTTAGGATTGATGATAGTCCCAAAGATACTAAGAGGGGGGGGGGGGGGGGGGGGTGAATTAGTATCTAACCGGTTTATAGATTCTTTAACCTTATTAAGTATTTTGCATTCCAAAACAGTGTTCCGGTAAACAAGAATTAATGCAATAAATAAGAATAGTAAAGACAACATAGAAAGCACAGCATAACACAAGATGTTTAACGAGGAAACCTGGTGTGGGAAAAACATCGATGGGATTTGTGACCCACAAATTCACTCACTGGCCAATGAATGGATATTACTTACAAGAGGGGCCTGCACATGTAGGAAGGCCAACTACCTAGAGCTCACTACTCAATCACAAAAAGGAAGTCTCATTGAATTACAAAATGGATTATGAAAATCCAATATAATGTATTGCTATAATTTAGAATTTGATATGCCAGGTTCAGTACCGATTTAAGCTCATACTATAACCATAAACCCTTATACAAAATGTACCTTAATATTCGCTTATCACTTCACATCCATGCTACCTCATTTTCAAAATGATTTACAAGACCTCATACATATATGAGTCTTATTACAATATGCCATGTCGTCTTTACAAAATATATTTACAATTAAATACAATAAACAAAACTTTGTTCCTATCGGCTGGAGTGTCGATATACATTGTTGTCATTGTCGGTGAAGTGTCTGCCGATGTCGATGCCTGTCGGTGCCAGTGTTTGAAGATATTCACAAGGTTGCCAGTAAGTTGCCATCAATGACAACACCAAAAAGCATCAATGCTTTGCATCATCACCAAAAGATAACACAAAAGCACATATACAACACAACATGTATACAACATATAGAAGATTAAAGATACAAATACGAGAATGCCACAAAATGATTAGTCTCTTTGTATCCTTGTGCCAATGGAGCATTAAGGGTCATCAAAAGAGAATCTAAAAAATAAAAGGCACATCAAGAAACACATCACAAGGAATCAAATCATATTCCATATTTGAGAAAGCTTATCAAATCATATTCCATATTTGCAATGCTTTATATTCCCTGATGACAATATTTTTATTTTTTTTAAATATAGGTTATTCGTTAGAATTCCGAAGGACGTGCCTAACATAGGCCCTGACGAGAGTGTTGTACCTATGATCAAATTTTTCATCATAGGTACAACACTCTTGCCGGAGCTGCCTTGCATTTATCGTCAGAATTCTGACAAAAGAGGGCACTATGCTCCAATGGGAATGCTATACCTATGATGAAAAATTTCATCACAGGTACAACATTCCCATCGGAGCATAGTGTCATTGTAGGTACACCATGACCATTGGAGCATAGTGCCCTTTTTCATTGGAATTCCGACAAAAACCCCAATGCATGGTTCATCAGACTTTGGCGAATTCGTCGAGTTTCTGATGACTAAGACCACCACATTATGTGTCAACTTCTGACAAAGAAGGTGTCAGAATTTTGACAAAAAAATGTCTGTCAAATAACCCTACAAAAATATTTTCGCCATTTCGTCAAAGCTATGACATTAATATGTTAAAATTATGATGATAGTTCATCGAAAAATGAACCCAAATGTATTAGTGTGGATACAAGATCAATATGGATGCTAGGACCGATGAAAGGTCAACAAAAGTTCTGGAGTAGCCTTTTAGTAGTTAGAACACTCGTCAAATCATAGTAATGAGATCATGACCATGAAGTCAAAAATGCAATCAAAAGCACCATGATGAATAACAAGGTAAAGTTTCAAAATAGTGAGAACACTCAGGTAAGAAATTACAATAACATACATGTTCAAGGAACAAAGATAGAGATCCACAGTTTTAGTTATGTGGAAAGGTCTCAAAGACAATGTATTGTGCTTGCTTTCAAATTTTGGATGGAGGAACATTTAATCATGTCTATGTCTTATGTTTTGATTAAGTAAAAGTAGGTATTTGAAAGGTACCCGAACCTTGTACAATCCAGGAGAACAAAAATGCTAGAAAAAAGTGACTGATCACTTCAAAAACACAAAATGATCCCACCGAAAGGGATCAACTAACATAACATATCATTAAAAACCCGAAACAGACAGCGAAAGGAAAGCATAGAGACAGCAAAAAGATAGAACCTAGGACAACAAAGACCTAAATACTATTCATAATTTCCTCAGCATGAACAACCATTTGTTTCATGTTGTTCGCTGAGGTCTTCCGTTCCTCTAGGTCACGACCTTTGATGTCGCCCTTGATCTTTGTGTTAGCTCTAGTCCTCCTTTCATGACCCTTCTTGTCTAGCTGCTCTTTATCACCATCCTTCTCAGCATTGTTCTCAAGCCTATTGATAAGGATGTTCATGTTGTCCACCGATGAATTGAGGATTTGGAAATTTTGGTTTGCAATCTTCTTGACGTTGAGTTCCAACCTGCCAATTCTGTTGCCAAAGTCATTCATTTTATTTTCCATTTCCTTTCTATCTCCCATCTCATTGACCTTTTTTTCCGTAGATATGATTTTTCCAATGATACATTCAATAGCTTTTGCATTAAGCAGAATGACAACCAATTCTTTAACATGTTCAGCCAGGGGCTTATCACCAACCGTAACTCTTGTGATAGCTTGCATATCTATTTTCAAACTGTTGATATCCTTCACCATGGTAGTGATGGTCTCATGGAAGGCTTTAACAATATCATTGTCACCACTGCCACTTTTATCCCCTTTAACCTCCTTTTGCAGACTTGTGGTATTCACAACCTCAATAGTGCCCATCATCGGGTTACCCTCCCCTTCTTTATCCTGACCCTCAACCTTCTTGTTTTCTTCAGCCTCCTCCTCAGAATCAACCAAAATGTGGTTGATGTCTTAATTGATACCATTTTTAGTATTCTTCCTCTGAGTCTGCTTTCCAATAGCTTTCCCTTTCTTTTTTTAAAAAAAAATTTTCTCAAAGGATTCGGTTTCAGAATCCGACATTTCTGATTCCACAATAATCCTTCTCTTATTGGCCCTATTCCTCCCTTTTTTGCTAGTTTCTTCCTATTCTCCCTCAGTCTCCGATTCAAAGTTAAATCTGCTAGCTTCACTCTTCATTGTCTCATCTCTTGCATTTTTGCCTTTAATAGGCTTTTCAATGCACTTCCCCTTAAGCATTTTATAAACCAGGACCATAAGCCCTTGGTGAAGGGCATGGTCACCTTTAGGGTCCTTTTGAACCTCCTTTATAGTATGATCCATTGAGCATGCTAGGTAATAGGGTAGGCTCACCTTTTCCCCATGATGGAAATGATTGAGCAAAACATAGTGATGCCCATAGGCTCTGGTAAACCTACCATCTAAGGTAATGTATGCAATAGAAGCAAATAAAACAAACCTCCATGGCCTACAAATTCTCTTCGGAGGATGGTAGGAGTTGTCGATTTTAATCATCTTTCTCCTCTCTTTGTTCATGATAGGAAACTTATCTGCTTCTTTATCTGATATGCCTCGGTCCCTATAAAATTTCATTCCCTCAATAGTCATCCCCGTGGCCTCGCCAATGACCTCTTCATCAACATTCATCATCTGGGATCCAATAAGGATTTTGCCATTTTTCCAGTTCTTGATGAAATAGCTAGTGATTGTGCGGTCTTTCCCACTTAGCCACTCCATGAAAACATTCAGACCCCCTGCTGAAGGATATCCCAGACTTCTTTGTTCTTTCTCCAGTCAAAGCAGGAAGTAGGTTCGAATCTTTTCTTGTTACCTCCCATTTTTCCAGCACCTTCCTTGCAATTCCTTCTCTCAGCTTGATAACCTCTCCTCTAGTTTCTGTGGGTACTCTGTAAGAATGCCCAGAATCCATGCTAGATAATAATGATAAGACACCTATATAAATGTTCATTATCTTCGATAAAACCCTACATCAAAAAAGGCGGAAGAGGCATTAGAAATAATGATTAAAAGTACCACATTGCCTTGTCTGGCTCCGGTCCTGATTAAGCAGGGATTTCATTTCACTTGCAATCTACATTTCACCATAACTAGTAATGATGTCTCCCGAATGGCAAGCCAGGTTGGCTGCCCAATCAGCGCAGGAGTTGGCCTCCCTATACACGTGTAAAAACACACATTTCAAATTCTTCCCTGATTTGCCTAGTTTCTTTAATAGCATTACTAATTGACCAAGAAGGCAGGAATTTCATATTTAAACAATTGATTATGTTTAAAGAGTCTCCTTCACACCAAACTTTAGTGCATTTAGCTTCCTTGGCAAGGATCATCCCATGGTAAGCCACCATGGCTTCAACAACATGATTAGTCTGATTTCCTATGGGAATACATTTTATGATTTTGCATATTCCCCATTCATCCCTTAGGACCACTCCACATCCTACAACACCCGGGTTACTCTTTGAGGCCCCATCAAAATTGATTTTCATCCATCCCTTAGGCGGACTGATCCATATCACACCCTCTCTAGGGTTGATCTGAAAGCACTTTTGACCCTTTAATCTCCACTTTTTGTAGATAAATTGATCATCCTTATCTTGAGGATTATCAATACCACCTATGATATTCATATTTTCCACTATACTTCTTATTTTTTGAAACACAATTTTAGCCTTAGTAGTCTTTTCTCTGAAAAATCTATCATTTCTCTCTTTCCATATGCCCCAACACATGTGAGGTAAAGCAATTTTCCATAAGAAGGTTGTGGATTTATTTCTTGAAGGATGATGCCAAGAATTGAAAATCTCCTGAATCGACTTGGGGAAACCCCAACTGACTTTGAAGTGATCCAGACAACTTCCCCAGACATCAGCAGAGAAAGGGCAATGAAAGAGCATATGATTTATAGTCTCCTCATTCTGCTTACAAAGAATACAAAAACTAGGTATACTAATACCTCTTTTTCTGATATTATCAGTCATAAGAATTTTATCTTGAAGGATTGTCCAAAAGAAAATGTTTATCTTAGGGGTGAGGCCTTTCACCCATGCTTTAGCCTAGCATGGGCTTTCCATGTTGTAGAACTGTTGATGATACAAAGAAGCCACTGTAAAAGTACCACTAGCTGTGAATTTCCAAATTAAATGGTCTTCTTCTTCAACCCTCACCATAGATTTCATGACTTTATTCAAACTACCCAAAGACTGCTCCACCTGAGATAAGTCCTTCCACTATCCATCTTTCCAGTAATCCTCCACCTTGGTTCCAAATCTTTCCTTGCATTGGTTCTGAAATCTGTTCCACTCAGGGTTTTCATTCAAAGGGATCTCCAGAAGCCAAGGGTCATCCCAGAACTGGATAAGATTCCCTTTCCCCAATTTCAGTTTTGCACCTTTGACAATTAAGTCTCTTGTTCTAGAGACATTTTTCCAAATATTGGATCCAATTGGGATAATCTCTGATTTGAGGAAGCTTTGAAGTGTTGGACATTGACTTTTATATTTGTTATCCCATATCATTTTCCACTCTCCTTGATTTTTATATCCTCACCAAATCTTCTTGGCCATAAGGAACTCATTTATGTCTCTTATTCTTCTAAGGCCCAAACCTCCTTTATTTATAGGCTTGCAGACCTTCTCCCATGCAATCAAGTTCATTCTCTTCTTCTCCTCAACCCCTGTCCATAAAAAAGATCTCTGAATCTTTTCAATGGCCTCCGCATACTTAGCAGGAATCCTAAATAGACTGATGGTGTAGAGAGGAATACTTTGAAGAGTGGATTTCAGCAATTGAACCTTACCTGCTTGACTAAGAAGAGCACCCTTCCAACTAGACAGCTTCTTGTGGAATTTATCCACCAAGGCTCCCCAAAAAGTATCCGAAGGATCATGGCATAAGGGGAGCCCCAAGTAAGAAGCAAGCAGACTACCAATTTGACAACCCAGAATATTACTAATTTTAATCCTCCTTCTCTATGTCTTATGTTACTACATTCATTGTAGACCTTTATTTTTATGCTTTTCTTCAATTAAAAACCCTCATTCTTTTCTCTATCAACT
The DNA here is from genome assembly GCF_030272615.1 of Cryptomeria japonica. Lineage (NCBI taxonomy): Eukaryota > Viridiplantae > Streptophyta > Pinopsida > Cupressales > Cupressaceae > Cryptomeria > Cryptomeria japonica. The sequence continues at coordinate 332,254,139 of NC_081415.1, forward strand.
AGACTAATTTAGATGATTGTGGAAGCTTTATCATGATACTAATGTCTTTGTAGATTCTTTGTTTGATACCCCTTTGATTCTTTGGAGAAATTTAACCCCTATTTTGAATGATGTTTCACTATCCTTGGCTTTTTGGTGTTCTAGAATTTGTTTCTAACTACTGTCAAGCTCCTGGAGGACTTCTTTCTATTATTTTATCTTTGTTTGTATATCAAATCCTAGTATATCTTATCTCTTGAATATTAGAATGGTTTTTTTTCCTCTTTGAAATGAAACAAGTGATTTAATGATGAAGAAATTATCTCTTTGAGGATGCGATGCATTAATATTCTATGGACTGAATGAAAGCTTCCTTACATGCATGGATCTATGCATGATGTAGTCTTCATGCTGCTCTCCTCTATTATTTGACGCCTTTCTCATGTTCCAACTTCCCTAAGACTATTGTATAGCCTTTGAATTGCTCTGTCCATACTTGAATCACCACATGCTTCTCCTTTTTTGTGGCTACAATGTGCTCATCTTTTTGCCTCTTCATTCATGGCTGCAACATTTTCTCTCATCTTCATACAATAAAGATTTCAAACTAGGGTTTCTTGAAGTCATCTACTATTTAACAATAGTTCTCATAGCATGATTATTTTTGCCTTTTTTCAATGCAATGTGGAGGCTTTAATTTCAATTTCTAAGAAACTATAATTCCCTCCAAATTGAAATTAATTCTGGGCAAACTTTAGATTGACTTTTGACCTCATGTTAAAGCTTTGATTAAAAAAAGAGATTTTTTTTTTGTTTACCTTTTAAAGCCTTAATAACATTAATACAAAGTATTCCAAGTACCTTTTGAAAACCTTTTATCATTTAAAACTTCTCAAAATTTTGGCATAAGACCTAGAGGGATAATTTAGGCCATTTTTTACTTGAAAGTAAAACATATGAAAAAATTTCCCTCCAAATACTAAACATATGCCTATTTTAACTCTTCCACATCAAATAAGGCCTTTTTGAGAGCTTCTTTTCTAATAGTATATAAATAAAACCAAAATCATTATTTAGTCAATTTATATTGGCATTATTTACTTGACATTATGGTCTAAGGTTTTGGAAGTAATTTTTTTTTTATTTATTCTTTAAAGAGTTTAAAACCTCAATTATGACCTTAAAACATGTATAGACTATTTTTAACTTGAATAGGTGAATAATGGGTAACAATGATAAAAAAATGTCATAAATATATATATATATCAAATTCTAAGAGTTTCCAACTCTTGCAAATACACCATGATAAAGATCCCTGAACAACACATTCAAACTACTACATAAAGCAATGGACCAAGATATCTAATAGGTATTACATGATAAACATCAACTATGTCATTTTTTCCAAATATTTTAGTGGCCACTATAGTATTCAATTGTTATCTATTGATGTGTTATTTAACTCTATAAATCAACTTAACAAAATTAGGATTTTGGTTTTGTCATTAAAAAATATGATCATTTCCTATTTCTACAATTTGTTTATGTCAATCTTTCACCTCAAATTCAAGTCCTATATGTCATTAAATTTAATGAACATGTTGTGCTAGGTCATGAAAGTGCACTAAGTTTCTCCTTCCACCTCAATCAAATATCATGTTTTTTTTTTGTTTTCACATCGTGTAATTATATATAAAAGGAGATATATGTAGAGGTATCCCTCATTTGATAATACGTCTATTGGGAAACAAGATGAAACTACTATGATAACATCTCTTACAAGTATATGCAAATATTAAATTTAGTTTTTCTTATCAAATTATTATCATATGATGATTATGTGATTGCATAAAACCAATAATAAGAATAAAATCAACAAATAATATGAATACAAAATTTAAATGGAGAAACCCTTTGAAGAAAAAATTTCACACAGGAAAATATATTAAACTATTGTCCAAGCATAAACCTGATGTTTAGTTGTAATAGAGGAGTAATACTCATTTATTTAGTTGTGTTTCTTACCAGATGACCAAAGTAGTCATTTATTTAGTCATTTATAGCTGTTTTACAAAAAATGACTATAATTTGGTCATTTTTACTTGTCGTGACTAAAAGTTTTAGTCACCTGATCATTTATTTGCCATATTTCTACTAGTGAATATTTACACATACTACTGCAAAGTATCATCTTATTATGGGTAGGTTCCCAACGTGATTTTTCCCTTAACTGAGTTTTCCACATCAAAATCTTGGTGTTATGTGTAGTGGTATCATTATACTTATCTTTATTGTTGTTGTTGTTTGGATCTGATATTCTACTTCAATTGTTTAATCTAATGAAAATTGATTCACCCACCCTCAGTTTTCCTTCTCGGTTGCTGGTAACAATTGCTATCAAAGTTAGATCATCCGAAATAAGCTTGACTGCTTGAGGAGATTTGAGATGGTGGTGTTGGCATTTTGCATAGAGATTGCATTAATGATATGTTTTCATTGATGTCAATTGAACCGGTAATGGTATTCATGTTATTGTTGATACTGTTGTTTTTTATATTGTCTAATAACTGGTTAGAAGAGCATTGTGGAAGATGTTGTAAACCAGTGTGTTAAATTTGTGAGTTGAACCAGTAAACCGGTGTAAATGGTTAAACCTTTCTATGAAATGAAACCGGTAAACCCTATCAGTTGTTAAACCCTAACCGATCAAGTTTGTTGGTTTATTATCTGATGAGCGGTAATGATGGAGACACGTGTGATCATTGTATGAGGATAAGTTCAAATTGTTTAGGCATGTTTGTTTATTGTCTAGGGAAGGAGAAAAGTGGATTGCATCTAATGCATAGCACATGATGAGTTACAAAGTCCGATGAAGCAATGATCATGGAGCGGTTGGAATTTTCTTGAAGAATGTGAAGAGATTGTCATGATTTCTAACAGTCAAGATTGTACCAACTTGTTTGTAATTTCGATGACAAGAATTAGATTTTTGTTGTGTTACCGACCTAATTGATTTGTATTTAAGGTCATCGAAGTTGTTTGTAAATGTTGTTGGCAAGATTGGCAGAAACCTATTGAGTGTGTTGTTGCCTAACCAATGAATGGCTCTGCACTTTGAGTGAAGGCAGATTGAATCTTAAAAGGATCTGATCAAGCAAATGTAGTGCTATTTAGATAGATCAAGAAAATCTGTTGTTTTCTAACAATTATGGTAGAAGTGAAATCCCTTAACTGAGTAAGCTCTAACAAGATTGGTTACTCATTAAATCCTCTAACAAGGGGGTCCATTAGCTTGGATTGTTAAATCCTCCAGCGAGGTTACTCCTAACAGGGTATTGTGCTTTTAATCAAGGCATATTTGTAAATCCCTTAACCGGGTGGTTCCTAACCGGAATTAGTTCTTAACAAGACTTATTGTAAAGCTTTAACAGACTTGGCTCCTAATAGGGCAAACTTTAGAAGAGTTCAAATAGCTATCCTTGTGAGTCTCATCTCACCGTGGTTTTTACCTATTTGGGTTTTCCACATATAAACATTTGTGTCAAGTGGTGAATGTTTTTATGGTTATGATCTTATTTGTTGATTTGATTAACTTCTGATAAGGCATGATAACTAGAAGCATTGAGAGATGAATATGTTGAGTTGTGATTAAGAATTGTTGATGTTTACAAGATTGAAGTTGTTTACTGTTAATTTGTCATAACAGTCAAACCGGTTGATGTCAAGTATTCTTATGAATATTTATCTTGACTGAGATATGTTTACTTTGTGTGATTGAATTTGAGTTTGGGAATTTTGTATCATTTTTTCAATATAGTGATTCACCCCCCCCACCTCTCAGTATTCTACTAGATACTTATTCTTTCATCACACCATCAATTGCTATCAGAGCATCTTAGGTCCTCTTTAATCTAAAAGCCTAACAACTTGAGGAAAAGATCTTGTAGATCATGATGAAGAAAGAAGGTCTGGAGTTCAATAAAGATAACTATAGAATATGGAGTGACAGAATGAAGATTTACATTAAGAGTCTTGGTAGTCAGTATTGGGATCATATAGGAACTAAGTATATTACACCTACTGGAATCCTGACTGATGATTAGAAGAAAGAACAACAATAAAATCACCAAGCATTAGAGGCTATTATCAATTCCCTATCTGATGCTAAATATGTATATGATCATGGTCTTGAAGCTGCACATGAAGTGTGGCAAAAACTTGAAGAGATTTATATCGGTGATGAACATGTTAAGATTTCCAAAGAGGAGAGTTTAAGAGGAAAGTTCGATGACATGAGAATGTCTGCAGGTGAAAATATCCAACAGTATGGTAAAAGAATTAAAGAGATAGTTGGTGAAATAAATATTACAGAGGGAAAGTGGAAGATGCCACAGTAATCATTAAGGTACCGAGAACCCTGCTACTGGTCTATGCTATCCAAGTTGCAAATATTCAGGAGCTGAAATCCATTGACAAGACAAAGATAACTCTTAACTCTTTTATTGGCAAACTTACTACTTTTGAACTAAATGGCTATGATGGTAGTGTACAAAAATCAAAATCTACATTTAGAGCTTGTCTCTAACCCATCTATGAGAAGAAGTAGAGATATTGTCCATAGCTATGAATCTAGATCCAGTAGAGATGCTGATGATGAAGACAACTTAGTGGAACTTGAAGCATTGTTGGCAAAATGATTGCCTAGAGGCACTGGTAAATATAGAGGTAAGCTACCATTAAAATGTTTTGCATTCAACAAGATTGGTCATATAGCAGCTAATTGCCCTAATGGTGAAAATGAATACAAGAAAGACAAATTTAAGAAGTATAAGGGTAAAGGCAAGAGAGACTGTCTTGTAGCTATTGACAGTGGTATTATTGATGAAGAAATTGATGATGATGCTAGTGAAGATATTGTGTTTGTAGCTATTAAGGAAGAAATATCATATTAGAAGGCACTAGTATCCAGGATGGATAACTCTGATGATTGGATCATTGATAGTGGTTGTTCACATCACATGACTGGTGATTGAAGAAAATTTCTTTCCCTGAAGGAATTTGATGGCAGTGTTGTCAGAATTGGCAATGAATCACCATGTATGGTTAAAGGTAAGGGAGTTATTTCTCTTAATGGGAAGAGCAGTGTTGATGATGTCTATTGGGTTGAAGGCCTAAATCACAATCTTTTAAGTGTGGCAAAACTTAATGCTAGAGGATACCCACTGGAGTTTAGAAATGGTATGTGCAAAATCTTTGACAAAAAAAAGTGAATTGATTGCAACCGAGAAACAAACTAGAGGTAATCTATTTCATCTTAATCCTAAAGTTAGCAAGTGTTTGATTGTAAAAATAGATGATAGCTGGCTTTAGCATAGGAGATTTTGTCATATAAATTTTGACAATATTGTTAAAGTAAGCAAGTCTAAGACAGTAAGAGGTTTTCATCAGCTAGACAAACAGGTTAATGCTCTTTGTAAAGAATGTCAGTTAGGAAAGATGACTTCTTCAACTTTCAAGAGTAAGTCCTTCTCAGCAGAGCACTTGTTAGATTTGGTTCATACAGATCTATGTGGACCAATAAGAATAAGAAGCATTCAAGGTGACTGATATTTCATGATCTTCACTAATGATTGTTCGAGGATGATGTGACTCACATTCTTGAAGGATAAGAATGAAGCTTCAGGTAAATTCAAGGCATTCAGAGCCTCAGCTAAGAAAGAGAGTGGCAAAAAGATAAAATGTTTGAGAATAGATCAAGGTGGTAAATTTACTTCTAAAGAATTCACTAAGTATTGTGATGAGAATGGTATCAAGTGGCATCTTTCTGCACCAAGGACACCACAGTAGAATGGTATAGCAGAGAGAAACAACTAGTTAGTGGTTGAAGCTGATAGGACTATGTTGATATAAGGAGGTGTAGCAAAAACATTTTGGAAAGAAGCTGTAAGTACAACTGTCTACACAATGAACTGAGTTTTGGTGAAAAGAGGTAAGGACAAGACCCCTTATGAATACTGGTATGGGAGATCACCTGATGTTATCTATTTTAAGATATTTGGAAGCAAATGTTTTATTAAAAGAGGTGATTACATAAGAAAGTTTGAAGCTAAGAGTGATGAAGGCATATTTCCTGGCTATTCCACCAAGAGTAAGGCCTATAAATGCTTCAACAACCAGACACAAAGAATTGTTGAGAGTGTTGATGTTCGTGTAGATGAATGTCCTAAAGTTTTAGAAGTAACCAGTTCAAAAAAGAAGGATGAAGATCCTTGCATTTTGCTTTTGGAACCTAAAATTGTTAAATCAGAAACCGGTAAAGAAAATCCTAATGTACTTGTTCAACTGGAACAAATAAATTCAGAAGAAAATGATAATGAAGAAGCTGAACCTGAAGAGAATGATCATGTTATTCCTAGAAATGTGAGACTGAATCACAGTCCTAAATAGATTATTGGGGATAAGGATGCTGGCGTACTAACTAGAAGGAGAACAAGAGAGAACTCTTACATGATCTCCACCTTTGAACCTAGAAGTGCTAAGGAGGCATTTGTTGATGATCATTCAGTTAAATCTATGGAGGAGGAGTTGGATAAAATTGAGAAGAACAACACTTGGACCCTAGAACCCTGACCGGTAAACAAGAATGTTATAGGTACTAAATGGGTGTTCAGAAACAAGTTAAATGAAGATGGTGTTGTAGTTCACAACAAGGCAAGATTAGTATGCAAAGGTTATGGGCAAGAAGAAGGAGAAGATTATGGAGAAATTTTTTCACCAATAGCAAGACTGGAAGGTGTCAGAACATTACTTGCATTTGCAGCTCATAAGAAGTTCAAGGTATACCAGATGGATGTTAAGTCTGCATTTTTGAATGGGATATTGGAAGAAGAGGTTTATATAGAGCATCCTGATGGTTATGCATTGATAGATAAGGAAGACATGGTATGAAAATTGCATAAAGCTTTGTATGGATTAAAGAAGGTACCCAGAGAATGGTATGAATGGCTTCATACTCATCTGATGAAGAATGGCTTTGCTAGAATCAGTGATGACAACAAAATTTATCTCAAGTCTGAAGGAGATGAAATACTAGTCAGTAAAGTATTTGTTGATGACATTATATTTGGAGGTAATGATGACATGAGTAATTGTTTTGCAGATGAAATGAAGAATGAGTTTGAGATGTCATTAGTAGGGGAAATAAAAAAATTCATAGGCTTGAAGATACAACAAATGAAGAATGGTATTTTCATTACTCAATCCAAGTATGTGAAAGACGTTTTGAATACTTTCGGTATGAGTGACTGTAAACCAGTTGGAACCCCAATGGTTACAAGTTGTAAGTTGTCCAAGGAAGATGCATCTAAGTCTATAGATGAAAAGGAATACAGGTCAATGATTGGTAAATTACACTATGTTGTTCACAGTCGATCGGATATTGCCCATGCAGTTGGTATTGTTGCTAGATTTCAGAAGAATCCAAAGGAGGCACATCTGATGGCAACCAAAACAATTTTTAGATATATGAAAGGTACTATTGACTATGGGTTATGGTATCCATATGGTGGAAATTGTAATGCCCTGCCAAGAAACCCCGAAGGGATAGAGCTAAAATGTACGAACAGAGTGCATATATATATTTTTTTATAATAAGACACAACATGATGATACATTGAGTTATCTAAAGCTTCGATAACACAGCGGAAGACTATACAATCCTAAGGAGTTTCCCAATGTGATTACGTAACTTAACACTTAACTCAACTCACAACATTTGATCCATTTAAGCAGGATATCTTAATTACATGCTATTTCTTGAAACATGGATATAATTTGTACAGTGAATTAACATTATAGAAATTAGGAAGCGTTCATCTATTATGGTTGAAGATGAGGCTAACATGAGGAAATTTACCCATAGAAGTTAAAACATAGATAACATGTAAATTCATCCATTAAGGTTAAAATATGGTTAACTTGGCGAGTCCATCCATTTTAGTTACAATATAGCTAACATAACGAAGTTCGTTTATTAAGGTTAAAATGTAAATAGCCCATTGAGTTCATCCATTATAGTTAAAATATAGCTAATAAGATGGAGTTCATTTATTAAGGTTAAAATGTAGATAACCAATTGAGTTCATCCATTATAGTTAGAATGTAGCTATTAAGATGAAGTTCATTTATTAAGGTTAAAATGTGGATAACCAATTGAGTTCATCCATTATAGTTAGAATGTAGCTATTGAGATGAAATTCACATATTAAGGTTGAAATGTAAATAGCATAATGAAGTTCATCCATTAGGGTTAAAATATAGATAGCTTGATGAGTACATCCATTATAGTTAGAATGAAGCTAATATGATGAAGTTCATTTATTAAGAGAAAAATGTAAATAACTAAATGAGTTCATCCAATTTAGTTCAAATATAGCTATTATGATGAAGTTCATTTATTAAGATTAAAATGTAAATAACTAAATGAAGTTCATCCATTAGAATTACAATTTAGGTAATATGACGAGTTCATCCAATAATTGTTATCCATTCATTACGTTCAATTATACATTAAACCCATGCCATGCATCTTGTTCCAAAATGCACTATAATTTCATCATAACTGATGGGATCTTTACATGCATACTTATTTTTATTAACATTAACAAAGCACATTCCTTCATGATCCAATTTATTGCATTTAAGAGACGAATACATACATGCATTATGATAAATCTCATCTAATCCACTTATACATTCTATCAAATTATCATCCATACATGCTAGCACTTTCCATGAAACATGAGAGACAAAAGTATCACATAACACAGAAATGATCTCGGAGTTCACCCCTAGAGGGCTACATCTCTGGGTCTGCTCAACTGCAAGACCCCTCTGATAATTAAATAAGTTATAGTTACATAGGTTTCATGTCATTTACATTCCTACCTTTTAGGTCAGCACAACCAATATGGGTAAATGCACAAAGTTGGGTCCCAATCCCATGGAAGTCCGCGGGTTGCCAAAAGTGCCAGCTAGAAACGGATGCTCGATTTTTACAAATCGGGCACTCGTTTTGCTTCGGGTGCCCGAAACATTCAAAAATAGGCGCACATTTTTCGGAAATGTGTGCCCATTTTGGTTCGGGTGCCCGAACCTAAACAGGCACCCATTTTGGTTCGGGTGCCCAAACCTAAACAGGCACCCATTTTTTTCAAATCGGGTGCCCATTTTTAAAAATGGGCACCCATTTTGCTTTTCAACTGTACAAAGCGAAACGAGCGCCCATTTTTTGAATTTAAAAAATGGGTGCCCGTTTGTTAAAATTAGAGGTGGGAAACAACCCTTAGCATTGTTTTTTGCTTCGGGATAGGCTTGGTCCCACCAAGCCTATGCTTGGACCTCCAAAAATTGACTAAGGTAAAATGACATCAGGTTTCTACGTTGGCCTAATTTTTTGAGGGCCTTTTTGATTGAATATTTTGATGAAAAAAAAAACCCATTAGAGTTTTCAGTGTCCTAATTTCAGAAATGTAAATTTCATAGTGATAAGATTATTTTTACTATTTTTGTATTATTTATTAATCAAAAGTGGAACCTAAACCTAAAATAAAAAGGTTCACTAAACCTTTAATAACTTTTTTGTTTTTAGGATTTTAGAAAAAAAAATTATATGACATCGATCTACATACAATTATTTTGAATATTAAAAAAAAAATTGAAAAATATGAAATTTTCATCAAATTATGGTGGTTGTACACCCGATGGTTTGAAAATATACTTTATTTTGAGTTAAAAATTAATAAAAAAAAATATATTCAATAAAAAAAAAAGAAAAAATATTCACATCAATATTTGGTGTCTTAGGTATCGTTTCCTAGAAGGATTTGCAAAAATTCATTTATTTGCATCAAAAAAGGGTGGTTGTACACATGTGTGGTATGGTCGTGAAATAGGCATTTTGAAAAACTGGTTTTTAAACATGCCTACAAAAAATTGATTTATACCATGTGTGTATTAAAATAAATTACATATTTGAAAAGTAGACTCCAAGCACTAGATTTTCTAGCACTGAAGTGCATCAAATTTTGATATCAATCGACAGAAATTTTGAAAAACAAAGAAAACACTTCCACTTTTTGCCCAAAAGTGGGACTCAACTTCTTGCAGCCACCCATATACAAACAACCACTTCTGTCAATAAATCCTAAATGATCCCTACATAGAAACGGATCCAACTGAGCATAATAAAAGTTGATACAAAGGTCCATTGTCTGATAGTACTCTAACTAGGAGCCTAACCAACTATGGCCAACCACAAAACAACTAGATGAAAGAGTCCAAACAAACATATCCAGGTCTTGCCATTACTTTAAACAAAAGTGAATACAACAATTAGAACTTGCGACAGCAATAACCAAAAAAAGGTACAATCTTTTCCCATATTGATTTAAACATTTAAAGGTTGATCAAGTTTTCTAAATGATCTAAGTTGTTTTCGGTTTTCTACCTCATCCAGGTCTAGGTCATTCTTTGTTTTCTACTCACTACGTTCATATGCATCAAGATATAACATAAATACATCCCTACCAGTTTTTCAACCAAGTTCACATGAATGTAAAGCATTAATCATCTAAATATGTTATTTAATCCTTAGATAAACATCATTGACATACTGGTTTGGAACAATACTCTAGTCCCCTTTTCTAGCAACACAAATTTACCCTTTACAAAAAGGAAATATACATTAAAAGAAAATAAAAAAATGGGAAAACCTTTCCTAATGAAATAAAATCCCCTTGCATATATTTAAAACAATTTCACCATCCGAAAATATTAAATAACACATATATATCTCAATATATACCTAACTTAATAAAAATTAACAACTAAACAACAATTGTTTATTCATTGGGAATATACGCTATAAAGGGACCAATCATTAATATATAATTAATAATATATATTAATATATAAATTATCTAAACTAATACATATCTAAAATATACATTAATCCTAGTTAATATATAATAATGATATATATTAATTAGAGTTTAATAATAATAAAATATATTAATTTAAAATTCAATATATTTATATTTTTTTTGGTTAAAACAAAAGAAAAAATTAATTAATTTAAAAATTTAATGGAGGGCGGCAAACCCTAGGGCAGCCGTAGGCCCACCTCCCATCCACGGGAGTGGGGGTGGTTGTGCCCTAGCTGTCGAGCTTGCGGCCACCACTGTGGAGTCGGGGTCTCTGCGGCCGTCATGGGGGTCGCAGACCCTTCGGCCTCCACCTTGTGGAGCAGGGTAGCTATGGCCACTCACATGGACGCAGCCCCTTTGCCTCCACACGGTGGAGGCAGGGGCTCTGCGGCTCTACGGGAGACGGAAAGGGGAGGGGCGTGGGTTGAGCTTTGGCTCCCCCCCTCCAAAACCCCAAATATTATTTCCTCCCCCTTTTTTTTGTTTTACAATTTCGGTTTAATTTTTTTTTTTAATAGAAATAAATGATATATCAAAAAGGTAAACCCCCATTTCCTTCATTCACAGTTTCAATTCTGTTATTTATATTTTATTTCATTTTTCCAGAATGACCAAGAATACCCAAAAATTAATTTTACAACTAAATCAAAAAACCCATAAGATAAAAATGGCTAAAAACCCCAACCTGCAGTCTCAAGCATATGATTGCACTCAAAAAATTTGAAAACAAAAACAACCCAAATAAACATAGACTCAGTAATTTTCTGAGGCAAAAAAAAAAAAGAGAATGGATTTACACTCCTTCATCTACTCCATTTAACCAATCTTGAACCAAAAATCAACCATATTCCCAAACTAATTCCTAAATTTTAAGAACATTCATGGAGGTTTACAACAAGAAATCTTCAAGAACAACCATTTTTTTTTTGAAAAGACAAACCCATTATCACAAGGAATCAAGAGATGCATTTGAATCCTACCTCATATCGCATTCCTAGAAAGATTTGAAGATGAGCCCAACCTGCACCTGTAGAAAAATCCATCCTTCCAAAATCCCCAACCTCCTTCAAAAATATCTTCTTTTTTTTTTGAAAAAAAATCAACAACCCCCAAAATATTTTTCCAACCTAGGTTAAAAGAATGAAATTTTGACCTAATTTTCAAATTTTGAATTTAAACATTTTTTAAATAAAAAATGAAAATAATCATTCTTTTCAACGATTCAAATAATCTAACTTGCTTTTCTAATTAAAATTAAAATGCTTCTCTCTCATTTAATTTTAATTTTCTCAATATTAACTAAGCTAAAATTTATATTTCACAATATTGATGAGGATAAAATATTTTAATTAAATTCAATTCCCAAAATCAATCTTTCACACTATATCAAATATACATATACATTAAACTTGCTTTTTTAATAAAAAATGATTTTCTTAAATAATAAAAATTAACCTTTCTTTTTCCAAAATGCAAAAGAGATTAAATTATTTCTATTTCAAATAACTTTAAATCTTTCCTTTTTAAAGCACATACACTAAATTAAATTTGTTATTTAAAATTAACCATTAAATTAAACTCGCTACAAATATAAATAGAGCGATCTTTTTAATTAATGATAAATAACATAAAAGAAACCTGTTTATTTTAATTTCTCAATTACTAATGCGTAAATGAATACATTAAATCAAATTAAATGCTTAGGATGAAATACTCAATTTTACCACACACAAACCAAGAAAGCCAACCAAACACATGAACCGCAACCCAAACGAAAAGGGAAAACTGACAGACCACACATGACGCTCACTTGAGCATGACTAGGGCAACACAAGGGTTTTACGACCACCTAATCCAAATTCTAAGGACGAAAGAGGTATACTCAACCCTGCAAATTCTGATGAAGACGAACCTCGCACCTAGGCGGTACTGTACCTACAATCTCTTGCAACATGAGTCACGCAAGCATATATATATATATTCAATGAAGGTGTTAGCTCGAGATTTATAACAAGAATTAGGGAAACAATTAAACTTACACAAGAATCGATGCGAAAGCACAATAACAGGTACACACAATATTCATATTATCTAATATACAACATTACATCATGATAATTCAACCATTCAAGAATGCCACATAGGAAATCAACCAAGGTCAAATCAGATTTGCAAAGCTGACTAGGGTAGGGGCACTACCTTTCTCCCCCCTTAGGCTTCGACTTAGTCCCGGAAGTCGTAAGGCTAAGCGGAAACTCATGCAACACATATTAGCCCTGAAATTCAATTAACAATTATCAATTTGCACATATGAATCTTCTCACAAACAATTGAAATATTATTGCTAAATCCTCTACGAATGTCATTATCCATTGACAAGATACATCTAAATCCCTACATTTCTTATAACATTCTGGGGAATTATCAATAATCATAGTAGAGATACAAAAAAATTCTTCCTTTCATTACACCAAATTAGAGCATTGAAAGAGATATGCAACAATTACCCTACTCATCTATCAAACATGACAAGAAAACACACCATCATGACCAATTTCTTTTACCAATACATCTTTTTACAAAACTTTATTGCGTAGAACTAGCTTCAAATATCAATTTCTACAACCAAGTTAACTTTCAATAATTAAGGGCAACGTAAATAGCTCAATTGATTACACTTTCCAGGCATAAAAGAACCTCTCCAATGACTATGTCCCATAACATAGTGACAGGTTAACACCATTTAATCCATGATTACACATAATAACCATCCACATAACTGGAATGCACAACACAAAAGGCCACATGTGAGCATGTATAATGCTCGGTCATAGATAACATGTTCAATCAACATCTCTATGCCTGATCTCAGAACAAAATAATATGATCATAAATATCCAACATCTCACTCAAGGGCTTGATGGTGCTAGGGCACACCATAGCGGTGCTACCTTCCATACAAGACCCTCGTGAACATCTCTTGTTGCGTAAGGTGTTTAGCCTCCAAGAGATAGTCACCACACATAGGTAGGTAGTGGATCCTAGTTATCTCACAACCTCACATACCCCCATCCTCAAGATTCCCTACCTCTACTTCCTCGTATACACTCAACCAAGACCGTCTCCTACGTTCTTGGAGAGGAATTCACATTTGAACACAAGACCAGCATACGAAAACAACAAGTATAAACCAGTTTAGCCACCAAAGTACGGAAGAATAAAGATAATAATCATCAATTCCAATAGTGAGGCAAGAAAATAATTTCAGAATTGCAACATCAAATCAAGTAAGCAAAAGATCACAAGATCGTGGCTAAACCTTCAAGGTCAAAATAAAATAAATTGCTGGCCCACAAGGAAATAAATAAATAAAAATATCATAAGTGCACATAATATCACTATCTTGGAGCATGTTTCTACCAAGGAGAAACTTGCAAATATCTTTACCAAACCTCTGCCTAAGACCACTTTCGAGTATCTTAGAAGTAAAATGGGGGTTGTCCCTTTTCATGAAGTTAGTTGAGCATGATGCTGATTGCATCAGTCCCTAAATTACTTGTAGAATCTTACATGGATTGATGAAGAAGTGGATGTATTCTAGAGGGGGAGCATCAAGTTGCAGTATGATGTTGATGCACAGTGAGAGCAAAATTACATGTTTTTACTTTCACTTTGGCATTGCTGTCAAAGGGGGAGAAGAATTATGTGTCTGATTAGGTGAACCAGCGGCAGGCTGAAGACAAACAGAACAAGGTGAATACTTGGTAATGTAAACCAAGATTCCAATTCACCAGTCTCAGCAGCAATCAGAGGCATTTCTATTTGTATTGCCATCAATTCCAAAGGGGGATATTGTTGGCATTTTGCGTAGAGATTGAATTAATGATATGTTGTCATTGATGTCAATTGAACTGATAATGGTATTCATGTTATTGCTGATATTATTGTTTTTGATATTAGCTAGTAACCAATTAGAAGAGAGTTGTGGAAGATGTTTTAAACGGGTGTGTTAAGTTTGTGAGTTGAACTGGTAAACCGATGTAAAGGGTTAAACCTTTCTATGCAATGAAACTGGTAAACCCTATCAGCTGTTAAACCCTAAATGATCAAGTTTCTTGGTTTATTATCTGATGAGCAGTAATGATGGAGACACGTGTGATCATTATATGAGGATAAGTTCAAATTGTTTTGGCGCATTTGTTTATTGTCTAGGGAAGGAGCAAAGTGGACATCATCTAATGCACAATGCGTGATGAGTTACAAAGTCCGATGAAGCAGTGATCATGGAGCGGTTGGAATTTTCTTGAAGAATATGAAGAGATTGTCATGATTTGTAACAGTCAAGATTGTACCGACTTGTTTGTAATTTCAATGATGAGAATTAGGTTTTTGTTGTGTTACCTACCTAATTGATTTGTATTTAAGTTCGTTGAAGTTGTTTGTAAAGGTTGTTGGCAAGATTGGTAGAAAACCTATTGAGTGTGTTGTTGCCTAACTAGTGAATGGATTTGCACTTTGAGTGAAGGCAGATTGAAGCTTAAAAGGATCTGATCAAGAAAATGTAGTGCTATTCAGACATATCAAGAAAACCTGTTGTTTTCCAACAACTATAGTAGAAGTGAAATCCCTTAACCGAGTGAGCTCTAACAAGCTTGGTTACTCATTAAATCCTTTAATAAGGTGGTCCATTAGCTTGGATTCTTAAATCCTCCAGTGAGGTTACTCCTAACAAGGTATTGTGTTTTTCATCAAGGCATATTTGTAAATCCCTTAACTGGGTGATTTCTAACCATAATTAGTTCTTAACAGGACTTCTTGTAAATCTTTAACAGGCTTGGCTCCTTACAGGGCAAACTTCAGAAGAGTTTAGATAGCTATCCTTGTGAGTCTCATCTCACCGTGGTTTTTACCCATTTGGGTTTTCCATGTATAAACATTTGTGTCAAGTGGTGAATGCTTTTGTGGTTATGATCTTATTTTTTGATTTGATTAACTTCTAATAAGGCATGTTAACTGGAAGTATTGAGAGATGAATATGTTGAAATATTTAATTTGTTTACTGTGAAGTTGTCATAACAGTCAAACCAGTTAATGTCAAGTATTCTCATGAATATTGATCTTAACTGTGATTAGTTTACTTTGTGTGGTTGACTTTGAGTTTGGGAGCTTTGTATCAGTTTTTCAATATACCGATTCACCCCCCCCCCCCCCCTCTCAAGTATTCTACCAGATACATATTCTTTCATCATACCATCAATTGGTATCAGAGCATCTCAGGTCCTCTTAATCTAAAAGCCTAACAGCTTGAAGAAAATATCTTAGATCATGATGAAGAAAGAAGGTTCAAAGTTCAACAAAGATAACTATAGAATATGGAATGACAGAATGAAGATTTACATTAAGAATCTTGGTAGTTAGTATTGGGATCATATAGACACCAAGTATATTACACCATCTGGAAACCTAACTGATGATCAAAAGAAAGAAAAACAAGAAAATCACCAAGAATTAGAGGCTATTATAAGTTCCCCGTCTGATACTGAATATGTAGATGTTCATGGTCTTGAAACTGCATATGAAGTGTGGAAAAAATTTGAAGATATTTATAGTAGTGATGAACATGTTAAGATTTTTAAAGAGGAGAGTTTAAGAGGAAAGTTTGACAACATGAAAATGTTTGAAGGTGAGAATATCAAGTAGTATGGTCAAAGGATTAAAGAGATAGTTGGTGAGATAAAGAGTGTAGGAGGTAAAGTGGAAGATGCCACTGTAATCAGTAAGGTACCAAGAACCCTACTACTGGTCTATGCTATCCGAGTTGTAGCTATTCAGGAGCTAAAATCCATTGACAAGACTAAGGTAATTCTTGACTCTATTATTTGCAAACTTACTACTTTTGAACTAAATGGCTATGATGGTAGTGTATAGAAACCAAAATTTGCATTCAAAGCTTCTGTCTCTAACCCATTTGTGAGAAGAAGTAGAGATACCGGCCATAGCTATGAATCTAGATCTAGCAGAGATGTTGATGATGAAGACAACTTAGTGGAACTTGAAGCATTGTTGGAAAAATGACTGCCTAGAGGCACTAGTAAATATAGAGGTAAGCTACCTTTAAAATGTTTTGCATGCAACAAGATCGGTCATATAGCAACTAATTGCCCTAATGGTGAAAATGAATATAAGAGAGACAAATTTAAGAAGTATAAGGGTAAAGGCAAGAGAGATTGTCTTGTAGCTATTGATAGTGGTATTACTGATGAAGAATCTGATGATGATGCTAGTGAAGATATTGTGTTTGTAGCCATTAAGGAAGAAATATCAGATCAGAAGGTACTAGTATCCAAAATGGATAACTCTGATGATTGGATCATTGATAGTGGTTTTTCACATAACATGACTGGTGATCGGAGCAAATTTATTTTCTTGAAATAATTTGATGGCGGTGTTGTCAGATTTGGAAATGACTCACCCTTTATGGTTAAAGGTAAGGGAGTTATTTCTCTTAATGGGAAGAGCAGTGTTGACGATGTCTATTGGGTTGAAGGCCTAAAGAAAAATCTTTTGAGTGTGGCACAACTTAATGAAAGAGGATACCCACTGGAGTTTAGAAATCATATGTGAAAAATCTTTGACAACAAAGGTGAATTGAATGCACCCAGGAAACAGACTAGAGGTAATCTATTTCATATTAATCCTAAAGTTAGTAACTGTTTGATTGCAAAAATTGATGATAGCTGCCTTTGGCATAGGAGATTTTGTGATATAAATTTTGACAATATTGTTAAAGTAAGCAAGTCTAAGACAGTAAGAGGTCTGCTAAGCGGCAATGATGGAGACACGTGTGATCATTGTATGAGGATAAGTTCAAATTGTTTTGGCATGTTTGTTTATTGTCTAGGGAAGGAGAAAAGTTGATTGCATCTAATGCACAGCGCATGATGAGTTACAACGTCAGATGAAGTGGTGATCATGGAGTGGTTGGAATTTTGTTGAACAATGTAAAGAGATTGTCATGATTTCTAATGATCAAGATTGTACCGACTTGTTTGTAATCTTGATGATGAGAATTAGGTTTTTGTTGTGTTACCGACCTAATTGATTTGTATTGAAGGTCGATGAAGTTGTTTGTAAATTTTGTTGGCAAGATTTGCAGAAACCTGTTGAGTGTGTAGTTTCCTAACTAGTGAATGGATCTACACTTTGAGTGAAGGTAGAATGAAGCTTAAAAGGATCTGATCAAGCAAATGCAGTTCTACTTAAACAGATCAAGAAAACCTATTGTTTTCTAACAATTACAACATAAGTGAAATCCCTTAACCGGGTAAGCACTAAAAAGCGTGGTTTCTCATTAAATCCTCTAACAAGGTGGTCCATTAGCTTAGATTCTTAAATCCTCTAGCGAGGTTACTCCTAACAGGGTATTGTGCTTTTCATCGAGGCATATTTGTAGATCCCTTAACCGAGTGATTCCTAACCGGAATTAGTTCCTAACAGGACTTATTGTAAAGCTTTAACAGGATTGGCTCCTAACAGAGAAAACTTCAGAAGAGTTCAAATAGTTATCCTTGTGAGTCTCATCTCACCGTGGTTTTTACCTATTTGGATTTTCCATGTATAAACATGTGTGTCAAGTGGTGAATGCTTTTGTGGTTATGATCTTATTTTTTGATTTGATTAACTTTTGATAAGGCATGTTAAACTAGAAGTATTGAGAGATGAATATGTTCAGTTATGATTAAGCATTGTTGATGCTTAAAAGATTGAAGTTGTTTACTATTAAGTTGTCATAACAGTAAAACCATTTAATGTCAAGTATTCTCATGAATATTGATCTTAACTATGATTAGTTTACTTTGTGTGTTTGAATTTGAGTTTGGGAACTTTGTATCGGTTTTTCAATATACTGATTCACCCCCCCCCCCCCCCTCCCTCTCAGTATTCTACCAGATACTTATGCTTTCATCATACCATCAGACTGTACTCATGTGCTTCTAGAGGAAGAGCAGATGAAAATTGAAGATGTTAAACAAGAGGAAAAGATTAACAAATTGTTGGATGGAGATTCATGTTATGAAGCTAAAAATATTGCATCTAATGATGAAGTTCCTAATGACCAAGAGGCTGTCCTATTTTGTGAGTTTAAAATATGCCAAAATGATGACATTCAAGGGGCAGATTTAGAGGACCAATCATAAATTGCATTTTAGAACAATGGTGTGGAGACTCATAGTTTGAAGAATGAGCTTTGACAAAATTCCGAAAGTCTTTGAGAAATGTCCTAAATTGGAATTTTCAGATTTAGGATATCAGGATTGTTGGTCTGAGTTTGAAAAAGGAAATACTTTTTCAGATTGTTGATAACACATTGTTTGAGATGGGTATACTGAAAACATGTGACAATCCACTTTTTGAGTGGGAAGATGGAACATCACTTGGTTCTAGCCTAGCACTTGGTGAAAATAACAATGCGTGGAAACCAAAAGAAGAATCAGGATCTAATTTGGATGATACTTGGAGCTATGGTGAGCACTTTTTAACTAAACCAAGTAATCAACCCCTTAGAACTTGGGATCTGGGTGTGATGGCACCTAGCGATGACAAGGAACCTATGTGGGATGAATTTACTTTTGACCCTGATGAAGCTCAAAAACCAAATTGTGTTCTAGAGTTAGAGGACCATATGGTTCTTGATGAAGGAAAGCTTAAAGAAGTTTTGAAATACAAATCTGATTTACCTATTGTCATGTCCCCTCTTAGATCGTTATATATATACGGAGAGAAAGGGAGAGACCCTAAATGAAGAAATTATTATTATTAATTAATATAATAATTACCAATGAATGATTATTTAAATTTCATTAATTAAATATTATTTATGATTTAAATATTATATATTATCAACATAATTTATATATTTAATAATAAATAATAATACAATTAAAGTACAAAGAGGATATAAATAATAAAATTAAAGAGGATATTATATATTAGCAATACGTATGACAGTCATATATAATATCATATATAGTGGCATGTAGAATTTAATAGTAATATTAATACATGGATATAATATAAAATATTAATAGTAATATTTATACACAACAATACGTATGACAGTCATATATAATATCATATATAGTGGCAGACTAGATCTGCACATGTCAAATCTGTTTGCCTTTACAGCCATTAGATAGACTAATAATTAGTGTCTAGGCAATGGTAGTGTTAATAAATATAATAGGTAATATTATTTGATTCATATATGTGTGTGTGTGTGTTTTCGCTTATCAATGAAAATAACCTAAATGTAGCAATTAAATTATTAATTAATAAATGTTTATTTATTAATTTAATATATTTAATTCGAATATGAAATAAATGTAACAATTATTATTAATTAATTAATCAATATTTATTTAATATTATTATCAATTAATTAATTAATATCTGAAACTATGATTAATTGATTAATATTTATTAATTAAATAATAATAATCAATACACCAATTGTGAAAAGGCATATAGTCAATGATTAAGGTTAATAGTAGCGATAAAGATTAATAATCATCATTAACAGCAATGATTGAAGTCTCATGGTGCAATACTATCCCAACAATCATATTATCGATATCCTAATCGATCATAAGGAAGCGATCATTATTCATAATGCAACACTTGGTGGTATCGGCGATCATAATTGTGAAACAAAGAGATCATACGTCTCCATCTAAAAGAATAATGGAGAACCAAAGTAATCACTTTAATAGTCAACGATTTATTAAGGAAAAGAAATACATGTATGAGTTGAATAGAGATATATAACAAAGATTAATTAAAAAAGTATTAAGGAAAAGGCACGTTACATTGAAAAGTCACAACCTTTCTATGAAAGGTTATATGAAGGATATATAAGGAGGGAAAGCATGAGGTATACGGTGGGGGAATATAAGAGGAAAACGGAGAAGAATAACTAGAGGCTATATGAAAAATAAAGTTATATTAGATTTACTTATAAAACAAGAAGTTCATACAGATATAAAGGGAGCAGAGCAGCCAATGGTAAGGGGAGGAAGGACAACAAAATAGAAGTGGGAATCATGATCAGAGCAAGAACAGATCTGACACGACTGCTGCGGACATGTAAGTAAGGAATAAATATTTTTATATATTTTTGATTAATTAAAAACAGGTTTTATGGGACCCGAAACCCATATACATAAGAAAGATATTCAATATAGCAACAAAAAACAACAGCAGCAAAACACTAGCAAAAAGACCAGCAACAAAGGAAAGGACAGCAAAAGGCCAGCAAGAAATTGGCCTCAAGCCCAGCAAAAGACAACATTAGAAATTCTTCATGGTTTCTTCTGCATCCTGTACCAAAAGCATCATAGCTTTTGCCGCTTCCCTCAAGTCAGTATTCTCCTGAGCAGTCTGGCTATCTTTCATCTTCATTTCCTTCTCCGCCGTAGTCTGCCTGGTTCTGCGCCTAGAGGTCTGGTGTTTTAGGCTGGAAGTACGAGCATCTTCAATAACCACGAGGTCCTTCTCCTAGTTTTTCTTTTCTAGGTGGTTCACTAGTGCATTCATGTTCTGGGAGGAGACTTTTAGAACCTGGAGGCTATGATCCATGAGGCTTTTCAGGGCTTTCTCATTTCTAGCCATCTGGGCATTGACATTGTCCTTATCCTCCTCCACCTATTCCTTCAGAATTTTGGTGACGTCCTCTAGGTGTTTTAGGTCACCTTTAATCAAGTCTTTCTCCTGCCAGTCTTCCATTTCCATTTCTTCCTCCGCTTCACTATTCTCCATCTCCTCATGCGGCTTCCCAGAATCAGACATGTTGATCAACTTGTTGATCTTAACTTCCAATTCCCTCTGTTTACCCTGCATGCTGGTAATGTTTTCCACCACCCACTTCTAAAAGTTGAAGAATTCAAGGGTGCAATTGTGGGTGGTATTTAGTATGGTTTCCATAGAATCCTTGCTTTGTTCTGTCTCCTCCTCATTAGGGTTTTCACCCTTAGGCTTCAGAGCCTCTCTCTCAATTTCTAAGCCGACAATATTATGTTGACAATTCTCAAAATTGCCCCCTTCCTCTCCTTCCCCATACTCCTCCTCCTTATTGATCTCCTTTTCAGAAATTTCTTCATTATTTTTTCCTTCTTCTTCCTCACAAAGCACATCCGTTTCTTCCTGCACATTAGTCTTCCTTTTTTTATGGGAAGGGGTTTTGGTCTCCTCAGTCAAACCAGAGTCTATTCTTTTCTCAAAGGTCTGAGCATTGAGAATTAAAGGGTCATCCTTTGTTGGCCTCGTCTTATTCTTCATATATTCATAAATCAGCAGGATGAGACCCTGGTGCGCAAGGTAGGAGCTGGGTTTTTTAATGTGGCTGGCCAAACTCTCGTTCAGAGAAGAAGCAAGATAGAAGGGCAAAGAAATTTTCACCCCATGTTAGAAGTGGTTCAGGATGGCAAAGTGATAATTGTAAATTTTTGTAAACCTACCATCCACAGTTAAATATTCCATTAATACCCTAAGAATTTTTTGCTAGAAAGGTTTTACCTGTTGGGGGTGAAGTAAGAGATATTATCCTTCTTCTCCAGGTTGCTCTTCTCATCCTCCGTCTTAGGGAAGTTTTTGAAGGCCTCAGCGGCATACTTTATATCCCTATAAAATTTTGTCCCCTCCATCTTGAGCCTCGTTACCTCCGAGATCAGGCTTTCATCAATGTGCCAGATTTCCCCAAACAGGGTAGCCCTGTTATTGCTCCAGCTTTTTGCGAACCCCTGAGAAATAGAGCTTCTACTACCATGGAGCTTCTCCATGTAATCCATGAACCTATGTTGGTGGAGCCTTCTCCACACATTCCTTTTTCTCTTCCAGTGCTCACACCCGAACGGTTCATTCCTGTTAAGGCTGCCTCCCATTCTGCTTTTCAGGTCACAATCACCTCTGTTACAGCTCTCGGCCCACAAGTAAAACTCTGTGTTTCTGGTTTCTCCTTGAAAAGATACTTTCACAATTTTGAAATTGTCTTTCATGTTCATACGAACCTGGCTATTATTACAATTACCTCTCGCACACGTGTTCTTGGTAATGATGCCTAGAAGCACTCATCGACTAGCAGTTCATCCGCCTCCATACTTTGTCATTGGTACTCGTTCCCTAGAATTCAATCATAATATTTACTTGCTCCATTAAGGTGATCAAAAAATAATTGCTCCTTAATCGCCCACTTAATGTGATCTTCCCCTATATATTTGATCCCCTTTTACAAATTAACCCCTTCATTAGCAAGGATATCCACTACCTTGTTACCCTCTCTAAAAGTGTGGGTTAAAATAATGCTAACATAGTTATTAAGGATAGTCTTAGTATTTTTAATAATATTAGCAATATTCCAGGAGACTGAACTAATCCCTTTGAGGGCTTGTATAATATTTAAGGAATCCCCTTCAAGCTAGATTTTTTTAAATTTGAATTCCTGGGCTAACTGGAGGCTCTTAAGCATGGCCATTGCTTCAGCCACAAGGTTGTTTTGGATTCCAAAAGGGGAAGCAAAAGCAGCAATACACCTTCCTTGAGCATTTCTGATAACTCCACCTCCACTAGCCTTTCTAGGGTTCCCTTTAGCAGCCCCATCAAAATTAACCTTTATCCAGTCATAATCAGGGAACCTCCAAATAATGTTTTCTCTCTTCTTCTTGTTATCCACTCTGTAGACCTTATCAATCAGGTTCCATTTAGTAATAATGTCTTTTTCCATATCATTCAAATTTATAATAGCCCATTGCTGATTATTCTTGTGAGGGATGTTGATGTTCTCCTTTATAGCCCTGCATATTTTTTCAAAGACAACCTAAGTATTACACTTTTCTTCCCTAAATATCCTGTTATTCCTTTCTTTCCAAATGCCCCAACATATCATGGCGAGGGTCAAGGACCACAAGTTTTTAATAATTTGGCAATTGGTAGGAAAATTCCATTGCCATATTATATCCTTAATGCTTTTGTTCATGACCCAATTAATTTTCCATTTTTCACATATTTTACACCAGATTTCCCTAGTGTAGGAGCAATGAAAAAATAGGTGATCAACTGATTCCTCCTCCTTCTGACAGAGCTCACATCTGTTAGGGAAATTGAAGCCCCTTCAGATTAAATTATCAATAGTAAGGATACTATTATAGGAAGCAAGCCAAAAGAACATGTTGACTTTTGGGATTAGGATGTTGTTCCAAACTTTATTCTAGAAAGGATTGCGGATTTGAGAAAAAGTGTTTTTATAAGCAGAAGAAACTATGAATTCACCTTTAGGGTCACTTTTCCAAAGGAAAACATCATCATAGTTGTTGTTAGGGGAAAAGGACAACAACTCTTTCCGAATAGAGGAAAGACCAGGATGGATGTCCTTAAGATTGACCCATTTATTCTCCTTCCAATAGTCACAAACCATCAGCCCAAACCTCCTTTTACATTCTTCAATGACTTGATTATTGTTTTGATCAAATAGGGCTTCATTCTTCATCTAGGGGTCTCCCAAAACCTTATTCTATCACCTTTTCCAAGGACCCATCTAGCTCCAGCTTTTGCAACTTTTATGGCTTTGGTAACACTATTCCAGATGAAAGATCCAATCAGGATATCTTCATCATTGAGGATCCCTTGGATAGTCTGATTCTTAATGTATTTATCAAACCAAATTTGGCTCCAGTCTTTCTTGATGTCAAAAGCTCTCCATAATTGCTTGGCAAGAAGAGCTTTATTAAAAGTTTTAATAATTTTAATCCCCAACCCTCCTTTGTTCTTTGGTCTACACACCTTGTCCCAAGCAATCAAAGGTATTCTCTTCTTTTCTAAGACTCCTGACCATAAGAATCTCTTCTGAATTCTTTCCATGGTTTCAGCAATTTTTGCCAGAATACCAAACAGACTGAGGGCATAAACAGGGAGATTTTGAAGAGTAGCTTGGAGGAGCTGCATTTTCCCAGCTTGAGATAACATTGAACCTTTCCATCCTGCAAGTCTCTTATTAATTTTATCAATGATCATATTCCAGAAAGAGTTTGGGGGAGCCATCCCTAAAGGAAGACCCAGGTAGGTAGAAGGCAGCAAGTCCACTTTACAACCAATTATATTGGCTATTCTCTGTTGTCTTATGACTAGAGTATTGAGAAAGTACATAGCTAATTTGTCCCAGTTAACTAGTTGACCAGTTGCCAAAGCATAGGAGTTGAGAGCAGTTTTGAAGGCTTCAGCCTCCTTGACTGAAGAATATCCCATGATGATAGTATCATCAACAAACTGTTGATGAGTGCAAAACACATTGGCAGAAAAAGGTTAAAGACCTTTGATAATTTTGCTTTGTTTCAATTTATGAATCATTCTACTCATACTTTCAGCCAGAATGGTAAAAAGGATAGGTGATATGGGGTCTCCTTGTCTTAGCCCTCTAGAGTTTTTAAATTTTTTTGTAGGAGATCCATTAACCAAAATAGAGAACATAGGAGTAGTGATTAGTTCTCTGATTATTTTGATAACCTTACCATCAAAACCAAAAGCCCCCATGATCTTAAATAGAACATCCCATTCAACTCTATCATAAGCCTTAGCCAAATCCAACTTTATCAAGAAACCTTCTTTTTTTGCAGCGCTGAGAGAGTGAATGTTCTCATGAACAAGAATGATTGAATCAAGAATCTGTCTACTAGGAACAAATCCTTTTTGCTCTTCAGATATGATGAAGAGAAGCATCACCAACATTCTTGTCATCATCACTTTGGATATTATTTTATAGAAAGAGTTGCATAGACTAATAGGCCTAAATTTTCCCATAGAATCTGCCCCAACAACTTTGGGAATTAAGGCAATAAAAGTGGAGTTCAACTCCTTAAGGATTCTTCTAGACCCAAAAAATTCTTTTACCGCATTAACCGTATCCTTCCCCACAATATTCCAAAATTCTTGAAAGTAAAACATAGGGAATCCATCAGGGCCCGGAGCTTTATCCCCTTGAAGGGAGAAGACAACTTTTTTGATTTCTTCAGTAGACGGGATGGCAACAAGGGTCTTATTCTGAAAAGAGATTATAATATTAGGAATATTGCTGACCAGATTGAGTTGATGGGTCTGATCAAGCTCCTCATTACTAGACAATAGATGCTTGAAGAATCTAATTGCTTCATCCCTGATTTCATCCTTATTTGTCAGAGTGCTATTCTCAATAGTTTACTTGGTGATTCTATTACCTGCCTTATGTTTTAGGGAGGTCATGTGGAAAAACTTAATGTTTCTGTCCCCTGCCTTCAGCCATATAGCCCTGGATCTCTGTCTCCAATATATTTCTTCCCTTGAAATTATGGTATGAATGTTGTCAAGGACCTTATCTTCCATGGCTCTGGATTACTTGGTGTAGCCCTCTTTCTGAATGGATATTTGAATCTGGTTTAGTTCCTCCTTTAGCTTTTTCTTTTAATCAAAAATATCACCAAAGACCTTTTTGTTCCAAGTCTTAATGTTGGTTTTGACATGTTTAAGTTTTTTGGCAACTTTATACATGGCAGTTCCATTAATATCAAGATTCCACCATTCAACAATGGACTTTTCAAGATTGGGGTGGGATATCCACATCTTTTCAAAGTGAAAGGGGAATCTTTGATTTTGCTTAGAGTTCTCAGCAACAAAGGAAATAGGATAATGATCTGATCCAATTCTATCAATGACAGACAGGGAACAACTATGAGAAAGAATCCAATCATTAGAGAGAAGAGCTCTAACCTGGATAAGATCTTCCCCATCTCTTCGGTTTGACCAAGTGTAGGAGGCTCCACTAAGATCCAGATCAATGAGAGCATTGTCATTGATAAAGTCCATCAGGTCGGATCTGCTTTCAGGT
The DNA here is from genome assembly GCF_030272615.1 of Cryptomeria japonica. Taxonomy (NCBI): domain Eukaryota; kingdom Viridiplantae; phylum Streptophyta; class Pinopsida; order Cupressales; family Cupressaceae; genus Cryptomeria; species Cryptomeria japonica. The sequence goes on from NC_081415.1 coordinate 332,281,007, forward strand.
TGAGCTTGACTTCCTCCAAATTTTTCTCTATCTTGCAAAGGAGTATTGAAATCTCCCATAACAATCCAACTGTTCATAGAGAAATTTTTCCTTTTTTGTTGAACTTTTTCCCAAAATTTACTTCTAGCATGTTTGAAATTAGGGGCATAGATGTTAGTTATAACAAATTCCTTCTCATCAAAAATATTTCTAGCTTTTAAGGATAGAATATTGCCATCCTCTTCAATCATGTCTCCAGAAGTTATGCTTTTATTCCAGAATATAGCAACTCCACCAGAGGCACCCTTTGAGCTACTACCACAGACTCCCCCATTTTTAAAAAAATTAATTTTCTCCACTTTTTCTTTGCTCATTTTAGTTTCCTGAATCAGGATAATATCCAGATTTTGATCTCGAATAAGATTCCTTAATATATCCTGTTTATTGAGACCATTTAGGCCTCTGATGTTCCATGATATTACCTTCATTTTGAGATCTGGGGGCAGGACTCCTTGATAGTTCTCTGCCTTCCATCAGCTATGCTTTGTTTACTCTCCTGGTCCCTGTGCCATTTCATGGTTTTGCGTCTTGGTGGGGATCTTGATGCCCCAAAATCTGCCTTGGATCTGGTTCTGGTTTTTACTCCATTAGGACCTCCTGTCTTCTTGGTCTTAATTTTCTTTTCATTTTCTATTGTGTTTTCTTCTTGTTGTTCTTCCCTGGGTTCATCATTTGCCCTAGATTCATCTTGTATGTTACTCCAAAGCTTTTCTCTCTTCCGGGGTGAAGTGGTCATATTTACTTCTATGTTCTAGAATAAGGCATTTCAGTTTGCTTGTGGTGATCCAAACTTGTTCCTCCTTCTCATTTCTATTTCCTGTTCCCGAATCTCTTTCCCTAAACAGGGTTCTTCTTTCTCTGACATGGGTTCATTTCATTCCTCATGATGCGAGTCAATGATATCCTTAATCTCACCATCCTCAAGGGTCTCTGTACTGATTTCATCCTCCTTTTCTTGCAACTAAAGGGCTTCAAAGGTATTACCTATTTTGATCTCAAACTCCTTAGTTTCATTCTTCTTGTTCCCCTTCAAAGTAGGGTCTTTAGTTAAGTCACTGGATTCATTTTCCTGATTTTCTGTAAATAGATTTCCACTTTTTTCTTCTGCCTTATTGCAGACTTTGTTGTTATTTTTTTCTTTCCATACCGGTTTATTAATATTTTTGCCTTTAATCATAGGTCTTTTAGGGTTGCTGGGACAAGCCTTAGCCCAGTGACCTACTTTTTTGCAAGAGAAGCACACAAAAGGGAGAGATTCAAATTCAATGGTTTGTTCCCATACCCCAAGTTTGGAATTTATATCAATGGTACTTGGGAGATCCATATTCTGTGAAATGTTGACACATATGCGTGCATACACAAGTCTCTTGCGAGCTCCAGTCATTGGGTCTATTGCAATAAGCTCCCCAAAGGAGTTAGCGATTCCTGAGAAGACATCCTCCACCCAGTATTCCAATGGTAGTCCAGGCAGTCTTACCCACACCGAGGCAGATTCAAAAAAGGAATCATTTAGTTCCATGTTAGGGGTCCATTTTCTTAAAGAAAGAGATGATTTACCAAACATCCAGGGGCCTCCACTTAGAATTGCTTCCAAATCTTCCCCGCATGAAAAAGAAAACACAAAAAAACCCCTTGGCAAGGTAGTAACTTCAACCTGTCCTTTCATTCTCCATTTTCTTTTAACAAAGGATCTAACATCCTCAATATTAGGTCGGGGTCCGACAAATTTTCCCAGCAAAGAGAGAGTCATTAAAGAAATGCTATGATCAATAACCAAATCAGGAACCTCTATCACAAGTTTACCTATTCTATTGTCTAATATATCCTTCACAAAGGGGAGAGAGGATTTACCAATTGGTTTACCAGAGGCATGTCTAGCGAAGAGGCTATTCCATGTTTAGGTATTCGTCCCTCCTTAGTAGAACCTAAAACAGCCTGCACCACCTTGGGACAAGAATCTTGCTTTTTTTTTCAGGATCGAGAGGAGGGTCCCATGTTCATGGGTCCCCATCCTGTCTTCCATCCTCATCATTAGCTATATGTCCTTGAGCTACAGTGGATACAGACCCAGAGGACCCAGCATTGTTGTTCCCTCCATTTCCTGAATTCAAATTTCCCCCTGCAAACGTTGTTCCCTTCACTGTTCCCTCCATCCTTCAATACTAATATTGTTATATGTTAATGCTTACTTTTGTGTCTATTAATGGATATAAATAATTAATATTATAATATATACATTCATGAATGACTATTCTAATAGTTAGGTAATAAAGTAAATTAATGTTAATAAATGTAATTAATGTATATGTAATATTTATGATAATGAATACTTTAATGAACACATTAATGAATGGTTTTCAGATATTAAGGAATAAGTATAAACCGTATGTTAATGAATTTGTACTAACATACGTAATGAATATATATATATATATCAATGCCTAGTAGGAATATATGTTAGGAACTAAATGTGAATATTGGTTAATGAACATTTTAAGGAATATAGGTAGAGAATACATGTTAAATCAGGTATTTTTACATATGGATTATGGAATAGGAAAATAGTAATAAAAGGAAAAATATATTATAAATGTTATAACATGATGGAGGCTATAGGGAGGAAACTCCCTTAGTCTAAGGGAGGGATTATGATAATCCCTAGGGCAGTACATACTAAACATTGATATGCATATGTATAGCTTGGTTGATTAAGTTTAACCAAGAAGAGACGAACTTGGCCGGTCCCCTCTAAGGACTTGAATGATGGGATGCATCATCCAAGGCAAGGAATGGACATAGGGTATTCCTTGGATGGCTTGGGTGTAAGAGGTTACACCCAAGACAGGAGTCAAATTCACCTTCGACTTCCTGGAGGGCTTGAAACCAAGATGGGTTCCAAGAAGGTGATCTTCACAACCGCCTAAGGACATACTTTCATATGGCATTCATATCCTTTTTATTAGATAAAAATTATGATTATGTCAATTAAGTATTTTAAGACTAGATTGCAATTTAGATTAGTTATATATTTATATGTTTGTTGTATTCTAACACACTATTTTGCAGGACAGTGATCTCTAACTAGTAGGGACATTACACCTATTCATGAAGTTGGTGGTAAGCAAAAACTTGAAGATCTAGTAGAATCTAATCCTCTTCATGATATTGAGTGATTGTAGCTAGTGGGTGGTGAAGAAAAGGAGTCTTGGAGCAGCTTTGTGGGCAACAAAGATAAGAAACAAAGTTCTGATTTTCAGTTATAGCCAATAACCAGTACACCACCTTTAAATGTTCACGAGTGGAAAGATAAATTCATGAGGTCCTTTGAGAATGAGGTGCGAGTTTTATCTGGGTTTGACCATACACATAGTTTGATAGAAGAACTCTATTGGAAGGCTCAAATTGAAGAGAGACAAAAGGGAGTTAAGGATGAAGTTGCTCTCCCCAATCTGCAACTCATCAAAGACTCTTTGGAGATATTGAAATCAGAGTGCATACAATTGATCATAGATCATGATTATGCCATCGAATTTGCAAAGAATATCCTTAGTGCTTTCCAAGGAAAATAGAGGAAACTTGAAGAGATTACTATTGAGCTTGAGTCAACAAAGGACATGTTAGAAAATACTCAGTTGGTTGTAATGGAGGTAGAAGATCAGTTTGCTGATTTCAAACATTTAAGAGAGAAAGAGAATAGAGAAATGGCCAAGGAGATCAATCAGGTAATGGAGGATCTTGATTGCATTCAGGAGGAGTATGATCTTGCTCTTTGTCCCCAAAGATCAAAAAAATTGATTTTGGAGCAAAAGAATGTTTGGGTGGAACATGACTCTGATAGTTATCAGCAGGTTGATAGTCCATTATTTGATACAGATGTTGATTGGACATTTGTTAATCCACTTTTCAAGTTTGATGTGGGAATTCCTTTTGACTTCAGTGATGAGGGTGGATCACATTAAAGATCCTGGGATCTAGGTGTAACTTGCAACCATGAGATATTATTTTGAAATTGGAGCATTGATCATATACATACTCTTGGGCATCTTATTTGGAAAAGAATGGATAAGATTTTCAAATTTGGGCTTGCTGATTGGCCACTTCACTCTATGGTTTTCTCGCATTCAGAAGAGTGGGTGCAATTTATTTGGTCATGCAAGTAATGGTTTTCAATTGGAGATTGCTTGGAGGTGTTTTCCATCCTTGGACATGAGAAGATGCATTATTTTGGATGATGATTTCCTATGTTGCAGCAGTTGTTCATCTTCTTGGATGCTGATTTACCTAAAATTAGATCTCAAGACAATCATTTCAGACTTGTTGGGATACTGGTGTACTCTTTTTCAAACTTTACAGTCTCCTGGTAGGATAGGTTTGTGGTCTTAAGTGATAGGTATGGTGAGTTGGGGCAATCAATATCTATGTACGGGAAATGTTCAAGCTCTAACTAGAGGTTATCCTTATGCCCTTTCTTCTTCTTATGGTTGGGACAACGAACCTTTTCTTTCTCTGGTTCACTTTTTTGAGGTGCTTGGAGTGGGAACTGTAAGAGTTTTCAGAAATCTCCATAGTTGTATCAGAATATTTGAATTGACGCCTAGTAGATTCATGTGCAAATATGAGTATGAGTTTGTTGAGCTCTTGCAAAGGAATACTTTCCTCTTTGCAAGAAGATTTGGAGATGTCACATTGACAGTCCTGGCTCTGTTAGATACTATATGGAGATCTATTGTGGAGTTTAATCATGAGTTGACTAGACCTTATTTTCTACTGCCCAAGCTTGTGATAGATAGTGGCACTCTTGATATTGATTACTAAGAGCCTTATGGGCACGAGATGTTGCATGATATTGATTTCAGTCCTTTGGGGATTTTCAGTTTCAGTATCATGGATGGTAACATTTTGGAGTTACAAGGGAGGTTAGTGCAATTTTGGCGTGATGTTTTTGCAGATGTGATCAGAGTGGCACAATATCCACATGGTGGGTTCTTCTTGAGATGAACATGGGACCCTGGGCTCGTACATACTTGGGTGTGGATCAATTAATTTTTTTTTGGAGTTGTGGTGGCACTGCTTGAGGAAAAGCAATTTTGGGAAGGGCAAATTGTAAAGTCCCCTTCTCCGTAGTAATTTAGTTCAGCTGGTCATTAGCCTAGCTCGGAGGCTCATAGGCTAGTCGGGAGAAGAAATTAGGGTTTTCTATTTTCTAAGAGGATTCTTTGGTGTTTTTAGGGGATATATGTGAGAGTTTGATAGTTTGAATTCTGAATTCCTTCTGGGTTTTCAGAGAGCTTCAGGATGGTTCGACATGCATATGCATCAGATGACTTTTTCTATACTTACTATTTTTAGTAAGTGTGATGGCTGCTCAGAATGTGGTTAAAACACTTTGGAAACACTTACTATTTTTTAGTAAGTACTATTTTTAGTAGTTCTATTTTTGGCAGGATGTCAGCAGGCCTATTTAGATGGCTATTTCTGGCAGGTCAGTTTGAGCAATTGGTCTTCCAACATTTTTCGGTGCTATTCTTGGAAAGGATTCTGCAGCTCAGCTCAATGGCTATTTCTGGCAGTATTATTTTGGCAGGATCCTGTATTCACTTAGATGACTATTTTAAGCAGTTCAGTTCAGAGCCCCAACTCAGTTCAGTTTTGGTAATTTTCAGCATTTCAGTCCCCGACTCAATTTGGCAATGATTAGTATTTGAGAAGGTATTTTTTAATATATTAATACCTTAGGCATGAGGTATTAATATTTGATTATTTTATGGATGGATGACTTATGAAGGGAGAAAATATTAATTTTATCCTATCTTTTTGGGTAAATTATTTCACCTTCTTTTTGGACACCAATGTGTAATTTCATGAATATTTTTTTTAAAGCATTATATTTATCAAAAGTGGTGATATGGATGAAAATGTGCTTAAGTTATAATTTTTTTATGTGGAAAAGTGTGGACAAAAGGAAAAGTTCAAACTTGAAGCCTAGGTGGTGGATTTTCATCTTGGGCACCATACTCTTGAAGGAAATGAAATGAAATAAATCGTCAAATGTGAGTGGGATGAAATCACATGTGATTTGAGCAAGTTTGGAGGTATTTGCATTTGAATTTGAATTTGAATTTGAGCCTTCAAAATCTATAAATGAGAGTGTTGGGCTTCTCATTTGGTATCTTAGACATTTACTTTGTTATGATGTCGGATTGACTCCAGAATATCTTCTAGGGTGAATACCTCCTAGGGCTCTTGAAAGACTTCGAGTGTGAGATACCACTCCTAGTTGTGATTGAATCTTCTAAATGTGTTGTTCAATTTCAGTGTGCATTTTTTCAGATTTCTAGTGTGGTGAAGATTTGTGTGGTTTCAGAGTGTTCTTGTTGCTAGTCACAGAGTGTGCTGAAGTGGATTTTTGGTCGCAGGTCTCAGTGTGTCACTTTCCTCATTCTGGGTATTTTATCTATCTTTCTTTATAGTTTAGGCGATTCATTTTGTAAGTTTATAGAGCTTAAAATGTTGTTTTGGATTTTATTTTGGCAAAATCATACCTTAGAAAGTCAGAACATGTGGCTGAGCACTTTGGAATCTGTGCATAAATTATTGGGATTAGTTTGCCATTTTTTTTGTCCTAAGAATGATCGCCTACGTCCTAGTGATCATTTGCTTTCAATTTTGTGTCATTTGGTTAAGAATTGGGTGAGTTGTGAGTGTTTTAGTGGGATTTGGTGTTGCTGGTCTATGTGTTTTCAGCGTACTGGAGTATATTAGAATTAGAGTTTTTGGTGTTTGGAGTTGGTTTTGGGGTCTATGAGTTCATTGATGTGAAGAGAAAGGACTTGGTTTCATTTGCAGCTATTGGTCATGTTATTACACTTGGTTCATCACTCTTATATGCTATGATTCATATTATAATGTTGGTAGTAGTACTAACAACAGTTTCTATTGTTCTTTCTTGTCCCACTACATAAGTGGAAGAGGTTTCCCTTTCCTCCTATCTTTGGAATAGTGATTTCTCTTAAATTGTAATCCATATTGTGTATTGTAAAGCTGGTTAGTTGTACTAACAACTATCTAATTAGATTATTGCTCTTAGTCCCACTGCATAAGTGGAAGAGGTTGTCTTTGCCACCTATTTTGAATATTGTAATAATGTCCTCCCACTGCATAAGTAGTATAGTTGATTGTAATTTCATTTCTAGTCCTCTCGTTGAACAAGCAGCTGAGTGATTACATCCTTTAGTTCTTTAGCTTGTCCTTGGCTGGTTTACTGACAAGTGATTGCATTGTTTTCATTATCCCGCTGTATAAGCGGAAAGGGTTGGCTTGCCACCCAAATATTGCAATCATTTTTAGTTATTGGCATCTAATGATCCCCTCAACAATGTATGCTCTCACCCTCCCAGATTGGGCTCTTAGTGATTAGAAAGTGGAGGGTTACTTTCAGCAGCATTTGGTTTTCATTTCCTAACCATAACACGTGTTAGGACCCAGAGGCAACTGAGAGGGGCGGGGGGGTGAATCAGTTGTCAATTAATTTCAACCCAAATATAACTTAATCAAACTCGATTCATAATACTGGTAAACCAAACTTAATGCTGGTTTGACAGTTTAACAGTTAATAACAGTACCGGTGAAACTTAATGCATGAAACAAAAAGAGAAATAACATCCACAACACATAACATAGATATTTGTACATGGAAACCCTGTAAGGGGAAAAACCACAGTGGGAAACCTTACCCACAATCAAATGATACTACTGTAGATAGTATGTGTATACAAATGGGGTCTGCACATGCAGAAAGGCCAACTGCCTAGAGCTCACTACTCAATTGGGAGTTGCAATGACTATAGTAGGATGGCTAAATCCTAGATAATGTACTGCTCAAAATAGCATCTCCAATGTTGGATTCAGTACTCGTTAAGCTATGATTGTCTTCTTCAAACCTTCCTTGAATCTTCAAATGATGTTTGCATGAGTAGCTCTACTTATATTCGCATATACTAAATATCACAACCTTATATCACCTTATGTTATCTCCTATCCTATATCAATCTCACAATTGAGATCTTACATATATACCAAAACCTAAGACCAAGTGTGTAGGTTGGCTTACTAAGAATATTACAATTAAATCAATTACAAATGAATCAATATGTGATGCATCATCTCCGCTCAATGCATTTGCAATAATAACCAATCAATAAATCATCTCCATAATGTGTGGTACTAATCTGGAATAGATAATGCATGCCAGTCCATAACCTAGACCAATTTGTCGATAATAGCAAATATGCCAACTCGATTAGACCAATAACCAAATCACCAAAACAAGTGTCCAAACCATGTCTTTGACATAACCAAGTAATCTCTAGATGATAACAAGTCATCCTTAGTGCCAGTGAATAATATAACCTGCCGGTGAACTAGATACCGGTGACTGTGCATAAGTCACTGAACATGGCGGTTCAACATAACCAAGGATCTCTAGAAAGATAAGTGTTGACATCAATGACAAAACCAATGCAATACATCCATAATACCAACAATCTCCCCCTTTGGCATTGATGGCAACACAAGATGGAAAAACATCTAAGTGCCAAAGTCAGAATGCCAAAAACCAAAAACCAACAATCTCCCAAAGAGATCAATTATCAAAATATAGAATATCTCTTCCCCTAGGATAATGATTCCTAAATACAAAGTTTTTCCATAAATATCTCTCCCCCTTTGACATCAAATGCCAAAGCAATAGAAAAACTAGATACAACCAGTTCATAAATACCAACTACTCCCCCTGAGAAGTAGCTCTCCTCCATCAAAGATGGAAAAAGGTTTATCTGTTAATTTCTACCGGTCTGATGCCAATCTCCAACTGTCTAAGTCTCTGTCGGTGAGGGTATTATCCCAAGCTTCTCTCTGAGATATTCAAAGGCTTCTTTAGGTAAAGGCTTTGTAAAGATATTTGCAATCTGCTCTTTAGTATTCACATAAACCAATTTCACTTCCTTTGCTTCAACATTCTCTTTCAGAAAATTGTATTTGATAGAAACATGTTTAGTTTTAGAGTGAAATACCGGATTCTTAGATATATCAATTGTTGCTGAATTATCACAATAAATGATTATAGGCTCTTTTCATTTTACCTTTATATCCTTCAACATTTGTTTAATCCATAATACCTAAGTACAATTAGCTGCTACTGCAACATACTCTAATTCTGTTGTTGATAATGATGTACAACTCTATTTCTTGATCAACCATGAAATCAATCTGCTACCAAGAAAGAATGCTCCACCAGTGGTGCTTTTTCTATCATCTACATCTCCTTCCCAATTTGCATCGGTGTATGCACTTAAATCAAAAAATTTATCTTTAGGATACCATAAGCCAAGATTTGTTATGCCTTGTAGATACAGGAAAATCCTTTTCACTATTGATTCATGATTTTCTCTAGGATTACTCTGAAATATTGAAACAATACATATTGCATTCATAATATCAGGTCTTGTTTGTGTCAAATATAGTAAACCTCTAATCATAGATTTATATATTGTCAGATTAACAGGGGCCAAATCATCCTTCAATGATAGTTTATCTGTTGTAGTCATAGGAGTACTTACCAGTTTAGAGTTTTCCATACCAAATTTCTTTAGTAGTTCCTTCAAGTACTTTGATTGACATATGAATATACCTTTATCAGTTTGTGAAATCTGCAATCCTAAAAAGAATTGTATCTCCCCAATCATAGACATTTCAAATTCTTCCTACATCTTATTAGCAAAATCCTTACACAATCCATCTTCTCCTCCAAAAATAATATCATCAACAAAAACTTCAATAACCAAGGTGTCATCATTAGTTACTTTGAAATATAAGTTGTTGTCAACTTTACCTTTAGTGTAACTAAGCTTCAAAAGATATTTATCCAATCTAGCATACCAAGCTCTAAGAGCTTGCTTTAATCCATATAAATCTTTCCTTAACCTGCAAACCATATCTTTGTCATTTGTCAAAGAAAATCCATCAGTTTGTTCAATGTAAACTTCCTCTTCAAGATCACCATTCAGAAATGCATATTTAACATCCATTTGATATACTTTACAGTTCTTGTGTGCTGCAAATGCAAGAAATAGTCTGACTGCCTCAATTCTAGCTACCAATGCAAAGGTTTCATTGTACTCAATTCCCTCTTTTTGTGGATATCCCTTACACACTAATCTTGCTTTGTTTATGATTACCTTACCATCTTCATTAAGTTTATTTCTGAATACCCATTTAGTTCCAATTACATTTTTGTTTTCAGGTTGGGGAACCAATGTCCTTGTGTTATTCTTTTCAATTTTTTCAAATTCATCTTCCATAGCTTTAATCCAATGTTTATCTTCACATGCCTCAAAAATAGTTGCTGGTTAAATTTGAGAAATTAAGCATACCTCTTCATTTGCTAGTCTTCCTCTTGTCATTACACCTTGATACTTATTTCCAATTATCTGACTTTCAGAGTGATTCAATCTTACATACCTGGGTGTGTTCACTTGCTCCTGTTCTTCAGTCACTATGGAATTCTCTGAAGATGCCAGTGTGAATGGATCAACATTTTGTATTGGTGCACTTAGTGTAGGTTCATTTATGATCATCTCAATTGTCAGTTCAGAATCTACAGATCTTGAATTACCTCTAAACTATTCATCTATCTTCACATTTGCACTCTCAATGATTTTCTGCAACCTTTTATTAAAACATCTATATGCCTTGCTCTTAGATGAATAACCAAGAAATATTCCTTCATCACTTCTAGGATCAAATTTACCAATATAATCATCTCTCCTAATATAAGATTTTCTTCCAAATATTCTGAAATATTTAAGAGTAGGAGTATTACCAAACCATAGTTCATGAGGGGTCTTACTGGTTTCACCTTTGATGTGAACTCTGTTGAAAGTGTAAACCGTTGTATTCACTACTACTCTCCAATACACATGAGGTGGGTTTGATTCTGATATCATGCTTCTAGCTGCATCCAAAATAGTTTTGTTCTTCCTTTCCACAACTCCATTTTGCTGAGGTGTCTGGGGTGCTGATAGTTGTCTTCTTATTCCATTCACTTCACATAATGCATTAAACTAGTTAGATGTGAATTCACCTCCTTGATATAATCTTAAACATTTTATTTTCTTACCGGTTTCATTCTCTACCATTGCCTTGAATAATTTAAATTTCCCAAAAGCTTATGATTTCTCCTTGAGAAAAGTAACCCAACACATTCTAGAATAATCATCAATGATTAGCATAAAATATCTATCTCCTTGTAGACTTCTAGTTCTTGTCGTGTTGTCCTCGATTTCAGCACGACCAAAATCATGAGGCAACCCAACGAAACTAGTCCATTTCGTACCTTATGGTCTTCAGGAGAGCTTAATCGACTTGGTCGGTTAGTTCGTTTCGTTCTTTGCTTTCCATTTTTATTGTTCTCCTTGTTCCTTAAGGTTGCAGTTTTACCTGTAGTTCGGACTTTAAAGTCTGAACTGCAGGGTTCTTTGCTGCCAAATGCACTTCGGACTTTAAAGTCCGGTATGTTTTTGGATGTTTTCTTGACCGTAGTTCAGACTTTAAAGTCCAAACTGTATGTTGTCTAAGCCTGCAGTTCGGACTTTAAAGTCCGAACAACATGTTGTTTAGCCTGCAGTTCAGACTTTAAAGTCCGAACTGCATGTGTTTTGTTCATGGCTTGCATGTCAGACTTTAAAGTCCAACGTGCAAGTGTTCCTAGCTTGCAAGTTGGACTTTAAAGCCTGACATGCAACTATGTGTTGTTTTAATGCCGCATTAATTGCTAATTAGGGTTTGATTTAAAAGCTTTTTAAAGTTAATTTTTGCATTTTTAGTTTTCATTTTCATTTGTCTTGCACGTGTCCTCCTCAGTTTCTCCATCACAACTTGGTTTTTCTTCTCCATTGCTTGATCGGATCACTCCATTGTCAGATTTTTCGATCAGTAAAGCGGAAAAGGTAGGGTTTTCTTTTCTTTGCGGGTTTTTTGTTCTTGTTTATTTTCTCTTTGTTTTTGTTTGTCTTTCTCAGACTTCTTTCTAGAGGGCAATCAGATTTTGTAGTCCGATTGTCTACCTTGTTTCGGAGGACAATCAGACTTCAAAACCTGATCAGCCTTCGGAGCCCCCCCCCCCCTTTCTAAAGTTGCATACCGGACTTTAAAGTCTGGTGTGTAGCTACAGAAATGTATTTCCGCATATCAGATTTTAAAGTCCGATATGTGGGATCTTAACCTTCACATATCAGACTTTAAAATCTGATATGCGGAGGGGAAAGACATTTGGTTGACATGTCGGGTTTTAAAACCTGACATGCCGACCAAATGTCTTTCCCCTTTGAATGCACATCAGACTTTAAAGTCCGATGTGCCTTTAAACCTTTTCTAGGAAGCACATCGGACTTTAAAGTCCGATGTGCTTGTTTGAAGTTTTCACCCTACACATCAGACTTTAAAGTCTGATTTGTTAATGTTTTTTCCCAGATTGACACATCAGACTTTAAAGTTCGATGTGTTGATAACCTTTCACAAGATTGCACATCGGACTTTAAAGTCCGATGTGTAGATCAAGGTGTTTTTATTGCACTTTGGACTTTAAAGTCCGATCTGCAATTTTTGTTTTCAAAAGAGAAGGTCAGACTTTTTTCCCCGACCTGTTGTCTTTGGTAGTTTTACTCCTAAGCCTCTTTTGAGTCCCCTTTTTTGATCCGTTTGAGAAAAATTGATTTTGATAATGATGAATAGCTAATCATCAGTGTTGAATGTAGTCATTGTGCACGAATGTCAAAGCTCTCTCACAACAAACCTGAGTCTTCCTCAAGACAACCTTCTCCAAGTAAAGCATCATCAAAAAAGATGAAATAAAAGTACGACAGGTACTTGAATTTGTACCCAGAGAGTTCAGTCAACTCAAATATTAAGGAGATTAGAGACACCAAAATTGGGCATGTTGATATGAAAGAATTTGTTGACCGGGTTCAAAGGGCTCCTGCACGTCTAACCAGTTTAATCAAATCTGAGCTGCATAAGTATGCATCTTTCCCAGTTGCGGCTCATGATCCTGAATTTGTACTCGTAGTAGCTGATCACTTTGATCCAAGCACAAGGCAAGTGAAAGATGAAGATCAAAATGTCATCATGACCCTAGATAGTGTATTCTTCAATAGTGTCTTTAAAGATTCATCAGTTGAAGAAGTAGCTGATATTTCTCAAGAGAGTGCTCAAGAGTACTACGAGAAACATGAGGATAAATGCAAAAAAGTGATCAATATTGTTTATCTCTCTACTGCAAGAACTTCCCTCACCTCACGATGGCCTAAGTCTTTCCATAGGAGTGATTTTAATGAGGAATATAACGACATGGTCACCATGTTATCCGGAGTGAGAGGATTAAAGGACTCTCATTATTTTCAAAGCTGGATATCTTATTACATAAATATAATCAAAAAGGGGGCCACAAGAATTGATTGGGGAGAACAGATCAGTGATGCGCTTTGTGCTCAATTGAAGGAGGTCAAGGTAACACTGAAGTTTTACATGACCTCATACCTGGTTTATGCAGCTGCTTCAATGAGGCAATATCCAGGCTTGTCTATCAGGGGTGACAGAAGAGTGGTGCCCGTTTGGGAGTACTATGACCAGCTGACAATCAAGAATCAAGGTAATCATTACAAAAGGGTTAATGATGCCTTCTTTGTTGTATGGAAGTGCATTTTTTATAAAGTCCTGCAAAAGAGAAGAATATCATAGGCTGCTTACAACAGGGTGTCTCATTTTGGGTGTGTATTTCTACAGTTTCCCACATTCACCTATATCTAAATTGGATGTTTCTCAGGTGAGCCCTTCATTCTTCCAAGGATCCCTTTAGACAAAATCATCCTTATGGAGCTGTGCAAACAACTAATTAATGTGCATGAGAAACAATCACAAGCACATAAGACTGGGCTGAAATTCCTAGAGTCAATTGGCAGGTATTCAATGCTAACCAACCCCAAGGCCAAAAATATGGAGGAGGAAATGTAGTGGAGTACCATGAGAAGATTCAAGGCCCAAACTGATTTTGATTTTCGGGGTATAAAGAACAAACTCAAAAGGAATTATACTCATGTTTATAGGTTTGAGGATGTTTGGGCAGATTGTCAAAATGAGGAGTATATAAGAAGGATGGATTTCATCCGCCTTACTCTAGAACAAATTGAAAATTTGGATCTAGCTGAGATCCCCATGACCATGGAAGACACAGATGATATAGTGGACCCTGTTTATTATGAGAAGAAGATTGTTGACTCCCCAATTCCACTTGTGCAATGGTCAAAGAAAGAAAGTAAATCTATTACACAAAGGATTTCTCCTATTTTAGCAAACACCAATGCTTGGTTACTAAAATAGAACCTTAGGATGAAACAACTTCCCACTAGTTCAGGAGATGATGAAAACAGTGATGGCCCATTGGGCAAGACAACAACAGCTGAAACAAGAACAAAGAGCAGGGCAGACTCACAAGCACTATCCTTAGCTCCTATGATACAATCAAAAGGTAAAGGACCCAAAATCAAATTTATAGTTAAAGGGTTGAAGAAGGGTGAGTCATCATCTGTATCACAGGAAGCAGTGATGGAGGAGCCAAAACAACTGCCTGCTAGTGAAGTTGGAAAAGGAAAGGAGGTTGAAGAAGGTGAAATTCCTCAACAAGAGGAAGTACAAGCAAAGGAAGTATCACATCCATCTGAAGTTGATGCCCCAATTACTTCAGAGGTAATCATCCATTCTATTGACTCTGACTCTGACTCTGACCAAGAAGATGAAGATGGAGATCTAAGTATGGGTATGACACAATCAGAGACCATTGGTCAGTTTTTTACAATAACCAACTTCTCTAATTTAGATGATATCCCTTCATCTACTTTTTAATACACCATGATGGATTTTAATGAGACCTTACAAGATGCACTTACAGAATAGGTTTCAATAGATTTACCTGTCACTACTACCACCACCACGGCAATTCCTCCATTGGTAAGTGTTGAAGTTACATTCACAACACCCTCTACTCTTCCATCTGTAACTAAAGAGGTAGCAGCAACAAATGTTCCACTAGATACCTCAATATCAGCACCATTAGTAACACTCACAACTGCTCCAAGTTCTAGTCTCCCTGCTTTCGAAGCTTCAACTCCAAGTCAGAAAGGAGCTACTACTCCATTAGCTAATCTAGAACTACCCCCCTGGATGGAAGCAGTGGCCCCTAAAAGGAAAAAATAGGTGATATCCCCAGATGAGTTTGACTTTGAACTTTTAGTTCCCCCAAAGCCTAAGGGAACAAAAAAGCCAAAGATGGTATCTCAGGTGGTAATAGACCCAGCTTCCAAGAGAAAATATGCTAAAGTTATGGTGCCATCATCAGACAAGGACAAAGGCAACATACAATCTAAAGACTATACCATGCAGGTCGTAGAGCTCGAGGTGGAAACACATGAGAGTGTGAAATTAGATTCTCAGACAGCCCTTAATTCTTTATTGAGAAGATTGGATCAAGAGAGGGATGAGAAAAATGTCTTGAAGAAGAAGTGTGAACAGCTGACCAACGTTCTTCTAAAGGTCACACAATCTTCTCAAGAGATAGAGCCTATAGGATCTTCAATAGATACCGAAGCTCTCAAGAAGATTGAACAGGTGGGAGCTAAAGGCTGAGTAATGGATGAGTGGATTTCAAGGCTAAGGTCAGAAGGCTCTCATCTTCTGAGCTCAACAGTGGAACTATTGTTTGATTATGAAGTAATCCAGAGGTCGAATGCAAGGACTCAAAACCTCTTTATCACAGGAGATTGAGGAGGCTGTGAAAAGTACTACCTTGTGGAGCAAAATGGAGGACTTCAGGATAGATGTCCTAGTTGAGAATAAGGTAATTCCCACAAGGGAAAAGTACATTCAAATCTTGTCTTTATTGTCTCATAAACAAGAGATAATGAAGTTAATGATTGTAGAGCTAGACCGGGAGAAGAAAAAAGGTGACGATGAGGTTGACCTTATTTTTTCTAAACTTGGTGATCTCCCTTGCTATTTATATGATAGCGATCAAAATCTTGTCATTGCTGAAGTTGTCATGCAAGAATTCCTTTCTTTGATGGATCAATGCACAGGACAAGATTTTTCTCTTGATACATTTAATAAACTGTTAGAAATCTAGGTCAGCTTCGAAGTCCTCACATCCATGTTGAAGGATGTAAAAAAGAAATAGGTGAAGATTCAAGATGCAATGTCCCATGTCCAAATCATCACAAGTTCTACCTTGATGCCGAATGAAGCAGAAATCAAAGCCATCCTTGTTAAATTCGAAGATTTCCAGAAATCCAATGAAGAGGGGAATCAAGAATGAAGTTCCCCCTCCCAGCATCCTTTCTTCATGCAATCGCACCGATAAATGTTGTCAATTTTTGTGTAGCTACACATTTTCTTTATGTAGTAGTTGTAGTAAAATGGGACTATGTAGTTGAATAAGTCAACTGTGCCCACCTTTTTCTCAACTTATTTTCCTATATAAGGAGGACCTTTTTGTAAATATTTTATCTTTTTCATGCTTAGCAAAACTCTACTGATTTTTTATCCCAACTAAGACTTTGGGCTTTTTGTGGTGAAAATTCTATCAAACGAATAAAGAAAATAGTTTTGTTGATTACAAACTTTGTGTTCCATCAAGAAACTCATTTATATATTTTGATGTTCCTATGTCCATTGAATCTATATTATCTTTACTTCTTTGATCTTTAAGATATTTCTACATGGTTAGAGAGCTCTCAAATCTTGCAAAGTAGACTTTGTGCTCTTAGCATACTTGAGAAATCTGCTGATAAATTAAGTAACTTGTGGTAAGCTTTGTATTGCTGCGGTTATTTGTATTTTAATGGATTAGAAATCTATACTTGAAGACTTTGAGATTTAAGCTAAGTTTCTAATTGTTTAATTTGTAACGATCAGTGTGAATTAGTGTTACCATAAAGGAGACTTTGTGTTGCTTAATAGTAACTCTTGGTGTAGTTTGTTAGATTAATAGTTCTTTTCTTTAAGTATCTGAAGAGGTAGAGAAATTATAACTAGGTGAAGGGAGAATACATAAACTCTAAAAAAAAGAGAGTTATATGCCCAACACCAACCCACAAATTTAATTTCTTATTAATTAGAGGAGAAATTTCATAGGGAACCTCCCCTTGATGAGAGGAGAGATTAATTTCTTAGCATAGCATTGTGTGAATTTTATGTTTTGTCATTAGTACGCTGGTGACAAAATATTCACCCAACATGCCGGACCACATAAATCAGTATGAATTAAGTCAATAACATTATTGGATTTCTCTGGAATACTCTTAAAAGTTGTTCTAACTTGCTTCCCAAATTGACATTCCTTACATATCGGATTGTGAGGTTTTACAATCTTAGGTAAATCCCTTAATGCCTTAGTTGTACTGATCTTTACAATGCAATCAAAATTCACATGACAAAGTCTCTTATGCCATAACCAACTTTCATCAATGTGTGCAATCAAGCATGTCTTCTCATTTTTATTCAAATGAAAGATATTACCTCTAGTCTGTTTACCAGTTGCAATTTCCAAACCAGTTCTATTCATGATTTTGCATTTACCATTCTTGAATTGTAACTGAAATCCTATTTCAACTAATTGACCAACACTCAAAAGATTATGCTTCAAACCTTCAACATAATAAACGTTGTCAATATTGTGCTTACCATCAAAAGATATAGGGTCTTTTCCTCTGATCAAACAAGCTTTATCATCCCCAAATCTTACTAGACCTCCATTGTATTCCTAAAAAGTTAAGAATTTACTTTTATCACTAGTCATATGATGTGAACATCGGGAATCAATGATCCATTCATCCTTTTCTTCAATTTTAGCTGCCAGGGCCTTCTCTACTAGTTGTACAGTAGGTGTTGGTTGATCTTCTGTTATTGTAGCAAAAGCCCATCCATTGTCTATCGGTTCCTCATCAGAATCATCAGTAACTCCATCAACATAGTAACAAGATTTGTCTCTATTTTTCTTGAATCTGTATCTCTGATATTCAGGGTTAGGCTTATATGTTCTTTTAGCTTCTTTTCTCAATCTTGCATGTCTATCAAGACACCTAGATTCCATATGACCAATTTTATTGTAGTTAAAACATTTAAATGGTGGTTTACCTTCATACTTACTTCCAACAGGACCTTTAGGCATTTTTCTTGTGAATAGCACTCCAAGTTCTTCCAATTCTTCATTTTCCTTTCTGATGTCTTCAAGTTCTTTTGCATAAAGTGCTTTCCAATCAGATTTCTCAGATGATGATGATGATGTTGCAGATGATGATGATTCTTTGAAGGCTAAATCTGTCTTAATTGTAGCAACAAGACCAAATTCCTCAAGCTCAAAAGCTGAAATTTTTCCAACCAAAGTATCTCTAGATACTGATGTATTAGGCATTGTTCTCAATTCATTAATAGTAGTTACTTTCATTTGGTATGCTAGTGGCAATGCTCTTAAAACTTTAGAAACAATCTCATCTTCACTAAAGGATCCTCCACAACATTGTATACCCAAAACAATTTCATTAACTCTTTCCATAAAAGTAGAAATTCTTTCATCTTCTTCCATTTTCAGATTTTCATACCTGACCCGGAAGCATTCCAGTTTTGCAATTTTGATAGTGGTATCACCTTTATTCAATGTCTCTAATTTATCCGAAATAGCTTTAGCAGTAGATCAGTCTGATAATCCCATGATTTGTTGATCTGATAATGCGCTCAAAAGTGCTTCTCTTGCTTTGCAATCATTCTCCCGATCTATAGCCAAGTTTGGTGGATTAGGTTGACTTTGTGTAGGACCAACTTAGCCATTCTTTGTAACATCCCATATGTCTCTTCCAATGCAATTCAGATGAGTCTCCATTCTGATCTTCCATATACTTTAGTTATTTCCATCAAGTTTCGGACTGTCCTTCTTGAAATAGTTAGTTGCCATAGAATCTCCTCAAGTTGTTAAACTTCTACAAAAAGAGGACTTTGCTCTGATACCAATTGTTAGGACCTGGAGGCAACTGAGAGGGGGGGGGTGAAATAGTTGTCAATTAATTTCAACCCAAATATAACTTAATCAAACTTGATGCATAATACTAGTAAACCAAACTTAATGTCAGTTGACAGTTTAACAGTTAATAACAGTACCGGTGAAACTTAATGCATGAAACAGAAAGAGAAATAACATCCACAACACATAACACATATATTTGTACGTGGAAACCCTGTAAGGGGAAAAACCATGGTGTGAAACCTTACCCACAATCAAATGATACTACTGCAGATAGTATTTGTATACAAATGGGGTCTGCACATGCAAAAAGGCCAACTGCCTAGAGCTCACTGCTCAATTGGGAGTTGCAATGACTACAGTAGGATGGCTAAATCCTAGATAGTGTATTGCTCAAAATAGCATCTCCAATGTTGGATTCAGTACTGATTAAGCTCTGATTGTCTTCTTCAAACCTTCCTTGAATCTTCAAATGATGTCTGCATGAGTAGTTGTGCTTATATTCACATATACCAAATATCACAACCTTATATCACCTTATGTTATCTCATATCCTATATCAATCTTACAATTAAGATCTTACATATATACCAAAACCTAAGACCAAGTGTGTAGGTCGGCTTACTAAGAATATTACAATTAAATCAATTACAAATGAATCAATATGTGATGCATCATGTCGACTCAATGCATTTGCAATAATAACCAATCAATAAATCATCTCCATAACGTGTCATGCTGATCTGGAATAGATAACGCATGCCGGTCCATAACCTAGAATAAATAACACATATTTGTCAGTAATAAAAAATATGCCAACTTGATTAGACCAATAACCAAATCATCAAAACAAGTGTCCAAACCATGTCTTTGACATAACCAAGTAATCTCGAGATAATAACAAGTCATCCTCAGTGCTAGTGAACAATATAACCTGTCGGTGAACTAGATACCAGTGACTGTGCATAAGTTACTGAACATGTCAGTTCAACATAACCAAAGATATCCAGAAAGATAAATGCCGATAAGTGTTGACGTCAATGACAAAACCAATGCAACACATCCATAATACCAACAACAAGTGTTGTGTAGAATGTAATTGTGGAAAAAAAATGGAAAAAATTAAGGGGGATATTACATCCTCCAAATCGACCTAAATATCCGACCATCCCTTCTTATTCCCCTCATGATCCTTATCCACTTCAAGTTCCCATCACCCCTATCAAGGCTAGTCATGAACCACTTACATATCAAATGGGCTCCTCCACTTTCATTTGCTTTTATCTACTTCATGATCCTATCATTCCTTCCATGCCATATCATCCTCAAAATGGACTCGCATCTTCTTTTAAAAGGAACAAGTATCCTATTGCTAAAAGATTTGTGAAAAAATGCATTACCAAGGCAAAGGGTTAGGCCTACATGAAAAAGGTATAGTAGTGTTGGAAGACTAAACTCATTGAGGGGGCGGTGAATCAGTGAGTTATAAAACTTTTATGATTAAAGACTCAAAGATTTGCAACTAAATGTTTTACACTGTCTTTTATAAACAAACTGATTCAAACAAAGTGATAATGTATTTATGAAAAACCCAACTTAACTTTGAGCAAGAGATAACAACATATAAATGAAACACTGAAACATTTAAAATATGGCAGATTTATATGAACTTGTGCACCTGTAAAGTATGTAATGGATTATGCATGAATATTGACAAAGATCATGTACCAGAGCTTTTCATTGAACCTTAGCTTTATGTGTATGAAACATAATGAAACATTATAATCAAACTGTAAAACATTCAACTCAAATTAAAGTTCACAAGGATAGCTATTAGACACAAGAACTATACACATAAGATAATAGATTGGATGAGTGGAAAACCCTCTTGGGGTTGAAAAACCACTCCAAATGATGCCTCACTGGCTTAGATTTAAAAACTAATTACAATGCTTTGTTCTCATAATTTTAGAGCACCAACTTCTCACATTTCAAGAGTACCAACTCCTTATATAACATTTCAAGCTTCTTACTTATCAAGACCCTAGAAATGCAAAGGTTGCAGATCTAAAATCGTAATAGTAAACTATAAAATGGCATTGTAGGAATATGATAAAAACCTTTTTATATTCACAACTTAAAAATACACAAACAGGTTGACAATGTCAAAGAAACCTGAGTGTTTTGCAATGTTTTCAATAAATGCTATGAAGATTATTGTATGAACTAAACAACATCTTCCTCATTTCAGAGATCGCATAAACCCTTACAAGATTTTTGAAACTTTTTCACTCTGCAGTTGTTACAAAAAGTATTTTCAATTTATAATAGTCACAATAGCATATCTATCATATATGTCTCTGCCTAAACTGAAAATATGCCTATGATTCAGCTATATAAAAATATATGTCAATGTTGTTCTTAAGAACAACTCCATGTCATAACTCGGGTTAGGGTTTTGAAACCCTAAAACAAAAATAGTTATTTCTGAGTTAAATGTAAACCCTATCATATCATGTTTTTCCAATGAAATGATAATCCATTTTAACCTTCAAAATTTAACATTATACATTGCATTTTTAAGAAAAAAAATTTGAAATCCATATGAACAAGGTTTACCTTGTTGTCGAATCAACTGAAATAGAAATACCTGAACCATATTCTCTTTTGGCCTACATTTGCAAGTCAACAACTGAAACTTATTCATTATTGACATTCCTTTTCAAGTCCATTATCGCTAGAAACTCTTCAAAATACAATTATCCAAGCTCATACATTGAGCTTAAAACATTAACCCATAGCATGCAAGAAACATGATCGACTAAAATTGCAATCATTGCCTTATCTATGGCGGCTAGAGTAAAGGAAAAGTGAAACAACAACTATTTTGCACAGCAAAGTCACTTTAAGTGACTTCCACTCCTTTTCAAAAACAAAATAATCATGTCAAGTCCGCGGCCAAAGGAAGACCTCATAATGCTTCTCAAATCCACATTATCAAAAGGACATTATTATTAATGTCAATGCCTCATGAAAAATGTAACCACAATGAAAATCATTGCTTTCGACTTGAAGTCACTGCCAAATAGTTATTCACAACTTGTCACATTAAAATGTGACTTAAACCTTTTTTTTATTTGGCCGATACCACATTTGGCTGTCAATCAACACTTTAATCAATTTTTGAAAAGTGAATCAAACTTAAGTAATTTGTCCGATTTTTGAATGACAATTTATCACCTTTTTAATATGGCTTATGGAAATAATAAGCCCGATGACTTCAAATGTCATATGTCACCATTCGAATGTGCTTAATGAAAATAATAAGCCCATTTATAATCATATTACCTTGTCACTAACAAGTGACTCGAATCAAAGAAAAACATATTGCCACCTTTATTATCATATACATAATATTTTGGATATGAAATCAAAGAACCAAGCTGAACATATCATTGTACCTTAGCAGCAATGTAAAAAACAATGTAGACTCTACCAACACACACAAAGCCACACACTTGTGAACATCAAATGCCAAACAACCATATGTAAATGTATGTCAAGGTAACACATATCAATAACAACCTGAATGTCCAATTACTGCAAATGACATGCCAAAACCAAATGTGAACCATTGTGAACTCATTCCAAATCATAATACTAAACTATCAATGTCCCTGTTAATAGTACAATGCCAAATGTTTGTGTCAACCATGACACTAGTGTTGAACCATCAGTAAAGCAATCTGAGAAAACCATGACAATCACAACTAAGCATAAGCATTTTGACATCAAGGACAAAATGAAAAAATGAAGAGCCAACAATCTCCACCTTTATCCTTGATGGCAAAACCATTGCAACTCTCTCCCATTTTGCCTCAATGAGAAAGAGTGAAATAGAAGAATGTAAGATAATATCATGAGCAATAATTGAAGAAACTAAGAAGCCAGCCATCAAACCAAAACCAAAAACCAAAAACAACAAACTGTACATGAGAGTTGTGAAAGATCAAACATATAAACAAGCTCCCCCCGAGTCCATGCATGAAGAATCAATGAATTAAGGATTATAAGATAACCCCCAATATGTATCTTAGCCTTTCAAAGACCTCTTTAGATAAAGGCTTAGTAAATAAATCAGCAACCTATTCTTGAGAAGCCACAAATTGTAAGCACACTTCATTATCCAACACCTTTTCGTGACAAACGTGAAATTTATAGAAATATGTTTGGTGTGAGAGTGCATTACAGGATTTTTGGAGATATTTATTGCACTTGTGTTATCAAAGAATATAGGAACAGGTTTAGATACAGTTATACCCATGTCAGACAATTGTTGAGCCATCCAAAGTAATTGTGTACAACAAGAAGTGGCAGATGTATACTCTACCTCAGCAGTAGAAAGAGACATATTCTTGTTTCTTGCTTTGTCAAGCCACTAACCGGTCACCAAGAAAGAAAGCAGTATCACTAGTGCTTTTCCTATCATCCAAACAACTTGCCCAGTCAGCATCTGTGAATGCAATTAAAGAAAAATCATTGCTTTTAGGATACCAAAGACCGTAATCAAGAGTACCCTGAATATATTTAAAAATTCTTTTAACGACAATAGTATGAGATTCTTTAGGTGATGCTTGAAACTATGCAACCATGCAAACTACCTGCATTATGTCAGGTCTAGAAGCAATTAAATACAACAAACTACCAATCATAGATCTATATTCAGTTTGATTAGAACTAGGAGAATCATCATATTTAGAAAGTTTACAGTCTATAACCATGGGTGTACTAACAAGATGACACCCATCGATTTGAAATTTCTTAAGAATCTCTCTAGCATATTTGGTTTGAGAGAGAAATATACCATGCTCAAGCTGAGAAACTTGAAGACCAAGGAAAAATGTTAACTCTCCCAATAATGACATTTAAAATTCAGATTCCATAATATGAGAGAATTGCTTAGATAATGCATCATTATTACAACAAAAAATAATGGCATCTACATAAACTTCAACAACCAAAATATCAGTACCTTCAACCTTAACATAGAGATTGTTGTCTGCACCTCCTCTAGTGAAGCCATTTGATATCAAGTGATTATCCAATCTACCGTACTAGGCCCTAGGTGCTTACTTTAGGCCATATCAGGATTTCTTCAACCTATAAACATGATCAAGCTGATCTTTGCAAACAAATCCTTCAAGTTGTTCAACATAAAATTCTTCATCTAAATAACCATTCAAGAATATCGTTTTGACATCCATTTGATAAACAGTGAAATTTTTATAAGGAGAATAAGCCAAAAAAATTCTAATGGATTCCATTCTAGCAACAGGTGCATATGTTTCACCAAAATCAATACCTTCCTGTTGATCATACCCTTTACAAACAAACCTTGCTTTGTTATGAACAACTTTGCCACTCTCATCAAGATTATTCCCATAAATCTACTTGCCACCTATGATATTCTTGTCATCAGGTCTTGGGACTAACTCCCAAGTTTGGTTCTTTTTAATCTTATTTATCTCTTTCTGGATAGCTTTCAACCAACAATCATTAGAAAGAGATTCATCACAATTTTTAGATTCAAATTCAGTGACTAAGCACAAATGCTCTGCAATTTGGGCTTGTTCTTCAAATGTTATAGCTCTTCTTCTTATCTATATTCCAGCATTTTTATCCCCAATGATTTGAATTTGAGGATAATTTTTGACAATAAATTTTGGAAGTGTTTTGGGCACAAATATTTTAGAACTTGTTGTTTTACTATATTTAAGACTTGTTGGTTCAATATCATGCTTAGGACTTGTTGCCCCATCATCCTTAGGTATAGTTTCAAGTTTTGTTACAATTTCTTCCTCATTATCCTAGACAAAATCAGTATCTAAATGTATTCATTCATCAAATTTCACATTTATAGCTTCCACAATTTTATTAAGCCTTTTGTTAAAGCACTTGTAGGATTTTTTCAGACTTGAGTACTGCAAGAAGATACCCTCATCACTTTGATTGAAAGTTGCTTAAGTGATCATCATCCTTTTTGATAAAACACCCGCTGCCAAAGATTTTGAAATGTTTCATAGAGGTAGATTTACCATGCCACAACTCATAAGGAGTGAATATTGATTTCACTCTAATTTTCACTCTATTCAGAATGTATATAGCTGTGTGAACAACTTCTTTCCAGTACATATCAGGTAGTTTGGCCTCATCTAACATTGTCCTGGCCATCTCTTTAATAGTTCTATTTTTGTGTTCTACTACCCCATTTTGTTGAGGTGTCTTGGAAGCTGCATATTGCCTTCTAATGCCATGATGCTCACAATAGTCAATAAATTCTTGAGAGGTGAACTCACCTCCCTTATCATATCTTAAGCATTTAAGCTTTAGGTCACTTTCTTTTTTTGCCATTTTATGAAAGATCTTAAACCTTTTGAATGCCCTTGATTTTTGTTTAAGAAATGTAACCTAGACCATCCTAGAATAATCATCCACGAATAGCATGAAATATTTTTCACATTAATTGGTCTTGCTCTAGTTGGCCCACATAAGACTGTATGCACTAACAGTAAGGATTAGTGGTAGTATATTCTTTTGTTTTAAATCTGATTTTAGTTTGTTTACCACTCAAGCATTCTTTGCACACTAATTTTTTTGGTTTGCTAAGGACTTGTAAACCTCTAACATTATGGTTTTTACTGATTCTAACTAGATTATCAAAGTTTATATGACCTAAACATTTATGCCAAAGCCAACTTTCTTCCACTTGACCCATTAGACACATTCCTTCATTACTATAATTACCAGAGGTATCAAGAAGATTGTAAATATTGTCTTTGGTCCTTTTGCCTGCTGCAACTATCTTTCCAGACATGTTTTGGATCTCACATCCCTGTGAAGTAAACACAACACGATAACCATTATCACAAATTTGGCTAACACTAAGTAAACTGTGCTTTAGACCTTCCACGTAGTGCACACCATAGATTGGAGTGTCCTCATTTAGCATACATGAACCTTTAATTTTGATCTAAAGACCATTGTTATTGCCAAATTTCACATAACCACCTAAACAATCTTCTAGATTGATGAATTTATCCTTATCCCTTGTCATTTGGTTAGAACAACCATTGTCCAGGACCCATAAGTCCTTTTTGGACAGAAAAGAAACTTGAACCAACATTGATTGATATATTTTTTCAACAATTTTGGTCCTCCAAACAGTTTTTGTTTTCAGTTGTTTATTATGCAGTTTAACTTTGGTTTGTTTGATTGTATGACCCAATGTGTTGCACTTAAAACATCTAACTTGATAATCAAAGCCAAAATTTTGCCTATGCCCAAATCTTGGAATTCTTGAAATCATAGATCTGCAAGTATTCACTTTATGGTCAAACTTGTGGCAAAATAAACAATATCCATGAAAGAAAGAATTGAACCTGAAGAAAGTTCTTTTATTTTCAAAATAATATCCAACATTCTTACTAGATTCAGAAAGATTTGACCCAAAAGTCATGTTTGCAAAAGTAGGACCTTGTTGTGGGGAACTAACAAAACACTCACCTTTTTTGAACCCAACACCAGTTTTGTCTTTGTTAAATTTTTTATTGGCAAGCATGTCATTAATTTTTAATGTGTTTTAATATCCTCCAACTTTCTTTCTAAGTGTAACAATTTCAAGTTCCAACTTTTGGATTTCTTGATCTTTGGAACTCACAATAGATTTAAGACATTCTTCAATCCTTTTGGATTCTTCAAGCTCAGTTTTCAAAGAAACTAAAACTTGGTCTAGTTTTTGTTCTTGAGAGAGGACTTGTTTTTTAATGCTTTTAATTTCCTTCAAAGCACACATTAACTCTCCTGCAAGATTGACTTCAAATTTTTCTATAGTAGGTTCATTCTTTGAGACTTTTGGCTTCTCAACTTCAGCCATAAAGAGAGTCTCATCTTCTTCAGCTAAAGAGTCATCTGACTAAATGTCAATTTCATCTTTACTAAATAGACTCTTTTCATTTTTGAAATTGAATTTCCTTTTAGGCTTATAGGCCTTTTTCTTAGCATATTTGTCAGATTTTTCATCCTCACTATTTAAGTCACCATAGGGATATTTGGCTGCAAAATGTCCAATATTGCCACAGTTGAAGCATTTATAAGGCGACTTTCCCTTATATTCATCTAGCCCTTTCTTAAGTTTTCTAATGAAAAGAGCTTCTTTTGAATCAAAATATTCAGACTCACTATCTTCTTCAAGCTCTTTCTTTTTAGTATTAAAGGTTGTTTCTTTTCTTGTTGTATCATTCTTGTTTGTTCTTATTTCAAATGTTGTAAGTGTTCCTTGAAGATCATCTAAGGTAAGCTTGATAAAGTTTTTCTTTTCTTCAAGGGCTGAAACCTTGGTTTCATACTTAGGCAGTAAGGTTTTGATGACCTTCTTGACAACTATGAACTCATCTACTTCTTCACCTAATCCTCTCATTGCATTAACAACTTCATCTATTCTTAAGAAATATTCAGCAATTTTTTCATCATCTTTCATTTTCATTTCCTCAAATTGAGTTTTGAGGGTAAGGATCTTTAACTGTTTAACCTTGTCATTTCCTTGATAGATATTTTTAATTTTTGTCCAAATTTCTTGAGCAGATTTGCAATGCATGACTTTGACAAAAACATCTTTGGTTAATCCACACAGAAAAGCATGCTTGTCGCTAGCACTGGTTTCATCTTTCTTCTTTTTAGCATTGCCAGTACGAATAGTGGCTGGTAGGTACATTGTACCCATCTTGAACTGTGCTCCAAACATAAAGATCTATTGAAACCAGACATGTTTCCATTTTGATTTTCCAGAACACATAATTTGTTCCGTCAAATCATGGAGCTCTAGTAACAAAGGTGCCTTCTTGAATATGAGACATTTTGACAAACTTCCAAGAACATACCAGAACCTACTCAAGGTGGGTTAGACCTATGAAAGGAACCTACACTCTGATACCAACTATTGGAAGACTAAACTCACTAAGAGCGGGGGTGAATCAATGAGTTATAAAACTTTCATGATTAAAGACTCAAAGATTTGCAGTTGAATGTTTGACACTGCCTTTTATAAACAGACTGATTCAACCAAAGTGACAATGTCTTTGTGAAAAACCCAACTTAACTTTGATCAAGAGATAACAACATATAAATGAAACATTACAAACAACTGAAATATGGTATATTTATATGTACTTGTTCACATGTAAAGTATGTAACGGATTATGCATGAATACTGAGAAAGAGCATGTATCAAAGCTTTTCATTGAACCTTAGCTTTATGTGTATGAAACAAAATAAAACATTATAATCAAACTGTAAAAAAATCAACTCAAATTAAACTTCACAAGGATAGATAATACACACAAGAACCATACACATAAGATAGTAGATTTGACGAGTGGAAAACCCTCTTAGGGTTGAAAAACCACTCCAAATGATGTCTCATTGGCTTAGATTTAAAAACTGATTACAATGTTTTGTTCTCACAATTTTAGAGCACAAACCCCTTATTCACTTACAGAAGCACCTTACAGAAGCACCAACTTCTCACATTTAAGGAGTACCAACTCCTTATATAACATTTCAAGATTCTTACGTATCAAGACCCTAGAAATGCAAAGGTTGTAGATCTAAAATCTTAATAGTAAACAATAAAATGACATTGTAGGAATATGAAAAAAACTTTTCAGATACATAGCTAAAAAATACACAAACAAGTTTACAATGTCGAAGAAAACTGAGTGTTTTGAAATGTTTTCAATAAATTCTATGAACATTATTGTATGAACTAAACATCTTCCTCATTACAGAGATCACATAAACCCTTACAAGATTTTTAAAACATTTCCACTCTACAGTTGTTACAAAAAGTGTTTTCAATGTATACCAGTCACAATAACATATCTACATATATGTCCTGCCTAAACCAAAAATATGCCTGTGATTCATCTATATAAAGATATATGTCAATGTTGTTCTTAAGAATAACTCCATGTCGTAACTTAGGTTAGGTTTTTGAAACCCTAAAACAAAAATAGGTATTTCTGAGTTAAATGAAAACCCTATCATATCATGTTTTTCCAATGAAATGATAATCCATTTTAACCTTCGAAATCCAACATTATACATTGCATTTTTAAGACAAAAAAATTGAAAGCCATATGAACAAGGTTTACCTTGCTATCGAATCAACTGAAATATAAATACCTGAACTATCTTCTTTTTTGGCCTACATCTGCAAGTCAACAGTTGAAAATTCTTCATTGTCGACATTCCTTTTCAAGTCCACTATCGCTAAAAACTCTGCAAAATATTGTTATCCAAGATCATACATTGAGCTTAAAACATTAACCCATAGCTTCCAAGAAACATGGTCGACTAAAATTGTATTCCCTGCCTTATCTATGGCGGCTAGGGTAAGACAAAGTGAAACAACAACTATTTTGCATAACAAAGTCACTTCTAGTGACTTCCACTCCTTTTCAAAAACAAAATAATCATGTCAAGTCCAGAGCCAAAGGAAGACCCCACAATGCTTCTCAAATCCGTGTTGTTGACTTGAAGTCGTTGTGGAATAGTTATTTGCAACTTGTCACATTAAAATGTGACTTAAACCTTTTTTTTTTTATTTGGTCGATACCACATTAGGACAGTCAATCAACACTTTAATCAATTTTTGAAAAGTGAATCAAACTCAAGTAATTTGTCTGATTTTTCAATGACAATTTATCACCTTTTTAATATGTCTTATGAAAATAATAAGCCCATTTACAATCATATTACCTTGTCACTAATGAGTGACTCAAATCAAAGCAAAACATATTGTCACCTTTATTATCACATGTATAATGTTTTGGATATGAAATCAAAGAACCAAGCTGAACATAGCATTGTACCTTAGCAGCAATGTAAAAACAATGTAGACTATGCCAACATAGACAAAGCCAAACACCTGTGAACATTAAATGCCAAATGAACATCTATAAATGCATGTCAAGGTAACACATATCAATAGCAACTTGAATGTCCAATGCCTACAAATGAAATGTCAAAACCAAATGTGAACCATTGTGAACTCAATCCAAATCATAATAATCAAATGTCAAAGTACCAGTTACCAATACAATGCCAAATGTGTGTGTCAACCATGACACTAGTGTTGAACCATCAGTATGTTGGTAATATGCTGGAATTGATTATGTGTTGTCAGTGATGTCAACACTACTTAGGTTGGACATGGTTTTGGTAGACGTTATCAGAGATTCTATTCTGGTGTGTTCAATATATTGGATTCAGTTTTGGAAGGATATTCATGATGATTATATGTATGTCATATTCAGTTGGTTCATGATTTGGTGCTTCAGAAGCTATTGATTATGTTCTAGACTGTCGGATGATGTTCTTGGTCCCGGTGGGTTATAGTTGATGAAATGGTTAAGTAGTTTTGATGTGGCTTCTAGAAATGTTTCTTAACATGCTAAATGTGTTCTTGATTGTGTCTCAATTTATTGGTGGCTTCGCATTGGCTAGCGTGAAGATTTGGTGATCCTCTTTGGGTCCGGTAGGATATTTTATGTTATTGACACTGAGGGTTTTTTCTGGTTGGTGTAACGTATTGCGGTTGATCTTGGCAGAATTTTTGGTGGATGTAATTGTTTGGGAATTTCAAATAGGTCCATGTTATGTAATGTAAATCATAATATTGGTCCAGTGGTCGATCTTTGTATCATGTATTGCAATTTTTGTAATTAAGAGTTGAGAGTTGAGGGTTTAGCTGACCTTGTTATCAAGACTGTTGATTTGTATATATAGGAGATATGCTCATGTAATTTTAATATAGGTATTTTGTTTGCATTATCAGAGAGAGCAAAATGTGCAAACAAAGATATATTATTCTGCGAAGTGTTGTGGAGAGTTTGGTGTTGCAGAGCAGACAATTGTGCTTAACTAGAACTGCAACCAAGCATTAGGAAATTTTATTTTCACAGTTGATCTTTCTGCTGGATTGTAGTCTGATGATTATGTAATTCAGTGAGACTTCCCTTTTGTGTCGAGGAGTGTCCTCTAGGTGGTTGGCCTGATTGCAAGTGCAATCCCCATTGTAACATTTTCACATACTGTTGCAGAAGTATTTTTTTGATTGTGGGTAGGGTTTCCCACTGTTGTTTTTCCCTTCACCAGGTTTTCCACATTAAAATTTTGGTGTTGTGTGTAGTGTACTCTCATGTTTTATCTTTCACTATGTTGTTTTCATTTTTCTCTAGTATAAGGTTTATAATTTGCAATAATTGTTTAATTTGTGGAAAATTGATTCACCCCCCTCCCCCTCTTAGTTTTCCTCTCATTCATTCTAACAAGTGGTATCAGAGAATTATAAGAATTGGTATCAGAGCAAGGTTCTCTCTATAGAAGTCTATATGCTTGAGGAGATCCGATGGCATCAAGTTCTTCATCTAATTTCTACAGGAAGGAGAGTCTCGTATTTGTTGGTACAAATTAAAAATTATGGAAGGAGCGAGTGAAGATTCATCTAAGATGTCTTGGAGCAGAGATATGGGAGATAACAAAAAAAAGGTTATACACCTCATGATCCTAGTTCTAGAACTTTGGCACCTGCTAATGAACAAAAGAATGTTTATAATGATGTCAGAGAAAAAGAAGAATTGTTAAGTGCCCTGTCAGATGAACAATTGTTGAATATCATAGAGCTAGAAAATGCAAAGTAGATCTGGTTGAAGCTTGAAACTTTATATGAAGGTGACCAAGCAGTAAATATTGCAAAATTTGAAGGTTACTGGGTGAGATATGAAAATTTGAAGATGGAAGAAGATGAAAAGATAAGTTCTTTTATGGATAGAGTGAATGAGATTGTCATGGGAATCAAATGTTGTGGTGGAACAGTTAATGAGGATGAGATCATTTCAAAAATTCTAAGAGCTTTACCTCTGGCTTACAAAATGAAAGCTACTGCAATAAATGAACTCCAGACAATGTCAAATACCCTTGTCAAGATGGAAAATGTAAGATTATCAATAGATCTGGATTGGAAATTGCATCTGGAACTCAGACCAAAGAAAATATCTTCCATTTGAACTCCAGTAAGAAGACTTTATTGATTGCTCAGATTGATGAAAGTTGGCTATGGCATAAAAGGATGTGTCATGTGAATTCTGATTGCATAGTAAAGATCAGTTCAACCAAGGCTGTGAGAGATTTTCCCAAGATCATCAAGCCTCATAATCTAGTATGTAGAGAATGTCAAATGAGTAAGCAAATCAAAACTTATTTCAAATGCATACAAGACAGTGTTGGCATTATGATGCATTTTGTATGACCGGTGAAATGGTTTTCATTGTTGGAAACATCATCTTCTAAGTCTCCACAATCCACCGGTAAAGCAGTAAAGGGTAACTGGTGAAGAACAAGAGTCCTTATTCCTATCGGTAGTGAGTAGATTGGTATACAGGGGTTAACTAGCTAAGTAGTGACTAGATCGGTATATAGAGGTTAACCGGCTAAGAAGTAAGTAGACCAGTATACAAGAGGTAACCGGCTAAGAAGTGAGTAGACCAGTATACATGAGGTAACTGATCAAGAATAATTGGACCGGTACATAAGTGATAACCAGCAATACATGAGTCTCTACTGACAGACCCAGATAACATCCAGTTGAACCGATAGCCTTCTCTTTTCAACCAGCGGACTTATCGGAATGAACGATTGTCTTGACCGATATTCCTGGAATAATTTTTGGAGAGTAATTTAAGGCACAATAACATAATTTTGAATCTAATGTTTTGGAGGGAAAGTTGGCACCAGAAAAAAAGGCTAATATATTCACACAATTTATTTTTGTGAAGGTTGTTGTCAATGTGAAAAAAGATCTTTGTGAATGTAAACAGGGGGAGCTGAACAAAGTATAGCAAATACAGGTATGAATCAGTGAAGCTGACACTAATAAGTTGAACAAAGCATGCAAAGTGGATCTATGAGACAAAGGTAGTGTCATCAGATAGATCATTCATCTTTTATGCCTTCTAACAATTGCAACATTGTAAATCCCTTAACAGGGTGGACCTTAACCGGTTCTTTATGTAAAATCTCTTAACCGAGTCACTTTAGATATGAAGTTGTAAAATCCTTTAGCAAGGTGAACTTTAATAGGTTCTAAGGTATTCTTAACTGGATACTAATCACTTCTAATAGGGTAATGTTCTTAGAAATAACTGGTTGTAAGCTCTTAACAAGGCACTCTTTTTCAAAGCAGTAAAAGAGATTTTGGGTTATTCCCACCATGGTTTTCTCCATCTAATTGAGGGTTTCCACATATAATTTCTAGTGTTATGTGATGCTTATTTGTGCATGCAAATCTCTTTTCTTTGATATTCCCTGATTTCATGTTCTATGCAATGCTTAAGTTAATTTTCAAGGATAGTTGCAGACTGGCTAGCTTGAATGTTTGAATTGTGTATAAACTATTTGTATTGATTCAACCCCCCCTCTCAGACATTGATTAATCCTAATAATTGGTATTAGAGCCTTGGTCCTCTGAAGAAAAGCTTGACATCTTGAGGAAAAGATCATGGAGGAATATCATTATCCGAAGCACATTGATGAAGCCAATGAAATTATTGCTCAGCTGAAAGAGAGATTGAGAAAATCATTGGCTAAAAGAAAGGAACTAGCTCTACAACTAAATGAGACTCAAGATATCATAGATCAACTCTTAGAACATAGTGGATTTGAAGAAGCAGTCTCAAAACTGATGGAAAAGAACAAGAAGCTGACTAAAGAAACCACATGTCTAAAGAGAGAACATGAAAGTCACGCCCTGAGAATGACTAAAATACTGGAATCCAATAGAAATGCAGATGAAAGAAAAAGAGATGCAGAAGAAGCTTTGTCAAAAGCTGAAAAAGCCAAAAGGGTTGTTGAAGAAGCCCTAAGAGAAAATGATGCAATCATCATTGAAAAAGATGAAAACATCCGAATTCTCACTCAAGAGAATGAATACATACATAAGCATCTATAGGACAATGTAGAGGAAAAGGAGAAAATGATGAAAGAGATTGAACTCAAAAATGAGTTGAAAGTTGCAAATGAGAGAAATGAAAAGTTGAGGAAATTTAATGAAAGCTCTGAGAAGATAGATGAACAATTAAAAGCTCAAAGGAGAACAAAGGAGATAATCGGTCTTGGTTACCTCGGTATAGGTCCTATGGAAACTGGAGAATCATCTAAATCCAAAAGGATAAAGGATAATAAAAAGAACAATTGAGGAATGACAGGTGTGAAGTCTTCTAAATTTTCTTGCAAACATTGTGGTAAACCGGGTCATAATTTTGATGTATGTAGAAATCAACCGGTTAGTCAAAAGAAGTCTTTCACCTTTGATGGTTACTGCCATAATTGTCACAAGTATGGTCACACTGCTTATGAGTGTAGATCTCGATCTAGCAACATGTCAAATAGAAGAAGATTTAATGGATATTGCTTTACATACAACAAATATGGACACAAAGCTGAAGATTTCATGTTCAAGTCAAAAGTATCAAGATCACCATTCAAACTGGTTAGCCCTAATAAAAGGAGTAATCAGTTCAATGCCACCTATTCCACTTTTGGTAATTTTGGTCATGTTGCAGAAAATTGTAGAATAATAATGGGTCAGAGAAATAATGCAGGACCATGGAGCACAACTGGTATGGCTTTTTTCAATTTCCATAAGATCGGTCATTTAGCCAGAGAATGTAGGAACTGATCCTATAACCGATCTGAAGATAGGAACCAGTTTGGCAAAAAGAAAGGGCAAAATGACTTGAAAGGAAAGAAGACAATTGAAGAAGTGAGGAATGACATGAAAAAAACATGGATTAAGAAGGAAGAAAGAAAAAAAGGATAAATTCATTCTAAAGCTAAGTCATCATCCATCGGTGATGACAGTTCTTCTTCAAACTAGGCATACTGATGCTTAGGGGGAGCACATATGGTAAAATCTTTATTGAAACCCCTCGACCGATATGAGGTTATGTCCATCTGCATAGTTTACATGCATAAAATTTTGTGTAAAGATCTTATTTGGTAAATGTTTTGAGCGTTAGTGTAAATGTTGTTTGTGTATCAGTATTGGTAACAAGCAACTGGTAAAAAGTAAATCGGTGTACTTTAAGTTGTAAATGGTCTAAAGTACACAAACTAGTCGTTGCATTGAAGCACTGATAAATCTTAATAGATAAATAACAAAATGTCAATACATTTCATTTACCTTTCTTTCTTGTGAACATTCTTGAGCTCTCGTGTGACCTAAGGCAATCAAAATCTTGCTAGTGCTATTTGTGTGAAGTGATCAAGCAACGTTATAGTGGTGATTTGGAATCCTAGAGGAGGAGGTATTCTAGATATTCAAACCCTATTTTGAATAATTTATTTGAAGCTCATCATGAAAGCTTCTGTATCAACTCCTGTATTGATTCAAGCACTTAAGGAACCACAACCTAAGTTCAAACTTCATCCTATGAAGACTAGAGAGATCGACATGACCGGTGCCCTATCATCTATGCCCTCCGGTGTGTTACTGGTTGAAGATATTCGCTCCTTCATCCATTGCAATCTTGAAGAACTTGGAGACAAATATATTCGAAGTGAATTCAAAGGGCTTTGTAATCATGATCTATTGAAGGAAAAATATGTACATCTGAAGAACAAGGGTTTGTCGAATGCTGTTGAATTTCCCAATCAATTTCATGTTGATTGGGTTAGATATGTATTAAGCAGAGTGCATGATCAATTTCTATGGTTGGAAGTTGAAGCATCGATCAAGATTACAAAGGATGTAATTTAGAGAGTAACAGGGTTTAATGCAACAGGTGAAACACTAACCCTAAGAACAATATCATCTACTAAAGTCACCCAGTTGATCAAATCTCGATGTGATAGTAGAGAAATGACAAACGCTCATATTGAGGATGCAAAAGTGAGGTTTTCTTCTGCAGTGCTGGGTTATAGGGTCTATCAATCAAGCTTCATGAACATTGTGTCAAGAGGTGCTATACATGCAGCCTATCGAATCATTAAGGAGGATGCAACATATGATATTTGCGAAATGTTTAGAAATCAATTTCTGGTGACCATGGAGTGGATTAAGAAGGACAAGAAGCAATCATTCAAATATGACTCATTATCGATATGTATATTTTTCTATGTGCAAAACTTCTTTCCCGATAAGGGTAATGTAGTGTAGTCTGAAGAAAAACCTATAATGGTTCAGATAGATGAGATGATTAGGGATTTATGGGATAGGTTTGGAGAAAAAATGTGGGGATATTTTAAAGAATTCCAAATCAGAATGCACAAAAGAGAGAGAATCCCAACCAGTATTGTTCAGAAGTATAAGGACAACATTTGTTTTCTGGTTGACACTAATTGTTGCATCATTCAAGTGGTTCAACCTAGAACCTTTTGGATACCTGCTATGGGTTATGAGGTTGGAACAAAAATTACTAAGGTGTATGCAAACATGTTAC
The DNA here is from genome assembly GCF_030272615.1 of Cryptomeria japonica. NCBI lineage: Eukaryota > Viridiplantae > Streptophyta > Pinopsida > Cupressales > Cupressaceae > Cryptomeria > Cryptomeria japonica. The sequence continues at coordinate 332,317,721 of NC_081415.1, forward strand.
TATCTAAACTGGTAGACAGAAAAGCAAAGAAATTTGGAACTTATGAGGAAGCAAGCTCTAAAATAAAACAAAAACTTAAGGAGCCAATCATACAAAGGAAAGTAAGGAAAATGATTGATACACGAGACAAAAGGTATGGAGGTGAAGCATCCGGTGCCACTACTTCCACTGGTACTAGTGAACAAGTAGGGGCCAAATCAATGAAAGTTAAAGAACAAATAGGATAAAAGAAGAAAATGTCAAAGGCAAAACCCAAGGATACTACAACCAACAAGCCAACATCATATACAAAAGAACAAGAAAAAGATACTCATGCATCTTCACCAGGTAAAGATATATCAGTAGGAGTAACATATGTAGTGAAGAAAAAGAGTGAAGGGATAGTTGACACAAAGGATAATAAGAAGCCAAAGAAAGATGAAAAGGAGGGTGATCAAACTGACACCCAATTTGATGTGGAGATAAAAAAAAGTTAAAAGAAGTGATAGCAATGCACTTCCAACTATTGATGAATTGGTCCATGGGATCAAAGAGATTTGAGGTCTATATAGTGTTGGGAGAAAATATCCCCTCTGAAGTGAGGAGGACAAAATAAAAATTGAAGACACACTTATGTGGAACATGCATAAGTTCTGCAGAACTCCCAGTGAACTATATGGAATAGTTTCATCAGACTTGCAAGATCAAATTGAAGGGAGATGGAAAATAGCTTTAGCTATTGAGAAAGAGCACATGTTAAAAGCACTCATGGAAGTGAAACATGAGCTTGATTATAATCAAGCATCTATACTGGCAGAAGCATGTATTCAGCACTTTAAAATAAGGAAGGAGACAGGGAGAGTGGGCATAGGATATGTCCAAGGTGTGCATGATAAGGGTGTTTCCTTGTGGAAAAAAATATTGAGCCAACAAAAGGAAGTTGAAGAAGAAATAGAAAAGGGAACAAAACAAGACCAAGGTGCAACTGCCCTTGACAAAGGGAAAGGTAAAGACAAAGACTCTACTGAAGGTTTTGATGTTTTCTTAGTTGATGATATCATCGTTAATGTTGTGTTAGATATTCCTAATCTGACTAAGGATGTAGAGTAACTGGTTGAACACAAATCAACCATTGAAACTATTAATATTGGGGTTTCACCGATAAAGGAAACCACTCAAACCAAGAATCCCCGTGTAGATGAAGTTATAGTTGATAATACACCTTATGAAGATACACCTCATAGAACTTCCGTAACAATAAATCCTACTAACAATGAACCCCTTTTATCAGAGTAAAAGGAAATAGTGGAGAAGGAAGAAAAATAGAAGAAAGTAGAAAAGAAGCAAGAAGAGATGACAGAAACAGAGGAGAAGGAAGAAAAATAGAAGGAAGTAGAAAATAAGCAAGAAGAGATGACAGAAACAAAGGAGACCAAGAAAACAGTGGTGGACACTCCTCTAATAAAGAGGAAGTTAGATTTAGAAAAGGAGAGTGAAAAGAAGAAAATTAAATTCACCACTGTAGCTAGCTCTGAGGTTAAGGATGAAGAAATGGATGAAGAAACAGAGGAGGAAGAAGAGGAAGACTCTGTAATTGACATAAAGAAGATTACCCCTAAACAATTAATGAAAGTTTCTAAAAGATTAAAACTTCAAGATGAAAAGGTAAAACTTAGAGCAAAGAGAAATAAGACCAAAATTCTTAATACTACAAAAACCATTTTGTCTGATCTCATTCCTGACATTGTTGTTGATGACAATGCACCCATCATTGATTAGTTGGGAACTCTTGTCAATGAAATCGGTTCAAAGGAAACAGATGTGGAGAAGGTTGTAGTTAGACAATATGAAACAAAGAGAGGTGAAAACTTAATGGAACACATATCAATTGGAAAAGTTGCTCTCTCCACCAGCACTGAAGAGGTCAAATCCATTCTACTGGAAGTTGGCCAATTATTGGTCAAGTCATCAAACTTCACCAATTTAATCCAAGATCTTGAAGATAAAAGAGATAAAACTCAAAGGAAATTTAAGATCTAATAGGTTCTTTTGATCCTTTAACTAGCTCTACAATGACTTTTAGTGGAAAGGTAAAACAATTAACTCATGAAATCAAAGAGTTAAAAGAGGAAGAGGATAAACAATCCCTTAGTCTACTCGAGCTACAGTGCTACCTTGCACCGATCATTGATTTCATGCAAAGAAATTTCAAAGAAGAAAAAGGCATGATAAGTGCACGTGACTGTAAGTCAGTAGATGAAATGGAGGATTTTGTTACATTTTTGCATGGACACTGCAACACTATGAAAAAGGTGAAGTCTTCATGGCAATCCTCTTTGTAAGCTGCAAAAGAAAATTTCAAAGACATTTTTGCTTCACTTTCATAAATCATTTTGTATATTCTTTGCCATTGATGTCAAAAGGGGGAGATTGTATATGTACATGAGGTAGATGAAACGGGGGTCAAAACTGGCACATACATAACTACTTTGTAGTGTTTTCCACCAATACCAAAGGAGAATTTTGTTGACATTATGATGCATTTTGTATGTTTTTGTATTTTGAGTATTGGGATTTTTCTTCTTTCAATCCGCTAAAGTCTGCAAGGGTTTAGTACTTCATTCTACCTCTGAGGGGTTTTTTGTCTAATGGTTTAGGGTTTTTGCAATTTCACCCTTTTCATCTTGTAGGCCTTGCATTCTTTTTCCTTGTTGCTTTTCCACTTAAGTGGAAGGGTTAGTCCGTCATGCAAAGAGGGGCCCTTTTTTAGGTTTTATCCTTGGTAGGTTATGATTTCTCTTAATTTTTTGCCCTTTTCCCTAAGTCTTTTGCGTCCCTTGTCATGTCTCTTAATCACCGTGCAAGTTCCTGTTGATCCTATGGATATCGTTATACCACAAAGAGAAGATGTGTGAAGATTACTCTTCACAAAAAATCGACTAACAATGGGACCCTCATTCCCTTAAAGTCTTTCTACGGATGCTAAAGCGTGGGTAAGTTTCATGGAGATCTACGACGGTCGCTGAGTCGCAAGGTTAAGATGCGCGAAGATTATTCTTCGCAAAATAGCGACTAGCGATGGGACCTACCTTTTTGAGGATGTTGCTATGGGTGTTAAAGTGACTGTGTTTGATGATGATCAAGGGTTGTCGCTATTCCACAATGCGAAGGTGTCTAAAGTTTACCCTTCACGGAGTAGCGACCAATGAGCTGGCAATTCGGGTGGCACTAAGTTGGCGGGTCCCGATGAGGTGGTAAAACACGTGGCATAACAGGTGGAAGTGTTTGTGAGGCAGTTTTGCCAAAAGGGAAAATGACCCAGTTGCCTGAAATACACATGGCTATCAGAAGGTGGAAACCGGTATACTTGTGAGCAAATAAATGGATGATAGGTGGATACAGCTGCCATAAGCACGGGCTAAGTAAATCAAAGGTATAGGGCCCAATTTGATAGTTAAAGGATTTAAAATCCAGATGAGTTTCATGGAGATCTATGGCCATCGTTGACCCGCTGGTTGAAGTCGTGTGAAGTTTAAGGCCCGCGACCCAATGACAAACCGCCAACGGCTAGCTAGGAAAATAGTTAACAGATGACGGTTAGCGCTCGGCAGTTAAGTTCAAGTTGCCCAGGGAAGGTAAAAGTCAGACAAGTTTGGAGGAGATCTACGGTGGTCGCTGAGGCACATGGTGAAGTAATGCGAGGTTTAAGGTCTGCGACTCAGTGACGAGCCATTACTGGCATGCTCAAGTGATAGTTAAGACTAAATGTTAAGGGGAAAACAGTCACAATGAGATAAAAGTTTATAAGGCAGGTAGTTCCAGTGACTGTAAAGGTCGAGCAGTTAATTCCTAATCTGATGACTATCGTTGATCTGCTATGCGAAGGTGTCTGAAGTTTACCCTTCATAGATCAGTGACCACATGGTGGGACCCATTTTGAGGCTAATGACCTAGGTAAGGTAAAAGGGGTGTAAGTTGTGCCTGATCCAACAGTGGTCACTAATCCGCTATGCAGAGGTGCATGAAGTTTAAGGTCCGCGACTCAGTGACAAAGGAAAATAAAATTTTTTTTAGAAGCGAATGGTTATCTGTTGGTGCTAAAATTTGAATTTATGAAATTGATTGCTGAAGCATGCCTCTTAATTAGTCCTAGTCCAGTCCTCAGTTACTGCAATAAATTTCTTGCAAAGCCAAGTTTTTTTAATATTTGCATTTAAAATTCTCGAACAAGAACCAGAGCGCAAGGCGAATTTTCTCTAATCACGGGTAAGTTTCTTGAAATCCTGCTCTGTAATTGTCGACTGCTTGGTGTGCTAGGTTCCTAATTTTCTGAGGGGGCTAAAGGGTTAATTAATTAAAGAAAGTAAATATCCTTAAGATGGCTCCACAGAGAGAATTCAGAGGGAAGGCCGATTATCAGGAAAGAGCCATTTGCAATGACTTCCTGGAGCAATTGACTTTTTCAACCAATAGTGCAGTAAAGATTAAAGAACTTGCTCCCCAATCTCCCTACCTAAGGGTTAGTGATGGTCTGTACGACAAAGTAAATTAGTTAAGGGATGCATAGATAGGAATGATAGGGTTAGGACTCTTCAGGGTTGCTTTTGGTCAAATACATTCTCCCGCACTGAAAAATAGTTTTTGGGAGCTAGATATAGGAAAATTGATAGTGCCTAGGGTTTTTATAGATGTGGACGTCTTGACTCAGATTGCAACCAATTATGACCCTGTAGCCAAAGTAATTAGAAATTTGAATGGAATGGTCCTAATTGAAATAAATGATGATGAGTTTAGAAAGGTTTTCAGACTCAGTGACGTCTCCAATTACTTAGAGCCTATCAATTTTGAGACATTGGCTAAGGTTTATGAGATGCAGAGGGATCATCTCTGAAGTGGTCCATTGAAGGAGTTCTTTATAAAGATAGGAGGATTAATAGTGGTAGGCCCAAGCACCATGGAGCCCTTCTCCTTGAACCTTTTTACTATAAGGGCTAAGGGAATGTACTGGTCTCTTTGCCAGATTTTTGGAGAAGATGCAGAAACAACCATGCCTACACATTACATGCTTATGATGGCACAAATCCTTAACCCATCCTTGGCCATAACATTTGACTTTTCTCCCTACCTCACTGATGCTAATCATGAGGGTTTTATAGGAATTAAAAATGCCAAAGTAGTCAGGCCTTTTGGATGGTATTCCCTCCTTATGCACATGTTCTTATTCAAAGGTGCAGACTACTTTCCCAGTGAGATGGATTTATTAAAAGAGAAGGATGGAGAAGAAATGCCAGTACAATTATGGAGCACTATCCTATCTTGGGAAAGAGAGGATGCTAGCTACTTGAAATTTGACAGATGTTTTGCATCTAGGAATAGGATCCTGATGTGTTTTGAAAACCCTAGGATTCCCAAATCCCTTCTCGAGTTCCTCAGGCCAAAAGAATTTGCTGAGGACATAAAAATTGTGCATAACTAGGGTGATATTTACCTATACCATGTTTCTACTATTTTTAGAGTTTATGGGTTCAAAGGAGCTCCATATCTGCTCCCTTACGAGGTCCCCTTGAAGATTGGAATTGCAGAGGTGTTGAGACAAATAGGAAGTCTATAGGAAGCAGAGTTGACAAACAAAGGCAGGGGATCTATTTTCCCAACTGTAACCATGGATCACCAATTTGTAATTACCAAGGGAGGATGGGTACATTTTGATAAATTCCTTCAACCTTATAGGTTGTCCACTACGGCGGTAAGATTTGCTGAGCCAGAAGGGTTTTTCAATGATATGTTCAGAAAAAGAGTCAGATGTGGAGGGAGGGCTCACAAATTCCACTTTTCTGAAGATTTGATCAAGAATGAATTTAACTTAGATGAATAGGAACTAAGAAAACAAAAGTGGATTGCATACAAGAAGGCCATTGACTTCATCCACCAGTTTGATAGTAGTTATGATCCTTTGGCCAGTTTTACCCCTTTTGAGGAGAAAGTCAAATTTTTGATACTTCATTTTGAGGATTTAATGCAGGTTTTAAAGGAGAAGAGGGAAATTATTTTGAAAAATGACCCTGAGAAGGTTAAACTTGTCTTAGCTAAGCCTACATTTGAAAAGGTAGTGCCCTCGAGAGATTATGTAATACATAAGAGATCAACATACAATGTGTTGATGCCAGCAAGAGATGATCCCTCCTCATCAAAAGGAAAAAGGCTTGTAATAGATGTGGTAGAAATCCAAGATTCGCCCAAGAGGAAAAGAGTAGGAAAGGAGATACAAACAAGTGAAGCTTTATAATCTCCATCCCAATCCCCAATTCATGTGGAAGATGAACATGTAGCAACATAGCAACTGTTGCAATTAGGAAGTCTTGGGGAAATTGCCCTCACTTATGAGGAGTTGCAATAAGGAATTCCTGAGGAGTTGACAAGTGCCCAAATGGACCTAACTGTAGGGGAGTTTATAGGAAAAGAACTCGACCCTATTATCAAATAGGCCAATGAGGAGTTTTTGGCCGATAAATTTTTTGTCAAAACAGGATCTTTCATGCAGTTTGTTTGGAAAACAAACATGGAAAACTTCAAGAAAAGATGTGAGAAAAGGAAAATGGAGTATCCAGATAAGGACACATTTGTAGTTGAAGAAGAGGTTAAGAAAGAAATGATGACTGAATTTGAAGCCACTACCCCTGAGCAGGGGAGAGAAATGATAGCAAAGGTTGGAGTGTTAATTCTCCCTGAGTGGGATATAGCTAACACTTTAATCCTTGATGCTATCAGAAAGGAGATAAAGCCCTTAGAAGGGGTGACCTTTAGCAAGGATCATTCTACATTGGTCATGTGGTTATTAAGAAGGGAAGAAATCAGGAAAAGAAAAGGCCCCTCAGAGTCCAGCTACTCAGGGGGAATGATTGTAAAAAGAGTGAAAGACACAGGGCTAGTGGAGGTTGCCGGTACAACTTTGGAGTCTCCAAAGTTCAACATGGCAGTAGCTGAGAGAGAAGAAAAAGAGAAGGCTGACATCCTTGTGAAGATGGAACTAATTTTAAAAGCATACAATGAGGCTAAGGTGGAATTATCCCACAAGGATAAAATAATTGCAAAGTTAAAAGGCCAGATTGAAGGGCCACAACAAAAAGGTGAGTCATCCACTTTGAATATTTCTTCCACTCTAGCAACATCTTCACCCACTATTCCAATCATTAAGTTTCCCCCTTCTCCTGGGACATCTGGTTTTCAATCATCTGAGACTCTTCAGGATGAAATAGAAAAATTAAAGCAAACTCAGGCTGTTTTTGCAAGCAAGTATGAAGAGAAGGTCAGAGGTACAATTTTGAAGTTTGCTAACATAGTAGGGGATCCTATTGTGTATATATACATGAAGAGAATTTTGAATATGTTGACCTCTTTAAATGAGGATAAAGCTATTTTGGAGCCAATTCTAATTAAATGGATGGCTAGGGAAGAAGATTTGTAACTTATGAGCTCATCTCATGAAGAGGCAGAGGTTGATGCCACTATTAAATCCACATGTGAGTTGGTTAAAGGTATGTCTAGGTTAGCCGAAGGAAGAGTTGGTCTAGAGAGAAAAGCAAACTTGTATAGGAAGGAATATGCTAACCAGAAATTTGAATTATTTCTTGGAGGTTTTGTTAGTACTAGAAAAATAAAGGATGAAGAGGTATGGCTTGGTGAGTTAGGACATAAATTGTCACAACGGATAAATGAAGTCACCAATTCAGATGACACATCTTTATTTATTTGAACAATTGAAGAAATTGAAAAGATGAAGTCCCACTATGGTTTTTTGGAGGTAGGAGTCAAGCAGTTAAAAAGCACGTGGAAAAGATTAAATAAGCTAAAGAAGAAAATTGTTAGTTATTCTTGGCCTAGTGATGATGAGTTTCAAGAATGGAAAGACAAATATATGATGCAAGAGGCGGAGGCTCAAGAATAGCTAATTGATGTGGCAGCTTTGCAACAACCTTCAGGAAGTTAGGGATGAAAGTGATTTGTAACCTCTTTCAAGAGGGAATTACAGTTGTAACAAACTATTCCTAGGAAATTCCGAATCTTGTTTGCATCCATATCATTATAAATGGATACCAAGACTATTGAAAAATAATCACAAGAATTTGTAAAGAAACTCTGTTGAAATATATCTAAGGTTTTCAGGTTCTTTCAGAAATCACCTTGAGTTATGTATGATTTTGAAAATGAATATTAATATACAGATCAAAGCATTTTGAGCCTACATCTTTGTTGTCTTCTTGTGTGCATTCATTGATTTACTAGTTTCTTTTAAATAATATAGGGTTATTTGATTGAGTAGGGTTTGCAAGGCAATCTTACATACATGTTTTAGGTTTTTCTCTCTAGGAGGGGAATTAAATATACGTGAAACCTTTCTATTAGTAAATCAATAGTTTTCTTCTTGAATTTGATGACTGGGTCTAGCATAAAGAAAAGACTTATATATATGCCAGGCATATATTAGGTTAATAAAGCTGAAGTGATGAGATGTATTTGAATGTCCAGATTTGGAATTCTTGTTTAGTTTGGGTGACTCTGTAGCCCGGATAAGGCACTGATATCATTCGTGGAGATTTTTTCTATATTTCTTGGGGTCGAGACTAAAAATGAACACATGTTTTCTTTTATGTTTCAGTATTATTGAGGTGATGAGGTTCATAGGTTTCTAACACTGGTTTATTGTGGATCTTATATTGTAATTGTGAAAGTATTCACAAGAGGTATACTCACCTGAGCTTTAGATAAGCTTAAAGTGTAGAAGGTTTTCTTTAAACCTTGTTATATGTTATTCTGGATTTTGATTTTCTTATCGTTCTCTCTACATGCAATAGAGGCTTTAAATTTACTTACAGAGGGAATAGGGAAATCAGAATTTGAGAACAACAGTATGACCGGTGAAATGGTTGTCATTGTTGGCAACATCATCTTCTAAGTCTCCACAATCCATCAGTAAAGCAGTATAGGGTAATCATTGAAGAACAAGAGTTCTTATTCCTATCGGAAGTGATTAGACCGATATATAGGGGTTAATCGGCTAAGTAGTGACTAGATCGGTATACGGAGGTTAACTGGCTAAGCAATAAGTAGACCGGTATATAGGAGGTAGCCGGCTAAGCAATAAGTAGACCGGTATACATGAGGTAGTCGGCTAAGTAGTGAGTAGACCGGTATACAAGAGGTAACTAGTCAAGAAGAATTGGACCAATACATAAGCGACAACCGACAATACAAGAGTCTCCACCAACAAACCCAGATAACATCTAGTTGAACCGACAGTCTTCTCTTTTCAACTGATAGACTTATCGGCATGAACGATTGTCTTGACTGAATTTCCTGGAATGATTTTTGGAGGGTAATTTAAGGCGAGGTAACATAATTTTGAATCTGATGTTTTGGGGGGAAAGTTGGCACCAGAAAAAAGGCTAATATATTCACACAATGCATTTTTGTGAAGGTTGTTGTCAGTCTGAAAAAGATATGTGTGAATGTAAACTGGGGGACCAGAACAGTGTATAGAATATATAGGTATGAGTCGATGAAGACGACACCAATCAGTTGAATAGAGAATACAAAGCGGATCTATGAGACAGAGATAGTATCATCAGATAGATCATTCATCTTTGTTGCCTTCTAACAATTGTAGAATTGTAAATCCCTTAACAAGGTAGACCTTGTTGGTTCTCAAAACCACAGATTGGAAATCAAAAAGAACTTTCCAAATTCCTCACTGATCCAATCAATTATTGCGAACAAACAGGAATGGTCAAAGACCAAATTCCTCTACACTTCAGGCTCCACTAGACCTAGGCGGGTATAACTTAAACTCCAAAGCACAAAGAGACTTCTTTATAGTGAATTTAAACTTAATGCATAAGTTGTTTACAGGCTTGGCAAACTGACCAGCAACTTTTCTATATTGTGTGTTTTTAATTGCTTAAATATGAAAAACAAATTGTATTTGATTATAATTGAATATTTGTAAGAGAATGTTGCTGGAACTTTAAGTAATTATGAAAGAACAATATTGATAGGAATAAGAAGTATGTTTTCTTGATGAGGACCTTATGCACACCAGAAATACTCACCAATACTAATAATAGACCAGTGCCTTATCAGACAATTAATGTGCTACTTAGTGGAAAAATATTTTAATCAACTTTGGAGACAGTTTGAAAAATTCACAATATGTAAGACTATCACTACAAAGGTTTCATTATGTGTTGCAAGAAAAACAAAAACAACTATGTTTCCTATACAACAACATATGATGGAACACTATAGTAAATCTAAATTAGATTTACCTAGAGGACTTGATTCATCAACACAATGTAACACAAAATGATCTGAAGATAAAACAATGAATCTTATATATTAGTTTTGGAATAAAAAGATGTACAAAAGCTACAAACTCACAGGTACTTCATGATGTTATTTCTTGCACAAAATATAACTTTTCATTCCTATAGACTTACCTTAACACAATACTAGCAATCCCAATAGACAATGTGAAAAAAACCCTCTTTCTCTCTACATAAAAAATGACTCCTTATACATATGGAAGCCCAAAGACACAAATGAAAGGGCACACCCTTTCATTAGTATAAACAAAATTGTCAAAAAACTAACTAATAACTCCCTAACTATTATGATAACCAGAAACATTACAAAACATATTATAATGTCACAAATTCACTTTTTCCATTGAGCCTCTAACTGCACTTCTGAATATGCCGAAGATATCCTTCATCTTTGTAGGTGCAAGCGTTAAAGATAATATCTCTGACTGCCACTTCCAATGTAACAAAATTCTCCAATTGTTCCCCTGTTTCAATCATGTCCAAGGTATCCGTATGGGAGATGTTAAGGGTTGCACGTAGTAGTGATCTGCAATAAGAAATCCATTGGCCTTTATCCTTTATCATCCTTGTATCGTCCACAACGCTTGGGAATCCATGTTGGATAATCCCCTGACACTCCTCACATTCAGTTTTTAATTTAGTTGTAAATTTCTCATGAGCATTAATTAATTTCTTGACCTTGCTAACAACTTTGTCACTCTGTGTTTATCTTGCAATAAAAAATTTAATCTATCATAAATTCTCTGGTGTAATACAGTATTATCCATATTGTTCTGATAAATAGTCCAGAATTCCTCTAATACTTTTTGCAAAATCATATATCTTTTAGTGATTAACACACACACAGCATCCGCTCTGATAGTTCACATATGTTTCTTTAACTTATTGTACTCTTGTAACAATTCATCATACCTCTTTTTTATCTTTGAACCATTTGTAATCTGTGGCACTCGATGACCACCTCTCTTCAATAATTCTTCATACAAAGCTTTGTATTTTTCCTTTTCTATGATTTCCATTTTCATCAGAGTTTTGTTCAACTTTGAAAGATCTATCCCCATCTCTATTGTGACCATGGGATCTATTTCTCTAGCTTTTAGTTTCATCATATGGCCAAAGGCCTTGTCAACATCTATAATCTTTGGTCTCTTATTTGGGGGATAGAGGGTCCATAAAAACATAGCCTCATCATCTGGATCATATCTTGATCCAATAAAAATATCATTAACACCCTGAATGTCTAACTTAAAATATTTCTTATCTAAATGCAACAAGCTATCAAAAATAAAAGATGCACTCAGGTCCCAGCTTGGGAAAAGAATGATTCCTGCCTCTACAATAAGTTGCCTTCCCCTTTGAGGGGTCATGTTCTCTAACTCAAAATTAATTTCTGCCTTCATCTTCCTGATCATTTCTACCTCATTCTCTGGTGTCACATCTGGCATTGCATCTCTTAATTTATTTTCTTTAAAATGATACAAAAAGGACTTAAACTCCTTTGACTTAACAAATTAATCATCTGATACAAAAGATGTATGAACTTCTAGCCTAGCATCCAAATCTACATTCAATGTTGCTACAATTTTTTCTTGAGCATCCGGTTCATCTTCTTTTTCTGGTACTTGAAGCTTAGAAACTATTTCATTCTCTCTAGAATCACTTTCCACATCATGTTCTTCTTCTCCTTCCAAATCCCCAATTCTTTGCTTCCTTTCTTCCAATCTTCTTTCCAAGTCATCAACAACATTTCCAAGTTCTTGTAACTCTTTGTTCTTGCACAGATCCTCGTAGTCATCATACTCATGGAGATAATCTCCCAGGTTTTGTCTTTTTCTGCACATGTGGATGTAACCTTCTGGGTCGTAGTTCTTCCTTGGCGTGTGTATATACAGATTGAATTCATCCACTAGCTTCTTATTTATGGCTTCGTAAGCTTTGGTAGAGACTATTCTAAAATCTCCAAACTGAAGAGTCCCAGGTAAGAAGGTTTGCTTGTGGGCACCCCCAAAGTGTTGTGCATTAGAGACACTCAATTGTCTCACAATCTCCAAGTAAGTAATTCGGTCTAGCATAGGCTCTGGTAGCACATCAAGAGCACCTTTGAATCCAAAAACCCTAACAAATGTGAAATCTCTGCATGTATACCAATCTCCCCAATTATAGTTGACTCTGGTATCTTTGTATTCATGTGGCCTAAAAAATCTTTTAATCACTTCTGAGAATGACCCTTCACATGGCACATTATAAACCCTAAATAGTGGTTTAACAAAAAATTCCTCAAATCTCACACAGTGAGATTTATCATACCTCGAATCCCATAGCGACACCCACAACTGTACAGGCTGATTCTATCCATCCTTGCCCTGAGGATTTACCCTTAAGCCATCTGGCCATATTTCTTTCAATCTTCCATAGAAAAACATAATATGCATCAATAGTGAATAATGCTTGAAGGACTTGTCAAAGTTATTCTAAAGATTCAGAAAACCCTCATGTGGTTTGTCGACTAGATAGGTTGCATAATCAAACTTTCTTGGTTCGTGCCTTTGAATGTCTCCTACAAGAACCAATGACCTCATCTGTGCTACATTTGGAGCTTCCATTCCACCTACCTATCTACAAGCCATATATGTGTATTGTAAATATTGTCTGAAAATATTTACATCGTAGGGTGGACCATCTTCATCAGTTAGCCTCCCTTTCTCCACCCTGTAGATGGCTAAGTTCCATCCTTGATAGGTCATGTCCATGGTTTTATATTCTTCTTCCAATTCCTCAAAGGATAGAGGTGCATCTGCTTCATAACTCAAATCAAACACTTTTTAGATTATGGTCATATTGAAGTGAATAAATGCATCACCACTGGGAATTTGGATGCATCTCTTTGTAGCATTGTAGTTCTTAACTAAGGTTTTCAACAATTCATTATTCAAAAATACATTTGGAACTATGAGCTTACCCAGACTGGTAATCCACAGATTAGATATCGACATTGGCTTATGTCTTCGTGAGTAATGGTAGAGGAACAATTCATGCCCCATAACCCTAGTCTAGACATCACCAATTTCCTTATAATCATCCTCTAGTTGACTACAGATAGGAAAATTAACATTAGACCTTTGGGACTTGGCTCCTGGTGAGTTCATCTAGTCGATCATGTCTTGATTCAACATCTGCTTCTGCACGCTTTCTCCTCCTTTAGATTTGTTTGAGGCACTATCAGAGACTTCAATGACCTTCCTTTTGTCTTTAGAACCCTCCATATTTGAATCTTTCAAGCCTTCTTAAATTCAATTATCTATGGTTGAATTGCACTTCAATCTTTTTATTCGCTTCAATCTGTTATACAGATTCCTTGTACAAACTCCCATATATAGATTTGACACATTAGAAGAATTTACTCAATTGAAATCTTGCTATGATTTTCCTCGTGTGAACATAGACCTACCCATTGTCTACATTTAATAATGGCGGGCCGATCAATTTAGAATCAGTTTTTACAATGGCTAATCAGCATAACTCCTCTGATGATTCAATCATTTGGCACCACTCGTATTGTATGCTTTTCCAATTTTTACATGCAATGATGATGCGGCTTTCTATATTTCTGATCGACATAGGTTTCCTCAATCAATCCATTGGGCTTCAGCATAACCATTTTTCTTTCATTCCACTGAACCTAACCTATCTCAATGAATCCTCCTTCTTGTTCATCATGTTGCAAAGCTTATCGGGTGTCAGGACAACCTATCTTATGTTTCTTCAATGATCCGATGAGATCGGGCTCCAGGTTGTCTATCTTTATGTTACTTTGGCCTATTGGCCTATGTTCCCCCGATGAGGTCTCCTTCTTAGCAACTATCTCAGCTTCCTCATCAGGTATCGACATAGTAGAAAATGTCTTTTTCCGATTAGCCAATGCTATCCCGATGACTTCACCTTGTTACTTTCCTAGTCCCTTCTTTCGGTGTAGGCTATCTCGATGGAACCTCATTTCCATCCGCCATGATATCCATTCTATCGGGTATCGAGGTAGCTATTTTTTACACTTTCCGATATCCTAATGACTTCAAAGTATCCACTCTGCATTCTCCTTTATCGATGTAGGTTATACCGATAGCCTCATCGGCTATCAGCATAACACTTCTCTCATGCCTCTGATAGTGATTGTTATGTAGATGAACCCTTCTTTGTGATTACTCCTCGGTGAAGGTCGTTCTGATAAATTCATCATCTCAGATCAGTGCACCAAGTCACCTTCCATTATGAACCCCTTTTTAGCTCTCCTTTAGAGTGGTCAATTTGGGTTACATCGATAGATCCTTCCGTTGTTTTAACTAGGCAGTCTTGTCGGGGTAACTTATGCTAATAACTCAAATTTCAAAATCATGCAAATTAAACTCCTCTTCATGAATGTTGATGCTTCCAATCTTCCATGGGGACTTCATATGTGCTAATAAAATGTCATATTCCATCACATAGGCCCAATCTTTCTCATGTGCAAAAATGCTCTTATAAGGATCCCAATACTATCATAATGAAACCTCTTCATATACTCCCCACTCAGTGCCAACCCTTAACATGCCCAAGTGATACTTGTCCATTCAGAAAATAGGTCACAGTTGGATTTTTCTGATGCTGCAACATACTTCCTGCACATACAACCCAACAGTAAATTCTCTTATGATAGAAATATACATAGAATGCATCATTAAATAGCATAAAAATAATTTGCAAAAATATGTGCTAATAGTGGCTCTTTATGGGGATGTATATTCATTTTAGGGACATGGCAAGATCCCAGCTATCTCCGGAAAGTAGGCCAATAAAAACAAATGAACAAAAACAATAAATAAAGCCTACACTACTAAAGTACAAAGATACTCCCTGCTCCTTAAGAGAAGAAATGCTTGAGATACTGTGCATGGACTGGAAACTCTTGAATTTCACCATCTGTGTTTTGCAAAAATTATGAATTTTCTCCTCCTTTATCGATGATGATGTATGGTCCTAGCTAGAGTGCTTCAAACTCTCCATGCTTTCCCTTGTTCTGGTCCTTTGCATTCCACTTGAGCACCCACTCTCCTTTTTTAAAAGTTTTGTCACAAGCTTTCTTATCATGCAATGTCTTTACCATTTTTTGTCTCTGTAAATTTTGTTCCTGAGCCTCTCTTCTGTACTCATCCAATTCAGCCAACTAGACCACCCTATTTTTCATGAAATTAACTTCTTCTAGATATCTCTTTGAAATAAATTTATACACCGGGAGTAGGTTGTTCAGAGGCAACCTTGCTTCTTTTCCATAAACAAGCTGATAAGGAGCAAACTCTATGGAATTATTTATTGTTACCCTATCTTCTCATACTGCCAAATTCAACTTTGAGTCCCATGCCCTTTTGTTGTCACCTAACATCCTTTTAATGATCTTCAACAAATTTTTGTTACTAGATTTTGCTTGCCCATTCCCTTGGGGATGATAAGGTGATGAATATGATAGAGTGATTCCATAACTTTCACAAAAGTCAGCAGATTCTTTGGATCTAAAACACATCCCATTATCTACAACAATCTTGTGGGGTACCCCAAATCTTGTCAAAATATTCTCCAAAAGAAACTTTGTCACTACCTTACTTGTAGCCTGCCTTGTAGGAATTGCCTCTACCTATTTGGTAAAGTAGTCAATGGTTACCAAAATCTATTTGTACCCTCCACTATATTTATTTTCAATTTCACTTATGAAATCAATACCCCACCTTTGAAAAGGTTTCTTCAGTCTGCATGGGTCTAAGTGGAAGAGCTCCATTATATTTAAGCTTTCCTGAAATTTTTTGGCAAGCCTCTGTTGGTATTATGGATGACTTCATCATGTGTTGCATTCATTTTATCATTGATGTCAACACTTATCTTCTTAGAGGTTTACATTTTTTATTTGGCACTATGGTTATACTAGTTTACTGTTGAACTGACACTTTGTGTTCACTGACTTGGTTATTGGCTTATGCACAGTCACTGGTATATGTTCACCAGCAGGATATATTGTTCACCGGAAGTGATGATGAGTTGTTATCATCTAGAGATCATTTGGTTATGTTGAAGACATGGATTGGATGTTTGGATTTGGTGTTTTTCTTAGTGGTCTAATCGAGGTGATAGATTTGCCTTTACCGATAGATAGGTCTAGGTTATGGACTGGTAGATGATATCTATTCCAGATTAGCACGACACGTCTTGGAAATAGTTTATTGATTGGATAATGTGGTAAATGTATTGAGCTGACATATGGTATTGCATAAGACTTATTTGTAATTGATTTAATTGTAATATCTTTAGTCATCCGACCTCATGTATAGGTCTTAGGTTTTGTATAAATGATTATAAGATCTTATTGAAGATCAAGAATCATGATGAGTGTGTGCGAATATTGAAGAGAGAAAATAAGAAGATCCTTGTGTGAATCACGCAGACATTATCTGAAGGTTGAAGGAAGGTTATGAAGGTGTTTGGCACTCATGTTCAAAGCTTAAATCGGTACTGAATCTAGCATTGCAGATGCTATTTTGAGCAATACATTGTTATTGGATTTAACCATCCAATTGTAGTCAATGTGACTCCTATTTTGTGATTGAGCAGTGAGCTCTAGGCGGTTGGCCTTTCTACATGTGCAGACCCCATTTGTATACACTTACTATCTGCAGTAGTATCATCTGATTGTGGGTAAGGTTTCCCACCATGGTTTTTCCCCTTACAGGGTTTCTACGTCAAAATATCAGTGTCGTGTTGTGGATGTTGTTTCTCTTTCTGTTTCATGCATTAAGTTACACCTGGACTGCTATAACTGTTAATTTGTTTTACCAACACTTAAGTGTGGTTTACAAGCACTAAGTTTAAGTTGGAATAATCTATTTTGATCTATAATTTATTGACAACTGGTTCACAACTGATTCACCCCCCCTCTCATTTGTCCTTCTCGGTTCCTAACAATTGGTATCAGAGCTAAGTCCTCTTTTTGCAGAATCTTAATAGCTTGAGGAGATCCTATGGCAACAAATATTTTCAGGAAGAATAGTCTAAAACTTGATGGAACTAACTATGGTATATGGAAGATCATAATGGAAACAAATCTGAACTATTGGCATTATACACTCAGATGAGAATAGTTGATGTTGTCATTGATGGCAACCAACTGGTAGGCACTACAAGGTTATTCACACCAGCAACAAACATCATCTACTGACACTAGTAGGCACTACAAGGTTATTCACACTGACATCTAGTCTACACTGACAGTAGTTCACACTAGTACTCTAAGCCGACATGGAAATAATATTGTTTTGTATTGTAATTATATTGTATAGCCGATATGATGTATTGTAAAGACTCATATATGTATGAGATCTTGTAGGTCATTTTGTAATGTAGTAAGGTAATAAATGTAAGTAGTATATGAGAGCAAATAACTGTATATGTATTATGATGTAATTATTTTATGACCAAATAAGAGCATAGCAGGGCGAAGAAAGGTTTATGGCAGAGGTATCTGACAGAGCTTAAACTAGTACTGAATCCAACATTGGAGATGCTATTTTGAGCAGTACATTATCATTGGATTTAACTATCCAATTGTAGTAAGTGGGACTCCATTTTTGTATTGAGCAGTGAGCTCTAATCTGTTGGCCTTCCTGCATGTGTAGGCCCATATTGTATAAGTAATATTTATTCATATTGGCCAGTGAGTAAATATTGTGGGTCACAAATCCCACCAAGGTTTTTCCCCTATCGGGTTTCCTCACTAAAAATATCTGTGTTATGGTGTGCATTGATGGTTATACTTTTGTTTCTCTTTATTGCATTATTATTTTCTCACCAGTGTATTAATTTGGGTTATAAAGTTACAAACAAGTTTAAAAATTTTGTCTACTAGTTAGACATCGATTCACCCCCCCCCCCCTTGCAGTGTCTTTGGGACTGATCAAGTATCTAACATGAACTGCATTGGAAGAGATATATGGGATGTTACAAAGAATGGATATGTTGGTCCTACTTTGAATCAACCTCATCCACCGACATTGGCTACGGACTTGGAGAATGATTGCAAAGAAAGAGAAGCACTTCTGAGTACATTATCAGATCAAAAAATCATGGGATCATTAGACCGGTCTACTTCTAATGTTATTTGGGATAAACTGGAAACACTGAATGAAGGAGATACCACTATCAAAATTGTGAAATTGGAATGTTACCGGGTCAAGTATGAAAATTTAAAAATGGAAGAAGATGAAAGCATTTCTGCATTTATGGAAAGAGTTAATGAAATTGTTTTGGGAATACAATATTGTGGAGGATCCTTAAGTGAAGATGAAATTGTGTCTAAATTTTTAAGAGCTTTGCCACCAACTTACAAAATGAAAGTGACTGCTATTAATGAGTTGAGAACAATGCCTAATACATCAGTATCTAGAGATACCTTGGTTGGAAAACTATCTGCATTTGAGCTTGAAGAGTTTGGTCTTGTTACTACAATCAAGACTGTTTAGCTTTCAAAGCATCAGCATCATCAGCAACATCATCATCATCATCTGACAAAACTGATTGGAAAGCACTTTATGCAAAAGAACTTGAAGAACTTGAAGCACTATTTGCAAGGAAGATGCCTAAAGGTCTAGCAAGAAGTAAGTATGAAGGTAAAGCACCTTTGAAATGTTTTAATTGCAAAAAAGTTGGTCATATAGCATCTAGGTGTCCTGATAGACATGCAAGACTAAGGGAGGAGGCAAAAAGAACATATAAACCTAACCCTGAATATCAGAGATACAAATTTAAGAAAAATAGAGATAAATCATGTTACTATGCAGATGAAGGTGTTATAGATGATTCAAATGAAGATCCAGCAGATAGCAGATGGGATTTTGTTGCAATAAAAGAAGATCAACCGGCACCTATTGCCAAACCGGTAGAGAAGGCACTGGAAGCAAAAATCAAAGAAAAGGATGAATGGATCATAGATAGTGGATGCTCGCATCATATGACTGGTGATAAAACAAAATTCTTGTTATTTTAGGAAATTCATGGAGGTTTAGTAAGGTTTGGAGATGATAAAACTTGTTTAATCAAAGCAAGAGGCACTATATCTCTGGATGGTAAGCATAATACTGACAATGTTTATTATGTAGAAGGTTTAAAGCATAATCTTTTGAGTGTTGGTCAGTTAGTCAAAAAACAATTTCAGTTATAGTTCAAGAATGGAAAATGCAAAATCATAAACTAAACTAGATTGGAGATTGCAACTGGTAATCAGACTAAAGGTAATATCTTTCATTTGAATACCAGCGATAAAACATGTTTGATTGCACACAGTGATGAAAGTTGGTTATGGCATAAGAGACTTTGTCATGTCAATTTTGATTGAATTGTAAAGATCAGTTCAACTAAGGCAGTAAGGGATTTACCTAAGATTGTGAAACCTCACAATTCTGTATGTAAGGAATGTCAAATGGGAAAGCAAGTTAGAACAATATTTAAGAGAATTACTGAGAAATCTAATAATATTCTTTATTTAATTCATATTTATTTATGTGGTCCAGCAAGAACAAGAAGTCTACAGAGTGATAAATACTTTATACTAATAATTAATGATTATTCTAGAATATGTTGGGTTACTTTTCTTAGGGAGAAATCAGAATCTTTTGGAAGATTCAAGATATAAAAGGCAATGGTAGAGAATGAAACCAACAAGAAAATCAAATGTTTGAGATTAGATCAAGGAGGAGATCTTACATCTAGAGAATTTAATGCATTCTGTGAAGTGAATGGAATCAAAAGACAACTATCAGCACCCCGGACACCCCAGTAGAATGGAGTTATGGAAAGGAAGAACATAACTATTCTGGATGCATCAAGAACCATGTTGATGGAAGCAAATATACCTCATGTGTACTGGAGAGAAGCAGTGAATATAACGGTTTATACTTTCAACAGAGTTCACATCAAAAGTTAAACCGGTAATACCCCTTATGAACTATGGTTTGGTCATACTCCTACTCTTAAATATTTTACAATATTTGGAAGAAGATGTTATATTAGAAGAGATGAGTAAATTGGTAAATTTGATCCTAGAAGCGATGAAGGAATATTTCTTGGTTATTCATCTAGAAGCAAGGCATATAGATGTTATAATAAAAGGTTACAAAAAATCATTGAAAGTACTAATGTGAAGATAGATGAACATTT
The DNA here is from genome assembly GCF_030272615.1 of Cryptomeria japonica. NCBI lineage: Eukaryota > Viridiplantae > Streptophyta > Pinopsida > Cupressales > Cupressaceae > Cryptomeria > Cryptomeria japonica. Next base: position 332,338,306 of record NC_081415.1, read on the forward strand.
TAGAGATGATTCAAGATCTGTAGAACTGACAGTTGAAATGATTATAAATGAACCAACACAAATTGCACCGGTACAGAGTGAAGATCCAGTCACTCTGGTATCATCAGAAAAGTCAACTATGACTGAAGAACAACAACATGTGAATGTAAATCAAAATAAACCTAGGTATGTAAGATTGAATCATTTAGAAAATCAGATAATTGGAAATAAGAATCAAGGTGTTATGAATAGAGGAAGATTAGCAAATGAAGAGGTATGTTTAATTTCTCAAGTTGAACCAGCATCTATTATTGAAGCATGTCAAGATGAACATTGGATAAAAGCAATGGAAGATGAATTAGAACAGATTGAAAAGAATAACACTTGGACATTAGTTCCCCTACCTAAAGACAAAAATGTAATTGGAACTAAATGGGTATATAGAAATAAACTTAATGAGGATGGAGAAGTAATTAGGAACAAAGACAGATTAGTTTGTAAAGGTTATTCACAGAAAGAAGGAATTGATTATAATGAAACCTTTGCACTGGTAGCCATAATTGAGGCAATTAGACTATTTCTTGCATTTGCAGCTCACAAGAACTATAAAGTTTATCAGATGGATGTAAAATGTGCATTTTTAAATGGAGATCTTGGGGAGGAATTTTACATTGAACAACTTGATGGATTTTCTTTGATAGATAATAAGGATATGGTTTACAAGTTAAGGAAAGATTTATATGGTTTGAAGCAAGCTCCCAGAGCTTGGTATGCTAGATTGGATAAATATCTTTTGAACCTTGGATACACAAAAGGTAATGCTGACAACAATTTGTATTACAAAGTTACCAATGATGATATTTTGGTTATTGAAGTATTTGTGGATGATATCATTTTTGGAGGTGAAGATGGATTATGTAAAGACTTTTCTAACAAGATGAAGGAAGAATTTGAAATGTCTATGATTGGAGAGATAAAAAAATTTCTAGGTTTGCAGATTTCACAAACAAATAAAGCTATATTCATATGTCAAACAAAGTACTTGAAGGAAATCTTGAAGAAATTTGGTATGGAAAATTCCAAACCGGTAAGTACTCCTATGACTACAACTAATAAATTAGCATTCAAGGATGATTCATCTCCTATTAATCCAACAAGGTACAAATCTATGATTGGAGGTTTACTGTATTTAACTCAAACAAGACTTGATATAATGAATGCGGTATGTATTGTAGCTAGATTTCAAAGCAATCCTAAAGAAAATCATGAATCGACAATAAAAAGGATTTTCGGGTACCTACAAGGCACAACAAATATTGGTTTATGGTATCCTAAGGATGAAAATTTTGAGTTATGTACATATACAGATGCAAATTGGGAAGGAGATGTAGATAACAGAAAGAGTACCACTGGTGGTGCATTCTTTCTTGGTAGAAGATTGATTTCATGGATAAGAAAGAAATAGACTTGTACATCATTATCTACAGCAAAATCAAAATATGTTGCAGCAGCAACTAATTGTACTCAGGTATTATGGATCAAGAAAATGTTGAAGGATATAAAGGTAAAATGAAAAGAACTGATAATTATTTATTGTGATAATTCAGCAGCAATTGATATATCAAAGAATCCAGTATTTCGCTCTAAGACAAAGCATGTTTCTATTAAGTACAATTTTCGGAAAGAGAATGTTGAAGCAAATGAAGTGAGTTTGGTTTATGTGAATACTAAAGAGAAAATTATAGATATCTTTACAAAGCCTTTTCCTAAGGAAACATTTGAATATCCCAGAGAGCAGCTTGGAGTAATATTCCCACTGGCAGAGACTTGAATGGTGAAGATTGGCATCAAACCTACAGGGACTAACAGAAAAATATTTTTCTGGCTTTGATGAAGGAGATCTACTGCTCAGGGGGAGTAGTCAGCTGAATGATTATGTTTTGATTCTTAACTGCTTTGGCATTTGATGTCAAAGGGGGAGAGATATCTATGGAAAAACTTTGTACTTTGGAAGAGATGTATTTTTTGTTTTGGTTTCTGTTTTGGTACAAAACTTTGTATTGATCTATTTTGGGAGATTGTTGGTTTATTGGTTTTTGGCATTCTATTTTTTGCACTTAGATGTTTTTCCATCTAGTGTTGCCATCAATGCCAAAGGGGGAGATTGTTGGTATTATGGATGACTTCATCATGTCTTGCATTGGTTTTGTCATTGATGTCAACAATTATCTTCTTGGAGGTCTACATTATTGATTTGGCACTATGGTTATATTGGTTTACTATTGAACCGACACTTTAGGCTCACCGGCTTGGTTATTGGCTTATGCACAGTCACCAGTATATGTTCACTAGCAGGATATATTATTCACCGGTAGTGATGATGACTTGTTATAATCTGGAGATCATTTGGTTATGTTGAAGACATGGATTGGATGTTTGGATTTGGTGTTTTTCTTATTGGTCTAATCGGGTTGACAGATTTTCCTTTACCAACAGATAGGTCTAAGTTATGGACCGGTACATGATATCTATTCTAGATCAGCACGAAATGTCTTGGAAATAGTTTATTGATTGGATAATGTGGTAAATGTATTGAGCTGATATATTGTATCGCATCAAGACTTATTTGTAATTTATTTAATTGTAATATCTTTAGTGAGTCGACCTCATGTATAGGTCTTAGGTTTTGTATAAATGATTATAAGATCTTATTGAAGATCAAGGATCATGATGAGTGTGTGCAAATATTGAAGAGCGAAAATAAGCAGATCCTTGTGCAAATCACGCAGACATTATCTGAAGGTTGAAGGAAGGTTATGAAGGTGTTTGGCACTCATGTTCATAGCTTAAACCGGTACTGAATCCAGTATTGCAGATGCTATTTTGAGCAGTACATTGTTATTGGATTTAACCATCCAATTGTAGTCAGTGTGACTCCTATTTTGTGATTGAGTAGTGAGCTCTAGGTGGTTGGCCTTTCTGCATGTGCGGACCCCATTTGTATACACTTACCATCTGCAGTAGTATCATCTGATTGTGGGTAAGGTTTCCCACCATGGTTTTTCCCCTTACAGGGTTTCCACATCAAAATCTTTGTGTCATGTGTTGTGGATGTTGTTTCCCTTTCTGTTTCATGCATTAAGTTACACTGGTACTTCTATAACTATTAATCTATTTTATCGACACTTAAGTTTGGTTTACCAGCACTAAGTTTAAGTTGGAATAATCTATTTTGATCTATAATTTATTGACAACTGGTTCACAACTGATTCACTACCCCCCCTCTCAGTTGTCCTTCCTGGTTCCTAATAGCCTCACATTTTCTAATATAAGTATGACAATCCTTAAAGACATGTGGTCAATCGTAACTAGCATTAAGTATTTTATGGGCAATAGTCTTTGCTGAAAAATAACCCCCACATACACCTTCATGCAATTCCTTTAAAATAGATTGTGCTTGATGAACATCCAAACAAAATAAAAGGGTACCATCCTTGTTTTTCCAATATAAATCACCCTTAAGAAATACATACCTATATGCTTGAAGCTTAAGTGTTATTTTTTTACTATCATTTAAATCCTTTGGACACTTCATGTGTTTTAAATAATAGATAATATTCTTATACCAAGGACACCTTTCAATGCTTATTTGAGCCTCCTCCAGCTCTACCTAATTTATCTGTGCTGCTTCCAAATTTGATTCTGTCATCAATTTATAAAAACCTTGACCTCTTACCAATTTAGAAATATGGATGTCAATGTTGAGCTCCTAGATTGGATTGATCCATCTGCCTCTTGTCCCAGTAGTTTCAATCTTCCTAAAAATATCCTTGACCGGTGCATTAGGAACATAGGCAGAGACATTATCTCCCACTAAATATGGTCTAAAATATTTTACAGCCTTTACTAGGGCATATGCTTGCTTCTCATTTATATTATGATTTAACTCAAAAGCTTGTAGTGTTTTCCTAAAATAGCCACTAGTTGTTCATGACCCTCATTATTCTTTTGTAACATAACCGCAACAATAGTATGAAATGGAGTAAAAGAAAATACTTGAAAAAGGTTTAGAAAAATTAGGAGATTTAAGTATAGGTGCTTCCTTGATGGCCCTCTTAATGTTCATAAAAGCCTCAATTGCTTCATTAGTCCATTTTATCTTTGCACCCTTTTTCAACATCTTTGCAATAGGTTTTACAATTTTAGAAAAAATTGACACAAACCTTCTCACAAAATTAATTTGTCCAAAGAATGACTGAATGGCTTTGACTGTTTTAGGAATCTGGATTTTATCAATGGCTGCAATTCTCTCAGGATCAATCCTTACTCCATCTTTAGATACAATATGACCTAGCAGTTTACCTTCAGTGACTCCGAAGTGACACTTTTTTGGATTTAGAGAAATACCATATTCTAGTGCTCTGGTGAAAATCTTTTCTATATCATTACAGTTGTCTTCTACTTTCTTGGAGTATGTTGTCATATCATTCTATTATACAGCTAGAATATAATCAATGAGGACTTCAAAAGCTACATCCATGGCCCTTTTAAAAGTAGCTCCCGCATTGGTAAGTCCAAACGGAATCCTGCAATACACATATGTGCCCCATGGTGTAGTGAAAGTTGTTTTGTATTTTTTTGATTCCTTGACCTTCACTTGATTATAACTAGAGAACCCATCCATCATAGAGGGTAGCTCATTCCCTATTACTTTCTAGAACAAAGCTTCCATGTTAAGTAGAGCATAATTATCTTATAAAGATGATATATTTAAGTTTCTAAAGTCTACACAAAATCTGATATCACCGTTCTTCTTCCTAACAAGCACCAAGTTTCATACCCATGTGGAGTGCCTTATAGGCTCTAAAAATCCATGCATTACTCATCTTTATCAACTCTTCTTTCATTTTGGGATCCAATGTGGGATTTATAGGCCTTTGCTTTTTCCTAAATGGTTTTGCATCTGTCTTCAGTGGGATTTCATGCTGGAATAAATCCTCTTTGTATGCCTTAAGGTCATCATATGACCAAGCAAAAACTTGTCTGTATTTTCTTAACAAATTGATCAATGCAGTTCTAATTTTTCGTGTAAGCTTCTTCCCAATGTTGACCTCTCTAGGATTGTTTTCACTTCCCAAGTTTATAATCTCCACTTCTTTACAACTTCCAGTGTTGGGCTTAAAATTCGCCATATCCTTATTGTCAAACATCCTCTTTAGTTCCACCAATCCTTTTGGAATCTTATTTGTTTTAAGTTGTAGAATGTCTTTTCCAAATAGAGACTCCTTACCATTCTCCTCTTCCACATATGCATTCCAATCCACGTGTTTGCCCTCATACTGATTTTCACAAAATAATAACTTCAGAACATCCCTGTCATCATCAAATATCTGCCAGTTCTTTATGGTATCTAGCATTGTAGGTCTAGTTTTTATTTCAACTTGGGTAATGTCATCAAAATGAATATCGTTATGTTTAACTGCTAGGTTAGCCATAAAATCTGCTAAAATATTGTTATATCTTGCATTCCATGTTATAGAAAATACATCAAAAAGTTCAATAGAGTCCCATACCTCATTTCTGTAATTTCGAAGCCTTACATTTTTTAGTAGAAATTTTTTCCCTTACTTGAGATACATTTTCCAAATTTTATCCTCATTTTCTTTAATAGTGTCTTCAAGCTTATTAGTTTTGCATCGAATGGGTTTAGAAATACTTACCTGAAAGTTATTAATATTAGTTTGGAGATAACATGTTGTTTCATTTGGATCAACTTCTTCTATCAGGTAGGATGATCTCGGCTCTCTATCAATCCTTACATTTGTTCCTTTTACTGGGGTGGTTGCATATGATAGATCTAACTGAACATATCCCCCTACCAAATTTGACCATTTCCTTGATAGTAACATCCCATAATTGGCAAGCACTTGAACAACTGTGATTTCTGTCTTATATGACACATCTAGGCATGCTAGAAATTGAAACTCCACATCCTTCAAGATTCCAATAACTGGGACTGATCTATTCTCCATAGCATAGCATTTCCCATAGGGAGTGTCTACATGCATCCCAAGTTCCTTCATGGCATCTTCTGGCATTATGTTCACGGCTGCACCTGAATCTATCATACAATTCTTAACCATTTTATTGTTAATCAACAAAGTCGGATAAAACGGATCAACCTAGGTAAGATTCTTCATGACAGAAGTTCCCAAATAGACAATAGGTAGATCTTCATCTTTTGGCTTATGATCTTCTTTATTAACTTTACCAACGTTAGACAAAATCTTGATTGTTTCATTTTTATAATCAAGGAATTGCATCACTTCAAGCAAGGGCATATATACTTTCACCTGCGATAAAGCCTGAGACATAAATGATCCACAATTTGAAACTGGCTTACTAATTTGCTTCCTTTCAATTGGCTTTGTCAATTTAGGAGGTTCTATTTATTTGACCTTTTCTATTGTACCTTCCTTTTCCTTCTTGGTGATGGTGTCTTTGTTTCCACTAGCTTTAGGAACCTTTGCAAATATCCTAGATGGCTTACCTTGCTCTGGGTTCACTGTTCTATTCCTTAGCTAATAATTGATTTTTGCCTGTGCTAATACTGCAATAGTATAAGCTTTCTTTTCTTCATCTGTTAGGTTTCTCAAGGAATGCACTGGCTCTTCATCATGGAACAATCTTCTCAAGACTAGGGTATCTTCATCATCGTCATCATCAGTGAAAACTTGTTGCACATTGTATTGTTGGCTCTCTCTCCTCCATTGTACATCTGATGACTCCTCCTCCTCAGATGAATCCTCATTGCAACCCCAAAATGGATCTGATAAAATTACATTCACAGTGGGTTCATACTCATCCTCATGATTCTTTTCTTCTACTAAACCTTGAGCGATCATACATTATTCTGCAGCATGGGGTAGATTGCAGACTTCACACCATGGATATTCCTCCACAAAATTGTTTTCTTTTTTCAATGGATCTAGAGTTTCCTTGTTTAGATTGGGCTTCACTGGCTTTCCATCTCTCCATTTTGTGTTATATGGCATGTCATGCAATCTTGGCCTATTGTAATTCATTGGCTTGTTGCTTCTATATGGAAGTGGCTTCTCATTGTGGTTATTCTTACCTTTCATATATTTCAGCATGTCCATGATTTGGCTAAGCTCATCCTTCTTCATAGCTCTGGGATTATATAGTTTTGCATCATCTCTCTTGCCAATTCTCCCAATAGTTTTTTAGTTATTTTCAATGGTAGTGGTTGTCTTAAATGCTTGTTGCAAGGTGGTAGGCCTGTAAGATAAAATCTCATAGTGAGTCTTGTTGTCAAAAGCACTCAAATAAAAGTCAATCAAAAATGAATCAACGGGTCTAATATCCTTTGGTATTCTATTAAGCACTTTATTAAACCTTTTATTAAATTCAAAGACTTATTCATATTGATTTTTCTTTATGTTTGTCAACTCATGAGATGCAAATGAAGTATCATTATGGTCTCCAAATTCTTCCAATAATTGTGTCACAAACTCCTGCCAGCTATCAATGCACCTGTTAGGAAGATTATGTACCATTCACCTGCATCCTCTTTTAGAGACTGAACAAATATTTTCATAAAAGAATCTTCATAAGGGACTTCAAATTATTCAATGGTATTTTATACATTTATTACATGTTGTTCTGCAGAATCAATTCCATTGCCTATGAACTTAGGGATGGCTGACCTTAAATCACTTGAAATTTGATTCGGATATCCAACTATCCCACTGAAATCCAACTGTTTATACCTTTCAATTGTCATAGGTCGTCTGCAACCATAGTTGTTATTTTGATACTTTCCATTTCCTCTATTGTTACTGTTGTTTCCATTGTTTCCATTAACATTGTTACCATTATTCTCATTATTACCATTGTTACCTCTATTATTGCTTACATTGTGGCTCCTATTACTATTATTCTAGTTACCAGTATTTCCCCCATTGCTAGTTCTTCTTTCACTATTGTGATTATTACATTGTCTATCATTATACTAGTTTTCATTCTCATTGTAGGGTATATTTTTCCATTTATCCGTTTTTTCACAATTACTATCCAAAACATCAGATAATGGATTATCAAAGATCCTAAATGGTTGTTCCATGTTTCTCATGTGAGGGGGGCTATACCTAGGTGTTGTTGGTCTACTTCCCTCACCTCTTCCTTTTTCTTCTTCAACCCCGTTTGACTTAGGGATTTGAATGGTATCTCTTTTTAATCTGAGCTTCTGTAATAGTACCTAGTTTGGTTGTCTCTTAAGAGCCTTTTCCATTTTGGATTCATCTCCATTTAAGTCAGCCATTTTAAGTATGACTGCATCCCACTACCTTTCCTCCTGTTCCTCAGCAATTAGGGTTTCATCATGGATGTCATTATTATCTTCTGCATTTATGGTATAGAAAGGATTTTCTTCTATATTTTCATAAAATTTATAACCAGATGAAGAACAATCCTCTCTACTAGGGAACTTCTTATAAGCCCCAAATGCCATACTTGTGTTGATTTCTTTTCTTTGTATCTCTTCTTTGGACTCAACTAAACAAGATTATCTTGTCCCTTATGTAGAGACCTTCTCCCCTGAATTAACCTTATTGATAAATTCCTAGGGGATTCTTTTACTTTCTCAAAATGCCAGTTATTATTCATGTACTAGACGTAGAGTCACCACCTCCTAGGAGGAACAATATTTTTTCCTAATCTTCTGGGTTCCTTCCTCTAGTTAAGTATGAAACAAACCACTAAAGATTTTGAACACTTCCTATGACAACTCCCCAGCAGAGTCACCAATCTGTTGGTTCCCAAAACCAGAGATTGGAAATAAAAAGGAACTTGCCAAATTCTTCACTAATCCAATCAATTCTGGCCAACGAACAGGAATGGTCGAAGACCAAATTCCTCTGCACTTCAGGCTCCACTAGACCTAGGCGGGTATACTTAAACTCCAAAGTACAAAGAGACTTATTTATAGTGAATTTAAACTTAATGCATAAGTTGTTTATAGGCTTGGCAAACTGGCCTACAACTTTTCTATATTGTGTTCCTTTAATTGCTTAAATATAAAAAAAAAAGTGTATTTGATTATAATTGAATATTTGTAAGAGAATGTTGCTGGAACTTTAAGTAATTATGAAAGAACAATATTGATAGGAATAAGAAGTGTGTTTCCCTGATGAGGACCTTATGCACATGAGGATTACTCACCAATACTAACAATAGACTAGTGGCTTATCTGACAATTAATGTGTTACTTAGTGGACAAATATTTTAATCAACTTTGAAGATAGTTTGAAAAACTCAGAATATGTAAGTCTATCACTGCAATGGATTCATTTGTGTTGCAAGAAAAACAAAAAAAAATATGTTTCCTATACAACAGCATGTGATGGCACACTACAACAAATCTAAATTATATTTAACCAAAGGACTTGATTCATCAACACAATGTAACACAAAATGATCTGAAGATAAAACAACGAATCTTATATATTAGGTTTGGAATAAAAAGATGTACAAAAGCTGCAAACTCACAGATACTTCATGATGTTCTTGCTTGCACAAAATATAACTTTTCATTCCTTTAGACTTGCCTTGACACAATACTAGCAATCCCAATAGACAATGTGAAAAAAGTCCTCTTTCTCTCTACATACAAAATGAATCCTTATACATATGTGAGTCAAAAGACACAAATGAAAGGACACACCCTTTCATCAGTATAAACTAAAAACAATCAAAAACCTAATTAATAACTCCCTAACTATTATGACAACCAGAAACATTACAAAACATATTATAATGACACAAATTAACTTTTTCCATCGAGCCTCTGACCGAACTTCTGAAAATGTCGAAGATATCCTTCATATTTTTAGGTGCAAGCATTAAAGATGATATCTCTAGCTGCCACTTCCGATGTAACAAAATTCTCCAGTTGTTCCCCTATTTGAGTCATGTCCAAGGTATCTACATGGGCGATGTTAAGGGTTGCAATGAGTAGTGATCTGCAATCAGAAATCCATTGGCCTTTATCCTTTATCATTCTTGTATCATCAACAACACTTGGGAATCCATGTTGGATAATCCCTTGACACTCCTCATATTCAGTTTTTAATTCAGTTGTAAATTTCTCATTGGCATTAATTAATTTGTTAAACTTTCTAACAACTATGTCACTCTATGTTTTATCTTGCAATAACAAATTTAATCTATCATAAAATCTCTGGTGTGATACAGTATTATCCATATTTTTCTGATAAATAGTCCCAAATTCCTCTAATACTTTCTGCAAATTCTCATATCTTTTAGTGATTAACACACACGTTGCATCCACTCTGATAGTTCACATCTATTTCTTTAACTTATTGTACTCGTCTAACAATTCATCATACCTCTTTTTTATCTTTGACCATCTGTAATCTATGGCACCGGATGACCACCTCTCTTCAATAATTCTTCATACAAAGCTTTGTATTTTTCCTTTTCTGCGATTTCCATTTTCATCTGAGCTTTGTTCAACTTTGAAATATTTATCCCTATATTTGATTTGACCATGGGATCTATTTCTCCAACTTTTAGTTTCATCATATGGCCAAAGGCCTTGTCAACATCTATAATCTTTGGCCTCTTATTTGGGGGATAGAGGGTCCATAAAACAATGGACTCATCATCTAGATCATATCTTGATCCAATAAAAATATCATTAACACCCTAAATGTCTAACTTAAAATCTTTCTTATCTGAATACAACAAGCTAACAAAAATAAAAGATGCACTGAGGTCCCAGTCTGGGAAAAGAATGATTCCTGCCTCTACAAGAAGTTGTCTTCCCCTTTAACGGGTCATGTTCTCTAACTCAAAATTAATTTCTTCCTTTAGCTTCCTGAGCATTTCTGCCTCATTCTCTAGTGTCACATCTGGCATTGCATCTCTTAAATTCTTTCCTTTAAAATGATACAAAAAGGACTTAAACTCCTTTGACTTAAAAAAATCATCATCTGAAACAAATGATGTATGCTCTTCTAGCCTAGCATCTGAATCTACATTCAATGTTGCAACAATTTTGTCTTGAGCATCTGGTTCATCTTCTTTTTTTGGTACTTGAAGCTTAGAAACTATTTCATTCTCTCTAGAATCACTTTCCACATCCTATTCTTCTTCTCCTTCCAGATCCCCAAGTCTTTCCTTCCTTTCTTCCAATATTCTTTGCAAGTCATCAACAACATTTGCAAGTTCTTGTAACTCTTTGTTCTTGCATAGATCCTCATAGTCATCATACCCATGGAGATAATCTCCCAAGTTTTATCTTTTTCTACACATGTGGATGTAACCTTTTGGGTCATAGTTCTTCCTTCATGTGTGTATATACAGATTGAATTCATCCACTAGCTTCTTATTTATGGCTTTGTAAGCTCTGGTAGAGACTATTTTGAAATCTCCAAACTGAAGAGTCCTGGGTAAGAAGGCTTGCTTGTGGGCACCCCCAAAGTGTTGTACATTCGAGACACTCAATTGTCTCACAATCTCCAAGTAAGCAATTCGGTCTGGCACAGGCTTTGGTAGCACATAGGGAGCTCCTTTGAATCCAAAAACCCTAACAGATGTGAAATCTCTGCAAGTATACGAATCTCCCCAATTATGGTTGACTCTTGTATCCTTGTATTCATGTGGCCTAAGAAATCTTTTAATCACTTCTAAGAATGACCCTTCACAGGGCACATTATAAACCCTGAACAATGGTTTAACAAAAAATTCCTCAAATCTCACATAGTGAGATTTATCATACGTCAAATCCCATAGCAACACCCACAATTGTACAGGTTGATCTTGTCCATCCTTTCCATGAGGATTTACCCTTAAGCCATATGTCCATAGTCATTTCAATCTTCCATAAAACAACACAATATGCATCAATAGTGAATAATGCTTGAAGGATTTGTTAGGGTTATTCTGAAGATTCAGAAAACCCTCATGTAGTTTGTCGACCAGATAGGTTACATAATCAAACTGTCTTGGCTCGTGCCTTGGAATGTCTCCTGCAAGAACCAATGGCCCCATTCGTGCTACATCTAGAGCTTCCATTCCTCCTACCTATCCGCAAGCCATATATGTGTATTGTGAATATTGTCTGAAAATATTTACATTGTAGGGTGGACCATCTTCATCAGTTAGCCTCCCTTTCTCCGCCCTGTGGATGGCTAAGTTCCATCCTTGATAGGTCATGTCCATGGTTTTGTATTCTTCTTCCAATTCCTCAAAGGATAGAGTTACATCTGCTTCATAACTCAGATCAAACACTTCATAAATTATGGCCATATTGAAGCGAATAAATGCATCACCACTGGGAATTTGGATGCATCTCTTCGTAGCATTGTAGTTCTTAACTATAAAGCAGAAAAATCAAACCCTAGTTGTTCTCCCCTCCCCAACTCCAAGGAGAGAGAAGGGAGAGTCACTAGGGTTGATGGTTTTCACTTGGGAGAGACTTTACATTTAAAAGAGGGGTTGAAACCCACAAGATCCAATCCCATGCAATGCAAGACTGGATTTTAAATGAGTTTCAAGGGTTAAGACATCAAGGATACCCTCTTTTGTAAAGAATATAGATAGAATGATTGAACTAGGAATGTATGTAGAAGCAAGAAAGATTCGCTTATAAACAGAGATAGGGATACGGGATGAAGCTGCGGACCTGGAATTAGTAGTAGACTGTCGAGACATTGTTGTTCTGCAAATTTCAGTGAAAGTTGATGGGACGATGGCGCCCGACATGCACACGGTCCTCCGAAAAATCCGCGAAATGAAGGTGGATCTGTTCATCTCTGCACAAGGATTCCAGATCTTCAATTACAGTCATGTACCTGCAACCTACACATAGAAAAGAGAGGACAATTGGGGGGTTAGGGATTAGGGGTTTGCCTTTAGGTCAAACCCCAGTTTTGGAATTAACCAAGAAATGAGAATGTTGCAAATGTAAATGTTTGTAATGTAAACAAGTACTGATACCTTGTTGTAAGAATGTTTGTATTCTTACATGCGAAGGTGTAATGTATGTAGTATGTTGTATGTTGTAAGTGATCTCCTCTTCAATGGTTGAATCCTTGTCTTGAATGCAACACTTAGCCTTGAATGGAGACTTAGAATGCTCAATTGCTTGAAGGAATGCTTGAATGTTGGAATGTTTGAATATCGCTTCCGCGTCTTGCTCTTGCTTATTTCCTTCCTCTTTTTCTCTCCCTTTCTAGGAGAGGAAAAGTAGTTTATATACTTGTCAATTAGGGTTGAGAGACTAATTTTCCCAACCTTAGGCCGACCAGGAAACATTATTTCCCGAATTGCAAACTTAAAGACCCGATGCCCAAAAGAGACCGGGCCCAAAATAGGGCCAGGGACCAGGGCACTGGGTGCCATAGTCCTGGGGGACCAGGGCACTGGGCACCCTAGTCCTGAAGGACCAAGGCACTGGGCACCATGGTCCCACCTCCCGGGACAGCAGGGTGCAAGGAGGGATCATGCCAAGATGCAGAAAAATGGAGTTTTTGGTGTCACAAGCAGGTTTCGGGGTCTCCATTCAGGTTCAACGTTGCATCGCCATCGTGAAGACCCAAATGCAGTTGAAATTGCAAGTGTCACAATTTTAGGACGCTACATTTAGCCCCCACTTTAGCGGGAGTATAAGCATACTCTCATACTTCCGGTAAAGTACAAGAAAACAACATTGAAAGACTTTCACCATGTCAAGGAGGCAAGATACACCAAGCCCCCAGTGGACTAAGGATCTTACGACTTCGATTGACAAAGTAAAAGGGAAGATCACGAGGGAGAACCATGACTGTCAGTAGTAAGGTTCCCTCACTATGAGTCATGCAAGAAAGATATCAAAAATTTTCAAGGCAGAGCTAAATTTGTCAAGAAATTTTCAAGTATCCTGAAAAGATATGAACGGGATGTATGCCCCCCTACGTTAAAGCAATCGCACATGCCTCACTGGGGGTGATTGCTTTAAGGTAGTGATACATATAAGAAATGAGAAAGGAGCATGTTATCACAAGGATTTAGCCCCCAAGTGTGAGATAAGCCCAAGGATAATAGACACAAAGCACAAATCACAAGGTGACTTCGCTTTCCTCGGGGTCAGTATGCTGTATGATAATTCTTGTATATCATATGTATGTATGCATAATTGTTCTTCATTCCCCAATCAAGGAAGGTCGCCTAGAAGAAGGGAACACATGTGTCTTTTGAGTCAACATGAGAGAGACCACAAGAGATCTCAATGTTTTGCATCGTCCTCAAGTAGACAACACTAAGGACAACAAATAGAAGAATGAGAATAACACATAGAAGAAGTAACAAAAGAGATCAAGAGAGGAGGAGAGAGTCTACTATGCTAATGAAACTAGTCTAGCACATCATCTACCCCCCGATCTTGCTGATCAATATTTTGGGAAGGCAGGAAACACGCTAGAGGAGGAACATCCAACACAGCAGATGGAGCTATCACAAGATCCAAACAAGGGCTATGTTCATGTTCCGAGCCACGTTGTTCTTGTCTAGGAGCTAGGATAAGTGCTTTAGAAAATTCATTAGATAAATGGTTATCAACATCAACATATTCATATTCACTATCAAAATGAACAGGAGTAACATTTTCATCATGAATAACATTTTCATCTATATCATCATCAAGATTTATAAAAATAGGATCTTTAACTCGCACAGGATCAAGACCATCATGCATCTTATGTTTAGGAAATTTTGGCTCAATCTTCGGCTGAGGAGAAAATGGAATAATACTGGCTGAAGGTGTTTTTGGGGATTGCAAAGTTTGAGAAGTAGCTGCCTGAGCTCTAAGATGACGCTTTCGTCGGTGTTCACGTGCAGAACGATTTCGTCTAGTCTTAGTAGGAAGTTGAGAAGAGTGAGGAGGAGGAATGTTCTCATCCTTTTCACTTGGGTGTTTAGGTTGTGGTCTCTTCTCTCCATAAGAGGAAGGAGGAGGAATTGCTCCATATAAGGGAGGAATATTTGGTTTAGGAAGGAGACCAAGTCCATCATGACAAGGAGGTATAGGTCTACTTTTAGGAAGTTTATTAGATATAGGCATAGTCACATTCATAGGGATGGGTTGGCAATCTTCTTGAGGAAAGACATTAGTTTTATCTTTCAAAGGAAGAACTTCCTTCTCAAGAACGATAGGAATATCAAGTTTGGGTGTTCTAGGTTCACTTAGAGATAGGATCATATCTTTTTTCCACTTTTGATAAGATTTAAAAAGATGATCACTTTGCGGAGGAAGAGATTGGAATTGTTTAGGCCAAAAATAATCAATAGGAATGCTAGAAGTTCTTTCAGCTGGTTTAAAGAGACTATGATTGATAGTAGCAACTTCACCATTATGGGGAAATTTCAAGCACTTGTGAATAGGAGAAGCAATAGCTTTCATGGAAGATAGCCAAGGATAGCCTAGCTTCACACGAAATTGTTCAGATGATGGAATAATAGCAAAGCTCACATCAAGGGATTTGTTATGGACCTCAATAGGTAATGTAATAGAACCAATTGCAGGAGAAGAAAATGCATCAAATAATTTCACAACCACCTTTGTTTCATCATAGATCACTTGATTCAATTGCAAAGTAAAAAGAAATTCTTTAGTAATAACATTAACCATGCAAGAAGGATCAATAAGCACTCCACGACAAGGTGTATTCTTAACTTTTGCAACTATATATAAAGGACCATCAGGTGCCCTGATAGTTTCACTGGAATCAAATGTGATGGAAGGTTCTTTAGGGATTTTCTGCTGTTCCACAAAGTTAATCACATTCGGAGTCATAGACACAAGATCATCAGGTGAGACAGAGGAATCATTAGTATCAATCACATTAGAGGTATGAGAAGGTAATGGATCGGTGAAAATCTTAAGATTTTGGTTAGGAGGAGCTATAGATGTGTTGCCTTTATCATTCACACCAGAAACAGAGATAGTATTATTATCAATCAGATCTTGAATTTTACCCTTTAAAGCAAAACATTTTTCAGTATCATGCCCAGGTTGACGATGAAATTGACAAAAAGATTTGTTATCAAAATAGGGTGAATTAATCTTTGTAGGATCTATTTGCCTTATAGGAGGAAGAGTAAGCACATTTTGTTCCAATAACTTATTCATAATACTATGCAATGATTCATTCAAAGGAGTAAACTTTCTTTCTTTCTTGAAAAACTTAGAAATAGGAGGCACACCTAATGCTGCATTCACATTGTTGTTGATGATGTTTTCATTGAATTTAATGGACTCTCTGTTCAGTTTAAACTTCCCAAATGGTTGTTGACTACTATCACCCTTATCACTTGGAGCCATAGGATTTGCTTGTTCCATTTGACTCACAGTTAGTTGATAATTGTGAAGAGTTGCGCACAACTATTGGAAAGAAGTAAACTCAAAAAACAGAAGTTTTTCTCTAATATCTTTTTGTAAATTAGAAATAAAGATTCTTTGAATATCATTGTCAGGTACTGGAAAAGAAATTTGAGCATGCAAATGCTTATATCTACCAATGAAATCAGTCACTTTTTCTTTAACACCTTGTTTACAATGCATTAAATCAATCAAAGTAACTTTAGGACTTATATTGTTTTGAAATTGTTGAATAAAAGCATTTGCAAGTTGTTCGAAAGAAGTAATAGAATAAGAAGGCAACGAGCAATACCATTGTAGGGCTTTATCTCTTAATGTTCTAGTAAACAGTTTTGCAAGCAACCTTTGGTCATAAGCAAAATCGGTACATATTGTTTGAAATGTCTTAACATGTGTTAGAGGATCACCCTTACCATTATAAAGCTCCAAATGTGGAATTTCAACATGTTTAGGGGGGATAGCTCGAACAATGTCAAGAGAAAGTGGGCTCACAACATCAAATGTCGGCACACTAAACTTAGATTGATTCATAGAGGCAATTTGTTGCTGTAAAGAAGAGACAGTTTGTGCAAGATTGTTGATGGTCGCTTCAGTCGAAGAGTTCATATTAGACATGTTAGATTGTGATGGAGGTATTATGTTATTGAAAGAGGGTATTGATTGAGAGTAAGGTGGCGGGACACTATGATAGTTAGTCATAGGAGATGATTGGAAAGGAGGAACACTACAAGGAGGAATGGAATGGTTAAATGAATTGCCCCCTTGCATCATGTTCATTTGTGGAGATGTAATAGGGACACTCATTGAAGGAATGAATGAAGAAATCGGATTGAATGAATGAAGAGGGTTGATTGAAGAAGAGGGATTGCCCCCATGACTGGTGATCATAGGCAGAATGTCTTGTATTGAAGTAGTCATTATGTTTGATGTAAAAGTAGGTATACTAGCAATAGGAGTTGTCAAAGGAATAAAATGATTGTCTTGAGTAGGAGGTTGTGTATAACCTAAAGTTTCGGCACAACTCTTCACAGGCATCACATTCGAATCCACAATGTGTGCAATACCACGCAAAATATCAATTCCATTCTTATCACTTTGAACCATACGTTTTAGACCCTCAATTAATGAAAGAGCTTCACTATCAGGGTATTCTTGAGACATCCATTGTCGAAAATCATCAAATTGGTTATCCAATTTTGAAAGTTGTTCTACAGAAACCTCATGGAGAGCTTCTTCATCATTAAGAGGATTAGAGGAATTACCCATGTCCTCGTTAAATAGGCCATTCAAATTAGGTTCCATCTCCTCAGTAATTAAACCTTGGAAGGACTTAATTCTAAGGCTTCGTCTAACGGGAATAGTGTAAGTAGGGCTTATTGTTGTAAAACTCATGCACTAAAGAAAGATAGAAGATTTTGAATTTTAGAGGTAGCAAATTTCAATAAAATCAGCCAATCTCCTAGATTTAAGCTATTAAATGTAATCAGGACAATCTCCCGAAATTTTGGAAAAAATGTCCGGGACCGTGGCGAACGGAGTGCACACGGTCCTCGCAACTTTTTTCGAAATTTTCAGGGATGAAAGTTATGATGATTTCAAAGCTAATCTGAAAAAATGGAGTGATTTTACGATCTGTACATAGGCCAAATTAAAGTTGCAATCTCAAAATTGAACCCTACCAAGGTTGTTGAAAAATGCAAAATTTGAATTTTGGAAAAGAGAGGGAAACTGAAATTTTGAATTTTATGATTTTAGAGGGAATACTGAAAGCAATGCAAGCTTTGAAATTTAAAAGTTGACTTGATTTCATGCAAAATTCAAATTTGAAAGTGGAAATCAAAGTTGTCCCAATTAAACACTTAATTTCAAAAGTCACAAACTGCAAAAATTTGAATAAAGCACTAAAATTTCGAATGAATGCTAACACACTTTTCAGATTTAGGATAGTAAGAAACACAATTTTGACACAAATTTCAATTTCAACAATTTTTGAATGATTATAAGCCTTTATCCAAGCAATCACTAGACCAACTTTGACTTTAATTTTGAAAGTGTTAGAATTGATGAAATCAGCCAAAATTCTGGATTTTAGCAGAAAAATACAGTAAGATCTAGCTCCTGAAATTTCAGAAAAAATGTCAGGGACGATGGCGCTCGGGATGCACATGGTCCTCACAACTTTTTTCCAAATTTTCAGGGATGAGAGATATTGTGATTTTGTTGCGGAATCCAAAGTTATAGCCGATTTGGAGGTGTTTTGATCAATGAAATTATCAGTCAAAGGTTGAATCAAGAGGGTTTTGACACTTAACCACTTAATTTTCAGAATTAAAGCACAAATATGAATTGACAATTTGCAATAGAAGGGTAGATCTGAAACAAGCATTAACAATTAAACATTTCACAAGCTCAATTACTAAAAAGAGAATTTTAGGGTTTTTTATGCAATCAACCTCTAAAATTTGCAAAAGATCAAACATGGAAATGTAATTAAGGAAGCAAATTTTTCAGATCTAACCATGAATAATCAGAATGAGGATGTTCACATCGGGTTCACCAAAATGTAAAGTGGAAAAATCGAACCCTAGTTGTTCTCCCCTCCCCAACTCCAAGGAGAGAGAAGGGAGAGTCACTAGGGTTGATGGTTTTCACTTAGGAGAGACTTTACATTCAAAAGAGGGGTTGAAACCCACAAGATCCAATCCCACGCAATGCAAGATTGGATTTTAAATGAGTTTCAAGGGTTAAAACATCAAGGATACCCTCTTTTGTAAAGAATATAGATAGAATGATTGAATGAGGAATGTATGTAGAAGCAAGAAAGATTCGCTTATAAACAGAGATAGGGATACGAGATGAAGCTGCGGACCTGGAATTAGCAATAGAATGTCGAGACAATGCTGTTCTGCAAATTTTAGTGAAAGTTAACGAGACGATGGCGCCCGGCATGCACACGGTCCTCCGAAAAATCCGCGAAATGAAGGTGGATCTGTTCGTCTCTGCACAAGGATTCCAGATATTCAATTACAGCCGCGTACCTGCAACCTACACATAGAAAAGAGAGAACGATTGGGGGGTTAGGGATTAGGGGTTTGCCTTTAGGTCAAACCCCAATTTTGGAATTAACCAAGAAATGAGAATGTTGCAAATGTAAATGTTTGTAATGTAAACAAGTACTGATACCTTGTTGTAAGAATGTTTGTATTCTTACATGCGAAGGTGTAATGTATGTAGTATGTTGTATGTTGTAAGTGATCTCCTCTTCAATGGTTGAATCCTTGTCTTGAATGCAACACTTAGCCTTGAATGGAGACTTAGAATGCTCAATTGCTTGAAGGAATGCTTGAATGCTTGAATGTTGGAATGTTTGAATATCGCTTCCCCATCTTGCTCTTGCTTATTTCCTTCCTCTTTTTCTCTCCCTTTCTAGGAGAGGAAAAGTAGTTTATATACTTGTCAATTAGGGTTGAGAGACTGATTTTCCCAACCTTAGGCCGACCAGGAAACATTATTTCCTGAATCGCAAACTTAAAGACCCGATGCCCAAAAGAGACCAGGCCCAAAATAGGGCTAGGGACCAGGGCGCTGGGCGCCATGGTCCCACCTCCCGGGACAACAGGGTGCAAGTAGGGATCATGCCAAGATGCAGAAAAATGCAGTTTTTGGTGTCACAAGCAGGTTTCGGGGTCTCCATTCAGGTTCAATGTTGCGCTGCCATCGTGAAGACCCAAATGCAGTCGAAATTGCAAGTGTCACAATTTTAGGAAGCTACATTAACCAAGGTTTCAAGAATTCAATATTCACAAATACATTTGGAACTATGAGCTTACCTAGACCATTAATCCATGGATTAGATATCGGCATCGGTATCTATCTTCGTGAGTAATGGTATAGGAAAAATTCAAGCCCCCTAACCCTAGTCCAGACATCACCATTTTCCTTATAATCATCCTCTAGTTGACCATGGATAGGCAAATTAACCTAAGACCTTTAGGACTTGGCTCTTGGTGAGTTCATCTGGTCGATCATATCCTGATTCAACTTCCTCTTCTGTAGGCTTTCTCCACCTTTAGATTTATTTGAGGGACTATCAGAGACTTCAATAACCTTCCTCTTGCCTTTAGAACCATCCATATTTTAATCTTTCAAGCCTTCTAAAATTCAATTCTCTACGATTCAATTGCACTTCAATCTTTATATTTGCTTCAATCTATTATGCAATTTCCTTGATCAAACTCCCACATATAGATTTGACACATTAGAATAATTTACTCAATTTAAATCTTGCTATGATTTATCCTATGTGAACACAGACCTACTTGTTGTCTGCATTTAATAATGGCACGCCGATCCATTTAGAATCAGATTTTACAATAGATAATCGGCATAATTCCTCCCCATGATTCAATCATTTGGCACCACCCGTATTGTACGCTTTTCCAATTTTTACATGCAATGATGATGCAGCTTTCTATCTTTCTGATCGGCATAGGTTTCCCCGATCAATCCATCGGGCTTTGGCGTAGCCATTTTTCTTTCATTTTGCTGAACCTAACCTATCCTGATTAATCCTCCTTCTTGTTCATCATGTTGCAAAGCTATCAGGTGTCAGGACAACCTATCTTATGTTTCTTCGATGATCCGATGAGATCGGGCTCCAACTTGTCTATCTTTATGTTATTCTAGCCTATCGGCCTATGTTCTCCCGATGAGGTCTCCTTCTTAGCAACTTTCTCAGCTTCCTCATCGGTTATCGGCATAGTAGAAAATGTCTTTTTCTGATCAGCCAATGCTATCTCGATGACTTCACCTTTTTACTTTCCTAGTCCCTTCTTTCGATGTAGGATATCCCAATGGAACCTCATTTCCATCTACCATGATATCCATTCTATCGGGTATCGGGGTAGCTATGTTTTACATTTTTCAATATCCTGATGACTTCAAAGTATCCACTCCACATTCTCCTTCATTGGTGTAAGTTATACCGATAGCCTCATCAGCTATCGGCATAACACTTCTCTCATGCCTCCGATAGTGAATGTTATGTCGATGAACCCTTCTTCATGATTTCTCCTTGGTGAAGGTTGTTTTGATAAAGTCATCTCCTCAGATCAGCACACCGAGTCACCTTCCATTATGAACTTCTTTTTAGCTCTCCTTTGGAGTGGTCAGTCTAGGTTCCATCAATAGATCCTTCCATTGTTTTGACTAGGCGGTCTTGTCGGGGTAACTTATGTCGATAACTCAAATTTGAAAATCATGCAAATTAAGCTCCTCTTCATGAATGTTGATGCTTCCAATCTTCCATGCATACTTCATATGTGCTAATCAAATGTCATATTCCATCACATAGGCCCAATCTATGTCATGTGCAAAAATGCTCTTATAAGGATCCCAATACTATCATAATGAAACCTTTTCATTTAGTCCCCACTCAGTGCCAACCATTAACATACCCAAGTTGTTGGGATTATACACTCAGATGAGAATGGTTGATGTTGTCATTAATGGAAACCAAGTGGTAATATGGTTCACAGGTTACACTGGCAATGTACATCATCTACCGGCACCTGTAGGCACTACAAGGTTATTCACATCGGCATCCAGTCTACACTGACAGTAGTTCACACTGACACTCTAAGCCTACATGGAAATAATATTGTTTTGTATTGTAATTATATTGTATAAACAACATGATGTATTGTACAGACTCATATAAGTATGAGATCTTGTAGGTCATTTTGTAATGTAGTAAGGTAATGAATGTAAACGGTACATGAGAGCGAATAACTGTATATGCATTATGATGTAATTATTTTATGAGAGAATAAGAGCATAGCAAAGTGAAGCAAGCTTTATGGTAGAGTTATCTGATAGAGCTTAAACTGGTACTAAATCCAACATTGGAGATGCTATTTTGAGGAGTAAATTATCATTGGATTTAACTATCCAATTGTAGTCAGTGGGACTCCATTTTTGTATTGAGCATTGAGCTCTAGACTGGTGGCCTTCCTGCATGTGTAGGCCTCTATTGTATAAGTAATATTTATTCATATTGGCTACTGAGTAAATATTGTGGATCACAAATCCCACCGAGGTTTTTCCTCTACCGGGTTTCCTCGCTAAAAATATCTGTGTTATGGTGTGCATTGATGGTTATAGTTTTGTTTCTCTTTAATGCATTATTACTTGTTTACCGGTATATTAATTTGGGTTATAAAGTTGCAAACAAGTTTAAATCTTTTGTTTATCGGTTAGACACTAATTCACCCCCCACTCAGTGTCTTTGGGACTGATCAAGTATCTAACAATTGGTATCAGAGCATAGTCCTCTATTTACAAAAGCCTAATAGATTGAGGAAGATTCTGAAACTGGTACCAATTGAAAGTTTGAGACAATAGTTGGAAGGATCTCTTGAAGATTTTGATGCAGAAAAATTGAAGAATATCAAACTGGAAGATGAACTCACAACTGCTCGGGAATTCATCAAAGCACTTCAAGATAACCTCATTATAGCAAAGAATAAGAGAAAAGAATTACATGTGCAATTGCAAAATCAAGATGATGAAGAAAAAGAAACTCTTAGAGATATTGTAGAAAAATTGAGACAAGAGAACAGTAACATGAAGAATGAGATGCAATATTTAACCATGAGATTATGCAAGGATATTGAAGATAGAAAGAGGAATGAAGAAGATTTGGCCAGAAGACTTAATGAAAGATTAGATGAATCTCAATGGCTTAGTTATAAAAATGATATGCTTAAAACAGATTTGATTCACATGCATCATGACAAAGAGGAACTTATGAGACAAGTTAGCACTTTGGAAAGAGAGTTGGTCATTGCAAATGAATACAAAGACAAATTCAAGAAGAGTTCAGAAAAATTTGATGATATGCTAAAAAGTTAGAAACCTGATGGAGAAACAGTTGGATTTGGATTTGAACATGGAGAAAGTTTTGGGACTGCAAACAATCATGATTGATCAAACAAACCGAGAAGACAACCTAATGCTTATAAATTCAATGGGAAATTTTTTAATTGCAACAAATTTGGTCATAGATCAAATCAGTGCAGATTTAGGAATAATCAGAATACAAACTTACCCATCGGTCAATGTTCCAAATGCAATAAAAATGGTCATAACTCAGACAATTGCAGAATGAATGTGAAATGCTATGTTTGTGGTAGATTTGGACACTTCTATAATCAATGCATAACTCAAACCAGTCAAGGTTATGGAAAATCTATTCAGAAAAAAAGTGTAACTTGTTATGCATGTAACAAGATTGGGCATATTGCAAAATTTTATAGAAGTAAGACTGTACCGACGAACAATAAAGGATTTAATGAGAAAGGCAAAGAGAAGGTGACTAAAATCAAGCAAGAATTTTATAAACAATGGATTAGGAAGAGAGATCAGAGGAATGATGAATCTATCACTGCACCGACAGAACAGAGTAATCCTGCACCGGCAGGAGATTCTTCATCTAACTAAGGAATAATCCTTAGGGGTAAGGCAACAAATTGAAAATCATGCATTTACCCTCAAGTGATGGTAAGAAGTTGTAATTATTCTTTACCGGTAGATATGTGGAGTTTTCACTTCATCGATGAAGCATTTATTGCAGTTGTATGTTAATTTTTGGTTATAAAGGCATTGTAACTTCTCATTTCAACTCACCAAGCATCCAAAAATTCGAAGAAGAGCAAAATTGAGAAAAGGCATTCTAAAGGTGAAGCAGCAAAGGTCTTTCAGAGCATTTAAGGATTTCTCAGTTAAAAGATATTTATCTTTTGCAATGGCTTCCTCATCCTCCATTTCTGAATTTGTAGCAAACCCTACCATTGTGGCGAACATAAAATGACCTAGACCTATTTTCAAAATCATACCTAAGATAGAAAAATTGGATGACTCCATTGGTGCATTTTCTAGAATCCCAAAGGGAGTTGAGTTTGCTGAAGACCCTAGGGCATACATACATTGTAAGATAGAAATTTTAGGATCCAAAGATTTGAAGAAAATGTACATGAATGTTATCACTGACAAGAATGGGGTAGTAAAATCGAAACACAAGTTAGTTAAGGATTTAGGTCTCATTGATATCCTCCATATGTCAGAATTCTCAAATGTAACCGTCTGCTATTTTCTTAGCAGGGTTCATGGCGAATTTATGTGGTTGGACTCAGTTTCTAAGATCACTAAAGAGGTTATAAGGGCTATTACTAGTTTACCATCCACCAGCACTAGGCCTGACAAGAAGAAGAAAATCCATAACAAATAGGTTATGTGCTTAACCGGAGCTACATTTGACAAGAGATCACTTAGGTTCAATGATATAAAAGATGACAATGTTAAATTTGCAATTATGGTAATTGGTTATAAAGTTGCCCATACTAACAGGTTGAATTTTGTATATAGTTCCTGCATTCATAGTGCTCATGAGATGATATTAAACAATGCTTAAATTGACATCTGTGAAAGGTTAAAGGATGAACTGTTAGAGAATTTGCACAAAATCAAAGGTGATAAGAAATGAACCTTTAAATTTGGAATCTGATTATGTGTTTAATGCATTACTTTTCAAAAGAGATTCCCTGTATAGGACATAAGGATTTTGCCTATGATATTCATGTTGGAAAACAGATAAAGGAGGCAATTACCGGTATGGGATCTGATGGTGATGAATTGGTGAAAGACTATTTCAAGAATTTCCAAGCTAAAATGAGACAAAGGGAAAGGATTCCCCAAAGCATTGTGGATAAATATGATAAATAGATATGCTTTGTAGTGAAAAGAGATGAAATTTAGATGGAGGCAGTTAGACCCACAACTGTCTAGATTATAGATATGGGATATGAGGTGGATTCACACATCTTAGATTCATATGCTAAAATACTCCTAGATGCTCCACCGGAACAAAAAGAGGAAATATTTGGTAATGCTGAAACTATTGAAAGTGGTGTTGCTATGATCAAGTAGAGGAAGAAAAGAGAGAAACTAATGAAAGATGCTTCTAAGATGTTAAAAGATGTTAAAGAGGATTGATGAATCTTGGCAGTATTGCTGCTAGTGTGATAGAAAGTCAATCAGAACATAAACCGGTAGCTCACATTTCACCTGTGGCTACTACATCTGATTTTGACACTGATTAGGCAGCCGAATACAAGAGAGTGGACAGGAAGAAAAGAAAACCCTCACCGGCACCTGCTCCATCTCCCAAGAAGTCAAGGACACAAAGAAAGAAACAATGGGTTGTAAGAGAGCCCAGTGGTCCGAAGAAGAAAGTGACTCCAAAGAAGAAATTTGAACCTAAGGCACCAGATACTCTTACACCAGAAGAATTGATCAATGAAATCACTGAAGATGGTAACCTTGGTAATGTAAATGAATTATATCATTCTTTTAAGGATTTGGATAAGGATACTATAGAGGAAAGCATTATTTTATATCTTTATATATACAAGAAATTTCTTATTGAAGTTGTAGACGATATACCTAATGATTTATACTTAAGATTAGAGGCTAAGAGAATGTTTGTCATGGAACTTGACAAGAAATTAAAGGTAGAAGCTCTATTAGTTGTGCATCTTATTAATTCCAAGTAGGAAATTGATGATCTAATATATGAGGCAAATAGAACAGTTTTTGTGAGTGGTCACCAACAGATTAGTCTTACGGCCGACAGAGTTAAAGAAATAGAAGATGAAATAGTGGATAAGTGGGATATATTTTTTGTTGAGAGAGAGAAGAAAGAAGAGAAGGATAGACAGAAAATGGACAAGTCATTTACCAAAGTATATCAGAAAGATAAAGGTAAAGGGAAAACTGGAAGTGTACCTAATATCACGATCAAGGATAACCTTCATCCACCGGCATAGGACACCCCACCAATAACTATAGAGGCACCGACACAAATTGATAATCAACCAGAAGAGAAGGCAAAGGAAATGACAAAAGATGACATAGATCCGGAGTCTGGCATTATTTTTACTATGAATGTGGACACTCAGGACTTTAATATCATCATGGATAAGGAATCAGCCAAAGTTAAGGAAACAGAAACCATCCCTGATGATACTCAGCTTAATACTGAAATATCGGCAGAAGCACAGGTAGAAGAAGAAGTAGAAACAGGAACCGAAACTGGAATAGGATATGAACAGAGTATATCTAAACCGACAGTCAGCAAGGCAGACAGTAAAGATGATAGCAAGGATGAAAATAAGGTTGAAAAGAAAATTGAAAATAAGGAAGAAACTGTGAATAAAGAAGAGGTTAATGATGGAAGCAAGATAACAGAAGTGGTTAAGGTTAATGTGCAGACATCCAGATAAGATAAGAAACCAACTGCAGAACCTAGCACTTCCACCATGGATTATAGACCAAAAAATGTTACAGATGTACTTTTAGATTTAATAAAGAAGATCACAGAATGCAATGCCTTAGCATTTAAGACCATTGATGATACTTTACCAATTTTGTAGATGATTGCACCAGCATGTAAATTTGATCACATTGTTGGGTATGTGAGTAAATTAGACACATTTTCCAGATTCATTGCTTCTAACATTCAAATTGTGGATAAAATAAATGAAGAGACAGTTAAGGAAAGGGTGAATAAGGAGAAAGATGAATTCTTTGACAAGACAATTAAGGAATGTACTGGACATATTGATTCTTTGTTATTGACACTAAATTCTACCATTCTGGAATACAAAGAGTTGTACAAGGAAGCATGTAAGCCTCACCATTTAACAAAGGATATTGATAAGGAAATAAGGAAGACACAAAAAGAAATTGATGATATAGCTGATAATATGATTGGTTCTTCAAAACTTACTTCACTTTTGGATTAGGAAATGACAACCTATGAAGAAAATATTGAGAAATTAGAAAGAGAGAAGGCAAGGTTGAGAATGAAAACCCAAGAGTTGAAGAACAATCTTGGTCCTAGATTGGACAACTTATTAACACATCGGAATAAGTTGTCTAAGGCATCTATTCAAGGCAACAGATCACCAGAGCAACAAATGCATTATCTGACTGGGATGATCCGACAGACACAGACCATAATTTCTAATAGTACTAAATTTTTGCAAGGTCTTAACTTCATTTTAGCAGACATTTTTCAGATTGTACATAACCGGTTATAGGTCTCTAGGTAGATTTTGAATTATTTGATTCTTTTGACATCCTTTGTCATTGATGTCAAAGGGGGATTAGTGGTGTATGAGAAAAATGTATAGAAGGAGATCATTTGCTCAGGGGGAACACACTCAGTTTTTGGACTTTATTTTTTGATATCAGTTTTTGGATTTTTCTCATGAGTGTTGCCATCAATGCCAAAGGGGGAGATTATTGGTATTATACACTCAGATGAGAATGGTTGATGTTGTCACTGATGGCAACCAACTGGTAATATGGTTCATAGGTTACACCGGCAACAGACATCATCTACCAGCACCAATGGACAATACAAGGTTATTCACACCGGCATCCAGTCTACACTGACAGTAGTCCACATTGACACTCTAAGCTGACATGGAAATAATATTGTATAGCCAACATGATGTATTGTAAAGACTCATATATGTATGAGATCTTGTAGGTCATTTTGTAATGTAGTAAGGTAATGAATTTAAGCAATACATGAGAGCGAATAACTATATATGCATTATGATGTAATTATTTTATGAGTGAATAAGAGAAGAGCAGAGTGAAGCAATGTTTATGGTAGAGGTATCTGATAGAGCTTAAACTGGTACTGAATTCAACATTGGAGATACTATTTTGAGTAGTACATTATCATTAGATTTAACTATCTAATTGTAGTCAGTGGGACTCCATTTTTGTATTGAGCACTGAGCTCTAGGCTGTTGGCCTTCCTGCATGTGCAGACCCCTATTGTATAAGTAATATTATTCATATTGGCCAGTGAGTAGATATTATGGGTCACAAATCCCACTGAGGTTTTTCCCCTACTGGGTTTCCTCACCAAAAATATCTGTGTTATGGTGTGCATTGATGGTTATACTATTGTTTCTCTTTATTGCATTATTACTTGTTTATCGGTATATTAATTTGGGTTATAAAGTTGCAAACAAGTTTAAATCTTTTCTTTACCAGTTAGACACTGATTCACCCCCCCCCCCCTCTCAGTGTCTTTGGGAATGATCAAGTATATAACATAAGTGATACTTATCCATTCAAAAAATAGGTCATAGTTGGATTTTTTTGATGTTGCAACATGCTCCCGCACATACAACCCAACAATAAATGCTCTTATGGTAGAAATATGCATAGAATGCATCATTAAATAGCATAAAAATATTTTGCAAAAATATGTGCTAACAGACCTTAACCAGTTTTTAATGTAAAATATCTTAGCTAAGTCACTTCAAATATGAAGTTGTAAAATCCTTTAGCAAGGTGAACTTTAATAGGTTCTAAGGTATTTTTAACCGAATACCAATCACTTCTAACATGGTGATGTTCTCAAAAAGAACTAGTTGTAAGCTCTTAACATGGCACTCTTTTTCACAGTAGTAAAAGAGATTTTGGGTTATCCCCACTATGGTTTTCTCCCTCTAACCGAGGGTTTCCATGTATAATTGCTAGTGTTATGTGATGCTTATTTGTGCATACAAATCTCTTTTCTTTGATGTTCTCTACTTTCATATTTTATGCAATGCTTAAGTTAATTTTGAAGGATGGTTGTAGACCGATCAGCTTGAATGTTTGAATTATGTATAAACTATTTGTACCAATTCATCCCCCACTCTTAGTCACTGGTTAATCCTAACAGACAGATCTAATAATTATTTTTATCTTATTCATATTGATCTATGTGGCCTAGAAAGGACTAAAAGCTTTCAAGGAGATAGATACTTTATGTTTCTTATTGATGATTACTCTAGAATGATGTGGGTTGCATTTTTGAAAGAAAAATCAAAAGCCCTTGACAAATTCAAAATATTCAAAGATATGATTGAGACAAAGATGGGATTGAAGATAAAATGCTTAAGATCAAATCAAGGTGGTGAATTTACATCTGCTGAATTCAACAATTTTTGTGAGAAATATGAAATCAGAAGACAATTATCTGCACCTAGAAATCCATAGCAGAATGGAGTAGTGGAAAGAAAGAATAGAACTATCTTAGATGTTTCAAGGACAATGATGATGGAAGGAAAATTGTCTGATATTTATTGGAGAGAAGTTGTCAATACTGTAGTCTACACTTTCAATAGAATACACATAAAAGGTGATATCGATAAGAATCCTTATGAATTATAGTTCGGTCATACTCTTATTGCCAATGATTTCAAATTTTTTGGAAGTAAATGCTATATCAGAAGAGATGATGGAATAGGGAAATTTGATTCTAGATGTGATGAAGGAATATTCTTAGGTTATTCTACTAAGAGAAAAGCATATAGATGTTTTAACAAAAGATTGCAAAGGATAGTGGAAAGCATAAATGTCAGAGTGGATGAGAAAAGCAACAATCAGATCAGATCATATGACTATAGACCGGAAGATGAGATTGTCAGATCAAAACTAGTAATGCAAGAATCATATTAGAGCATTGATCTAGTTGCTCCGGTAACATCAGAAAATTCCATAGTAACTATCAAAGAGCATAAAGAGTCAGAAATTCAAGATAATCCAAAGAGTCCCAGGTATGTAAAGCTTAATCATTCTGAAGATTAGATCATTGGAGATAAGAGAAAAGGTGTGATGACAAGAAAAAGATTAGCTGTTGAAGAGGTATGTTTAATCTCTCAAATTGAACCGAAATCAATTATTGAAGCATGTAAAGATGAGAATTGGATGAAAGCAATGAGAAATTAAATCAAATAGAAAAGAATAACACATGGGAATTGGTTCCTAGGCCTAAAGATAAAAATGTTATTGAAACTAAATGGGTATTTAGAAACAAATTAAATGAAGAAGGACAGGTTGTAAGAAACAAAGCTAGATTGGTTTGCAAAGGATACTCACAGCAAGAAGCAATTGATATGAAACTTATGCTCTGGCTGCAAGAATTTAAGTAGTAAGACTATTTCTTGCCTATGCCACACACAAGAACTACAAGGTATATCAAATGGATGTCAAATGTGCATTCCTGAATGGAGATCTTAAAGAAGAAGTCTACATTGAGCAGCCTGATGGATTTTTACTATCAGAGGACAAGGACATGGTTTGCAAATTGAAGAAAGCCTAATTGAGGAAAGCCTTATATGGATTGAAACAAGCCCCTAGAGCCTGTTATGCTAGATTGGATAAGCACATTTTGAAGCTTGGATTTAGCAAAGGTAATGTTGATAGCAACTTATATTATAAGATTGAGCATGATGACATATTGATCATTGAAGTCTTTATTGATTATATGATTTTTGGAGGAGAAGAAAATATATGCATGACATTTGTCGATGACATGAAAAATGAATTTGAAATGTTTATAATTGGTAGATGAAATTTTTCCTAGGTTTGTAGATCACTCAGACTAATAAAGGTATTTTCATTTGTCAAACTAAATATATGAAAGAACTACTAAAGAAATTTGGACTTGAAAACTCAAAACCAGTTGGAGCCCCTATGATAATCGGTTGCAAACTATCAAAGAAAGATGAATCTCCTAAAGTGAACTCATCTAGATACAAATCAATGATTGGTGGACTACTGTACTTAACTCAAACCAGACCTGATATAATGAATGTTGTCTGCATTGCTTCTAGATTTTAGTTTGATCTAAGAGATATTCATGAAATTGTTGTTAAAAGGATATTCAAAAATTTGAAAGGAACAATAGATTATGGGTCATGGTATCCAAAGCATGATGATTTCAAATTATGTGCCTATACAGACTCAGATTGGGTGGGAGATGTTGATGACCAAAAGAGAACTATAGGTGGTGCATTCTTTCTTGGAAAGAAATTAGTCTCATGACTTAGCAAAATAAAATCATACACTTCATTATCTAATGTTGAAGCTGAATATGTAGTTACTGCAACAAATTGTACTCAGATCCTATGGATGAAGCAAATGTTGAAGGATATAAAGGTAATTTATGATGAGCCTATTGTTATTCATTGTGATAATATAGTTGCTATTGATATGTCAAAGAATATGGTATTTCATTCCAAATTAAAACACATATCTATAAGACATAATTTCTTGAAAGAAAAAGGTTGAAGAAAAGGAAGTCAGATTGGTATATGTGCGCACTTAGGAACAAATTGTAGATATTCTAACAAAATCATTGCCTAAAGATACTTTTGAATATCTCATAAATCAATTGGGGGTCACCACCCCTCCAGAAGGGACTTAGAGATGTAGAGATGCATCAATCTAGTGAGCTTATCAGAAATATATTTTGATCCAGGTTGATGAGATGGTGCTACTACTCAGGGGGAGTATTTAGCCGATTGGTTCAATACCTTTGCATCATCCCTTTGTCATTGATGTCAAAGGGGGAGAGATGTACATGTGAAAAACAAAAAAACATATTCCAGTATGGGGGAGAGAGTTTCTTGGAGATTGTTGGCATTCCTTGGCACTTAGATGTTTTTCACATTTAGTGTTACCATCAATGCCAAAGGGGGAAATTGTTGGCAATATGGAGGAATTTATTATGTGTTGTCATTTATGTCAACATTGATCTGGTTGGTTGTTGACCTGCTCTGATTAGACATGGTTTTGGCAGAGGTTATCAGAGATTCTGCTCCGGTATGTTCAAATTGTTGGATTCAGTTTTGGAAGGATATTCATGATGATTGTATGTATGTCATATTCAGTTGCTTCATTATTTGGTCCTCCAGAAGCTATTGAATATGTTCTAGACTTCCAGTTGATGTTCTTGGTCCTGGTTGATGATATTTGATGAAATGGTTTTAAGCAGTTTTGATGCGGCTTCTAGAAATGGTTCTTAACGTGCTAAAGGTGTTCTTGATTGTGTCCCAATTGTTTGGTGGCTTCGCATTAGCTAGTGTGAAGATTTGGTGATCCTATTTGGGTTCGGTAGGATATTCTATGTTATTGACATTAAGGGTTTTTCCCGGTTGGTGTAACATTTTGTGGTTGAACTTGGTGGGATTTTTGGTGAATGTAATTGTTTGGGAACTTGAATTAGGTCCATGCTATGTAATGTAAATCATAATATTGGTCTGGTGGTTGATCTTTGTATCACGTAATGTAATTTTTGTAATTATGAGCTGAGGGTTGAGGGTGTAGTTGACCTTGTTATCAAGGTGATGCAGGAGCATCCCCAGTCGATGAGAAATCTTTCATCAACCAAAAATATTTCCTTTCAATTTTGTTCTTGTCGAGTTCTTTATGTAGTTTTCTATGTTCTTACCGGTTAGTATCGGTAGTTGCTTTCTTTTCATGGTAGATCTTATTTTTGGTTTTCAGGTTGGTTCATGTGCTTAATTCCATATTTTCAATTCATTTGGGGTCTTTTCCACTTAGTTATCACCTCCAGTTGACTGTTTCTGGGTTTCGGGATAGTTCTTGTGCTTACCGGTTGGTTTTCCTTCTTTATCGATGCAATTATTGGCATGTGGGCCTATTTGGGATCTTGTCCAATGTTCTTTGGCATGTAGCCAACCTTCATGCTAAACCGCACTTCGTGATTGTTATTTTCCAGAAAGATTTCTTTAATTCTTAGGGCCGACCTAGTTACACGTTTCATTTTCCTGCATTAGTAAATGTAATCTTATGAGGCCGACCTAGATATGTTCCGGTGGGTATAAGTATATTATTATGTAATCGTTTGTGGAGGTAAAGGAAGTATAATTGAGAATAAGGATTGTGATTTGCATTTTGTGATCTGGTTGATTCTTAGAGTCCCAGTTGGATTGTATCTGGTTGATAACCTACATGTAACTGGCTAACTACTACTTGTTCTTTGATGATTAAATGATGATAACCAAATGGTTGCCAGAAGTTCTAAAGCAATAATATGATTTGTTTAAGTAATCTTGCTATTTTTTCTTGTTGCTTTTGTTATGTTACTCTTGTTGCATAAGCTGGTTGATTCTCTTTGAGGGTTTTACCAGTTATGGATGCATCGCAAGGTTGATGATTTGTATATAAAGAGATATTATCATGTAATTTTAATATAGGTATTTTGTCTACATTATCAGAGAGAGGTATTTGTATATAAAGAGATATTATCATTCAGTGAAGTGTTGTGGGGTAGACAATTGTGCTTAACCGGAACTATAACCAAGCATTAGGAGATGATATTTCCACAATTCATTTCCTCTAGATTACAGTCCGATGATTATGTAAGCCATTGAGACTTCCCTTTTGTGTTGATGAGTGTCCTCTAAGAGGTTGGCATGATTGCAAGTGCAAACCCCATTGTAACATTTTCACATACTATTGCAAAAGTATTATTTGATTGTGGGTAGGGTTTCCCACCGTGGTTTTTCCCTTCATCGAGTTTTCCACATCAAAAATTTTTTGTTGTGTGTTGTGCACTCTCATTCTTTATCTTTCACTATGTTGTTTTCATTTTGCTCTGGTAGAAGGTTATAATCTACAATAACTATTTAACTTGTGGAAAACTGATTCACCCCCCCTCTCAGTTTTCCTTCGATTCATTTTAACAAGTGGTATTAGAGAATTCTAACACAGTAAACCAATCTGGGCAAACCATGATAGCCACAACTAAGCATAAGCATTTTGACATCAAGGACAAACTAAAACAATGAAGAGCCAACAAGTAGAACCTCTTCATATCAAATAAAATCTCAATTATCATGGCCTTGGCTACACAACTCACTCTTGAAATGTTGGTGTCCATGCTAAATCCCATATTCCTCCATCTAAATCCAAGCATACATAGTCCCTATCCTTCAAATCCATTCTAGGTCCTTTTATTCCAAAATAAAATTCTTCCTCCCTTCCATCCATTTTAGGACCCTATGTCCCTCCATCCACTATTCATATGACCCCTACCTCACAATCCAATTACCCTATCATAAATCAAGATCATCAAAGTTACACATATTTGAGCACCTTCCAATTATATACCTAAATCACCTCATCCAAAATACCTCCATATCATTCTTATTCATCCATGAATCCCATTCCTTTTGGAAGTGATTTGGATGCCACATGTAAAATCCATAAGTCCAAAATCCACATACATCTAAAGACCAACACAACCAATATGAAAGACATGTCAAAAATCCAATCCAGAAGAAAAAAGCAATATTTAAAAGGCCACAAAAGCCCTTTAAGAAAAAAGAAAAATAAAAGAATTTGTGAATTCCTAAATCTCTTATAGAAGAAATGCATTCCAAAGAACCAAAAAGAAAAGAAAAATCAAAATCAATTTGGATTCCCATAAAAGCATTGCATCCCAAAGAAAAAAAAAATTGGCATACAGACTTGCTATTCCAAAATCTTTTTTCAATCATTCATCTACACATCTCCCACATTTCAAATCTATTCTTCCATCACCTCCTTTATCAATTTTGGGTCCTTATGTCCCGAATTTCACATCCACTCCTCCATCAAAATATTAAAGTCCAAGATCCAGTTGTTCTCCATCACTCCACCACCTCTCAAGGGGTGTGCCAATGTTGATCTTGAAGATATTTTCATCTATCCTTGAATAAATCTTCCAACATCCTATCTATTATCCAACACCTATTCTTCGTCCTTCCATCCCTCTCATTCAATCCTTTGCATAAATCCTTCATTTGTGAAATAGGTGTTTGTGTCATTTTGTCACACGCTTGCCCATACTCAATCTTATGT
The DNA here is from genome assembly GCF_030272615.1 of Cryptomeria japonica. NCBI lineage: Eukaryota > Viridiplantae > Streptophyta > Pinopsida > Cupressales > Cupressaceae > Cryptomeria > Cryptomeria japonica. The sequence continues at coordinate 332,373,527 of NC_081415.1, forward strand.
CCAGTCCATTTCATGGGAATGTATTCATGAAATGCTTTAGAATATGAGGTTGTTCCTCTTTAACATTATCTTTTTGTTGGGATGTGTACTTGATCCGAAAATAGAATCACTTGTTGTATCATGATACTAACATCTTTTGATTACTATATCTCACACAATCAATGTCTCTAAGTCATTGTGGTTTCTTAGGTGAAGATGTGACTAGTGAAAAATCTAAAATCCTACTTTGGCACCACTATAATTCTTAGACCCGTGTGAGCTTCATTGCTTACAAGCCAATGCAAGAAAAATAAAAGGTGTTTCAAAGATATATCAAAAGATGAAAAGAATGAGCAAGAAAAGAAAAAATCAAAACAACATGAACAAAAAAAATGAGCTATAATGCAATATCAAAATCTTGGATTTGGGAACATGCGAGTAACTCCATCAAGGCTATGGATGCCTTCTTGGTGATGGAGAAATATTTGTGAGAATACAATGATAACCTCATCAGGGCTATGGATGCTCGTTGGTAGCAAGGCTATATCCAAGATACTTTTGAAGTCAAGGTAACTCATGTAGCTAGTCGTGTCAGATTCTAAAGATTACAATGATCATACGAGCCAAAATAAACCCACTTGTACACACATGGGTAATCAAAGACTAAGTACCTTGATCTAGTTTGGGATTATTATTTCCTTTTTATTATGCTTCCTAGTCACTAGATATGTTCAATTTAATTTTCTAGAGGTTCTAAGTGTGGGTTTGCTCTCTATCTTTGAAATGTTTAGGAACACTTATTTGAGCAATGCTAGATGTTGTGACAATATCACATATCACCCCTTTGCAAATAGAGACCTCTATACTTGGGGGAAACTTTCATCTACTCTATCCTTCCTACCACATCTCCCACTATCCCTTCATCCACTAGCCATCACCCTATCTACATCCATCTTGTTTTTTCACCCTTGATCTTGATCAAAACTAAGGACAAAAAGTAAAATATAAAAACATGGTTTCAAAAAGCTCTTGACATGTCCCTTCATCTGGACCACATGTCATTCATTGCACCAAGCTATCACCTTACCTTTCTATATCCAATCCTTTAACTTAAATAAACATGTTATGTCATCACAAGATAGTCCTTGGAAAAAAAATCAGCTCCAATTCCATAATAAGTTGCTTCCATCTTTCATCTATCCATTTTCATCACACCAATTCCTTCATATAGTCATAATGTTGCATGCCTTGCTAGGCATTGGGGAAAATAATTATATCTTGCTTCAAAATCAATCATGGCACGTGTCTTTTAACTTAATCAGTGATCCAGACATCTTTCAAAATCTAAAAAAATCAAAAACTCTTTCAAAATCAAAAAATCTTTCAAAATCCAAAAAAAAACTTTTAAAATCTTTTTTTAAAAAACAATCTTTCAAAATCCAAAAACTTTCAAAATCCAGAACAAAAACATCATAAAAAGTTCTTAAAAAAAACACAAAAACTATCCATCAATCATAATTCACAATAAATTATCCTTTGCAAACGACAAGCATTTCAACTTAGACAAAATGCAAAACAAATCAAAACATTGAGCTTAACAAATCATATATCAACAAACAAACTACCAAGCTAGTCTACAACTAAACTGATCAATTATCTCATCAATCAATCAAACCCTATCATTCAGTCATCAACTTGTCTTAGAAAGGGAAGAGTTCACTTGAAACTAGACAAATCGGTCTTATACGAGGTACTCACTCTCCTGAAACTAGAAATTCCTATCAAACAATGATTCTATTTAGAAACACTTATCCTTGGAAAGAAGATTAGTATGTCTATTGACTTATTTGGTCAAGTTAGTCTTATCTTTTATTTATATATCTTTATCAATTGGTGGTAGGTCATGCTCCTATGCTACTCGAGGATTTCCACAAGTGACTAGGGTAGTCAAGATGGTTCATGATCTCTTTTTTTTGTTTTCTATTTGTGGTGTGAATTGATGAAGTTCTAGGGAAATGGTACTTTGGGTGTTTGTGTTGGTACGTTCATTAGGAAAGTATCCTATGCAAAAATGAAATTCAAGGATAGCTATGCTTGTGACTATCACACATACCTCAACCCTTAGTGCTACACCAAAAATGGAGAGGTTCACTCCTTGTCTACTATTTGTTTGTTTCTACAATGGGATATCATTCAAACCTTGGTTCCTTATACCCTGGTGTACAAAGTTCCATTGATATTGTTGTCATGAAGGATTACACCCGTGATGGCTAAGTGTAAAACCCAGCAATCCTGTGAAACATGGGAATACTTTCAGGCCTATGGGTATGCCTATCATGAAAGTAGACCTCCGGAGATCAGGTCGGCTTCTTGTCTGATGATTCTTCTACAATTAAGGGATAGAAGGAATGCTAAAGTTGAACCTATCCTATGAAGTGATGCACCAAATATTGTTCTTGAGACCTGCAACCTACTTTTTCTCACAAAAACTTCAACAAATAGACCATGAAATTCTCACAATTCAACTAAACATGAAATGCATAAGTATTTCCTAAAAAGGGTTGAACTCAATGCTTTGCTTGGAGGAAAACCAATTGGTTTTCACAGCTTCAAACCATTAAAAATAGTTAACACAATCTAGGACCTTCATTTAACATGCATCTTCTTTCATTAAATTATAATTGAATGAGATAAATTAAAGGATTCTAAGATAAAACACAATAAATCATCCACTCAGTAACACAATACAAGAAGTATCAAAAAGGAAAACAATGCTATTTTACTGAAAATAAAGGAGTGTTGATGTTACAATCTCAAAAAAAGTGAGCCTCAATATTGTCCTTGAGCATGAAAGGGTCTGAAAATAGTCCACAATCATGTTGAGGAAAGAAAAATAACTCCCGAATAATGAAGAGGAAAGAAAGATAAATATAAGACAAACTGTACATAACTAGGCTTTTGAACTAAAAAATATGCATGAGGAAAACCCTTGGCAAATTTTCCCAAAATAGTGTGCAAAACACCTGCTAAAGTCTGTCAAAAATAGCCTCTACCACTAAAAATAGATCCTCAATTGAAACTGCATGCATGTGTAACCTCTACTACATGAAATGTCAAAAATAGCCCCCCTAGAAATTGCATGAACTCTGAGCCAAAAATAGCCACTGAAAATAACATCCCCTTTCTGAAAAACTCTACATGTCATCTTGTTCTCCTCTTTAAATAATTTTAATATAATTTTATTAGAACAATTGATATAATTGTTATAATAAGATTATATTAAAATTTAATGAGGATAATAATTTTATCAAAAGAAATAATAAAATTATATTTAAGCTTTTTAAATATTTTAAAGTACCTTTTATCAAGACTTCTATTTAGTAGTCTTAATAAAAGCTATTTTAAATATTCTTATATTAAAATATTTTTACATTTTAGCTATCTTCAAATTCTTTTAATATAGCATAAAGCTATATTTAAGGATATATATCTTAGCGGAATATACAAACTAAAAAGTGTTAGGACCCAAAGGCAACTGAGAGAAGGTGGGGGGGGTGTGAATCAATTGTCAATTAATTTCAACCCAAATATAACTTAATCAAACTTGATACTTAATACTGGTAAACCAAACTTAATGTCGGTAGACAGATTAGTAGTTAATATTAATACCGGTGAAACTCAATGCATAGAACAGAAAGAGAAACAACATTCACAACACATAACACAGAGATTTGTACGTGGAAACCCTATAAGGGGAAAACCCATGGTGGGAAACCTTACCCACAATCAGATGATACTATTTCAGATAGTATGTGTATACAAATGGGATCTGCACATGCAGAAAGGCCAACCACCTAGTGCTCACTGCTCAATCACAAAATAGGAGTCACACTAACTACAATTGGATGATTAAATCCAAGGATAATGTACTGCTCAAAGTAACATCTCCAATGCTGGATTCAATGTCGGTTAAGCTCTGATAATCACCTTCAAACCTTCCTTGAACCTTCTCTATGGTCTACTCATATGATCTTCAATATTCGCACATACCATAATCATATACTATCTCTCTATGCTATTTATTATCTCAGAAATGAGATCTTACATATATACCAAAACCTAAGACCAAATGTGTAGGTCAGCTAACTAAGAACATTACAATTAAATCAATTACAAATAAGTCAAGATGTGATGCATCATGTTGGCTCAATACAATTACAACAATATCCAATTAATTAATCATCTCCATAACATGTCGTGCTGATTTGGAATAGATAATGCATGTCGATCCATAACCTAGACCAATTTGTCGGTAACAGCAAATATGTCAACCCGATTAGACCAATAACCAAAATACCAAGACCAAGTGTCCAAACCATGTCTTCGACATAACCAAGTGATCTCCAGATGATAACAAGTCATCCTTAGTGCTAGTGAACAATATAACCTGCCGGTGAACATTATTCGCCTATACATTTTCATTTCAAAATGACTTATAAGATCTCATACATATATGAGTCTTTTACAATATACCATGTTGGCTTTACAAAATATAATTATATTACAAAACAATTCATATAAAAAAAACTTTATCCCATGTCAGCTAGAGTGTCGATATGCTTTGTTGCCAATGTAATCTGAATGCCGGTGAAGTGCATGTCGGTGCCAGTGTCTGCCGATGTATGAAGTTTGTGATGTTGGGCATGTAGAAACCAATTTCCAGTGACTTTCCAGTTGGTTTCCAGATGGTTGCCATCAATGACAACATCAACTATTCTCATAAGAGTGTAGAATGCCAACAAAAAGACTTTGTAAAAGTCTTAACCCTCACTCTCGCATAAATAATAATAGGGACTTGGTTTTTGTAAAAAACAAAAACGAATGAAAAAAGCCATCTCAAAGATCATAAAACTAGGGCATGCGAGTTAAAAGTACTTTGAACCCTAATAGCATGTTCACTTTGTTTTGTCTTACTAGAGAAGACACTCTTCCCTTGCCGACATGCATTTTTATGTTGGAGTTCGAATTAGGGCTTTTACAGGGTCTTGAAGGCTTGCGTTCTCTGCATGATTTCTTTAAACACGGTATGTAGATTAGGCTTATGCTATTTCTACCGTTATACTTTGATTGTGACTAGGTTTTCATGTCGTGATTGTCTTCATCTTTATTCCTCCTTCATGTCGATATACATAGGGTTTTATCATTCTTGAAATATACAAACAGAAGCTTTGCTTTTCGTATTCTTGTATGAAGAAAGATATTTTTTATTAAACCCTAAATGTGGCATGTTGAGGTAATTATTGCTATATTACCATTAAATGGTTTCAATTCTTTGATATCTGCTCTTTGTACTGATTTAGTGACCATGACAATGTAATATGTGTAAATGCTTTTCTGAAAATTTATCATGAAGCTACTCTTAGAGTATATGACAATTGAGATTTTGGTGTTGTGACTATTAGGAGCTGCGCTTACCTTCATGGCACTATCTTTTCAATATTTTGCCTTACAAACCCTTAACTTTTCCGTATGATTGTCAATTGGCCTTATGGTGCTTGCTATTATTTTTATGCGGCTTCGAGCTGCTTTTTTTTTTATCAGACTATATTACTCTTAACAGGGAATGTAGTTTAATAGTGATTTATCATTATTTCATTATGCATATTTTTGTTTGAGGCCAAATCCCTTATTGAGGAGGGTGTAACCTTTGCATGTTGTTGACAGTCACTTCAACTCTTGTGTTCTATGAATGTAGTTTGGCTTTTGTGAATTTGATGGCTAATGATTCTTCATTGATAAGCCTGCTACAGGTATTTGTGCCATATTCTTGCTTTGTGATAGTGGATTGCCACTTATATAACTATCAATGTGCACTTTCCTTGTTCTAGAATTATGACTTTATCTTTGAGGGGTTGAATACACCTTTTCCTTGCATTCCATTGTATCCAAGATATGTATTTTTCTACTATGATTTCTCTTTGGCTGAAGCTTTAAATACATGGAGGTGATTCTTCATGGCTACCACTGTACTTTTTATTCTATTTGTCATTGTTTGTACTGTAACTTCTCATTGATGATCTATGATTTAAGGCCTTGATGTTTGCTTACTCTTTGGGGACTATGTATGGTTACTTGCACTATATTTCCATCATATATTCTATTGCAATAGTGTACTTTGAATGATTGAGGCTACCATTGATCGATAGTATTAGGGTTTCTTCTCTGTCGTGACTAAACCTTGCCAAAAGACTGCATGATGGCTCAATGTACTTTTATCTACTATTACACTTGTCACTAAAACATTCTTTGGATGTATTCATGATTATAAATTGTTAAACCAGAGATTATCATTCTCCAATCACTTTGTCTTTGATATATCTTCTTGATTGATCATTGGTGTCTCTCTAGTACTCTTACTAACCTTAGCTAGATAATTGTCCTAAGATCTTTGATTGTTTCTATAATATTGACTTTATGGCTTTTATTGAAAGCTATTGAAATTGCTTACTATCTTTCATGATGCTTATGATTTAGGAGATGTACTTTTATCTACTATTACACTCAATGTCATCTAATTATTTGATCCCATTATGTGTAAGTATGTGTGCTAATAGGTGTAGGTACAACTCCTTTGATGGCTCATATAATGATTGATATTATGTATCTGACTATTCTAGCACCACTACTCAATATGTTGAGCTCTACCCTTGTGGGACCCCATTTTAACCCACATACTTGATATTCATAATGAATTAGTGATGCACTGTTTGATTCCTGTATCTGCACGTGAAACAAACTCATTAGATAAAACATGGTATCTGCTGTTATCTCATGAAAGTCTCTCTGCATTGATTCCTTGCCTCTTATTCTAACATACTGATAGTTGCAAACATATATTTTGGTATTCTTATGCAGATAGACTATGTATTCCGATGAGTTTGAGTGTGAAAGTATGGTTATCCTCATTTCTCTAACATAATTTTTCAATTCTCTTATAGGTACTGATGGAATAAGAGCGGGAGAAGTTGAAGATGGATGAATAGATGAAGATCCCCACTCCTTCAAGCTCAGGCTCATCATTCCAGGCAATGATGGGTCACCCTACTGTCATTCTCATTCTTTCATTTGTTTATATAGTTTAGTTGTATAATTATATAGCAGTGTATGTCTGTAGCTAGTCAACTATTCACACGGCTTGTGTGGGACACCTCACACATCTTGTAAATAAAAAGCTATTTCTATGCAATGTTTTGTTGTTATTTCTTTGAAATACTTACATATATGAAATAAACTTTGAATTATAAACCATGATGTTCAAAATGAAGAATTTTTTGTAAAAAAAATTGTGTACCTTTCTTCAATTGCATTGTATAATGCCTGTAATAGGCCACCAAATTTAGCTATAGCAAAATTTGGTAACAAATACATAATAAGGCTCAATGATGAAAATATTGTGCTATAATAAAGACTCAATAATTTGTGATAGTTTCATTTCCTCATATCAAATATTCTATCCATCAATCAATTCTACTTCCTAACATTATTCACTTCTTACTAATCATTCTTCACTTTCATCACATTTCATCAATCATTTGTCTTATACAGGATGTGTTCTTCTTGAAACCAGACTTGATCAATTGTATCAATCCAATCAATTCAATTAATCTACAAATCACTCCAACCATTTTTCTACCCAATCAAATCCATTCATGTCATCAAGTTAACCATTCTTCTATCTCACATATAACATTTTTCTTCTTTCAAGAGATCGTTCATGCCTTTAATGCACAAATAACCTCTCGAGGGGGCATTACACCCTACTATCACCGGGCACGTCGAGGTGTGAAACTTTTCATTTTCTTTGAAACAACGTTGTTCCAATATTGTCTCAAAGAGGGACAAATGTAGACACCTAAAAATGTCACATTGCTAACATGTTAATTATTTGATTAATTAAATAATTATTTAATTAATCTAATTTTATTCTTCTAAACTAATTTAATCATCACATTTCATCATTTCTAATTATTCAATTTCTTCCAAATTCCCTCCAATCATTTAATCATACAACCTCCTCTTCTTTAAATTAATTAAATAATTTTATTATTTTATTAATTATTTATTTCCTTTAGTTAAGTAAAATTATTATTTAATTAGACTCAATTTATATTTTTCACATAATTAAATAATTTCTTTAAATTATTTAATTAGCTAACTATGTCTTCCAAATTAAATAAATTTCTCAAATTTATTTAAATCAAATTTTCTCTTAGTTCAAAATTCTAGTTCCCAAATTCTAATTTTATTTCATGTGCATGATTTTGGATATTTTTTAAAATCAATTTTAAATCCAAATTTAATTTAAATGCATTTCATTCTAGTTCCTACAACACATGCTAATTTTTAACTAACACTCACCCCTAAGTTCCACCTTTTTTGACTAATTAATTAATTCGGTTAATTTAGTTAACTTCCTCAATCACCTCTCTAATTATTAATCATCTTTTTAGCTCACTTTAGTTCCACCTATCAATCAATTTCTCCCCAATTTCTATAAATTCAACATCAATCTCCTATTTTCATCAACCAGTATCTTTGAATTATTGTGCTATCATTTTGCAGGTTTTCAAGCACGGCTCTAAGAGCCATTCAAACCACAAGATGCAGAAGAACAATGGAAGCGATATATCAATTCAATAAGGGAGTTTTCAATTGATTTATTTTCATGCTTTATTGATTCAGATAAACTTTCATTGTATTTGTGGATTTGTTATTTGGATTTGAATTTTGGTGGTTAACTTGTTAAATCTTATTGATAATGCTAAAATTTCCCTGTAATACATATTGTCATTCATGCAACATATTTGGGCATAAGGCTACTAATTGCAAGATTAATAGAAGGAATGGAAGTACCAGAGGTAATGGGATGAGCATAAAGAGACAACAACAAGGACCAACATGCTATAATTACAACAAATTAGGACACGCTGCCAGATTTTGTAGAGGAAAGATTGAGAATACTAATCCAAGCAAGAAGATTGACTTTAATAAAGAAAGATAGAAGATGGAGATAACCTGGGTGAAGAAAGAAGATGAGAGTGTTAAAGGAAATGTTGAAGTTGGATATGCACCCCCCAATTGTGTTGATTCTTCTTTCAAAAACTAATTAGTGATGAACTGTTTGAGGTGGAGAGTTGAATGTAGATCTTGTGCCCCTCAATGTTTTGGGTGTTGACATGTCATCAGCATTGCAAAGTTTGGGAAGATATTTTTCAAATATTTTTGGATGTTTGTGCAATTCCACAGCATAGATCTTAATTGATAAAGATGTGCATTTATCTAGGGGGGAGATTTATAGTTAATTTTTTGTCTCTAGATTAATGTAGTGGCTTCTATCAAGGGGAGCAGATGTGTGGTTGTGTTTGGGTGGTATCCTTAACTTGGGAATTTATGTAGTTATTATTGGTTTTCAGAAAAGTAAGACATGTTCAATAGGAAAGTAGTTATTTCCATTTATGTGACCTTTGTCCTTGATGTCAAAGGGGAGAGATTTCATTTAGATTTTGATGGTACAAGTGTTGCCATCAATGACAAAGGGATAGATTATTGGAAACCCAAATAATGCTTTGTTGTGGTGTAATTGATGTCAAATTGTTTGGTATTTGTCATAATCAGTTGATGCAAATGATCAGTTTCACAAATGTTGAATATGGTCTGCCTATTTGGTGTTTGTCTATTTTTAGATCCAGTTGATGAATTGTCTAAAGTTCAACTGATGTATTTTAGTTGATTATTTTCTTGGTGATCTATTGATTATTTGTCTAGTGCTCAATTGATTCTTAGTCATGTAGACTACATAGTTCAGAAATATTAGTGCATATGTTGCTAATTATGGGTTTAGATGTTGATGCTCTATCTAATGGTGGTGGTGCTCTTTATGTGTGTGTCTTTCCTGACATCTACAGTTGCGGATGTTTCAATATAGAGAAGAGAAATAGTATATCATTTGATAGTAATTTTGAGCAAGATTTAATATGTAGGTAAGAGTATATATGTTCTATGTGTGGAAAATGGTACCTTGTCTAGTTTGTCACAATTAGTTTGTGCAAAATATGCAACAAATATTTAGTTATGATAGGGATGTATGGAAAATTGTAGATGATGGTTTTTGATGCATTGTTTTGTCACAAATTTCAGTCTTAGATGTCATTCCTAATTGTTGTTTGTCTTTGATTTCAAGTGTTAAGTGATCTATATGATCTAGGATTAGATGTTTTGATGTTGTCATATTACCTAGTACTGATGTTTTACATACATATGTTGCTTTCAGAAGGTTATAGTATAGGAAGTTTTAATATGTAGAAAAGAGTAATTAATGTTCGAGTGGAATGGTGTTTTGCATCCTCCCAGATTATGAAGACCATGATGTGTGGATTTGGATATAATTTTTTGTTATGTGAATGATGTACTACCAGGTGTGTAGGTACTCTAATTTCTCAAATGAAGAGTTTAGTTATTGATATTTTCTAACAATAAAATTGTTTGTTAGATTGGTCTGAAAATTACCTAATGGATTTTAGATTCAAGGGTTGTGGTTTGGATGACATGCTCATTTGGTTTGTGTAGTATTACAGTTCAACTTTCAAGTGTTGGTTTTGTTCTGCAAGTTAGTTATGTTGGTATGTGCTTGACATGCTCTATTATGTTGAGTCTCAATTATTTCGATTGATCTATCTTGTTTGGATTATTCTCTTTTGGTCTAGATAAGCTTTGGAGGATGATTTAGAGTGTTGATATAGATCTCACCATGGCATGTGATGATTTGCACTTAGTAATTTGCATTGGAAGATGTTTTTAGACTAGTCGGTTGATGTGTTTCATTATCTTTCTACATGCTTCATTTGTTGCCAACCTTGGAGATTGTGGTAGCATGTGTGGTTCATTGGAATCTATCTGAATGATTGTATTATGATGTGCTTGGGTCCCCTTTATCTCCTAGAGAGAACTGGAGTGATTTTTTTAGGTCTGCATGACCTAATTTATGTGATATTTCTTATTTTGTCTTTGGTCGACCTAATTGAGGGTTTTGATGAAAAAAAAATGTATATAAGATTGTATTGTTGTATGTGTTGATGTATGGAATGAGTGTGAATCAATGTGAAGTGGATGAGAATAATATTCAACTAGATTTGGTGTTGGTGATGTGTGAAAGACAACTAAGAAGGGCTTTGATAGTAGTATCTTCAGAGTGATAGTGATCAAAAACAATATTTGTGATCAGATGTGCTTGATGTGATCAAGATCAATTTCATGATCAGGAGATTGTACTCATTTTAGTTTTAGCTATTCCTCTAGTTTTCCAATAGACAGTGAGTCTATTGGTTGAATTTTGTATCTTTCCCTAAGATAGTGTGTCTTAGTTCTACAAAACTCTTTGTATCTTTCCTTAAGGCTATGTGCCTTAGCTTTGAAAGTCCATCAGGTGCATATTGCTTCTTTGCAATGACCCTAAAACCTTAAAATTTGTTTTATTATATTGTGAGTGTGATTCTCACTATTGGTTTTACCTTATAGGGTTTTACATGCAACTCTAGTGTTCATGTTTTGAATGTGCTTTGTGCTTTCATGTTTTGCAATTACAGTATAAGATTAATTGTTATATATATCTGAAAAGAATTGATCTAGACTGATTCACCCCCCATCTTAATCCTACAATGTGTTCAACAAACCCCATTTTCTAGCCTTTTCATTTTGGTGACCTCAATATTGCTTGCATAATTTTTGTTTGGGATGTTTATATTTGAGTTTAATTGTATTAAATTTTAATAATTTGAGACATCAATTTTAGAAATTCATCTTTTATGTTCTTTGATCATTATTTTTTTAGCTCGTATTTCTTAAATAAGCAGTTAATTTCTCATTTCATTGTTATATTGCATTGTCTATTTCACTTGTTTTATTTTTATAATTGCACATAATTTGTTAATTGCTTGAATTATCATTCACAATTGTGTAAAAGACATTGAGAGCATAAACCAATTCATTTTCCTTGGCCTCTAGCCTTCATTCTTTATTTCCTACTAAGAGAAATTGTGTTTTGTTGGATCTTGTGCATGTTTTTGAGTTTTATAACTCATTTTAAATCCAATATCCCTATAAAAATAAGTTATAGACTCATGGCTTCTTTAGTTTAAACACTAAAGGTGTTGATCCTGAGTTGGTTAACTTACTCTCTCCTAGGACCTTGGGTAAATCCTCTTCTCTTAATCAAAACCCTACCTTACCTAACATTATTGAGAATCCTTCCCTTCATGCTTCTCATGATTAGGATGATGCTTCAACATAAGTTTCTAATGAACAATTGGGGAATATTGACAACCGATTGGAAGATCTTCAACAATTTGTGAGTCAAGAGCACTTGGCTAGAGAGGCAGCCCCCTTGTTTGAAGGTTTATGTAGGTTGACTTAAAATGATGAACATGGTGTGGATAGTTCTACATGGTATAGCTCAAATATGGGATGATAACACTATGAAGTTGGCTAGTTACACATAAATTATTGGACATTCCACTTCTCCAACCCTAGTTGAGATATCCATGCCTATTTATACATACATACATAAATACATACATATACATACATACATACATATGTGTGTATGTATGTATGTATGTATGTATGTATGTATGTATGTATAAAATAGAAAAATTAAGGTTTCCATCATTACATGTATGAAGATCACTATTTTTTGCTCATGGACCTCTACATTAGGGAAAGATGGAATTTGATATATCTAAACCTAATAGATCTAGATTCTGATTAGATTCTAGGGATTTTAGATGTGCCTCTTCTTTTCCTGTAAATTGAATTGATTTGATTAATAATGTTGAAATTATGGTAAATGTGTGTAAATTGAAGCAATTATGCATAAACAGTTAGCTACAATCGTCAAATGAAGCCATGAACTAGGATCTGAGCAATATGTAAATGTTCAGATCTATTCCCAAAAGGTTGACTTGAATTGTTGGGACCGGAATGCCCATCGCTATGGTCCTCCAAACTTTTCGCTGTCCAAAAGGAAACCTATTCATCTTTGTGAATAATGTCGATCCTAAAAATTATGTAGCTCTATACATGCTCCTACACACAGGAGAGAAGGGAAAATGGTTGGGAATAGGGGTTTGCCTTAGGTCAAACCTTGGTTATAGAATTAACCATAAAATAGAATTAAATGTAAATGAAGTATTATAATAAAAATGATTTCCTTTTGAGGGAAATGCTGAAAATTTCTAAAACACTAATATTATACAAAGGCCCAAGATCATGGGGAAAGAAGTACAAATCATGAAAAATTGAGTGAATACATGGTGTGAGCATAATCAAGGCTTCAACTAGGCCTTAGGGGATGAATGCTAAGGTGAGGGCCCAGGTGAGGACAACATTGTAAGGGAGTATAATTTAGGACACTACATTTAGCCCCCACTTTAGTGGGTGTATGAGACTAAGCATCCTCATGGTAAAGTACAAAGGTTTGCATTGAAAAACTTTCATCAAGATATCAAAGAGATAAGACACACTAAGCCCCCAAGGGACTTTATGATATTACTACTTCAACATCAAGATAAAAGGAACTTCAAAAAGAGAAAAGAGAGAGAGAATCGTGAATGCTATCCTAGTAAGGTTCACTTACTATGAGTCATGAAAAAGAAAAAAAAAATTACAATGCAAAAAGGCTCATTTTGCAAAGTAACTTGAGTATCGAGATATGTGATAATGTGTGCATAAAGTGAAACATTGAGCAGATTGTATGCCCCCACATTAAAGCGATTGCATATGCCTTATCAGGAGAAATTGCTTAAAGGTAGCATGCATCCAAAGACAAGCACATTACCACAATTATATGCCCCCAAGAAAGGACAAATAAGAGGATATTGGTCACAAAACATAAAACACATAAAAGATCCACTAACTCCAGGGTTAGTATTCTCTTATGCTAAATAATGTATATCATAAAAAAATTGTATTGAATTGACCTCATCACCCAAAGGTAGTGGAACCACAAGCACAATGGAAGAAGGGAATTGAATCAACATGGAAGAGACCAAAAGAGATCTCAAAACTTTGCATCGTCCCCAAGTAGATAACATAAGGGACAACAAATAGAAGAATGCCACAACAAATTCAGCCTCTTTATTACCTTGCACCAGCACCAACAATGTGACAAGGGCCATCAAAAGAAAACCTAACATAGTAAAAAAAATGCATCACAAAGGAAACACATTACAAACAAGCAAGAGAGGAGATATAATCTATGACACAAATGAAGCTAATCAAGAAAATCATCTGTCTCCCAATCTTGTTGAACATTGTTTTAGGAATGTGGACAAGATGCAATTGGAGCAACTGCGAGTTCCAAACAAGGACCATTCTCTAATGATGAGTCACTTTGTCTATCACTAGGAGCTAGGCTTAATGCTTTTGAAAATTGTTTAGATAAATCAATGTCAACATCAACAAGCTCATATTCATCATTAGAATCAACATTTCTATCATGAACAACATTATCATCCATTTCTTCATCTAGATTAATAAAATTAGAATCTCTAATATGAATAGAACATGAGCCATTATCTTTCTTAAACATTTTTACTCTTGGTGATTTAGGTTGAACTTCCCCCCTAGGGTTAGGTGAAGGCTAGACAAATGGGACTAAGTCAATATTTTATGTATTCGGGGAGGAAATGGGTTGAGAAGCAATTTCACAAGCCTTAGCACAACGTATCCATCAACATTCTCTCGTACAATAGTTTCTTTTAGTTTTAGCTGAGGGTTGTAAAGGTTTAGGATCAACAGACATATAATTCTTCTCTTCCTTTAAAAAAGGAGGAATAGGATAAGGTCTACTAGGTTGAAAAATAGGAAATATGGGGTGCTTCCCTTTGTAAGATGTAGGAGGTGGAAATGTGACATATATAGGAGGAATAGAAGGTGTAGGAAGGAGACTAGGTGAAATATGAGGAGGAGTAATAGGTCTAGGATCTCTAGGCTTACTCAAGGATAAGATCGTCTCATTCTTCTACTTATAATAATATTGAAAGAGAGCATCACTTCGAGGCTTACGAGGTTCAAATTGTTTAGGCCAAAAGTAATCAAGGTTGACATCTCCATGCATCATCATGGGTTGATACATTCTATGATTGATTGTGATGATTTTTTCATTATAAGGGTTTTAAACATTTATGAATGGTAAAAGGGATTTCTTTCATGGAAGAGAGCTAACGATGTCCCAACTTCAAATGAAATTGATCCGATGTAGGAAGATTAATAGAACCAATAGTAGAGAAAGAGAAACCATCATACACCTTGACCACTATAGTAGATTTATCATATGTTACTTGATGCAATTGTAAATTATAATGATATTCTTCAATGATCACATTCACCATACATGTTGGATCAATGAGCACTCCTTGTGAGAGTTTGTCTTTGATCTTCGTAGTGATATATAGTGGACCATTAGGTGAAACAATAGTCTCACTAGGATCAAAGGTAATTCATAGGTCCTTAGGAGGCGTGGTTTCATCAACAAGATTCACCACATTATTAGACTCAATAATAAGGTCATTGGGAGAAAAATCAAGAGGCTCGAATTCAATAGCATTAGTAGAATGGGAAGGCAAAGGATTAGTAAGATTTGGAGGTTTTGATTAGGAAGAGCTACGAATCTGTTTCCTTTGCCATTCACAAGAGCTACGGATTGGTATTGTTACCAATAAAGTCTTGAATTCTACTCCTTAAAGTATAACATTTCTCAGTATCATGACTGGGTTGACGATGAAATTGGAAAAAGGCTTTGGGATCATGATAAGGTGGAAAAGGTTTTGAGGTATTAATTGGCTTGATGGGAGGAAGTTTCAACATTTTTTTATTTATCAATTGTGTCATTATGCTATGCAAAGATTCCGAAAGAGGAGTAAATTATTTTCTAAAGTATTTGGATAAGGGGGCCACACATAATGTTGTGGCTTCCACTTGAGTATTGATGTTGTCATTTATCTAGATGTATCCCTTGTTTGGTTTAAACTTCACAAAATACTGTTGAGCACATTCATTCTTACTAACCACAACTATTGAAGGAGATGCTTCAAATCGACTCACTAGACGTTGATAACATGAAGCACTATGCACAACTGCATAACATAAACTCGGAAAATAGAAGATTATACCTAATGGTTTTTTGTAAATTAGAAATAAAAATTCTTTGAACATCTTGATCAGGCATAGAATAAGTAATTTGAGAATACAAATGTTTATATCTACCAATAAATTCACTCACTTTTTCTTCAACACCTTACTTACAATGAATCAAATCAATTAAAGCAATCTTAGGACCAATATTATTGTGAAATTTTTGAATCAAGACATTAGCTAATTGTTGAAATGATGTAAAGAATAAGGAGGCAAATAACAATACTATTACAAAGGTTTATCCTTAAGCTTTGAATAAGCAATTTTAGTCATAAGTCTTTGATCATGAGCAAAGTTACTACACAAAATTTGCAATGTTTTCACATGAGTCAAAGGATCACTTTTTTCATTGTAAAGCTCCAATTTAGGGACTTACATATGCTTAGGAGGGACATCATGGACAATGTCATCAGATAATGGGCTCACTACATCAAATGTGGGCACATTAAACTTGGATTAAATAAGAGAAGCCAACTTTTGTTGTAGGGATGAAATAGTTTGGTCTAAGTTATTGATGTTTTCTTTGGTGAATAGATTGAAATTGGACGAATTGGATTGTGATGGAGGAGTAACATTGTTGTATGTAGGTTGAGGTTGACAATAAGGAGGTGGGACACTATGATATGTGGGTATGGGAGAGGATTGGGTCACAAATTGAAGACTCGTAGAAGGAGCTATTAAATAATTTTGATTAACAAAGTTGCCCCATTGACTAAGATGTGTAGGATTAACATTTTGTGTGGAAGTGGTCATGATAGAAGATGTAAAGGTAGGCACACTAGGCAAGGATGTAGGCATATGAATAGAATGATTGACTTGACTAGTAGCTTGAGTGTAACCAAGGACATTGACACAACTTTTAATAGGCATGATATTAGTGTCAATAATATGAGCAAGGCCACGCAACAAATCAACACTAGTTTTATCACTTTGAACCATTCTTTTTAATCCTTCAATCAATGAGATTGTCTCACTTTCTAGGGATCATTGACTCATCCATTGTTGAAGATTTTCAAATTCATTATCAATCTTCTTCAATTTGTCAATAAAAACTCTAGTTAGTGATTCATCCATATCATGATAATTATGAAAAGAATAGGGATAAATGACATCATTTGTTGGGTTAGAGGAACCACCAACATTCTCATGAAATAAGTTATCCAAATTAGGCTCCATATCCTTAGTAATTAAACTTTGGGAAGCCTTAATTCTACAACTTCTTCTCACAATAATATTGTAGGTAGGACTAATGGTAACAAAACTCATGCACAAAGGAGAGAAATTTGAATTTGAAATTGAAAACTGTGATTAAACAGTGCAATTTTTTGTAAAAGTGATTGATTAAGCAATTAATTAAGAAAATTTATTTGTGAATTTGAAAGATAAATGCCTCTAAACATAGCATAACATATCATAAAGATCAGATCTAAAAATAAATTTGAAAAATTATGGAACCCACAAATAAATTTTAGAATTATAAATTAGGGATTTTGTGAATTTAACCTCAAAATTTATGTAATTCAATTGAAAATGAGATATATGAGTGAAAATTTAAAATTTAAATTGCATAAATAATTATTTTTTAAATAACAAATCGAAATTAAGCAACCCACAAGTTCATTTTTAAAATAAAAAATCAGGATTTTCTATAAATTTAACCTCTAAATTTTTGTAATCCAATTGATAATTAAACTTGTAAATGTAAATTTGAATTAAAAAATGCATAAACACTTAGATCTAAGAACATAAATCGGAAATTAAGGTATAAGATGTTGGGTACACCAAAATTTAATGGTAAAAAATTAGGATTTCCACCATTACATGTATGAAGGCCACTAATTTTTGCTTATGGACTTCTACATTAGGGAAAGATGGAATTTGATAGATTTAAACCTAATAGACCTAGATTTTGATAAGATTCCAAGGGTTTAAGATGTGCCTCTTCTTACCCTTTAAATTGAATCGATTTAATCAATAATGTAAAATTAGCGTAAATGTGTGTAAATTGAAGCAATTATGCATAAACAGTGAGCTACAGTCATCAAATGGAGCCACAAACCTATATTTGACCTATTCATCTTTGTGAATAATGTCGATCCTAAAAATTGCAGCTTTGTACCTATTACTACACATAGTAGAAAAGGGAAAATGGTTGGGAATAGGGGTTTGCCTTAGGTCAAACCTCGGTTTTGAAATTAACCATGAAATAGAATTGAAATGTAAATGAAGCACTGTAATGGAAATGATTTCCTTTCGAGGGAACTGCTAAAAATGTCTGAAACACTAATGTTGTAACTTTTTATGAAGTTTTGTTTGTCTTCAAAAAGAATTAGGGTTTCATGTAGATATTCTTCATAAAACATAAAGCATGAATGTCACCTCCAAATCTTGAATCTTGATTTTACTTCTGCTCCAACACTTGAAAGAAGATTGATTGCTTGCTTGATTTATTGATTGAATGTATCTCAAATTGAGAGGGGTAGACCTCCTTTTAAACATTCTAGTTGAAAAATAAATTAATTTTCTGACACTGGTTGACACAGAATTTAGGTTACCGCTCAAATCATGCTACCCCAAAATGGGCCCTTTTGGAGAGGACCAGGGCATGGGCGCCATGGTCTTGGTCATCAAAGCCCCAAGATCTTGCGAAGAGAAGTGAAGATCATGAAAATTTGAGTGAAATACATGGTGTGAGAAGAATCAAGGCTTCAATTAGGCCTCTAGGGATGAATGCCAAGGTGAGGGCCCAAGTGAGGACAAAATTGTAAGGGATTGCAATTTAGGACACTACACTGTGTGTGTGTGTGTGTGTGTGTGTGTGTGTGTGTGTGTGTGTCCGGTGATGAGGGACCTCAAGGAGATCAGTCCAAATCGGTCAACAAGAGTAAACACAACGGGAACACACAGATATGATGGAGGCAATGTAGAATAGATAATTTTATTTCATGAAATTTGATTACATTCAACCTGTAACAACTAGGTTACAACATACCGACACACAGGCCTAGTAGAATAGGTCACAACCGGGACCTTGAATCAAAAGATCTATCTTCTAGGCACAATCCATCTATCTGATACTCTAATTAATTCCAATTGATTACATTCTAAAGCATGATTACAAATATATATATATATATTGATCCAAAGGATCTAGTCGGCCTAAAAGGGATCAAAACTTGAAGAACAAGACCTAATGTACAAATGAACAAGGTCGGCCTTCACCAAGAGATTCAAGATTAATGCTCAAGGCTCTGTAAGCTTTTGAATGGGTTTTAGTAGATCACCAGAAAATGTCTCAGGCAACCGATAACAAGAAATTGTCATGGAAACTGGTAGTGATATCTTGCCAGAAAGTGATCCAAATGAGATGCGGTTTGAAAGAAAGAAATATGATCAAGTCTTCAAGTAGAATCGAACTCCATAGAATCCGGTGCCCCAAAACTAGGACACATAGAAAGAAAATTGAAACTGCAAACAAAACAGAAAGGAAAATGTTTTTGGTTGATGCAAGATTGCTGTGAACCAGGGATGCTCCAGCATCAGACATCCAAGGTTAAAGAAAAAGTGATCCTCTCACTTTTTTGGGGTCAGAGGGAAACCAAGGCAGTCTACCTCTTCCTGAGAAATCCAAGATGAATCTTCAACTTGTCTACTCTTCCACTTCACAAGATATTCTTTGTATTGATTGTTCTAGGTACTACGCCCAATCCTACTGTCCAAAATTTCTTCAATCTGATCCGGTTCCTTCCAAGGAAATTCTTTCTCAAGGTATGCAACATTGTCCTTACTGAATTTTGGTTCATGGTACTCATGAAGATCTACAATGTTGAATATAGGTGAAATACTTAAACTATCCAATAGCTCCATTTCATATGCATTTTCAAAATTGAACTTTCTCAAAATCTTACAGGGTCCAAACTTCTTCATCTACAACTTGTTATAAGTTCCAACCGAGAATCTCTATTTTCTCAAGTATACCATCACTTCATCACCAACTTCAAATTCTTTATGTCTCCTCTTCTCAACTGCCTTCTCCTTATATTTATTGTTCATGTCTTCCAAATGTTGTTTAAACTGAATATGCAATGTTGCCATGTGATCTACAAAATCTTCTGCTTCTAAACTCTTCCGATCTTCACTGCTAATGTCTCTCAATTATGTTATTCCTCTAGGATGCACTCCAGTAACAATCTCAAAAGGTGTTTTTTTTATACTTGTATTCACTAAATTGTTATAGGAAAACTCTGCTTGTGCAAGGATCAAATCCCAACTTCCGGTTTTATCTCCCACTAAACATCCCAACAAGTTTCTCAAACTTTTGTTAACTACTTTTCCTATCCATCAGTTTGTGGATGAAAAGTAGAACTGAACTTCAAATATGTCTTCATCTTCTTCCAAAGTGTTCTCCAAAAATAGCCAACAAACTTAGTAACTTTGTCTGAAACTATGCTCTTAGGTAATCCATGCAATCTCACCACTTCCTTGAAAAATAGGTCTTCTATATGTAATGCATCTGATGTCTTCTTACAAGGTATGAAATGAGCCATCTTCGAAAATATATCCACTACCATAAATATAGAATCATTCCCTCTCGGTGCCTTAGGCAATCCAAGAACAAAATCCATGCTTATATCCTCCCAAGGTATTACCAGTATGTCAAAGGTTTATACAATCCCACATTCTGACTACTACCTTTTGTAACTTGACAAACTCTACAACTCTACACATATCTCTTAACGTCCTTATGAATCTGGGGCCAAAAGTAATGCTCACTCACCAATGTACTTTTATCCCAAGTGGAGGAACATGGAGCAAAGCAGAGCGGACAAGGGGAATGGTCAGGCCCAAAATTTAAATTTTTTGGTTGGGAGACCTGGAGCAGCATCAGGACAATAGGTAGCAGGCAAACTCTCTAGCCCTTTGGATGGGGATGGATCAAATGGTTTGGAACCCAATGCCCCTTTGGATTCAGGGGACCCAGGTGGGGGTCCCAGATCATGTGAACCCAAGCTTGAGAAGATCGGTAAATGGTCATCTCTATTTGGAATCAAACCTAAAGGTAAGTTGACTTTGCCTCTCATCGAAAATATCTCGAATATTTCTCAGGGAAAGTACACCATATCCATTCCTAATCAAATTATAGATCATAATATTGCTCGGATGGAAAGTACCCTGATAGGCAAATTCTTTGGGGTGAGACCTAACATTGAGGTTGTTCATGGATT
Organism: Cryptomeria japonica; assembly: GCF_030272615.1. NCBI lineage: Eukaryota > Viridiplantae > Streptophyta > Pinopsida > Cupressales > Cupressaceae > Cryptomeria > Cryptomeria japonica. The sequence continues at coordinate 332,394,979 of NC_081415.1, forward strand.
CGTTAAGAGAAAATGGAATCTAAAAGGCTAGGTGGATGTGGTAGCTATGAATAAAGGTTATCTCTCCTTTTCCTTCTCATGTGAGGAAGACCACAGACAAATCCTTTGCAATGGAACTTGGATGATAGGTAAATATATAATGTATATCCAAAAATGGTACCCTAACTCGGGTCTGGATGATGAGTTTGTGGTCCAAGTGCCTATATGGATAAAGCTTCCAGGTCTTCCAATGGAATATTGGGAGGAAGACGTGTTTGCTGGGATAGATAATGCTTTTGGGGAGCTTCTCTCCATTGACCCGGTGACAGCGTCCAAAAGAAGACTCATTTATGCTAGAATCTGTGTAGGGGTTGGGCCTGATACGGATATGCCAGAGGAGATAGAGATAGATTCAAAACTTGGCAAATGGATGCAAAAAATCATTTATGAATCTATTCCCTTTGCCTGTTTTCACTGTAAGAGAGTTGGGCACTGGGCTAAAAAATGCCCAAACAAAGTATCCAAACCTCAAACTCAAACCAGGGTTTGGAAAAAGGTGGAAATGATCCCAAATAATAATATGGAAAAATCTTTGAAAGCTCTTCCTTCTGATGGTTCAGATCAGGAGAAATAGTCCCAGATTGGAAGAAATAAGGAGGAATTAGCCAGGGAATCAGGAAATGAAACGGTGGATGGAGTGGAAGATAAGATTTGCCAGCAGGAAAATGATCAAGAGAAAAGTGGAAAGGATTCTAATGATGGAGAGAATAACTCACAATGTATCTACCTAAATGACCAAAAGGACACAACAGATCATAATATAGTTGAGAGTGAGAAGCGAGAAAGTAGTCAGATGGATAAGGGAGACAGTCAAACCATGGATAATAAGGAGGAGGGAGATGTTCCTAACTCAGAAGAAATTTATTTCGGGTCAGAAAATGGAGTAAGCTAGTTTCAAGATGCTCAACATGATAATACCCTAGAGAAAGGGCTCTCGGAAATATCTCTAGCTTCTCCGGCCCAAGTCAAGCTGACTTTCCCAAAGGAAAATGCTCCAATATGGGGAAATGAAGAAGACATAAAAATGGCTCTGAGAAAGAGTGGGACAAAATAGGAGGAGGAAGAAATATCAGAGGACAAAAGAAAGGGCAAGAACAAAAAAAAATAATAATAACAACCATCTGACTACTAGAAACACCAGAAGTAGACTAGGGGATGTGGGGGCTCAGCACACATCACCTGGAAGATATTCAAATGCAAATAAGAGGACCATGGAAACAAGAAAGATTTTAGCAGATGGTACTCAAAGAACCATCTTTGAAGCAGGTATTTCCAAAAAATCATGAAGATTATTTCCTGGAATATACAAGGATTGAATAATCCTCATAAACAAGATTTAATAAAAAGTATGAGTAGAGACAAAAACCTAGATATTATTTTGATTTGGGAAACTAAAATGTCTAGGGAGAAGGTAGAATGTCTGAAAATGTTTAGTAATGGGGGAGTTAGTGGTGGTAGTTCTGAAGGGGCATCTGGGGGTATAACTACTTTTTGGAATAATAATAATGTTAAAGGAGAGGTGTTGATTCAAGATAACAACTTGGATTGTATTAGATTTAAGCATTTGAAAGATGGTACTTCATGGGTCTTGACTAATGTGTATGCACCTAACACCAAAGCTGGTAGAAGTGTTTTCTGGAGAAACCTATCCCCACTCAAAAGTAAGTTTGCTAAAGATAGCTTGATTATCATGGGGGATTTCAATACCCCTCTGAGAGAATATGAGAAGGGAGGGAGCCAAACCAATCTAGACAACAGATTGGACTTGATGGAGTTTATTATTAACCATGCTCTCCATGATCTAGACTTGCAAGGGGTTAAATACACTTGGACCAACAGAAGGAGTGGTGAAGACTTCATTCAAGTTAGGCTTGATAGAGATT